>NC_137970.1:106307472-107016123 GCF_963924665.1 Micromys minutus | reverse complement strand
TAAGTTTTCTTCTTAATACTGCTTTCATTGCATCCCATAGTTTCAGTTTGGTGCGCTCTCATTTTCATTAAATTTTGAAAATCCTTAAGATTTTATTTATTTCTTCCTTGAACATGGTATTGTTGTGTAGTGCATTGTTTATGTGTATGTGGTCTTTTTGATTTGTTTTTGTTTTTGAAGAGGAGCCTTCGTCCATGGTTATTTGAAAGGGTGCATGGAATCATGTCAATTTTTTTTTCTTATTCTTTTTCTTTTTTTTTTTTTTATACTAACTGTAGGTGCTCTTGTATTTGGAGCACAGTTCTTCACCTTGATAGAACTTTTCCTCTGATTAGTCAAAATTGTCCTTCCTTAACAATGTTGGTAACTTTTCTTGAAAATTTATCTTATTTGGTATTAGAATAGCCACTCTAGATTGTTTCTTAGTACCATTTTTCCTTGAAATTTCTTCCTAACCTTTTACTCTGAGGTACTATTTGTGTTTGTTCCTGACAGGAGTTTCCGGTATGCAGCAAAATGTTGGACTCGGATTGTGTGTACATTCTTATAATCTATGTCTCTTTATTGGGGAAATGAATCCAATGATGCTAAGAGATATCAAAGAACCATTATTGGTCCCTGTTATTTTTATTGTTAGAAGTAGAATTATGTTTGTGTGGTTTTCTTCTTTAGGGTTTTCACAAGTGATAGAAAAACACAAGGATTTGGGGGACTCTGAGACTTTTGCAAAAAGCCTCATTTGTATAATGTAAGACACTAAAAACATAGAAATGGTTAAAGTGTAACTCATAGACTTTCCAGTCATTACTAAGCTCTGAGACTCAGCCTGTGCATGACAAATAAAAACAGTGGCCTAGAATAAATCTCAAAAAACCCAGAATGTACTGACTGATTGCCACCTATCTAGAAAGACCTTCATAGGTTCCTGATGCATGGCATATTCAGTTCATGCTATAATAACACAATTCTGAGAAACAAAACAGGGACACAACTCTTAAAAATTTGGAATGTATAAACAAAGTTCTAAACATGTAAAAGCACCGATTTAGTGGACAGGTTAAGCTATACAGTCCAAGCTGAGTATACCTCTTTTGCTATACTTTCTTTGTTTTGAATATTTGGTATTTTGACTATTTTATGTCAGAGGGAATTTTATTTATCTGGTCTAATCTATTTGGAGTTTTGTAGATTTCTTGTATGTTCATGGTCATCTCTTCCTTTAGGTTAGTGAATTAGCCTCTAAATTTTGTTCAAGATATTTAGTGACACTTTTATTTGAGAGTCTATATTTTCTTCTACAACTATTATACTTTGGTTGACTCTTCTTATTGTGTCCTGGAATTACTAGATGCATTAAGATAATGCTTTTAGATTTTTGCATTATCTCTGACTGATGTGCCAATGTTTACTGTGGTATCTTTTGCCCCTGAGAAACTCTCTTCCATCTCTTGCATTCCGTTGGTAATGCTTGTGTCTACGACTTCTAATCTCTTTCTGAGGTTTTTTATCTCCAGGGTTGTTTCTTTTTGTGATTATTTTTTTTCTATTTTTGTTTCTAATTCCTTCACCTGTGTGGTTGTATTTTTCTGTAGCTCTTTAACTGATTTTTCTTTTCCTCTTTAAGGTCTTCTATGTGTTTAATGGTTCTCATGTGTTTCTTCAACTTGTTTACTGGTTCTCATGTAATTTATGTGCCTCTAGAAGACCTTCATCATCTTTATCATGCAGTTTGTTTTTATGTCCAAATCTTGCTTTTCTGGTGTGTTGGGCTGTCTCTTCCTTGTTTCTGTCATTTTCAGGTTGTGTTTGATTCCCTTGCTTAGTTACTAGCACTACACTCTTAACATCTTGTTATCTGTGATGCCAGGTTTTCTTATTGTCTCTGAATTGTGTGTGTGTGTGTGTGTGTGTGTGTGTGTGTGTGTGAATGTGAGTGGTCCCTTCAAACTACTCCACATTAGAGAGGTAATCAAAATTTTGAAGCACAAAAAGTATATAGTCCTATTGAACCAACTGATATCAGTACACATTGATTTGTTTTCATTACGTTTTGTATATATCAACTAATCAGTAATATTTATGAGTGACAAATTTATTTTCAAGCATTTTTGTATACTTTTTGCATGTTTGTTTGTCCTGAAGTATATCTATAAGCTCTCTAGACACCAGTACATGTTAGATTGCCTCTAAATAATTGTATTACAATTTTAATGGAAATTATTTTGAATCTGTAAATTGCTTTTGGTAAGATAGTTAATTAACTATGTTAATCCTGCTCAGTCGGGATCATGGTAGATCTTTGCATCTTCTGATATCTTCCCCAGTTTCTTTATAGACATGAAGTTCCTGTTATATAGGTCTTTGACTTGCTGGGTTAAAGTCATATGAGAAATTTTTTTTTGGATTTTTGCGTATTATAAGAGAATTATCACCTTAAATTCTGTCTTAGCATATCATTTGCACAAATGAAGCCTACTGATTTTTCTTTTATTAATTTTTTGTGCAAGCATCTTGCTGAATGAGTTCATCAGCTGTGGAAGTTTTCTGATAGAACTTGGAGGTCTGCTATTTATACTTTCAAGTCATCTGTGAACAATAATACTGTGCCTACTTTGTTCCAAATTGAATCCCTTAGATATTCTCATGTTGTCTTACTGCCCTTGTTAGAAGGTCAAGTTTGTCTTGCCTACATATTGTGCAGAGATAAAGATGGAACAGACAGTGAGGAAACAGCCCTCCAATGATTATCCCAAATAGAGATACATTTCATGGGAGAGAGTCCACACTAGACCATATTAATGATACTTGGCTATTCTTCTATGCTTGCATGTAGGAACCTAGCATTATTGTCTCCTGAGTCTTCATCCAGTAGAGTATAGAAACAGACTGACAAACATTATGTGGAGCCCAGGAAGCATTCTGGAAGTTAAACAGGTGCTATCTCAGTCTCTGTTCATTGATATTGGTAATCTTTTCTTCTTCCTGGCCTCCCTGGTTAGGCCTCAGCAGGAGAGGATATGACTAGACCTGCTGGGAATAGATGATCCAGGGTGGGGTGATACCCAGTGGACTCTGTTTCATTGAGGAGATAAGGAGGTAGTAATTAACATAAGGGTGAGAACCAATACAACAAAATAGCATGTGTTCCGTGTTTTAAATGTTTTTCACTATTGCAATAAAAAACACTCACTACCTGAGCTATCATATTTCCTGGGGAGACATAATATTCATAATATTTATGCCTACTAATCTCAGATAAGAATCATGGTATATATATATATATATATATATATATATATATATATATATATATATGTGTGTGTGTGTGTGTGTGTGTGTGTGTGTGTGTGTGTGTGTGTTTGAAGAGCTAGAAAGAGAGAGATTGAGAGATAGAGAGAGAGAGAGAGGTATGTAGGAAGGGAGGTAGGGAGGGAGGGTTCGAGGTAGGTAGGGAAGGAAGTGGAGAGAGAGAGAACTAAATTCCAACTTGGTGAATCAGTAAGTTTTATGGAGGTTATTTTCACAAAAACAGATGACGTGTTACAGGGGCAAAAATTACACAAAAGCAGCTTTATCTCCAATGTCCACCTCATCATTGGTGATAAGTCACTAGAGGTAGAAACCTGAAGAAAATTGACAGCACAACAATTGTATAGTGCCTTTTTCAAGTGACTAAGCTAATATAAACCTCTCCCAGGCATGGAGGTTTGAGCTGCAAAGGAAGAGTGGCATAATGGATATAATGAGTGGTTTGTGCTTATTCGGGGTATTCTTGGATGTATTATTAGTCGTTTCCCTTCCTACCTAATATTCCTGAAGATTACTGAATGATGGAATGTTTTAGTCTCAGAGGAAACCACTGACCTTGGCAGCTCAAAACCATTATGTCTTACTCTCTTGGTTGTATCAGAATTCTACCATAGTATCTGAATTTATATTACTTCATTTTAATTTTCTTATGTTCAAACTGTAAGTAATGATTCTACCTGTTGTGAAAGCCCCTTACATATTTATTGGCCTAGTAAATGAATATGTTCCCTTCAACTTGTGTTTCATTTATAAATTTATAAAGCAGTTTATAAAAAGTGAGTGTAAATCTCGTTAGAACAAATTTTATACAAGATAGTTCATAACACTTGAGCATCTAAAATAATAGACCCAGAAGTTAAACCAAGATTTTGGTATAGTACCATATCCTAACATATGCTCTACAACTCTATTAGGACCTAGAGACATTGCTGTGATGATGTCAAAATGGGGACTGATTGTTCTATAAAGTAATATCATGAAAATTTATTCCTGTGACTGATGGATACCATAGAGGAGCAAAAGAAGTGGCTAAAATATAGTGCAAAGATCATATTGACAACCTAATGTATGTCCAAGAAAATATGAGAAAAATAAGAACTGTCATTATTCTAAATTTTTACATCTCTAGAAATCCAACATCATGACATATGTATAAGAGGAGTAGACACTAATGTGTATGAATGAGACAGAATTTGTGGACAGTAGTGACTAGGGTTGAAATAAGAAGAGTTGAGACAGGAATATGTGCAAGAAGTCTATTGTAAAAAAGAGTTACTTTATATTCAAGGACTTGCAGATTGTGTTACTGTTAAAACAATCTTTTCTAGAAAGGCTGGATCATTACAAAGACAAACCTAGGTGCACAACTAATATTGATTAGAAAGGCCAATAAATCACACAATTTTAAAGTATCAAAAAAAGTCACAGAGTTTAAAAACTAGTGTTTTTAGTCATTTTATTTGAGATGCAATTCATAAAAACAAGTTTGAGGGAGGAGGAAAGGGGAGTAAAGGGGAGGATATAAGGTTAGAAATGTAAATGTTCAGAATATCCAATAAAATTTTAAAAATGTCAAACATAACAAATTTTTTTTCTTAAAAAATTTTATTAAATTGCAAAGCAGAACTTGAACACAAATTTAAATATCAGTAACAAGGTCACAAAACAGTTGCAAAATGTCTGTAATGGGAGGATTATATATCCTTATAACTAAGTCACCCATCCATGCCTACATTAGTACATTAGATAAATCTTCAAGTCAGCAGCCCATCGAAGAGCTAGAAGTTCCATTATTGGATCTTTCCTGTTACAAAAACTTGCTAATATTTTGGGTATCAGATCTTTATCAAATGGAAACTACAAACTAAACTTTTAAAATTTGTTAAAGAATGATTAAAATACTGTAACTAATTTGGTTTCAAAAACTCTGGGTATACAACTGAGATAAAACACTAAGATTTATACTTATCGCATTGACAAAACTCTTTTATATTTACGATTTTGGTATTAATATACTCTCAATTAAATTTCCAAAAGTCCATCTCATCATACAAATAAACATTGAGACCAACCTTTCACTGGTCTCATAATCCACTCACATTAGACTAAATTCACTTTTATTCATGTCCCAAATTTGCACCTTTGGGGCAGATATAGCACACATTTATAGGGAAAATATAGGGAGTTGGTTATTCCTTTTTATCCAGTTTTCATTCCTATTTCTATCTTTCTTCATGTCTTTTTTTCTTTTCCTTTTTTTCTACTTCTCACACACCAGCATCTCTATCTTTACAACACCAAATGGATTATTTCATGTAATAGAGAGATTTTGTTTAAGATTTACTCCATTTATAATTTATTTTCTAAATAAACACAGATAGAAGAACAAATGTTAGAATTTTTACATAAATGTATAAGAATACATTTTAGTAAGTGCTTTGCATTTTTTTTAAGTTTTGATATTCTGCATTAATGTCCGAATAGTTACAATGAGCAAAAAGTACATGTAAATCAGGATGTAACCCAGAAGTAGTCAAAGTTTTCTTGGTGTGTGAGGATTGAGTATAATGTTTTATTTTTTTTTTCTTGAATTTCACAGTCTGAGATTTTTCTGGGGTAGGCTGAGCTTTCTGGGGTTAGTATCCCATTATCAATGACTGCATATTATGTCTGTTCTTTTGAGACTGGGTTATCTCACTCAGGATGCTATTCTCTAGATGCAACCATTTTCTTAAGAATTTGGTTAAGTCATTGTTTCTGATAGCTGAGTAGTACTTCATTGATTAAATGTACCACAATTTTTGTATCCATTCATCTACTGAAGGGCATCTGGGTTCTTTCCAGCTTCTGGCTAACATAAATAGTGCTGCTATGAACATTGTGGTGCATGCGTCTTTGTTGTATATTGGAGTGTCTCTGGGGTATATGCCCAGAAGTGGAATAGCTGGATTTTCAGGTAGTACCATGTCCAGTTTTCTGAGGAATCGCCTGTCTGATTTCCAGAGTTGTTTTATCAGTTTACAACCCTACCAACAGTGGAAAAGTGTTCCTCTTTCTGCACAGCCTCTCCTGCATCTGTTGTCATCTGAGTTTTGGATCTTGGCCAATCTGACTGGTGTGATGTGGAATCACAGGGTTGTTATGATTTGCATTTGCCTGATGGCTATGGATGTCCAGCACTTCCTAGATGTTTCTCAGTTATTGGATTTTCCTCAATTGAAAACATTTTGTTTAGCTCTGTACTACATTTTTAATAGGGTTGTTGGATTTACTGGTGTCTAGCTTTTTCTGTTCTTTTTATACCTTGGATATTAGGCCTCTATCTGATGTGGAGTTGGTTATGATCTTTTCCCATTCTGTTGGCTGCAGTTTTGTTTTCTTGACACTGTCCTAAGCCTTACAGAAACTTGCAATCTCATTAAGTTTCATTTGTTAATCTTTGACCTAAGAGCAGGGGCCATTGTTGTTTTGTTCAGAAAATTATTTTCCTATGCCTAAGTATTCTAAGTTTTTCCCTATTTTCTCATCTAATAGTTTCAGTTTATCTGGTTTAATGTGGATATATTTGATCTACTTACACTTAAGCTTTGTACAAAGAGATAAGAAAGGGTCTATTTTCATTCTTCTGCATGCTGAGTGCCAGTTGGACGAATACCATTTGTTGAATAGGCTGTCATTTTTCCATTGAATATTTACAGGTCCTTGGTCAAAATTCAGGTGACCCTATATATGGGGCCTCATTACGGGGTGTTCTATTCTATTCCATTGATCCATGTGCCTATTTCTGTACCAGTCCCACACAGTTTTCATCAGAATTGCCTTGTACTATAGCTTGAGGTCAGGGATAGAGATTCTCGAAGATGTTTACTTGTTTTTGAGGATGGATTTCGCTTTTCTAAGTCTTTTGTTATTCCAGGTGAAATCACACATTTCTCTTTCCAATTCAATGAAGAACTACATTAGAATTTTGATGGGGATATCATTGAATCTGTAGATTGCTTTGGGTAAGATGGTCATTTTTAGAATGTTGATCCTTCCATTCCATGAGCATGGGAGATCTTTCCATTGTCTGAGACTTTCCTTGATATCCTTCTTTAGAGGTTTGGAGTTCTTGTCATACAGGTCCTTCACTTATTTATTTGGAGGCACACCAAGGTATTTTATTATTTTTGTGAGTATTGTAGAGGATATCTTTTTCCTAATTTCTTTCTCCACATGATTGTCCTTTGAATACAGGAAGGCTACTGATTTGTTTGAAGTAATTTAATATTCAGCCACTTTGCTGAATGTTTATCAGCCGTAGTAGTTCTCTGGTGGAATTTGTGGGATCACTTACATAAACTATCATGTCATCTGCAAAAAGTTTTTACCTTCCGAATGTGACAGTTTACATTTCACAGAAAACCCTTCATTATTTATAGCTTCAATGTATCTTCAGTTGATTAAAATGATATCAGCAATCCTCTCTTATTAGTACAATTCTCAAATGGCAAGCAATAGATAAGAAAGTGTCATAGTTTGGTATAGTGTCAATACTTAGAGTCAGGTTACTCTGTCGGAGATAACTCTGAGGTTCTTCTCCTGATGAAGATGGGAAGGCAGAGGCAGATGTAGAGGCAAAAGTGGGTGCACAAGGTACAGAAGCTCTGCATTCAGTACATGATTTTTGTCCCTTTTTCACAACATGGTTATTTTCATGTACATTTAACTATTTAGGCTTTTGATAAAACACAGTGCTACACAATATGTGTGTATATATATATATATATATATATATATATATATATATATATATATGTAATAAATTGGCTAAAGATTCTTCTTAAATTTTCAAAAATATCTGTAATTTTATTATAAAGTCTCTTCATGTGCACATCTTCATAAACTAATATATACATATACATAGAACATTAGTTGAGAGATGCTTCTGTAAAGCTTTAGTATTACCTAGATCTGACATTGTCTTTATAAATACTCAGCGAAGCAAACAAAGAACAAAAGCAGCAATCCATAGAAGACAGTGAGGTGAGCCCTTTACTATCTTTTGCTTTTCATTTTAGATGTTGAAAAACTCTGGAAGCAGACATGAGGTTATCTGTATATTGTCCAAGAACTTGATTTTCTGATTTTAGCTTCAGGTTTACTTCCTCAACTGCATCTACTCTTGCAGAAAGATTTTCAAGTTTGTGTTGTAGTTCAAACTCTTGATTGAGAAGTGGAGTCTTTCTTCCAGTTCCACCTGATTTTCAGCATAAACTGCATCCATATCAGCATTCATCATCTTGGGAACATACATTGAGCTCTTGAAAACAAACTCCTTAGTGATGGGTCTTGCATCTGCAGCACATGGAGGAGGTGGGATAGGTAGCCAACTTACATTATATTAAAGAGGAAAAGTTCAGTATACAGTGTATGGAACTTAGATTTAAAAATCTGGTATTGAAAAGGGATCAGTTGAGATTTCCCTATGCAAATAAATAGATGTGAGGATCACATGGTCCACTTTCAAATTCTAAATGTTAGTTTGTTTGTTCATTTGTTTGTAATCTTCAGGCAACAGTAAAATCTACTTGTTGACAGAGGTGTCCATAGAAACAATAAATCAATTTCAGAAAAGATATTTTTTGAACAGTCAGTTTGTACTGGTGAATGATGCTTGGGAGTGAGACTTCAGATGCTGCTTGAGGTAACAGGTTCTGGAATAGCTTTTGTTGCAGAGGGGACAAGCATGGGGCCTCTCACCACTGTGCTTTTTTATGTGTCTCTTTAGATCTGTTGAACGGTAGAATGTCCATTTGCAGCCAGGCACATTGCACTCATAACTCCTCTTTCCAGTGTGTTTCTTCATGTGGTCTTTGAGGTGGTGAGCCTTTGTGTAAGATTTCCCACAATCTGGATAGGAACATGAGTAGCGCTTCAAAGGTTGAGGGTTGATTGGAGAGACAGGGCTCAGTGTCTGCAGGTCTGCCTTCAACTCTGGACCCTTTCCTTGAACCAAATCAGAAGATGAAGAGCTTGCCTGGGGTTGTCTTTGAACAGAAGGGTAACTTGAAGGATTTGAGGATTCACCTACATATGGGGCTTGGTTACTAAGTAATGTCACATGATGATCAAGGCTTTGCACAACATTGGGTGTTCCATTGCTACTTGGGTAGACATTAGGTTCAAGAGAGGTTCTCAAATGATCAAAGGAGAATGACTCTTCAGAACTTGGAATTCTCTCTGGATGCCAAGCTAAGTGTTCTTGTATAGAACATGAAGTCACCTGAGGATCAAGTTTTTCTTCCACATCAGGTGTTCCATTCACACTTGGGGAAGCATCAGAATCAAGAAAGGCCATTATGTCATCCAAGAAGAAAGACTCTTCAGAAAGGGGACTTGTCTCTGGGTGCCAAGCCAGGTTGACTTGGTTAGTAAGTGAAGTCACTTGAGGATCAAGGCTTTCTTCAACTTTGGATGTTCCATGCAAACTTCGGGAAGCATCAGAATCAAGAAAGGCAATTATGTCATCCAAAAAGAAAGACTCTTCAGAACTGGGACTTGCCTCTGGGTGACAATCTAGGTTGGCTGGGTTACTAAGTGAGGTCACCTGAGGAACAAGGTTTTCTTCAACATTGGGGGATCCATTCAAACTTGAGGAAGCATCAGAATCAGGAAAGGCTATTATCTCATCCAAGAAAAAAGACTCTTCAGAACTGGGACTTGTCTCTGGATGACAAGCTTGTTTTTCTGGGTTACTAAGTGAAGTCACCTGAGCATTTTGGCTTTCTTCAATACTGGTAGCTCCATTCAGATTTAGAGAAGCATTAGAATCAGGAAAGGCTATTATCTCATCCAAGGAGAATGTCTCTTCAGGACTGGGACTTGTCTCTGGGTGACAAGCTAGGTGGTCTTCCTTACTAAGTGAAGTCACC
This sequence comes from Micromys minutus, assembly GCF_963924665.1. Lineage (NCBI taxonomy): Eukaryota > Metazoa > Chordata > Mammalia > Rodentia > Muridae > Micromys > Micromys minutus. The sequence goes on along the minus strand of NC_137970.1, from coordinate 107,005,900 downwards.
TGAGCATTTTGGCTTTCTTCAATACTGGTAGTTCCATTCAGATTTAGGGAAGCATTAGAATCAGGAAAGGCTATTATCTCATCCAAGGAGAATGTCTCTTCAGGACTGGGACTTGTCTCTGGGTGACAAGCTAGGTGGTCTTCCTTACTAAGTGAAGTCACCTGAGGATCAATGCTTTTTTCAACATTAGGTTTTCCATTCAAACTTGGATGGATATTTGGATTCACAGAAGTTCTCATTTGATCCAAGGAATATAACTCTTTAGAACTGGGACTTGTCACTGGATCCCAAGCTATGTGGTCTTGATTACAAAATGAATTCACCTGAGGATCCAGCCTTTTTTCAACATTTGGTGTTCCATTCAGACATGGGTAGACATTTGGATCAGAGGACCTCATCTGATGCAAGTAGCATGACACTTTAGAACTGGGATAATTCTGTGGATGCCAAGTCATATTTTCTTCTGCATTGGATGTTGCCCTCTTAGACCCATGAAAATTTGGGCCAAAACTGGTGTTTGGCATCTGAAAACCATAGAAAGTCTGGCCACCAATTGGATTGGTAACCCAGTGACTGACCATCAAGTTCTGATCACATCTGTGTCCTGATAACTGATACCCAGAGAGAAAGTGCTCACCACAGACCAGGTTATCCTGACCTCTGTAGACATTCTGACCACGGAAGGATGACTTCTGGTAGTAGAGCTTCATGTGTTCATGGTTATCTCTCACCGGAGGCTCATAAAAAGCCTGATATTCATTAGAAGGTATCATCAGATCTGCATTGAATCTATTATTAGCTACTAAATCCCTCTGCTGATACCTAAAAGAACTCTGTTCAGAAAAGTAGTCCAGGGAGCGATCTACATTTGAATTCTGGTCTGCATGGCTTCCAGAAGGAGCAGCATGATGATTACCAAAGGGAATTCTCTCACTGTCATTCAAGGCAGTATTTTGGATCACAAGAGTCTTGTCAAAGTTGACTGTCCTCATCCAGTGTCCTTCAATGTAGAGAGATTCCCTAGCTTCAAGGACAGCTTTATTCTGGGCATGAGGATGGCATATCTTTGGTGTGTTGTTGAGCTCCTTAAGCTGAGTGTCTTCCGGGAATTTTTTCTGCTGAAGAGACACAGCTATCTGATTCACAGAGGAAGTCTCACTTGGCTCTCCAGTTTTTCCTGGGTGTGCTGTCGAGTTCAGAGTACAGGTTATCTCAGGTGTGCTAGAGTATGCAGATGCCATCACTGTTGGTTTCCAGGCAAGCATCTCTGAGCTCTGACCTGAGACAGGCTGGCTGGACTCCACAGGGAAAGGCTGGGGATTACACCTCCCTGGCTGGAATGCACCTGTGGATTCTTCCATGTCTATGCAGGCTTCACAAATGGCCTGGGGACTCTTCAAGTTCCTGCACTGTTGGGAGAAAAATCAACATCTGGCTAAACTAGGTATTCAGTGGTAGAGATTAAAGTTCTTGAGAATACTCAAACTCGGCGGACAGGCAGAACTTAAATGGTAGAAACAAGAAGGCATAAAATGTTCTCTGGAGATCAGGGATTCACAACTTTAAGGGCTCTGATGAAGGTGGGATGGGCAAACAAAAGCTTCATTACTCTGGGATCTCCTTTTATAAAGCTAGGCCTGATATGTTCAGTACTTCTGAGTCTATGATTTCATAAGACTTATGTTTCCACATGTAGGCCCCCATACTTAGAAGACATGTTTAAATATCTCACCCCAGGCTCTTAGAGTTTAGAAGATGCTCTCATTAAGTAAACTCTTAGGAACTGTGTATGTTAGCTTGCCTCTGATTTACTTTATAAACAATATACAGTTACATGGTTGCATTCATCAACTTTAGAAGAGAATGTGGAACAGGATTTGTTGGTGGGACTGGTGAGTTTTTACAGGAGCAGTAGGTCATGTGGGGTTTGTTTTGAATGAAGAGAGTGAATGAAAAGATACTTGTGGGATGATGAAACCTCTTGCTGTGGAGACTTATAGAGTACAAGAGGTTAATCTTTGTAATGGTGGATACAGAATCTGGTGTGATTATTTTTTTGCAATGCTACAATCTGTTGTGTCCTTTTGGTATTGGATCCCATCCATTTTCTCAAATATTATAGATAAATGCTAAGAGAGGGTTTCACTCTCAGCACACTGACAATTGGACCCAGTTACCTAGAATTGTGTCCACATAGTTCATGGATCCTGGATAGATCCTGATGGTGGTAAAGGTTGATGAAATGAGACAAAAATCTTATTTTAAATTTTAAAAAGCAAATAGTGAAAACAAATGTTTAAGAAAGGAAGATGGAATGAAAGACAGAAAAAAACCAGAAAAGAAATATTACAAATGGAGAAATCACATCATCATCATGAGACACAACATGTAGTATTGGAACAAAAGTGAAGTTGTTTGGATGGATAGTTGCACTCTTAAAATTGATAAAAAAAAAAAACTCTAAGATAGGAGATTAAAATTGCTTGCACCATTTCACCAATTAGAAACCACTTAAAAAAAATACACTCTGGATTTGTGAAGGCATCATTCCGTAGGCATCACTTATTAAAACACATACAAGGTGTCCAGATGAACATCCAGCCTCTCTTCTATCCCAGAGAAGTGGAAAATCATTCCTCCCATGAAGATTTACAGGAAGTTACAGGACAACTCATTTTTACAGAAGACATTTATACTTCAATCTGGTCTCATAATCTTTATCTTTTGTCTCTAACACTTGATTGCAGAAATTAAAAATACTTGCCATAATATAGGCCAAGGATTCTCTTTTTTTGTATTGCCATAACGCATAGCTGCAGGCTACTTCCTAATTAATACCATACCACATAACATATTCAGTTTTTAAATAATTTATATTTTGATATTTATGATTTTCAACTAACAACATCTACAACAACAACAATTAGAATACTATGGTAAGACAATAAAATCAGTCACAACAATCCTAACTATCTCATAAGATCAATGCCCTTGCCATTCAGCTGCATAAGGAAGAATTTCTAGAAAACAAAGTGGAGAAGAGCTTAAAACATGTAGGCACAGGGGAAAGTTTTCTCAACAGAAAACAAATAGATTATACTCTAAGATCAAGAATCAACAATTGTGACCTCATAAAATTAGAAAGTTTCTGGAGGCTAAGCATATTATCAAGAAGACAATATGTCCAACAACAGATTGAGGAAGGATGTTTGATACTCCTGCAACTGATGGAGGGCTAATATACAACATATACAAAGAGCTCAGGAAGTTAGACTCCAGAGAATCAAATATTTATATATAAAACTGGTATACAAGGCCAACAAAGAATTCTCAGCTGAGAAATTCCAAATAGCTATGAAGCACCCAAAGAAATTATAAATGTTGCTAGTTATCAGGTAAATGTAAATCTAAACAACCCTGAGAATACACCTTATTTTAATTAGAATGGCTAAGGTCAAAAATCAGGTGACAGAAGATGCTGGCAAGAATGTGGAGAGAAAAGAAAACTTCTTGAGTGTTGGTGGGATTGTAAGCTGGTACAACCACTCTGTAAAACAGTCTGGTGGTTTCGCAGAAAATTGAACATAGTGCTACCTGAAAACCCAGCTATTCCACTCCTAGACATATAGCCCAAAGACGTTCCAACATATGACAAGCACACATGCTCCACCATGTTCTAGCAGCCTTATTTATGATAGCCAGAAGCTGGAAGAAACCCAGATGTTTAAAAAACAAATAATGTATAAAGAATGAATGGTACATTTATAAATTAGAAACAATGACTTTATGAAACACCTAGGCAAATATATGGGTAGAGATAATATCGTGAGTACCCCACTCACAAAAACACACACATGGAATGCCCTCACTGTGAAGAAAATACTAGCCACAGAACACTTTGTGTACCCCAGCAAAAATTGACAGACCTTATGATGTGCAAAGAAGAAGGAAGGCCAAAATGCCAAACCTCAGTCCTGTTTAGTAGAAAGAACAAAACACTTTAGATAGGAAATACAAGGTAAAATAGAGGAATAGGGAATAAAGAAAAATCATTCAGAGACTTCTTTATATGGGGATCCATGCCATATGAAGCCACCAATCCCTAGCTCTATTGCTGATGCACAAAGTGCTTAGAAGCAAGAAACATATAGAGATGCCTACTCTGGGTCTCTGCCAGAGTTAAATGCATACAGCTGAGCATGTTAGCATCTAACCATCAGAGTGAACTTGGGGACCCCAAGGAAGGTGCTAAAGAAAAGCCTGAAGGAGCTGAAAGGGGTTGCAACTGCATGGGAAAACAATGTGATCAACCAACTAAACCCTACACAACCCCCAGGTACTATAACACTGATCATTGAGAACACATTGAGAAAACTATGGTTACAGTTGCATATGTAGCTGAACCTAGCAGTGTCTGGCATTAATTTGAGAAGAGGTCTTTGGTCCAGAAAGAACATGTTTCCCCAATATAGGGAAATGCCAAAACACTGGGGTTCAGAGGGTTGGAAGGGAGCAAGGTGGAGGAAGAGCATACCATTATAAATATCAAAACAAAGAGTATGTAATAAGAAAGGAAAAGAAGAACCAATAAGAAAGAAGAATTCCCATGTCGGGTCAGGGTCTGGTCATTGGCACTTTGCTACATGTTCCAGTCATCCACCTCTGTTCTGAGCAATTAGTGACATATCTTTGAAAACCATCCCTTAGTCAGACTATGAGACTCCACAAGAAACTGACTTTCTCAGATCAAAAAATTGCCCTCTCTCACCAGTGGTCAACTCCAACTCTAAATGTACTGCCCACAGGTGTGGCAGATCAACTCCACAAGGAACAGTATTTTAAAATGTTGTTTCGACACCTGGTTTCACAATTTTTTTTCTCCTATACTACTCAAGCATTGTGCTAATCATTGTTGACATAGCCTTGTGTAGCCCCTTCCTCCTTCCCTGGGAATGATAGGACTCACAGGAATATGTTCTTAAGCATTCCAAGGCCAAGGCAAGGGGTGGCTCCCACCCTGTCTCTTAAGATACAACAGAAATACCATAAAAACTCTAATTATGGGGCTTATAATTCCATTCCAAACAATTAAAAGAAAGTCCCAAATAAACTGTATATGGATTTTTTATGAAATTCTAAATTCATGCCTATAGCATAATTTAAGCTTGTGATCATTAAATAAATTTATGAAACCACAATAAAATTCACAGACCGTATGGAGATGAAGAAGGAATTATGGAAGCTTCATTCTAACTTAGAAGAAGGAACTTAGAAGACCTACTTAGAAGTAAGGACAGAGCCTTTCTGAAACCAACACAGATGCTTATAGCCAGCCATCAGACTGAGTACTGGGACCCCATTGGAGGAGTTATGGAATGTCCTAAAAGAGTTGAAGAAGTTTGCAACCCCGTTGTAAGAACAATAATACCAACCAGCCTGACTGTTCAGAGCTCCAAGGGAATAAACCACCCACCAAAGAGCAAATATGGAGGAAGAAACCAAGGTTCCTGCTGCATGTAGCAGAACATGACCTTACTATAGATTTAAGGGGAAACCCTTGATCCAGTATAGACTCGATGACCTTGTGTAGGGAAACCTTAGGGTGGTGCAGTAGAACTATCATAGCAACAACTTGATGTTGATGGAATGAAGGTTTGTGTAGAGGAAACCAGGAAAGAACATATAGATGAAAGTTAAATGAATAAAATATCCCATAAAATAAAATGATGAAATTAATTTTTCTCTATATGTATGTCAAAAAAAGAATTTTTGGATGTACTTACGGTTCGAAGTCCTGTACACTCACAATGGCAAGCTGAGGATAAAAAGTCCAAAAGAATGGTAGTTTTGAGTATTGGAACACAGATTGGTACAGCTGGTCTAATCTAGAGGCTGGTAACTGGCACAGCTGGTGCCAGTACCAGTGTAGGGACAGACTTGTGAACAAGCTGAGGACAAGCTGACAAATAGGCACTCCTTCCTGCATCCATGGACTTATATAGGCCTCCAGCGGAAGGTGCATCCTGGATTAAAGTATGTATTCCTGTCACGTGTTCTTGGTCACCAACCAATTAACTAATTTCAACCAGTCACTATCTCACACGTGTGTCCATCTTGTGTAGATCTTTTGGCTTTCTAGGTATTTTCAAGTGGACAAAAAAGGGAAACTTGTTGGAAATCACAACCTTGACCTCAGAAAAATGTGGTTTTCGTGTCTTAAAACACATTAAAAATAGGGGACAACATAGTGGATCATGATTTCGTTTCAGAAGATATTTACAGATGGATGAATACCTACGTTTGACCAAGTGGACTTGCAAATGATCTCTTTCTTTTACTTACCTCCTGCATTTGCCAGGCTTCTCTAGAGGACCAACACTTTCACAGTGAATCATTCTGTATATGTAAGTAGAGAGAGATTTAGTATAATGGCTTACAGGTTGAGGTAGCTCAGCAACCCATATCAAACAGAGCCTAGCTCCAATCACTAGACTACTCCTAATATGATGAGTGTTTCAAGGTTTTATATAAAAACAAGACCAGCAGTTCTGGATTATTTCCTCAACAAACATGGTTAAAAAGTCAGTGTTTGCCTCAAAACTGTCAATGCAGAGGGAAGCAGATATTAAGTTTATGATATGACTCCCAGCATCACCCAATTATGTTAAAGGCCACAGTAGTATTCCAAGTAGATGTTTGTACCCATCCATTCTAATCGATGCTTTCTATAAAACATTGTTCCAGTAGATATTTGGGGTTGCCCTACAATACAAACTATCCTGCCTTACAATTGTAAATGTGGTCATGAGATAGCTTGAATAAGGACCTAGCTGTGAGTTGCATCATATCAATCCTGTCTGGTTTTCGGGAGATCACAAATATTTCCCTGGCACTATAGCTTCTTGAGTTCTCTTTGTACCATTGATACTAGGTCCAAATGGTAGTATGTGCCCTTTATCCCAACTCTCAGGAGAAAAATTGGTAGATTTCTAAGTTCTAGGTCAGCATGGGAATGAGCCAGTTCTACTTTAAAAAAAATATGATTTGGTCGAGGAATGATGACACATGCCTTAAATCCCAGAACTCTGTAATTGATCATTCAGATCCTTCAGTTGAAAATTACACAGAAAAGGCCAAGACAGCTAATACTAAACAGGGAATGACTTAATAGAATAAGGGAGACTAGTACCAGGCCCAGGAAGCAGAATCATTTAGGAGCAATGGCCTTGTACCTCTGGCTTTAGAGTCAAGATCCGAAGGGATTGCAGATTCTGGCTAGCTGGAGATAGTAAGAATAGACCATTTGACTATGAAGAAATATTCTGATAAGTGATTTCTGAGGACATAAAATTGTTGTGTTCCAGAATTAACTGAGTCTGTACCTAGCCCTACAGGGAAATTAATTATTTATAGGTATCACACAGGTGGTAATGATTTTTAAGGCTTTTAAGGATCAAGGAGTTTTGATCCAACAATTCCTGCAGAAATTACACAAACACAGATCTTACTCAGCCAAATAGTTACTTTGAATGCACACCCTAATACTGTTCACATCAATGATGCAGCTCATGTTTTTGAATATGCCTATATGATAGAGAGTAGAATAGAGTGACTAGGGAGTGTGAATATTAGCTGTGACCTTGTTGAAGTAGTTGTTGCTTTATTCAAGGTAGTGTTTCACTATCAGTGTGTGCTTTGATGATCCAATGCTGTGGCTCCACCCAATGCTGAATGAGAGGGCTCCCTTGGCTCCCTTTGTATCAAGCAGTAGAATAATCATCTCTGCCAACACCATGTCTGTCATGCTACATGATCCCATGCTTCTTACCATGAAGAAATGGACTGAACCTCTCAGACTGTTAACCAGCCCTAATTAAATGTTTGCCTTTATAAGAAATGACTTGTTCATAGTGTCTCTTCAGAGCAATAAAACCTTAACTAAAACTTATAGGTAATAAAATGTCAGAGACTACTGAAGGTTGGAATCATATGAAAAATGTGAAAGTATTTGAAATGTCTAAGGGACAATCTGAAATAAAGCAGTCTTGAAATAATACCATGGTTTTATAACCATGGTTCAATTTTATACTGTTAAATGAATTAGTATCCTTGAATTTAGTACACAAAATTGTATTGAATTATTGTTCAGAGAGTATGTGTACTTTGGAGAGGCAAGCTTAGGTAGTATATAAGTGGGTAAACAAAAAGAACATCCAAAAGGGAAAAGGAACTCCACAGGAAGACCAATAGAGTCTACTAATCTGGACTCCTGAGAGCTCTCACCAAAGAGCATGCACAGGCTGATCAAATCCCCATCCCCATGCACATATGTAGCAGATTCTTAGTCTCCACGTGGATCCCCCAACAACTGCATAAGGGACTGTACCTAAAGCTGTTGTCTGACTGGAATCTGTTTCCTTAGAAGGTTACCTTGTCTGACCTCAATGAAAAAGGATGGGCCTAATCCTGATGAGATAAGATTAGATGTGCTAGTGTGGTTGGATTCCCACGGAGCCTTCCCCCCTGTGAGAGGAAAGGGGAGTTGGTGGGAGAGGGACTCTGTAAGGAAGTGACAAATGAGCAGTGTTTGGGATACAAGTAAATAAATAAAAAAATTAAAAATAAAAAAATATAGTGATAATGTATTAAAACAAGGGGTACATAATCACTGTCTTCAGGCAGCAGTAAATGCTCTGGCCAGATGATTCTAGAAATAGAGACAAGAATAAAGGGACCACGGGGAAAACTGATGCTGTTATGCTGGAGCAAAAAAATTAGAGTTGATTAAGAAGAGACCAGCTTAGAGTCAGCCTCCAGTGCTACAAAATCAGAGCTGAAAAAATGGCACAAGCCCTTTGTCATGGCACAGAAGACAATAGGTGAAGCCAAACTAATGACACAAGGAGCTGGGCATAATTTCTTCCCCAGGGTATTTTACCTCCCCTTCTAAGAATGACTGAAGCATCCACATTTAGGTCTTCCTTCTTATAGATGTTCATTTGATCTGTGAGATATATTTTGGGTCTTCAAAACATTTGGGCTGGTATCCCTTTATCAGTGAGTGCATACCATGTGTGTTTTTTTGTGAAGGGGTTACCTCACTCAGGAGGATATTTTCTAGTTCCTTCCATTTGCCTAAAAGTTTCATATAGTCAGTGTTTTGAATAGCTCTGTAGTGCATCATTGAGTAAATGTTCCATATATTTGTTGTATGCATACCTCTTTTGAAGGACATCTGGTTTCTTTCCAGCTCATGGCTTTTATAAATAAGGCTGATATGAACAAATAGGGATCCATCCTGTTATGGTTTACATATACTTGGCCCAGGCAGTGGCACTATGGAATGTGTGGATTTATTGGAGTAAGTGTGTCATTGTGGAGATGGACTTTGAGACCCTCCTCCTATCTATGAGAGGAGACCAAGTCTGTTCCTATCTTCCTTTGGAGGAAAATGTAAAACTCTCAACTCCTCATGCACTTTGCATGCCTGGACTTGCCATGTTCCTGCCTTGATAATGAACTGAATCATTGAACCTACAAAGTAATCCCAACTAAATGTTATGTGTAAGACATGCCTTGGTCATGGTGTCTGTTGAAAGCAGTGAAAGCTTAAGACAGAAGATGGCACCAGGAGTGGGTTATTGCTTTGAAAGGCCTTATCATTCATTTGTTTGGAAAAATGTGGATTTTGGTTTTTTGGATTTAAAGAGTACTTTAATTCTTTAAATGGGGTTTAATAAACTATCCTTGAAGGGATATGGAAGACTTTGTTGGTGAGGGTGATCTGAACTGTTCAGACCTGGCCCAAGATCATGTGGTCTATTTCAGTGCAGAATTTCAGTCTGTGGCCTAAACATTGGTTTTCAGGTAGTTGGGTGGAAAAATTCTTAAGCAGTGAAGGAGTTAGAAAATAGGCATGTAGTGATAGTGTAATACAACAAGGGGCCAGATTCAAGCTCCTGCAAGCGGCATAACTCAGCAGCTTTAAACCTGGGTCTCTGGCTTTATGATCAAGGGAATGAGGCTACCCGGACAATTGATGCTGTTTATCTGGAGCTAAAAAATTAGGGATGATTAAGAACAGGCCAGCATCAATGTGGTAAAATCTTCTGAAAAGTATTTTTGGAGAGCAGAAAGAATCTGTGTTCCTGAGACATGGAAAGTTGCACCTCACACTGCAGCTGTACTTAGTAATATGTACGAATCCCCCATGTGGTCCTGGTTTTGAAGGGGCCATGAAGAACTCTTGAGGCTTGTTACTATGAGAGGCCATTGAAACAAAAGGGTTTGTGGAAAATACAGCTTATCAGCTGTAAAAGGTTTCTGGTGGAATTCTTTGAGTCACATAAGTATACTATCATATCATCAACAAATAGTGATATTTGACATCTTGTTTTCTAATTTACATCCATTTGACTGAATTTGTGGTATTATTGCTCTTGTTAAGACTTCCAGTACTCCATTACAGAAGAAGAGTAATAGAAGTGTGGGCAGACTTGTCGAGTATCTTATTTTAGTGTGATTGCTTCAACATTCTCCCTATTTAGATTAATATTGGCTACTCATTTGCTGTATATTGCTTTTACTATCTTTAAGAATGAGCCTAAAGTTCCAGATATTTCCAAACCATTAACATGAAATGGTGTTTTATTTTCTCTAGTTACTTCTAAGCATCTAAAGAGATCTTTATATAGTTTATTTATTTGATTTTTTTTGGTTGATTACTTTGATGGATTTTCATATATTGAACTCTCCCTGTATCACTGGGATGAACTTTACTTGATCATGTTAAAGGATCATATGATGTGTTCTAGTATTCTTTTTACAAGAATTCGATTGAATATTTTCACGGCTGTTCATGAAGGAATATTGTCTGACACTTTCTTTCTTTCTTTGTAGGGTCTCTGTTTGTTTTAAGAATTAGAGTAATTTTGGCTTCAAAGAATGAGTTGTGTAGTGTTCCTTCTCTTTCTATTTTATGAAATAGTGTCGACAATATTGGTATCAGTTCTTCTCTGAATGTCTGATAAAATATGGCACTGAAACCTTTGGCTTTTTACCCCCTTGGGATCAGAGGCTTTTGATGAGTTCTTGTTTTTATATAGTGATTATGGGACTGTTGTGATGATTTACTTGATTTAGATTTAAATTTGATCTTTGGTAATATGGAGAATATGAGACATTTTCTCAACATTTTCTGTTTGGTTGAGTATACACTTTTGTTGCAGGATCTGATGATTTGTTTTTACTTTCTTCAGTTTCTATTGTTATATCTTCCTTTTCTTTTCTGAGTTTGTTAATTTAGATAGTCTCTGTGTCCTCTAGTTAGTCTGGCTCAGGTTTCATCAATATTTTTTGATTTTATCAAAGACCTAGCTCCTGGTTTTGTTGATTTTTTGTATAGTTCCTTTTTGTTTCTACTTTGTTGATTTCATCTCTGATTTTGAGTGTTTCCTCCTGCCTATTCCTCTTAGATGTATCTTCTTTTTTTGTTCTATAACTTTTAGTTCTTCTGTCAAGCTGGTTGTGTATGCTCTCTGCAGTTTCTTTTGGAACAAATCCAAGCAATAAGTTTTCTTCTTAATACTGCTTTCATTGCATCCCATAGTTTCAGTTTGGTGTGCTCTCATTTTCATTAAATTTTGAAAATCCTTAAGATTTTATTTATTTCTTCCTTGAACATGGTATTGTTGTGTAGGGCATTGTTTATGTGTATGTGGTCTTTTTGATTTGTTTTTGTTTTTGAAGAGGAGCCTTCGTCCATGATTATTTGAAAGGGTGCATGGAATCATGTCAATTTTTTCTTTTTTTGTTTTTTTGTTTACTAACTGCAGGTGCTCTTGTATTTGGAGCACAGTTCTTCACCTTGATAGAACTTTTCCTCTGATTAGTCAAAATTGTCCTTCCTTAACAATGTTGGTAACTTTTCTTGAAAATTTATCTTATTTGGTATTAGAATAGCCACTCTAGATTGTTTCTTAGTACCATTTTTCCTTGAAATTTCTTCCTAACCTTTTACTCTTAGGTACTATTTGTGTTTGTTCCTGACAGGAGTTTCCGGTATGCAGCAAAATGTTGGACTCGGATTGTGTGTACATTCTTATAATCTATGTCTCTTTATTGGGGAAATGAATCCAATGATGCTAAGAGATATCAAAGAACCATTATTGGTCCCTGTTATTTTTATTGTTAGAAGTAGAATTATGTTTGTGTGGTTTTCTTCTTTAGGGTTTTCACAAGTGATAAAAAACACAAGGATTTGGGGGACTCTGAGACTTTTGCAAAAAGCCTCATTTGTATAATGTAAGACACTAAAAACATAGAAATGGTTAAAGTGTAACTCATAGACTTTCCAGTCATTACTAAGCTCTGAGACTCAGCCTGTGCATGACAAATAAAAACAGTGGCCTAGAATAAATCTCAAAAAAGCCAGAATATACTGACTGATTGCCACCTATCTAGAAAGACCTTCATAGGTTCCTGATGCATGGCATATTCAGTTCATGCTATAATAACACAATTCTGAGAAACAAAACAGGGACACAACTCTTAAAAATTTGGAATGTATAAACAAAGTTCTAAACATGTAAAAGCACCGATTTAGTGGACAGGTTAAGCTATACAGTCCAAGCTGAGTATACCTCTTTTGCTATACTTTCTTTGTTTTGAATATTTGGTATTTTGACTATTTTATGTCAGAGGGAATTTTATTTATCTGGTCTAATCTATTTGGAGTTTTGTAGATTTCTTGTATGTTCATGGTCATCTATTCCTTTAGGTTAGTGAATTAGCCTCTAAATTTTGTTCAAGATATTTAGTGACACTTTTATTTGAGAGTCTATATTTTCTTCTACAACTATTATACTTTGGTTGACTCTTCTTATTGTGTCCTGGAATTACTAGATGCATTAAGATAATGCTTTTAGATTTTTGCATTATCTCTGACTGATGTGCCAATGTTTACTGTGGTATCTTTTGCCCCTGAGAAACTCTCTTCCATCTCTTGCATTCCGTTGGTAATGCTTGTGTCTACGACTTCTAATCTCTTTCTGAGGTTTCTTATCTCCAGGGTTGTTTCTTTTTGTGATTATTTTTTTTCTATTTTTGTTTCTAATTCCTTCACCTGTGTGGTTGTATTTTTCTGTAGCTCTTTAACTGATTTTTCTTTTCCTCTTTAAGGTCTTCTATGTGTTTAATGGTTCTCATGTGTTTCTTCAACTTGTTTACTGGTTCTCATGTAATTTATGTGCCTCTAGAAGACCTTCATCATCCTTATCATGCAGTTTGTTTTTATGTCCAAATCTTGCTTTTCTGGTGTGTTGGGCTGTCTCTTCCTTGTTTCTGTCATTTTCAGGTTGTGTTTGATTCCCTTGCTTAGTTACTAGCACTACACTCTTAACATCTTGTTATCTGTGATGCCAGGTTTTCTTATTGTCTCTGAATTATGTGTGTGTGTGTGTGTGTGTGTGTGTGTGTGTGTGTGTGTGTGTGTGTGTGTGTGTGAATATGAGTGGTCCCTTCAAACTACTCCACATTAGAGAGGTAATCAAAATTTTGAAGCACAAAAAGTATATAGTCCTATTGAACCAACTGGTATCAGTACACATTGATTTGTTTTCATTAAGTTTTGTATATATCAACTAATCAGTAATATTTATGAGTGACAAATTTATTTTCAAGCATTTTTGTATACTTTTTGCATGTTTGTTTGTCCTGAAGTATATCTATAAGCTCTCTAGACACCAGTACATGTTAGATTGCCTCTAAATAATTGTTTTACAATTTTAATGGAAATTATTTTGAATCTGTAAATTGCTTTTGGTAAGATAGTTAATTAACTATGTTAATCCTGCTCAGTCGGGATCATGGTAGATCTTTGCATCTTCTGATATCTTCCACAGTTTCTTCATAGACATGAAGTTCCTGTTATATAGGTCTTTGACTTGCTGGGTTAAAGTCATATGAGAAATTTTTTTTAGGATTTTTGGGTATTATAAGAGAATTATCACCTTAAATTCTGTCTTAGCATATCATTTGCACAAATGAGGCATACTGATTTTTCTTTTATTAATTTTTTGTGCAAGCATCTTGCTGAATGAGTTCATCAGCTGTGGAAGTTTTCTGATAGAACTTGGAGGTCTGCTATTTATACTTTCAAGTCATCTGTGAACAATAATACTGTGCCTACTTTGTTCCAAATGGAATCCCTTAGATATTCTCATGTTGTCTTACTGCCCTTGTTAGAATGTCAAGTTTGTCTTGCCTACATATTGTGCAGAGATAAAGATGGAACAGACAGTGAGGAAACAGCCCTCCAATGATTATCCCAAAGAGAGATACATTTCATGGGAGAGAGTCCACACTAGACCATATTAATGATACTCGGCTACTCTTCTATGCTTGCATGTAGGAACCTAGCATTATTGTCTCCTGAGTCTTCATCCAGTAGAGTATAGAAACAGACTGACAAACATTATGTGGAGCCCAGGAAGCATTCTGGAAGTTAATCAGGGGCTATCACAGTCTCTGTTCATTGATATTGGTAATCTTTTCTTCTTCCTGGCCTCCCTGGTTAGGCCTCAGCAGGAGAGGATATGACTAGACCTGCTGGGAATAGATGATCCAGGGTGGGGTGATACCTAGTGGACTCTGTTTCATTGAGGAGATAAGGAGGTAGTAATTAACATAAGGGTGTGAACCAATACAACAAAATAGCATGTGTTCCATGTTTTAAATGTTTTTCACTATTGCAATAAAAAACACTCACTACCTGAGCTATCATATTTCCTGGGGAGACATAATATTCATAATATTCATGCCTACTAATCTCAGATAAGAATCATGGTATATATGTGTGTGTGTGTGTGTGTGTGTGTGTGTGTGTGTGTGTGTGTGTGTGAAGAGCTAGACAGAGAGAGATTGAGAGACAGAGAGAGAGAGGTAGGTATGTAGGAAGGGAGGTAGGGAGGGAGGGTTCGAGGTAGGTAGGGAAGGAAGTGGAGAGAGAGAGAACTAAATTCCAACTTGGTGAATCAGTAAGTTTTATGGAGGTTATTTTCACAAAAACAGATGAGGTGTTACAGGGGCAAAAATTACACAAAAGCAGCTTTATCTCCAATGTCCACCTCATCATTGGTGACAAGTCACTAGAGGTAGAAACCTGAAGAAAATTGACAGCACAACAATTGTATAGTGCCTTTTTCAAGTGACTAAGCTAATATAAACCTCTCCCAGGCATGGAGGTTTGAGCTGCAAAGGAAGAGTGGCATAATGGATATAATGAGTGGTTTGTGCTTATTCAGGGTCTTCTTGGATGTATTATTAGTCGTTTCCCTTCCTACCTAATATTCCTGAAGATTACTGAATGATGGAATGTTTTAGTCTCAGAGGAAACCACTGACCTTGGCAGCTCAAAACCATTATGTCTTACTCTCTTGGTTGTATCAGAATTCTACCATAGTATCTGAATTTATATTACTTCATTTTAATTTTCTTATGTTCAAACTGTAAGTAATGATTCTACCTGTTGTGAAAGCCCCTTACATATTTATTGGCCTAGTAAATGAATATGTTCCCTTCAACTTGTGTTTCATTTATAAATTTATAAAGCAGTTTATAAAAAGTGAGTGTAAATCTCGTTAGAACAAATTTTATACAAGATAGTTCATAACACTTGAGCATCTAAAATAATAGACCCAGAAGTTAAACCAAGATTTTGGTATAGTACCATATCCTAACATATGCTCTACAACTCTATTAGGACCTAGAGACACTGCTGTGATGATGTCAAAATGGGGACTGATTGTTCTATAAAGTAATATCATGAAAATTTATTCCTGTGACTGATGGATACCATAGAGGAGCAAAAGAAGTGGCTAAAATATAGTGCAAAGATCATATTGACAACCTAACGTATGTCCAAGAAAATATGAGAAAAATAAGAACTGTCATTATTCTAAATTTTTACATCTCTAGAAATCCAACATCATGATATATGTATAAGAGGAGTAGACACTAATGTGTATGAATGAGACAGAATTTGTGGACAGTAGTGACTAGGGTTGAAATAAGAAGAGTTGAGACAGGAATATGTGCAAGAAGTCTATTGTAAAAAAGAGTTACTTTATATTCAAGGACTTGCAGATTGTGTTACTGTTAAAACCATCTTTTCTAGAAAGGCTGGATCATTACAAAGACAAACCTAGGTGCACAACAAATATTGATTAGAAAGGCCAATAAATCACACAATTTTAATGTATCAAAAAAAGTCACAGAGTTTAAAAACTAGTGTTTTTAGTCATTTTATTTGAGATGCAATTCATAAAAACAAGTTTGAGGGAGGAGGAAAGGGGAGTAAAGGGGAGGATATAAGGTTAGAAATGTAAATGTTCAGAATATCCAATAAAATTTTAAAAATGTCAAACATAACAAATTTTTTTTCTTAAAAAATTTTATTAAATTGCAAAGCAGAACTTGAACACAAATTTAAATATCAGTAACAAGGTCACAAAACAGTTGCAAAATGTCTGTAATGGGAGGATTATATATCCTTATAACTAAGTCACCCATCCATGCCTACATTAGTACATTCGATAAATCTTCAAGTCAGCAGCCCATCGAAGAGCTAGCAGTTCCATTATTGGATCTTTCCTGTTACAAAAACTTGCTAATATTTTGGATATCAGATCTTTATCAGATGAAAACTACAAACTAAACTTTTAAAATTTGTTAAAGAATGATTAAAATACTGTAACTAATTTGGTTTCAAAAACTCTGGGTATACAACTGAGATAAAACACTAAGATTTATACTTATCGCATTGACAAAACTCTTTTATATTTACGATTTTGGTATTAATATACTCTCAATTAAATTTCCAAAAGTCCATCTCATCATACAAATAAACATTGAGACCAACCTTTCACTGGTCTCATAATCCACTCACATTAGACTAAATTCACTTTTATTCATGTCCCAAATTTGCACCTGTGGGGCAGATATAGCACACATTTATAGGGAAAATATAGGGAGTTGGTTATTCCTTTTTATCCAGTTTTCATTCCTATTTCTATCTTTCTTCAAGTCTTTTTTTCTTTTCCTTTTTTTCTACTTCTCACACACCAGCATCTCTATCTTTACAACACCAAATGAATTATTTCATGTAATAGAGAGATTTTGTTTAAGATTTACTCCATTTATAATTTATTTTTTAAATAAACACAGATAGAAGAACAAATGTTAGAATTTTTACATAAATGTATAAGAATACATTTTAGTAAGTGCTTTGCATTTTTTTTAAGGTTTGATATTCTGCATTAATGTCCTAATAGTTACAATGAGCAAAAAGTACATGTAAATCAGGATGTAACCCAGAAGTATTCAAAGTTTTCTTGGTGTGTGAGGATTGAGTATAATGTTTTATTTTTTTTTCTTGAATTTCACAGTCTGAGTTTTTTCTGGGGTAGGCTGAGCTTTCTGGCGTTAGTATCCCATTATCAATGACTGCATATTATGTCTGTTCTCTTGTGACTGGGTTATCTCACTCAGGATGCTATTCTCTAGATGCAACCATTTTCTTAAGAATTTGGTTAAGTCATTGTTTCTGATAGCTGAGTAGTACTTCATTGATTAAATGTACCACAATTTTTGTATCCATTCATCTAGTGAAGGGCATCTGGGTTCTTTCCAGCTTTTGGATAACATAAATAGTGCTGCTATGAACATTGTGGTGCATGCGTCTTTGTTGTATATTGGAGTGTCTCTGGGGTATATGTCCAGAAGTGGAATAGCTGGATTTTCAGGTAGTACCATGTCCAGTTTTCTGAGGAATCGCCTGTCTGATTTCCAGAGTTGTTTTATCAGTTTACAACCCCACCAACAGTGGAAAATTGTTCCTCTTTCTGCACAGCCTCTCCTGCATCTGTTGTCATCTGAGTTTTGGATCTTGGCCAATCTGAGTGGTGTGATGTGGAATCACAGTGTTGTTATGATTTGCATTTGCCTGATGGCTATGGATGTCCAGCACTTCCTAGATGTTTCTCAGTTATTGGATTTTCCTCAATTGAAAACATTTTGTTTAGCTCTGTACTACATGTTTAATAGGGTTGTTGGATTTACTGGTGTCTAGCTTTTTCTGTTCTTTTTATACCTTGGATATTAGGCCTCTATCTGATGTGGAGTTGGTTATGATCTTTTCCCATTCTGTTGGCTGCAGTTTTGTTTTCTTGACACTGTCCTAAGCCTTACAGAAACTTGCAATCTCATTAAGTTTCATTTGTTAATCTTTGACCTAAGAGCAGGGGCCCTTGTTGTTTTGTTCAGAAAATTATTTTCCTATGCCTAAGTATTCTAAGTTTTTCCCTATTTTCTCATCTAATAGTTTCAGTGTATCTGGTTTAATGTGGATATATTTGATCGACTTACACTTAAGCTTTGTACAAAGAGATAAGAAAGGGTCTATTTTCATTCTTCTGCATGCTGAGTGCCAGTTGGACGAATACCATTTGTTGAATAGGCTGTCATTTTTCCATTGAATATTTACAGGTCCTTGGTCAAAATTCAGGTGACCCTCTATATGGGGCCTCATTACAGGGTCTTCTATTCTATTCCATTGATCCATGTGCCTATTTCTGTACCAGTCCCACACAGTTTTCATCAGAATTGCCTTGTACTATAGCTTGAGGTCAGGGATAGAGATTCTCGCAGATGTTTACTTGTTTTTGAGGATGGATTTCGCTTTTCTAAGTCTTTTGTTATTCCAGGTGAAATCACACATTTCTCTTTCCAATTCAATGAAGAACTACATTAGAACTTTGATGGGGATATCATTGAATCTGTAGATTGCTTTGGGTAAGATGGTCATTTTTAGAATGTTGATCCTTCCATTCCATGAGCATGGGAGATCTTTCCATTTTCTGAGACTTTCCTTGATATCCTTCTTTAGAGGTTTGGAGTTCTTGTCATACAGGTCCTTCACTTACTTAGTTGGAGGCACACCAAGGTATTTCATCATTTTTGTGACTATTGTAGAGGATATCTTTTTCCTAATTTCTTTCTCCACATGATTGTCCTTTGAATACAGGAAGGCTACTGATTTGTTTGAAGTAATTTAATATTCAGCCACTTTGCTGAATGTTTATCAGCCGTAGTAGTTCTCTGGTGGAATTTGTGGGATCACTTACATAAACTATCATGTCATCTGCAAAAAGTTTTTACCTTCCGAATGTGACAGTTTACATTTCACAGAAAACCCTTCATTATTTATAGCTTCAATGTATCTTCAGTTGATTAAAATGATATCAGCAATCCTCTCTTATTAGTACAATTCTCAAATGGCAAGCAATAGATAAGAAAGTGTCATAGTTTGGTATAGTGTCAATACTTAGAGTCAGGTTACTCTGTCGGAGATAACTCTGTAGTTCTTCTCCTGATGAAGATGGGAAGGCAGAGGCAGATGTAGAGGCAAAAGTGGGTGCACAAGGTACAGAAGCTCTGCATTCAGTACATGATTTTTGTCCCTTTTTCACAACATGGTTATTTTCATGTACATTTAACTATTTAGGCTTTTGATAAAACACAGTGCTACACAATGTGTGTGTGTGTGTGTATATATATATATATATATATATATATATATATATATATGTAATAAATTGGCTAAAGATTCTTCTTAAATTTTCAAAAATATCTGTAATTTTATTATAAAGTCGCTTCATGTGCACATCTTCATAAACTAATATATACATAGAACATTAGTTCAGAGATGCTCCTGTAAAGCTTTAGTATTACCTAGATCTGACATTGTCTTTATAAATACTCAGCGAAGCAAACAAAGATACTCTAACTTTTGGATCATATCCAAGATTATGTAGAAAGAACAAAAGCAGCAATCCATAGAAGACAGTGAGGTGAGCCCTTTACTATCTTTTGCTTTTCGTTTTAGATGTTTGAAAAACTATGGAAGCAGACATGAGGTTATCTGTATATTGTCCAAGAACTTGATTTTCTGATTTTAGCTTCAGGTTTACTTCCTCAACTGCATCTACTCTTGCAGAAAGATTTTCAAGTTTGTGTTGTAGTTCAAACTCTTGATTGAGAAGTGGAGTCTTTCTTCCAGTTCCACCTGATTTTCAGCATAAACTGCGTCCATATCAGCATTCATCATCTTGGGAACATACATTGAGCTCTTGAAAACAAACTCCTTAGTGATGGGTCTTGCATCTGCAGCACATGGAGGAGGTGGGATAGGTAGCCAACTTACATTATATTAAAGAGGAAAAGTTCAGTATACAGTGTATGGAACTTAGATTTAAAAATCTGGTATTGAAAAGGGATCAGTTGAGATTTCCCTATGCAAATAAATAGATGTGAGGATCACATGGTCCACTTTCAAATTCTAAATGTTAGTTTGTTTGTTCATTTGTTTGTAATCTTCAGGCAACTGTAAAATCTACTTGTTGACAGAGGTGTCCATAGAAACAATAAATCAATTTCAGAGAAGATATTTTTTGAACAGTCAGTTTGTACTGGTGAATGATGCTTGGGAGTGAGACTTCAGATGCTGCCTGAGGTAACAGGTTCTGGAATAGCTTTTGTTGCAGAGGGGACAAGCATGGGGCCTCTCACCACTGTGCTTGTTTATGTGTCTCTTTAGATCTGTTGAACGGTAGAATGTCCATTTGCAGCCAGGCACATTGCACTCATAACTCCTCTTTCCAGTGTGTTTCTTCATGTGGTCTTTGAGGTGGTGAGCCTTTGTGTAAGATTTCCCACAATCTGGGTAGGAACATGAGTAGCGCTTCAAAGGTTGAGGGTTGATTGGAGAGACAGGGCTCAGTGTCTGCAGGTCTGCGTTCAAATCTGGACCCTTTCCTTGAACCAAATCAGAAGCTGAAGAGCTTGCCTGGGGTTGTCTTTGAACAGAAGGGTAACTTGAAGGATTTGAGGATTCACCTACATATGGGGCTTGGTTACTAAGTAATGTCACATGATGATCAAGGCTTTGCACAACATTGGGTGTTCCATTGCTACTTGGGTAGACATTAGGTTCAAGAGAGGTTCTCAAATGATCCAAGGAGAATGACTCTTCAGAACTTGGAATTCTCTCTGGATGCCAAGCTAAGTGTTCTTGTATAGGACATGAAGTCACCTGAGGATCAAGTTTTTCTTCCACATCAGGTGTTCCATTCACACTTGGGGAAGCATCAGAATCAAGAAAGGCCATTATGTCATCCAAGAAGAAAGACTCTTCAGAAAGGGGACTTGTCTCTGGGTGCCAAGCCAGGTTGACTTGGTTAGTAAGTGAAGTCAATTGAGGATTAAGGCTTTCTTCAACTTTGGATGTTCCATGCAAACTTCGGGAAGCATCAGAATCAAAAAAGGCAATTATGTCATCCAAAAAGAAAGACTCTTTAGAACTGGGACTTGCCTCTGGGTGACAATCTAGGTTGGCTGGGTTACTAAGTGAGGTCACCTGAGGAACAAGGTTTTCTTCAACATTGGGGGATCCATTCAAACTTGAGGAAGCATCAGAATCAGGAAAGGCTATTATCTCATCCAAGAAAAAAGACTCTTCAGAACTGGGACTTGTCTCTGGATGACAAGCTTGTTTTTCTGGGTTACTAAGTGAAGTCACCTGAGCATTTTGGCTTTCTTCAATACTGGTAGCTCCATTCAGATTTAGGGAAGCATTAGAATCAGGAAAGGCTATTATCTCATCCAAGGAGAATGTCTCTTCAGGACTGGGACTTGTCTCTGGGTGACAAGCTAGGTGGTCTTCCTTACTAAGTGAAGTCACCTGAGCATTTTGGCTTTCTTCAATACTGGTAGTTCCATTCAGATTTAGGGAAGCATTAGAATCAGGAAAGGCTAATATCTCATCCAAGGAGAATGTCTCTTAAGGACTGGGACTTGTCTCTGGGTGACAAGCTAGGTGGTCTTCCTTACTAAGTGAAGTCACCTGAGGATCAATGCTTTTTTCAACATTAGGTTTTCCATTCAAACTTGGATGGATATTTGGATTCACAGAAGTTCTCATTTGATCCAAGGAATATAACTCTTTAGAACTGGGACTTGTCTCTGGATCCCAAGCTATGTGGTCTTGATTACAAAATGAATTCACCTGAGGATCCAGCCTTTTTTCAACATTTGGTGTTCCATTCAGACATGGGTAGACATTTGGTTCAGAGGACCTCATCTGATGCAAGTAGCATGACACTTTAGAACTGGGATAATTCTGTGGATGCCAAGTCATATTTTCTTCTGCATTGGATGTTGCCCTCTTAGACCCATGAAAATTTGGGCCAAAACTGGTGTTTGGCATCTGAAAACCATAGAAAGTCTGGCCACCAATTGGATTTGTCACCCAGTGACTGACCATCAAATTCTGATCACATCTGTGTCCTGATAACTGATACCCAGAGAGAAAGTGCTCACCACAGACCAGGTTATCCTGACCTCTGTAGACATTCTGACCACGGAAGGATGACTTCTGGTAGTAGAGCTTCATGTGGTCATGGTTATCTCTCACCGGAGGCTCATAAAAAGCCTGATATTCATTAGAAGGTATCATCAGATCTGCATTGAATGTATTATTAGCTACTAAATCCCTCTGCTGATACCTAAAAGTACTCTGTTCAGAAAAATAGTCCAGGGAGCGATCTACATTTGAATTCTGGTCTGCATGGCTTCCAGAAGGAGCAGCATGATGATTACCAAAGGGAATCCTCTCACTGTCATTCAAGGCTGTATTTTGGATCACAAGAGTCTTGTCAAAGTTGACTGTCCTCATCCAGTGTCCTTCAATGTAGAGAGATTCCCTAGCTTCAAGGACAGCTTTATTCTGGGCATGAGGATGGCATATCTTTGGTGTGTTGTTGAGCTCCTTAAGCTGAGTGTCTTCCGGGAATTTTTTCTGCTGAAGAGACACAGCTATCTGATTCACAGAGGAAGTCTCACTTGGCTCTCCAGTTTTTCCTGGGTGTGCTGTCGAGTTCAGAGTACAGGTTATCTCAGGTGTGCTAGAGTATGCAGATGCCATCACTGTTGGTTTCCAGGCAAGCATCTCTGAGCTCTGACCTGAGACAGGCTGGCTGGACTCCACAGGGAAAGGCTGGGGATTACACCTTCCTGGCTGGAATGCACCTGTGGATTCTTCCATGTCTATGCAGGCTTCACAAATGGCCTGGGGACTCTTCAAGTTCCTGCACTGTTGGGAGAAAAATCAACATCTGGCTAAACTAGGTATTCAGTGGTAGATATTAAAGTTCTTGAGAATACTCAAACTCGGCGGACAGGCAGAACTTAAATGGTAGACACAAGAAGGCATAAAATGTTCTCTGGAGATCAGGGATTCACAACTTTAAGGGCTCTGATGAAGGTGGGATGGGCAAACAAAAGCTTCATTACTCTGGGATCTCCTTTTATAAAGCTAGGCCTGATATGTTCAGTACTTCTGAGTCTATGATTTCATAAGACTTATGTTTCCACATGTAGGCCCCCATACTTAGAAGACATGTTTAAATATCTCACCCCAGGCTCTTAGAGTTTAGAAGATGCTCTCATTAAGTAAACTCTTAGGAACTGTGTATGTTAGCTTGCCTCTGATTTACTTTATAAACAATATACAGTTACATGGTTGCATTCATCAACTTTAGAAGAGAATGTGGAACAGAATTTGTTGGTGAGACTGGTGGGTTTTTACAGGAGCAGTAGGTCATGTGGGGTTTGTTTTCAATGAAGAGAGTGAACGAAAAGAAACTTGTGGGATGATGAAACCTCTTGCTGTGGAGACTTATAGAGTACAAGAGGGTAATCTTTGTAATGGTGGATACAGAATCTGGTGTGATTATTTTTTTGCAATGCTACAATCTGTTGTGTCCTTTTGGTATTGGATCCCATCCATTTTCTCAAATATTATAGATAAATGCTAAGAGAGGGTTTCACTCTCAGCACACTGACAATAGGACCCAGTTACCTAGAATTGTGTCCACATAGTTCATGGATCCTGGATAGATCCTGATGGTGGTAAAGGTTGATGAAATGAGACAAAAATCTTATTTTAAACTTTAAAAAGCAAATAGTGAAAACCAATGTTTAAGAAAGGAAGATGGAATGAAAGACAGAAAAAAACAAGAAAAGAAATAATACAAATGGAGAAATCACATCATCATCATGAGACACAACATGTAGTATTGGAACAAAAGTGAAGTTGTTTGGTTGGATAGTTGCACTCTTAAAATTGATTAAAAAAAAAAAACTGTAAATTAGGAGATTAAAATTGCTTGCACCTTTTCACCAATTAGAAACCACTTGAAAAAAATACACTCTGGATTTGTGAAGGCATCATTCCGTAGGCATCACTTATTAAAACACATACAAGGTGTCCAGATCAACATCCAGCCTCTCTTCTATCCCAGAGAAGTGGAAAATCATTCCTCCCATGAAGATTTACAGGAAGTTACAGGAGAACTCATTTTTACAGAAGACATTTATACTTCAATCTGGTCTCATAATCTTTATCTTTTGTCTCTAACTCTTGATTGCAGAAATTAAAAATACTTGCCATAATATAGGCCAAGGATTCTCTTTTTTTGTATTGCCATAACGCATAGCTGCAGGCTACTTCCTAATTAATACCATACCACATAACATATTCAGTTTTTAAATAATTTATATTTTGATATTTATGATTTTCAACTAACAACATCTACAACAACAACAATTAGAATACTATGGTAAGACAATAAAATCAGTCACAACAATCCTAACTATCTCTTAAGATCAATGCCCTTGCCATTCAGCTTCATAAGGAAGAATTTTTAGAAAACAAAGTGGAAAAGAGCTTAAAATATGTAGGCACAGGGGAAAGTTTCCTCAACAGAAAACAAATAGATTATACTCTAATATCAAGAATCAACAATTGGGACCTCATAAAATTGGAAAGTTTCTGGAGGCTAAGCATATTATCAAGAAGACAAAATGTCCAACAACAGATTGAGGAAGGATGTTTGATACTCCTGCAACTGATGGAGGGCTAATATACAACATATACAAAGAGCTCAGGAAGTTAGACTCCAGAGAATCAAATATTTATATATAAAACTGGTAAACAGAGCCCAACAAAGAATTCTCAGCTGAGAAATTCCAAATAGCTATGAAGCACGCAAAGAAATTATAAATATGGCTAGTTATCAGGTAAATGTAAATCTAAACAACCCTGAGAATACACCTTATTTTAATTAGAATGGCTAAGGTCAAAAATCAGGTGACAGAAGATGCTGGCAAGAATGTGGAGAGAAAAGAAAACTTCTTGAGTGTTGGTGGGATTGTAAGCTGGTACAACCACTCTGTAAAACAGTCTGGTGGTTTCGCAGAAAATTGAACATAGTGCTACCTGAAAACCCAGCTATTCCACTCCTAGACATATAGCCCAAAGATGTTCCAACATATGACAAGCACACATGCTCCACCATGTTCTAGCAGCCTTATTTATGATAGCCAGAAGCTGGAAAAAACCCAGATGTTTAAAAAACAAATAATGTATAAAGAATGAATGGTACATTTATAAATTAGAAACAATGACTTTATGAAACACCTAGGCAAACATATGGGTCGAGATAATATCGTGAGTACCCCACTCACAAAAACACACACATGGAATGCACTCACTGTGAAGAAAATACTAGCCACAGAAAACTTTGAGTACCCCAGCAAAAATTGACAGACCTTATGATGTGCAAAGAAGAAGGAAGGCCAAAATGCCAAACCTCAGTCCTGTTTACTAGAAAGAACAAAACACTTAAGATAGGAAATACAAGGTAAAATAGAGGAATAGGGAATAGAGAAAAATCATTCAGACACTTCTTTAAATGGGGATCCACGCCATATGAAGCCACCAATCCCTAGCTCTATTGCTGATGCACAAAGTGCTTAGAAGCAAGAAACATATAGAGATGCCTCCTCTGGGTCTCTGCCAGAGTTAAATGCATACAGCTGAGCATGTTAGCATCTAACCATCAGAGTGAACTTGGGGACCCCAATGAAGGTGCTAAAGAAAAGCCTGAAGGAGCTGAAAGGGGTTGCAACTGCATGAGAAAACAATGTGATCAACCAACTAAACCCTACACAACCCCCAGGTACTATGACACTGATCATTGAGAACACATTGAGAAAACTATGGTTACAGTTGCATATGTAGCTGAACCTAGCAGTGTCTGGCATTAATTTGAGAAGAGGTCTTTGGTCCAGGGAGAACATGTTTCCCCAATATAGGGAAATGCCAAAACACTGGGGTTCAGAGGGTTGGAAGGGAGCAAGGTGGAGGAAGAGCATACCATTATAAATATCAAAACAAAGAGTATGTAATAAGAAAGGAAAAGAAGAACCAATAAGAAAGAAGAATTCCATGTCGGGTCAGGGTCTGGTCATTGGGACTTTGCTACATGTTCCAGCCATCCAAATCTGTTCTGAGCAAATAGTGACATATCTTTGAAAACCATCCCTTAGTCAGACTATGAGACTCCACAAGAAACTGACTTACTCAGATCAAAAAATTGCCCTCTCTCACCAGTGGTCAACTCCAACTCTAAATGTACTGCCCACAGGTGTGGCAGATCAACTCCACAAGGAACAGTATTTTAAAATGTTGTTTCGACACCTGGCTTCACAATATTTTTTCTCCTATACTGCTCAAGCATTGTGCTAATCATTGTTGACTTAGCCATGTGTAGCCCCTTCCTCCTTCCCTGGGAATGATAGGACTCACAGGAATATGTTCTTAAGCATTCCAAGGCCAAGGCAAGTGGTGGCTCCCACCCTGTCTCTTAAGATACAACAGAAATACCGTAAAAACTCTAATTATGGGGCTTATAATTCCATTCAAACAATTAAAAGAAAGTCCCAAATAAACTGTATATGGATTTTTTATGAAATTCTAAATTCATGCCTATAGCATAAGTTAAGCTTGTGATCATTAAATAAATTTATGAAACCACAATAAAATTCACAGACCGTATGGAGATGAAGAAGGAATTATGGAAGCTTCATTCTAACTTAGAAGAAGGAAATTAGAAGACCTACTTAGAAGTAAGGACAGAGCCTTTCTGAAACCAACACAGATGCTTATAGCCAGCCATCAGACTGAGTACTGGGACCCCATTGGAGGAGTTGTGGAATGTCCTAAAAGAGTTGAAGAAGTTTGCAACTCCGTTGTAAGAACAATAATACCAACCAGCCTGACTGTCCTGAGCTCAAAGGGAATAAACCACCCACCAAAGAGCAAATATGGAGGAAGAAACCAAGGTTCGTGCTGCATGTAGCAGAACATGACTTTACTATTGATTTAAGGGGAAACCCCTGATCCAGTATAGACTCGATGACCTTCTGTAGGGAAACCTTAGGGTGGTGAGGTAGAACTCTCATAGAAACAACTTGATGTTGATGGAATGAAGGTTTGTGTAGAGGAAACCAGGAAAGAACATATAGATGAAAGTTAAATGAATAAAATATCCCATAAAATAAAATGATGAAATTAATTTTTCTCTATATGTATGTCAAAAAAAGAATTTTTGGATGTACTTATGGTTCGAAGTCCTGTACACTCACAATGGCAAGCTGAGGATGAAAAGTCCAAAAGAATGGTAGTTTTGAGTATTGGAACACAGATTGGTACAGCTGGTCTAATCTAGAGGCTGGAAACTGGAACAGCTGGAGCCAGTACCAGTGTAGGGACAGACTTGTGAACAAGCTGAGGACAAGCTGACAAATAGGCACTCCTTCCTGCATCCATGGACTTATATAGGCCTCCAGCGGAAGGTGTATCCTGGATTAAAGTATGTATTCTTGTCACGTGTTCTTGGTCACCAACCAATTAACTAATTTCAACCAGTCACTATCTCACATGTGTGTCCATCTTGTTTAGGTCTTTTGGCTTTCTAGGTATTTTCAAGTGGACAAAAAAGGGAAACTTGTTGGAAATCACAACCTTGACCTCAGAAAAATGTGGTTTTCATGTCTTAAAACTCATTAAAAAGAGGGGACAACATAGTGTATCATGATTTCGTTTCAGAAGATATTTACAGATGGATGAATACCTAAGTTTGACCAAGTGGACTTGCAAATGATCTCTTTCTTTTACTTACCTCCTGCATTTGCCAGGCTTCTCTAGAGGACCAACACTTTCAAAGTGAATCTTTCTATATATGTAAGTAGACAGAGATTTAGTATAATGGCTTACAGGTTGAGGTAGCTCAGCAACCCATATCAAACAGAGCCTAGCTCCAATCACTAGACTACTCCAAATATGATGAGTGTTTCAAGGTTTTATATAAAAACAAGACCAGCAGTTCTGGATTATTTCTCCATCAAACCTTGTTACAAAGTCAGTGTTTGCCTCAAAACTGTCAATGCAGAGGGAAGCAGATATTAAGTTTATGATATGACTCCCAGCATCACCCAATTATGTTAAAGGCCACAGTAGTATTCCAAGTAGATGTTTGTACCCATCCATTCTAATCGATGCTTTCTATAAAACATTATTCCAGTAGATATTTGGGGTGGCAGTACAATACAAACTATCCTGCCTTACAATTGTAAATGTGGTCATGAGATAGCTTGAATAAGGACCTAGCTGTGAGTTGCATCATATCAATCCTGTCTGGTTTTCCGGAGATCACAAATATTTCCCTGGCACTATAGCTTCTTGAGTTCTCTTTGTACCTTTGATACTAGGTCCAAATGGTAGTATGTGCCTTTATCCCAACTCTCAGAAGACACATTGGTAGATTTCTAAGTTCTAGGTCAGCATGGGAATGAGCTAGTTTTACTTTAAAAAAAATATGATTTGGTCGAGGAATGATGACACATGCCTTAAATCCCAGAACCCTGTAATTGGTCATTCAGATCCTTCAGTTGAAAATTAAACAGAAAAGGCCAAGACAGCTAATACTAAACAGGGAATGACTTAATAGAATAAGGGAGACAAGTACCAGGCCCAGGAAGCAGAATCATTTGGGAGACAATGGCCTTGTACCTCTGGCTTTAGAGTCAAGATCCGAAGGGATTGCAGATTCTGGCTAGCTGGAGATAGGATATCAATGGACATAAGAATAGACCATTTGACTATGAAGAAATATTCTGATAAGTGATTTCTGAGGACATAAAATTGCTGTGTTCCAGAATTAACTGAGTCTGTACCTAGCCCTACAGGGAAATTAATTATTTATAGGTATCACACAGGTGGTAATGATTTTTAAGGCATTTAAGGATCAAGGAGTTTTGATCCAACAATTCCTGCAGAAATTACACAAACACAGATCTTACTCAGCCAAATAGTTACTTTGAATGCACACCCTAATACTGTTCACATCAATGATGCAGCTCATGTTTTTGAATATGCCTATATGATAGAGAGTAGAATAGAGTGACTCGGGAGTGTGAATATTAGCTGTGACCTTGTTGAAGTAGTTGTTGCATTATTCAAGGTAGTGTTTCACTATCAGTGTGTGCTTTGATGATCCGATGCTGTGGCTCCACCCAATGCAGAATGAGAGGGCTCCCTTGGCTCCCTTTGTATCAAGCAGTAGAATAATCATCTCTGCCAACACCATGTCTGTCATGCTACATGATCCCATGCTTCTTACCATGAAAAAATGGACTGAACCTCTCAGACTGTTAACCAGCCCTAATTAAATGTTTGCCTTTACAAGAAATGATTTGTTCATAGTGTCTCTTCAGAGCAATAAAACCTTAACTAAAACTTATAGGTAATAAAATGTCAGAGACTACTGAAGTTTGGAATCATATGAAAAATGTAAAAGTATTTGAAATGCCTAAGGGACAATCTGAAATAAAGCAGTCTTGAAATAATACCATGGTTTTATAACCATGGTTCAATTTTATACTGTTAAATGAATTAGTATCCTTGAATTTAGTACACAAAATTGTATTGAATTATTGTTCAGAGAGTATGTGTACTTTGGAGAGGCAAGCTTAGGTAGTATATAAGTGGGTAAACAAAGAGAACATCCAAAAGGGAAAAGGAACTCCACAGGAAGACCAATAGAGTCTACTAATCTGGACTCCTGAGAGCACTCACCAAAGTGCATGCACAGGCTGATCAAATCCCCATCCCCATGCACATATGTAGCAGATTCTTAGTCTCCACGTGGATCCCCCAACAACTGCATAAGGGACTGTACCTAAAGCTGTTGTCTGACTGGAATCTGTTTCCTTAGAAAGTTACCTTTTCTGACCTCAATGAAAAAGGATGGGCCTAATCCTGATGAGATAAGATTAGATGTGCTAGTGTGGTTGGATTCCCACGGAGCCCTCCCCCTGTGAGAGGAAAGGGGAGTTGGTGGGAGAGGGACTCTGTAAGGAAGTGACAAATGAGCAGTGTTTGGGATACAAGTAAATAAATAAAAAAATTAAAAATAAAAAAATATAGTGATAATGTATTTAAACAAGGGGTACATAATCACTGTCCTTCAGGCAGCAGTAAATGCTCTGGCCAGATGATTCTAGAAATAGAGACAAGAATAAAGGGACCACGGGGAAAACTGATGCTGTTATGCTGGATCAAAAAAATTAGAGTTGATTAAGAAGAGACCAGCTTAGAGTCAGCCTCGAGTGCTACAAAGATCAGAGCTGGAAAAATTGCACAAGCCCTTTGTCATGGCACAGAAGACAATAGGTAAAGCGCAACTAATGACACAAGGAGCTGGGCATAATTTCTTCCCCAGGGTATTTTACCTCCCCTTCTAAGAATGGCTGAAGCATCCACATTTAGGTCTTCCTTCTTATCGAGGTTCATATGATCTGTGACATATATTTTGGGACTTCAAAACATTTGGGCTGATATTCCTTTATCAGTGAGTGCATACCATGTGTGTTTTTTTGTGAAGGGGTTACCTCACTCAGGAGGATATTTTCTAGTTCCTTCCATTTGTCTAAGAGTTTCATATAGTCAGTGTTTTGAATAGCTCTGTAGTGCATCATTGAGTAAATGTTCCATGTATTTGTTGTATGCATACCTCTTTTGAAGGACATCTGGGTTCTTTCCAGCTCATGGCTTTTATAAATAAGGCTGATATGAACAAATAGGGATCCATCCTGTTATGGTTTACATATACTTGGCCCAGGCAGTGGCACTATGGAATGTGTGGATTTATTGGAGTAAGTGTGTCATTGTGGAGATGGACTTTGAGACCCTCCTCCTATCTATGAGAGGAGACCAAGTCTGTTCCTATCTTCCTTTGGATGAAAATGTAAAACTCTCAACTCTTCATGCACTTTGCATGCCTGGACTTGCCATGTTCCTGCCTTGATAATGAACTGAATCATTGAACCTACAAAGTAATCCCAACTAAATGTTATGTGTAAGACATGCCTTGGTCATGGTGTTTGTTGAAAGCAGTGAAGGCTTAAGACAGAAGATGGCACCAGGAGTGGGTTATTGCTTTGAAAGGCCTTATCATTCATTTGTTTGGAAAAATGTGGATTTTGGTATTTTGGATTTAAAGAGTACTTTAATTCTTTAAATGGGGTTTAATAAACTATCCTTGAAGGGATATGGAAGACTTTGTTGGTGAGGGTGATCTGAACTGTTCAGACCTGGCCCAAGAACATGTGGTCTATTTCAGTGCAGAATTTCAGTCTGTGGCCTAAACATTGGTTTTCAGGTTGTTGGGTGGAAAAATTCTTAAGCAGTGAAGGAGTTAGAAAATAGGCATGTAGTGATAATGTAATACAACAAGGGGCCAGATTCAAGCTCCTGCAAGCGGCATAACTCAGCAGCTTTAAACCTGGGTCTCTGGCTTTATGATCAAGGGAATGAGGCTACCCGGACAATTGATGCTGTTTATCTGGAGCTAAAAAATTAGGGATGATTAAGAACAGGCCAGCATCACTGTGGTAAAATCTTCTGAAAAGTATTTTTGGAGAGCAGAAAGAATCTGTGTTCCTGAGACATGGAAAGTTGCACCTCACACTGCAGCTGTACTTAGTAATATGTAAGAATCCCCCATGTGGTCCTGGTTTTGAAGGGGCCATGAAGAACTCTTGAGGCTTGTTACTATGAGAGGCCATTGAAAGCAAAAGGGTTTGTGGAAAATACAGCTTATCAGCTGTAAAAGGTTTCTGATGGAATTCTTTGAGTCACATAAGTATACTATCATATCATCAACAAATAGTGATATTTGACATCTTGTTTTCTAATTTACATCCATTTGACTGAATTTGTGGTATTATTGCTCTTGTTAAGACTTCCAGTACTCCATTACAGAAGAAGAGTAATAGAAGTGTGGGCAGACTTGTCGAGTATCTTATTTTAGTGTGATTGCTTCAACATTCTCCCTATTTAGATTAATATTGGCTACTCATTTGCTGTATATTGCTTTTACTATCTTTAAGGATGAGCCTAAAGTTCCAGATATTTCCAAACCATTAACATGAAATGGTGTTTTATTTTCTCTAGTTACTTCTAAGCATCTAAAGAGATCTTTATATAGTTTATTTATTTGATTTTTTTTTTTTGGTTGATTACTTTGATGGATTTTCATATATTGAACTCTCCCTGTATCACTGGGATGAACTTTACTTGATCATGTTAAAGGATCATATGATGTGTTCTAGTATTCTTTTTACAAGAATTCGATTGAATATTTTCACGGCTGTTCATGAAGGAATATTGTCTGACACTTTCTTTCTTTCTTTGTAGGGTCTCTGTTTGATTTAAGAATTAGAGTAATTTTGGCTTCAAAGAATGAGTTGTGTAGTGTTCCTTCTCTTTCTATTTTATGAAATAGTGTCGACAATATTGGTATCAGTTCTTCTCTGAATGTCTGATAAAATATGGCACTGAAACCTTTGGCTTTTTACCCCCTTGAAATCAGAGGCTTTTGATGAGTTCTTGTTTTTTTATAGTGATTATGGGACTGTTGTGATGATTTACTTGATTTAGATTTAAATTTGATCTTTGGTAATATGGAGAATATGAGACATTTTCTCAACATTTTCTGTTTGGTTGAGTATACACTTTTGTTGCAGGATCTGATGATTTGTTTTTACTTTCTTCAGTTTCTATTGTTATATCTTCCTTTTCTTTTCTGAGTTTGTTAATTTAGATAGTCTCTGTGTCCTCTAGTTAGTCTGGCTCAGGTTTCATCAATATTTTTTGATTTTATCAAAGACCTAGCTCCTGGTTTTGTTGATTTTTTGTATAGTTCCTTTTTGTTTCTACTTTGTTGATTTCATCTCTGATTTTGAGTGTTTCCTCCTGCCAATTCCTCTTACATGTATCTTCTTTTTTTTGTTCTATAACTTTTAGTTCTTCTGTCAAGCTGGTTGTGTATGCTCTCTGCAGTTTCTTTTGGAACAAATCCAAGCAATAAGTTTTCTTCTTAATACTGCTTTCATTGCATCCCATAGTTTCAGTTTGGTGTGCTCTCATTTTCATTAAATTTTGAAAATCCTTAAGATTTTATTTATTTCTTCCTTGAACATGGTATTGTTGTGTAGGGCATTGTTTATGTGTATGTGGTCTTTTTGATTTGTATTTGTTTTTGAAGAGGAGCCTTGGTCCATGGTTATTTGAAAGGGTGCATGGAATCATGTCAATATTTTTTTTTCTTTTTCTTTTTTTTTTTTTTTTTTTTTTTATACTAACTGCAGGTGCTCTTGTATTTGGAGCACAGTTCTTCACCTTGATAGAACTTTTCCTCTGATTAGTCAAAATTGTCCTTCCTTTACAATGTTGGTAACTTTTCTTCAAAATTTATCTTATTTGGTATTAGAATAGCCACTCTAGATTGTTTCTTAGTACCATTTTTCTTTGAAATTTCTTCCTAACCTTTTACTCTGAGGTACTATTTGTGTTTGTTCCTGAGAGGAGTTTCCGGTATGCAGCAAAATGTTGGACTCCGATTGTGTGTACATTCTTATAATCTATGTCTCTTTATTGGGGAAATGAATCCAATGATGCTAAGAGATATCAAAGAACCATTATTGGTCCCTGTTATTTTTATTGTTAAAAGTAGAATTATGTTTGTGTGGTTTTCTTCTTTAGGGTTTTCACAAGTGATAGAAAAACACAAGGATTTGGGGGACTCTGAGACTTTTGCAAAAAGCCTCATTTGTATAATGTAAGACACTAAAAACATAGAAATGGTTAAAGTGTAACTCATAGACTTTCCAGTCATTACTAAGCTCTGAGACTCAGCCTGTGCATGACAAATAAAAACAGTGGCCTAGAATAAATCTCAAAAAAGCCAGAATATACTGACTGATTGCCACCTATCTAGAAAGACCTTCATAGGTTCCTGATGCATGGCATATTCAGTTCATGCTATAATAACACAATTCTGAGAAACAAAACAGGGACACAACTCTTAAAAATTTGGAATGTATAAACAAAGTTCTAAACATGTAAAAGCACCGATTTAGTGGACAGGTTAAGCTATACAGTCCAAGCTGAGTATACCTCTTTTGCTATACTTTCTTTGTTTTGAATATTTGGTATTTTGACTATTTTATGTCAGAGGTAATTTTATTTATCTGGTCTAATCTATTTGGAGTTTTGTAGATTTCTTGTATGTTCATGGTCATTTCTTCCTTTAGGTTAGTGAATTAGCCTCTAAATTCTGTTCAAGATATTTAGTGACACTTTTATTTGAGAGTCTATATTTTCTTCTACAACTATTATACTTTGGTTGACTCTTCTTATTGTTTCCTGGAATTACTAGATGCATTAAGATAATGCTTTTAGATTTTTGCATTATCTCTGACTGATGTGCCAATGTTTACTGTGGTATCTTTTGCCCCTGAGAAACTCTCTTCCATCTCTTGCATTCCGTTGGTAATGCTTGTGTCTACGACTTCTAATCTCTTTCTGAGGTTTTTCATCTCCAGGGTTGTTTCTTTTTGTGATTATTTTTTTTCTATTTTTGTTTCTAATTCCTTCACCTGTGTGGTTGTATTTTTCTGTAGCTCTTTAACTGATTTTTCTTTTCCTCTTTAAGGTCTTCTATGTGTTTAATGGTTCTCATGTTTTTCTTCAACTTGTTTACTGGTTCTCATGTAATTTATGTGCCTCTAGAAGACCTTCATCATCCTTATCATGCAGTTTGTTTTTATGTCCAAATCTTGCTTTTCTGGTGGGTTGGGCTGTCTCTTCCTTGTTTCTGTCATTTTCAGGTTGCGTTTGATTCCCTTGCTTAGTTACTAGCACTAGACTCTTAACATCTTGTTATCTGTGATGCCAGGTTTTCTTATTGTCTCTGAATTATGTGTGTGTGTGTGTGTGTGTGTGTGTGTGTGTGTGTGTCTGTGTGTGTGTCTGTGTGAATGTGAGTGGTCCCTTCAAACTACTCCACATTAGAGAGGTAATCAAAATTTTGAAGCACAAAAAGTATATAGTCCTATTGAACCAACTGATATCAGTACACATTGATTTGTTTTCATTATGTTTTGTATATATCAACTAATCAGTAATATTTATGAGTGACAAATTTATTTTCAAGCATTTTTGTATACTTTTTGCATGTTTGTTTTTTTCCTGAAGTATATCTATAAGCTCTCTAGACACCAGTACATGTTAGATTGCCTCTAAATAATTGTATTACAATTTTAATGGAAATTATTTTGAATCTGTAAATTGCTTTTGGTAAGATAGTTAATTAACTATGTTAATCCTGCTCAGTCGGGATCATGGTAGATCTTTGCATCTTCTGATATCTTCCCCAGTTTCTTCATAGACATGAAGTTCCTGTTATATAGGTCTTTGACTTGCTGGGTTAAAGTCATATGAGAAATTTTTTTTAGGATTTTTGGGTATTATAAGAGAATTATCACCTTAAATTCTGTCTTAGCATATCATTTGCACAAATGAGGCCTACTGATTTTTCTTTTATTAATTTTTTGTGCAAGCATCTTGCTGAATGAGTTCATCAGCTGTGGAAGTTTTCTGATAGAACTTGGAGGTCTGCTATTTATACTTTCAAGTCATCTGTGAACAATAATACTGTGCCTACTTTGTTCCAAATTGAATCCCTTAGATATTCTCATGTTGTCTTACTGCCCTTGTTAGAATGTCAAGTTTGTCTTGCCTACATATTGTGCAGAGATAAAGATGGAACAGACAGTGAGGAAACAGCCCTCCAATGATTATCCCAAATAGAGATACATTTCATGGGAGAGAGTCCACACTAGACCATATTAATGATACTTGGCTACTCTTCTATGCTTGCATGTAGGAACCTAGCATTATTGTCTCCTGAGTCTTCATCCAGTAGAGTATAGAAACAGACTGACAAACATTATGTGGAGCCCAGGAAGCATTCTGGAAGTTAAACAGGGGCTATCTCAGTCTCTGTTCATTGATAATGGTAATCTTTTCTTCTTCCTGGCCTCCCTGGTTAGGCCTCAGCAGGAGAGGATATGACGAAACCTGCTGGGAATAGATGATCCATGGTGGGGTGATACCCAGTGGACTCTGTTTCATTGAGGAGATAAGGAGGTAGTAATTAACATAAGGGTGAGAACCAATACAACAAAATAGCATGTGTTCCATGTTTTAAATGTTTTTCACTATTGCAATAAAAAACACTCACTACCTGAGCTATCATATTTCCTGGGGAGACATAATATTCATAATATTCATGCCTACTAATCTCAGATAAGAATCATGGTATATATATATATATATATATATATATATATATATATATATGTGTGTGTGTGTGTGTGTGTGTGTGTGTGTGTGTGTGTGTGTGTGTGTGTGTGTGAAGAGCTAGAAAAAGAGAGATTGAGAGATAGAGAGAGAGAGGGAGGTATGTAGGAAGGGAGGTAGGGAGGGAGGGTTCGAGGTAGGTAGGGAAGGAAGTGGAGAGAGAGAGAACTAAATTCCAACTTGGTGAATCAGTAAGTTTTATGGAGGTTATTTTCACAAAAACAGATGAGGTGTTACAGGGGCAAAAATTACACAAAAGCAGCTTTATCTCCAATGTCCACCTCATCATTGGTGACAAGTCACTAGAGGTAGAAACCTGAAGAAAATTGACAGCACAACAATTGTATAGTGCCTTTTTCAAGTGACTAAGCTAATATAAACTACTCCCAGGCATGTAGGTTTGAGCTGCAAAGGAAGAGTGGCATAATGGATATAATGGGTGGTTTGTGCCTATTCAGGGACTTCTTGGATGTATTATTAGTCGTTTCCCTTCCTACCTAATATTCCTGAAGATTACTGAATGATGGAATGTTTTATTCTCAGAGGAAACCACTGACCTTGGCAGCTCAAAACCATTATGTCTTACTCTCTTGGTTGTATCAGAATTCTACCATAGTATCTGAATTTTTATTACTTCATTTTAATTTTCTTATGTTCAAACTGTAAGTAATGATTCTACCTGTTGTGAAAGCCCCTTACATATTTATTGGCCTAGTAAATGAATATGTTCCCTTCAACTTGTGTTTCATTAATAAATTTATAAAGCAGTTTATAAAAAGTGAGTGTAAATCTCGTTAGAACAAATTTTATACAAGATAGTTCATAACACTTTAGCATCTAAAATAATAGACCAAGAAGTTAAACCAAAATTTTGGTATAGTACTATATCCTAACATAAGCTCTACAACTCTATTAGGACCTAGAGTCATTGCTGTGATGATGTCAAAATGGGGACTGATTGTTCTATAAAGTAATATCATGAAAATTTATTCCTGTGACTGATGGATACCATAGAGGAGCAAAAGAAGTGGCTAAAATATAGTGCAAAGATCATATTGACAACTTAACGTATGTCCAAGAAAATATGAGAAAAATAAGAACTGTCATTATTCTAAATTTTTACATCTCTAGAAATCCAACATCATGATATATGTATAAGAGGAGTAGACACTAATGTGTATGAATGAGACAGAATTTGTGGACAGTAGTGATTAGGGTTGAAATAAGAAGAGTTGAGACAGGAATATGTGCAAGAAGTCTATTGTAAAAAAGAGTTACTTTATATTCAAGGACTTGCAGATTGTGTTACTGTTAAAACCATCTTTTCTAGAAAGGCTGGATCATTACAAAGACAAACCTAGGTGCACAACAAATATTGATTAGAAAGGCCAATAAATCACACAATTTTAAAGTATCAAAAAAAGTCACAGAGTTTAAAAACTAGTGTTTTTAGTCATTTTATTTGAGATGCAATTCATAAAAACAAGTTCGAGGGAGGAGGAAAGGGGAGTAAAGGGGAGGATATAAGGTTAGAAATGTAAATGTTCAGAATATCCAATAAAATTTTAAAAATGTCAAACATAACAAATTTTTTTTCTTAAAAAATTTTATTAAATTGCAAAGCAGAACTTGAACACAAATTTAAATATCAGTAACAAGGTCACAAAACAGTTGCAAAATGTCTGTAATGGGAGGATTATATATCCTTATAACTAAGTCACCCATTCATGCCTACATTAGTACATTAGATAAATCTTCAAGTCAGCAGCCCATCGAAGAGCTAGCAGTTCCATTATTGGATCTTTCCTGTTACAAAAACTTGCTAATATTTTGGGTATCAGCTCTTTATCAGATGGAAACTACAACCTAAACTTTTAAAATTTGTAAAAGAATGATTAAAATACTGTAACTAATTTGGTTTCAAAAACTCTGGGTATACAACTGAGATAAAACACTAAGATTTATACTTATCGCATTGACAAAACTCTTTTATATTTACGATTTTGGTATTAATATACTCTCAATTAAATTTCCAAAAGTCCATCTCATCATACAAATAAACATTGAGACCAACCTTTCACTGGTCTCATTATCCACTCACATTAGACTAAATTCAGTTTTATTCATGTCCCAAATTTGCACCTGTGGGGCAGATATAGCACACATTTATAGGGAAAATATAGGGAGTTGGTTATTCCTTTTTATCCAGTTTTCATTCCTATTTCTATCTTTCTTTTTCTACTTCTCACACACCAGCATCTCTATCTTTACAACACCAAATGGATTATTTCATGTAATAGAGAGATTTTGTTTAAGATTTACTCCATTTATAATTTATTTTCTAAATAAACACAGATAGAAGAACAAATGTTAGAATTTTTACATAAATGTATAAGAATACATTTTAGTAAGTGCTTTGCATTTTTTTTAAGGTTTGATATTCTGCATTAATGTCCTAATAGTTACAATGAGCAAAAAGTACATGTAAATCAGGATGTAACCCAGAAGTAGTCAAAGTTTTCTTGGTGTGTGAGGATTGAGTATAATGTTTTTATTTTTTTCTTGAATTTCACAGTCTGTGAGTTTTTTCTGGGGTAGGCTGAGCTTTCTGCTGTTAGTATCCCATTATCAATGACTGCATATTATGTCTGTTCTTTTGTGACTGGGTTATCTCACTCAGGATGCTATTCTCTAGATGCAACCATTTTCTTAAGAATTTGGTTAAGTCATTGTTTCTGATAGCTGAGTAGTACTTCAATGATTAAATGTACCACAATTTTTGTATCCATTCATCTACTGAAGGGCATCTGGGTTCTTTCCAGCTTCTAGCTAACATAAATAGTGCTGCTATGAACATTGTGGTGCATGCGTCTTTGTTTTATATTGGAGTGTCTTTGGGGTATATGCCCAGAAGTGGAATAGCTGGATTTTCAGGTAGTACCATGTCCAGTTTTCTGAGGAATTGCCTGTCTCATTTCCAGAGTTGTTTTATCAGTTTACAACCCCACCAACAGTGGAAAAGTGTTCCTCTTTCTGCACAGCCTCTCCTGCATCTGTTGTCATCTGAGTTTTGGATCTTGGCCAATCTGACTGGTGTGATGTGGAATCACAGGGTTGTTATGATTTGCATTTGCCTGATGGCTATGGATGTCCAGCACTTCCTAGATGTTTCTCAGTTATTGGATTTTCCTCAATTGAAAACATTTTGTTTAGCTCTGTACTACATGTTTAATAGGGTTGTTGGATTTACTGGTGTCTAGCTTTTTCTGTTCTTTTTATACCTTGGATATTAGGCCTCTATCTGATGTGGAGTTGGTTATGATCTTTTCCCATTCTGTTGGCTGCAGTTTTGTTTTCTTGACACTGTCCTAAGCCTTACAGAAACTTGTAATCTCATTAAGTTTCATTTGTTAATCTTTGACCTAAGAGCAGGGGCCCTTGTTGTTTTGTTCAGAAAATTATTTTCCTATGCCTACGTATTCTAAGTTTTTCCCTATTTTCTCATCTAATAGTTTCAGTGTATCTGGTTTAATGTGGATATATTTGATCCACTTACACTTAAGCTTTGTACAAAGAGATAAGAAAGGGTCTATTTTCATTCTTCTGCATGCTGAGTGCCAGTTAGACGAATACCAATTGTTGAATAGGCTGTCATTTTTCCATTGAATTTTTACAGGTCCTTGGTCAAAATCAGGTGACCCTATATATCGGGCCTCATTATGGGGTCTTCTATTCTATTCCATTGATCCATGTGCCTATTTCTGTACCAGTCCCACACAGTTTTCATCAGAATTGCCTTGTACTATAGCTTGAGGTCAGGGATAGAGATTCTCGCAGATGTTTACTTGTTTTTGAGGATGGATTTCGCTTTTCTAAGTCTTTTGTTATTCCATGTGAAATCACACATGTCTCTTTCCAATTCATTGAAGAACTACATTAGAATTTTGATGGGGATATCATTGAATCTGTAGATTGCTTTGGGTAAGATGGTCATTTTTAGAATGTTGATCCTTCCATTCCATGAGCATGGGAGATCTTTCCATTTTCTGAGACTTTCCTTGATATCCTTCTTTAGAGGTTTGGATTTCTTGTCATACAGGTCCTTCACTTACTTAGTTGGAGGCACACCAAGGTATTTCATCATTTTTGTGACTATTGTAGAGGATATCTTTTTCCTAATTTCTTTCTCCACATGATTGTCCTTTGAATACAGGAAGGCTACTGATTTGTTTGAAGTAATTTAATATCCAGCCACTTTGCTGAATGTTTATCAGCTGTAGTAGTTCTCTGGTGGAATTTGTGGGATCACTTACCTAAACTATCATGTCATCTGCAAAAAGTTTTTAGCTTCTGAATGTGACAGTTTACATTTCACAGAAAACCCTTCATTATTTATAGCTTCAATGTATCTTCAGTTGACTAAAATGATATCAGCAATCCTCTCTTATTAGTACAATTCTCAAATGGCAAGCAATAGATAAGAAAGTGTCATAGTTTGGTATAGTGTCAATACTTGAAGTCAGGTTACTCTGTCGGAGATAACTCTGTAGTTCTTCTCCTGATGAAGATGGGAAGGCAGAGGCAGATGTAGAGGCAAAAGTAGGTGCACAAGGTACAGAAGCTCTGCATTCAGTACATGATTTTTGTCCCTTTTTCACAACATGGTTATTTTCATGTACATTTAACTATTTAGGCTTTTGATAAAACACAGTGCTACACAATATGTGTGTGTGTGTGTGTATATATATATATATATATATATATATATATATATATATATATATATATATATATATATATATATGTAATAAATTGGGTAAAGATTTTTCTTAAATTTTCAAAAATATCTGTAATTTTATTATAAAGTCTCTTCATGTGCACATCTTCATAAACTAATATATACATAGAACATTAGTTCAGAGATGCTCCTGTAAAGCTTTAGTATTTCCTAGATCTGACATTGTCTTTATAAATACTCAGCGAAGCAAAGAAAGATACTCTAACTTTTGGATCATATCCAAGATTATGTAGAAAGAACAAAAGCAGCAATCCATAGAAGACAGTGAGGTGAGCCCTTTACTATCTTTTGCTTTTCGTTTTAGATGTTTGAAAAACTCTGGAAGCAGAC
The DNA here is from genome assembly GCF_963924665.1 of Micromys minutus. NCBI lineage: Eukaryota > Metazoa > Chordata > Mammalia > Rodentia > Muridae > Micromys > Micromys minutus. The sequence goes on along the minus strand of NC_137970.1, from coordinate 106,964,048 downwards.
ATGAGGTTATCTGTATATTGTCCAAGAACTTGATTTTCTCATTTTAGCTTCAGGTTTACTTCCATAACTGCATCTACTCTTGCAGAAAGATTTTCAAGTTTGTGTTGTAGTTCAAACTCTTGATTGAGAAGTGGAGTCTTTCTTCCATTTCCACCTGATTTTCAGCATAAACTGCGTCCATATCAGCATTCATCATCTTGGAAACATACATTGAGCTCTTGAAAACAAACTCCTTAGTGATGGGTCTTGCATCTGCAGCACATGGAGAAGGTGGGATAGGTAGCCAACTTACATTATATTAAAGAGGAAAAGTTCAGTATACAGTGTATGGAACTTAGATTTAAAAATCTGGTATTGAAAAGGGATCAGTTGAGATTTCCCTATGCAAATAAATAGATGTGAGGATCACATGGTCCACTTTCAAATTCTAAATGTTAGTTTGTTTGTTCATTTGTTTGTAATCTTCAGGCAACAGTAAAATCTACTTGTTGACAGAGGTGTCCATAGAAACAATAAATCAATTTCAGAAAAGATATTTTTTGAACAGTCAGTTTGTACTGGTGAATGATGCTTGGGAGTGAGACTTCAGATGCTGCTTGAGGTAACAGGTTCTGGAATAGCTTTTGTTGCAGAGGGGACAAGCATGGGGCCTCTCACCACTATGCTTTTTTATGTGTCTCTTTAGATCTGTTGAACGGTAGAATGTCCATTTGCAGCCAGGCACATTGCACTCATAACTCCTCTTTCCAGTGTGTTTCTTCATGTGGTCTTTGAGGTGGTGTGCCTTTGTGTAAGATTTCCCACAATCTGGGTAGGAACATGAGTAGCGCTTCAAAGGTTGAGGGTTGATTGGAGAGACAGGGCTCAGTGTCTGCAGGTCTGCGTTCAACTCTGGACCCTTTCCTTGAACCAAATCAGAAGCTGAAGAGCTTGCCTGGGGTTGTCTTTGAACAGAAGGGTAACTTGAAGGATTTGAGGATTCACCTACATATGGGGCTTGGTTACTAAGTAATGTCACATGATGATCAAGGCTTTGCACAACATTGGGTGTTCCATTGCTACTTGGGTAGACATTAGGTTCAAGAGAGGTTCTCAAATGATCCAAGGAGAATGACTCTTCAGAACTTAGAATTCTCTCTGGATGCCAAGCTAAGTGTTCTTGTATAGGACATGAAGTCACCTGAGGATCAAGTTTTTCTTCCACATCAGGTGTTCCATTCACACTTGGGGAAGCATCAGAATCAAGAAAGGCCATTATGTCATCCAAGAAGAAAGACTCTTCAGAAAGGGGACTTGTCTCTGGGTGCCAAGCCAGGTTGACTTGGTTAGTAAGTGAAGTCAATTGAGGATCAAGGCTTTCTTCAAATTTGGATGTTCCATGCAAACTTCGGGAAGCATCAGAATCAAGAAAGGCAATTATGTCATCCAAAAAGAAAGACTCTTCAGAACTGGGACTTGCCTCTGGGTGACAATCTAGGTTGGCTGGGTTACTAAGTGAGGTCACCTGAGGAACAAGGTTTTCTTCAACATTGGGGGATCTATTCAAACTTGAGGAAGCATCAGAATCAGGAAAGGCTATTATCTCATCCAAGAAAAAAGACTCTTCAGAACTGGGACTTGTCTCTGGATGACAAGCTTGTTTTTCTGGGTTACTAAGTGAAGTCACCTGAGCATTTTGGCTTTCTTCAATACTGGTAGCTCCATTCAGATTTAGGGAAGCATTAGAATCAGGAAAGGCTATTATCTCATCCAAGGAGAATGTCTCTTCAGGACTGGGACTTGTTTCTGGGTGACAAGCTAGGTGGTCTTCCTTACTAAGTGAAGTCACCTGAGCATTTTGGCTTTCTTCAATACTGGTAGTTCCATTCAGATTTAGGGAAGCATTAGAATCAGGAAAGGCTATTATCTCATCCAAGGAGAATGTCTCTTCAGGACTAGGACTTGTCTCTGGGTACAAGCTAGGTGGTCTTCCTTACTAAGTGAAGTCACCTGAGGATCAATGCTTTTTTCAACATTAGGTTTTCCATTCAAACTTGGATGGATATTTGGATTCACAGAAGTTCTCATTTGATCCAAGGAATATAACTCTTTAGAACTGGGACTTGTCTCTGGATCCCAAGCTATGTGGTCTTGATTACAAAATGAATTCACCTGAGGATCCAGCCTTTTTTCAACATTTGGTGTTCCATTCAGACATGGGTAGACATTTGGATCAGAGGACCTCATCTGATGCAAGTAGCATGACACTTTAGAACTGGGATAATTCTGTGGATGCCAAGTCATATTTTCTTCTGCATTGGATGTTGCCCTCTTAGACCCATGAAAATTTGGGCCAAAACTGGTGTTTGGCATCTGAAAACCATAGAAAGTCTGGCCACCAATTGGATTTTTCACCCAGTGACTGACCATCACATTCTGATCACATCTGTGTCCTGATAACTGATACCCAGAGAGAAAGTGCTCACCACAGACCAGGTTATCCTGACCTCTGTAGACATTCTGACCACGGAAGGATGACTTCTGGTAGTAGAGCTTCATGTGGTCATGGTTATCTCTCACCGGAGTCTCATAAAAAGCCTGATATTCATTAGAAGGTATCATCAGATCTGCATTGAATCTATTATTAGCTACAAAATCCCTCTGCTGATACCTAAAAGAACTCTGTTCAGAAAAATAGTCCAGGGAGCGATCTACATTTGAATTCTGGTCTGCATGGCTTCCAGAAGGAGCAGCATGATGATTACCAAAGGGAATCCTCTCACTGTCATTCAAGGCTGTATTTTGGATCACAAGAGTCTTGTCAAAGTTGACTGTCCTCATCCAGTGTCCTTCAATGTAGAGAGATTCCATAGCTTCAAGGACAGCTTTATTCTGGGCATGAGGATGGCATATTTTTGGTGTGTTGTTGAGCTCCTTAAGCTGAGTGTCTTCTGGGAATTTTTTTCTGCTGAAGAGACACAGCTATCTGATTCACAGAGGAAGTCTCACTTGGCTCTCCAGTTTTTCCAGGGTGTGCTGTCGAGTTCAGAGTACAGGTTATCTCAGGTGTGCTAGAGTATGCAGATGCAGTACAATACAAACTATCCTGCTTTACAATTGAAAATGTGGTCATGAGATAGCTTGAATAAGGACCTAGCTGTGAGTTGCATCATATCAATCCTGTCTGGTTTTCCAGAGATCACAAATATTTCTTTACACTATAGCTTCTTGAGTTATCTTTGTACCTTTGATACTAGGTCCAAATGGTAGTATGTGCCCTTTATCCCAACTCTCAGGAGACAAATTGGTAGATTTCTAAGTTCTAGGTCAGAATGGGAATGAGCCAGTTCTACTTTAAAAAAAATATGATTTGGTCGAGGAATGATGACACATGCCTTAAATCCCAGAACCCTGTAATTGATCATTCAGATCCTTCAGTTGAAAATTACACAGAAAAGGCCAAGACAGCGAATACTAAACAGGGAATGACTTAATAGAATAAGGGAGACAAGTACGAGGCCCAGGAAGCAGAATCATTTGGGAGCAATGGCCTTGTACCTCTGGCTTTAGAGTCAAGATCCGAAGGGATGGCAGATTCTGGCTAGCTGGAGATAGGATATCAATGGAGATAAGAATAGACCATTTGACTATGAAGAAATATTCTGATAAGTGATTTCTGAGGACATAAAATTGTTGTGTTCCAGAATTAACTGAGTCTGTACCTAGCCCTACAGGGAAATTAATTATGTATAGGTATCACACAATTGGTAATGATTTTTAAGGCATTTAAGGATCAAGGAGTTTTGATCCAACAATTCCTGCAGAAATTACACAAACACAGATCTTACTCAGCCAAATAGTTACTTTGAATGCACACCCTAATACAGTTCACATCAATGATGCAGCTCATGTTTTTGAATATGCCTTTATGATAGAGAGTAGAATAGAGTGACTAGGGAGTGTGAATATTAGCTGTGACCTTGTTGAAGTAGTTGTGGCTTTATTCAAGGTAGTGTTTCACTATCAGTGTGTGCTTTGATGATCCAATGCTGTGGCTCCACCTCATGCAGAATTAGAGGGCTCCCTTGGCTCCCTTTGTATCAAGCAGTAGAATGATCATCTCTGCCAACACCATGTCTGTCATGCTACATGATTCCATGCTTCTTACCATGAAGAAATGGACTGAACCTCTCAGACTGTTAACCAGCCCTAATTAAATGTTTGCCTTTACAAGAAATGACTTGTTCATAGTGTCTCTTCAGAGCAATAAAACCTTAACTAAAACTTATAGGTAATAAAATGTCAGAGACTACTGAAGGTTGGAATCATATGAAAAATGTGAAAGTATTTGAAATGTCTAAGGGACAATCTGAAATAAAGCAGTCTTGAAATAATACCATGGTTTTATAAACATGGTTCAATTTTATACTGTTAAATGAATTAGTATCCTTGAATTTAGTACACAAAATTGTATTGAATTATTGTTCAGAGAGTATGTGTACTTTGGAGAGGCAAGCTTAGGTAGTATATAAGTGGGTAAACAAAAAGAAAGTCCAAAAGGGAAAAGGAACTCCACATTAAGACCAATAGAGTCTACTAATCTGGACTCCTGAGAGCTCTCACCAAAGAGCATGCACAGGCTGATCAAATCCCCATCCCCATGCACATATGTAGCAGATTCTTAGTCTCCACGTGGATCCCCCAACAACTGCATAAGGGACTGTACCTAAAGCTGTTGTCTGACTGGAAACTGTTTCCTTAGAATGTCACCTTGTCTGACCTCAATGAAAAAAGTTGGGCCTAATCCTTATGAGATAAGATTAGATGTGCTAGTGTGGTTGGATTCCCACGGAGCCCTCCCCCTGTGAGAGGAAAGGGGAGTTGGTGGGAGAGGGACTCTGTAAGGAAGTGACAAATGAGCAGTGTTTGGGATACAAGTAAATAAATAAAAAAATTAAAAATAAAAAAAATATAGTGATAATGTATTAAAACAAGGGGTACATAATCACTCTCCTTCAGGCAGCAGTAAATGCTCTGGCCAGATGATTCTAGAAATAGAAACAAGAATAAAGGGACCACGGGGAAAACTGATGCTGTTATGCTGGAGCAAAAAAATTAGAGTTGATTAAGAAGAGACCAGCTTAGAGTCAGCCTCCAGTGCTACAAAATCAGAGCTGGAAAAAAGGCACAAGCCCTTTGTCATGGCACAGAAGACAATAGGTGAAGCCAAACTAATGACACAAGGAGCTGGGCATAATTTCTTCCCCAGGGTATTTTACTTCCCCTTCTAAGAATGACTGAAGCATCCACATTTAGGTCTTCCTTCTTATCGAGGTTCATATGATCTGTGAGATATATTTTGGGTCTTCAAAACATTTGGGCTGTTATCCCTTTATCAGTGAGTGCATACCATGTGTGTTTTTTTGTGAAGGGGTTACCTCACTCAGAAGGATATTTTCTAGTTCCTTCCATTTGCCTAAAAGTTTCATATAGTCAGTGTTTTGAATAGCTCTGTAGTGCATCATTGAGTAAATGTTCCATGTATTTGTTGTATGCATACCTCTTTTGAAGGACATCTGGGTTTTTTCCAGCTCATGGCTTTTATAAATATGGCTGATATGAACAAATAGGGATCCATCCTGTTATGGTTTACATACACTTGGCCCAGGCAGTGGCACTTGGAATGTGTGGCTTTATTGGAGTAAGTGTGTCATTGTGGAGATGGACTTTGAGACCCTCCTCCTATCTATGAGAGGAGACCAAGTCTGTTCCTATCTCCCTTTGGATGAAAATGTAGAACTCTCAACTCCTCATGCACTTTGCATGCCTGGACTTGCCATGTTCCTGCCTTGATAATGAACTGAATCTGTTTTTGATAAAACACAGTGCTACACAATATGTGTGTGTATATATATATATATATGTATATGTAAGAAATTGGCTAAAGATTTTTCTTAAATTTTCAAAAATATCTGTAATTTTAATATAAAGTCTCTTCATGTGCACATTTTCATAAACTAATATATACATAGAACGTTAGTTCAGAGATGCTCCTGTTAAGCTTTAGTATTACATAGATCTGACATTGTCTTTATAAATACTCAGTGTAGCAAACAAAGATACTCTAACTTTTGGATCATATCCAAGATTATGTAGAAAGAACAAAAGCAGCAATCCATAGAAGACAGTGAGGTGAGCACTTTACTATCTTTTGCTTTTCGTTTTAAATGTTTGAAAAACCCTGGAAGCAGACATGAGGTTATCTGTATATTGTCCAAGAACTTGATTTTCTGATTTTAGCTTCAGGTTTACTTCCTCAACTGCATCTACTCTTGCAGAAAGATTTTCAAGTTTGTGTTGTAGTTCAAACTCCTGATTGAAAAGTTGAGTCTTTCTTCCAGTTCCACCTGATTTTCAGCATAAACTGCGTCCATATCAGCATTCATCATCTTGGGAACAAACATTGAGCTCTTGAAAGCAAACTCCTTAGTGAAGGGTCTTGCATCTGCAGCACATGGAGGAGGTTCGATAGGTAGCCAACATACATTAAATTAAAGAGGAAAAGTTCAGTATACAGTGTATGGAACTTAGATTTAAAAATCTGGTATTGAAAAGGGATCAGTTGAGATTTCCCTATGCAAATAAATAGATGTGAGGATCACATGGTCAAATTTCAAATTCTAAATGTTAGTTTGTTTGTTCATTTGTTTGTAATCTTCAGGCAACAGTAAAATCTACTTGTTGACAGAGGTGTCCATAGAAATAATAAATCAATTTCAGGAAAGATATTTTTTGAACAGTCAGTTTGTACTGGTGAATGATGCTTGGGAGTGAGTCTTCAGATGCTGCTTGAGGTAACAGGTTCTGGAATAGCTTTTGTTGCAGAGGGCACAAGCATGGGGCCTCTCACCACTGTGCTTTTTTATGTGTCTGTTTAGATCTGTTGAACGGTAGAATGTGCATTTGCAACCAGGCACATTGCACTCATAACTCCTCTTTCCAGTGTGTTTCTTCATGTGGTCTTTGAGGTGGTGAGCCTTTGTGTAAGATTTCCCACAATCTGGGTAGGAACATGAGTAGCGCTTCAAAGGTTGAGGGTTGATTGGAGAGTCAGGGCTCAGTGTCTGCAGGTCTGCGTTCAAATCTGGACCCTTTCCTTGAACCAAATCAGAAGCTGAAGAGCTTGCCTGAGGTTGCCTTTGAAAAGAAGGGCAACTTGAAGGATTTGAGGATTCACCTACATATGGGGCTTGGTTACTAAGTAAAGTCACAGGATGATCAAGGCTTTGCACAACATTGGGTGTTCCATTGCTACTTGGGTAGACATTAGGATCAAGAGAGGTTCTCAAATGATCCAAGGAGAATGACTCTTCAGAACTTGGACTTCTCTCTGGATGCCAAGCTAAGTGTTCTTGTATAGGACATGAAGTCACCTGAGGATCAAGTCTTTCTTCCACATCAGGTGATCCATTCACACTTGGGGAAGCATCAGAATCAAGGAAGGCCATTATGTCATCCAAGAAGAAAGACTCTTCAGAAAGGGGACTTGTCGCTGGGTGCCAAGCCAGGTTGACTTGGTTACTAAGTGAAGTCACTTGAGGATCAAGGCTTTCTTCAACTTTGGGTGTTCCATGCAAACTTTGGAAAGCATCAGAATCAAGAAAAGCAATTATGTCATCCAAAAAGAAAGACTCTTCAGAACTTGGACTTTTCTCTGGGTGACAATCTAGGTTGGCTGAGTTACTAAGTGAGGTCACCTGAGGATCAAGGTTTTCTTCAACATTGGGGGATCCATTCAAACTTGAGGAAGCATCAGAATCAAGAAAGGCTATTATCTCATCCAAGAAAAAAGACTCTTCAGAACTGGGACTTGTCTCTGGGTGACAAGTTTGGTTGGCTGGGTTACTAAGTGAAGTCACCTGAGCATTTTGGCTTTCTTCAATACTGGTAGTTCCATTCAGATTTAGGGAAGAATTAGAATCAGGAAAGGCTATTATCTCATCCAAGGAGAATGTCTCTTCAGGACTGGGACTTGTCTCTGTGTGACAAGCTAGGTGGTATTCCTTACTAAGTGAAGTCACCTGAGCATTTTGGCTGTCTTCAATACTGGTAGTTCTATTCAGATTTAGGGAAGCATTAGAATCAGGAAAGGCTATTATCTCATCCAAGGAGAATGTCTCTTCAGGACTGGGACTTTTCTCTGGGTGACAAGCTAGGTGGTCTTCCTTACTAAGTGAATTCACCTGAGGATCAATGCTTTTTTCAACATTAGGTTTTCCATTCAAACTTGGATGGATATTTGGATCCACAGAGGTTCTCATGCGATCCAAGGAGAACAAAACGACAGAACTGGGGTTTGTCTTTGGATGCCAAGTTAGGTGGTCTTGACCAATATGTGAAATCATTTGAGATTCATGGCTTTTTTCAACATTTGGTGTTCCATTCAGTCTTGGGTGGATATTTGGATCCACAGAGGTTCTCATCTGATCCAAGGAGAGTAACTCTTTAGAACTGGAACTTGTCTCTGGATCCCAAGCTATGTGGTTTTGATTACAAAATGAATTCACCTGAGGATCCAGCCTTTTTTCAACATTTGGTGTTCCATTCAGTCATGGGTAGACATTTGGATCAGAGGACCTCATCTGATGCAAGTAGCATGACACTTTAGAACTGCGATAATTCTGTGGATGCCAAGTCATATTTTCTTCTGCATTGGATGTTGCCCTCTTAGACCAATGAAAATTTGGGCCAAAACTGTTGTTTGGCATCTGAAAACCATAGAAAGTCTGGCCACCAATTGGATTTGTCACCCAGTGACTGACCATCAAATCCTGATCACATCTGTGTCCTGATAACTGATACCCAGAGAGAAAGTGCTCACCACCGACCAGGTTATCCTGAACTCTGTAGACATTCTGACCACGGAAGGATGACTTCTGGTAGTAGAGCTTCATGTGGTCATGGTCATCTCTCACCGGAGGCTATTAAATGCCTGATATTCATTAGAAGGTATCATCAGATCTGCATTGAATCTATTATTAGCTACTAAATCCCTCTGCTGATACCTAAAAGTACTCTGTTCAGAAAAATAGTCCAGGGAGCGATCTACATTTGAATTCTGGTCTGCATGGCTTCCAGAGGGAGCAGCATGATCATTACCAAAGGGAATCATCTGACTCTCATTCAAGGCTGTATTTTGGATCACAAGAGTCTTGTCAAAGTTGACTGTCCTCATCCAGTGTCCTTCAATGTAGAGAGATTCCCTAGCTTCAAGGACAGCTTTATTCTGGGTATGAGGTTTGTATATCTTTGGTGTGCTGTTGAGCTCCTTAAGCTGAGGGTCTTCCGGGCATTTTTTCTGCTGAAGAGACACAGCTATATGATTCACAGAAGAAGTCTCACTTGGCTCTCCAGTTTTTCATGGGTGTGCTGTCGAGTTCAGAGTACAGGTTATCTCCGGTGTGCTAGAGTATGCAGATGCCATCACTGTTGGTTTCCAGGCAAGCATCTCTGAGCTCTGACCTGAGACAGTCTGGCTGGACTCCACAGGGAAAAGCTGAGGATTACACCTCCCTGGCTGGAATGCACCTGTGGATTCTTCCATGTCTATGCAGGCTTCACAAATGGCCTGGGGACTCTTCAAGTTCCTGCACTGTTGGGAGAAAAATCAACATCTGGCAAAACTAGGTATTCAGTGGTAGAGATTAAAGTTCTTGAGAATACTCAAACTGGGCACACAGGCAGAACTTAAATGGTAGATACAAGAAGGCATAAAATGTTCTCTGGAGATCAGGGATTCACAACTTTAAGGGCTCTGATGAAGGTGTGATTGGCAAACAAAAGCTTCATTACTCTGGGATCTCCTTTTATAAAGCTAGGCCTGATATGTTCAGAACTTTTGAGTCTATGATTTCATAAGAAATATGTTTCCACATGTAGGCCCCCATACTTAGAAGACATGTTTAAATATCTCACCCCAGGCTCTTAGGGTTTAGAAGATGCTCTCATTAAGTAAACTCTTAGGAACTGTGTATGTTAGCTTGCCTCTGATTTACTTTATAAACAATATACAGTTACATGGTTGCATTCATCAACTTTAGAAGAGAATGTGGAACAGGATTTGTTGGTGGGACTGGTGGGTTTTTACAGGAGCAGTAGGTCATGTGGGGTTTGTTTTGAATGAAGAGAGTGAAAGAAAAGAAACTTGTGGGATGATGAAACCTCTTGCTGTGGAGACTTATAGAGTACAAGAGGGTAATCTTTGTAATGGTGGATACAGAATCTGGTGTGATTATTTTTTTGCAATGCTACAATCTGTTGTGTCCTTTTGGTATGGGATCCCATCCATTTTCTCAAATATTATAGATAAATGCTAAGAGAGGGTTTCACTCTCAGCACACTGACAATAGGACCCAGTTACCTAGAATTGTGTCCACATAGTTCATGGATCCTGGATAGATCCTGATGGTGGTAAAGGTTGATGAAATGAGACAAAAATCTTATTTTAAATTTTAAAAGCAAATAGTGAAAACAAATGTTTAAGAAAGGAAGATGGAATGAAAGACAGAAAAAAACAAGAAAAGAAATAATACAAATGGAGAAATCACATCATCATCATGAGACACAACATGTAGTATTGGAACAAAAGTGAAGTTGTTTGGATGGATAGTTGCACTCTTAAAATTGATAAAAAAAAACTGTAAGATAGGAGATTAAAATTGCTTGCACCTTTTCACCAATTAGAAACCACTTGAAAAAAATACACTCTGGATTTGTGAAGGCATCATTCTTTAGGCATCACTTATTAAAACACATACAAGGTGTCCAGATCAACATCCAGCCTCTCTTCTATCCCAGAGAAGTGGAAAATCATTCCTCCCATGAAGATTTACAGGAAGTTACAGGACAACTCATTTTTACAGAAGACATTTATACCTCAATCTGGTCTCATAATCTTTATCTTTTGTCTCTAACTCTTGATTGCAGAAATTAAAAATACTTGACATAATATAGGCCAAGGATTCTCTTTTTTTGTATTGCCATAATGCATAGCTGCAGGCTACTTCCTAATTAATACCATACCACATAACATATTCAGTTTTTAAATAATTTATATTTTGATATTTATGATTTTCAACTAACAACATCTACAACAACAACAATTAGAATACTATGGTAAGACAATAAAATCAGTCACAACAATCCTAACTATCTCTTAAGATCAATGCCCTTGCCATTCAACTTCATAAGGAAGAATTTTTAGAAAACAAAGTGGAAAAGAGCTTAAAATATGTAGGCACAGGGGAAAGTTTCCTCAACAGAAAACAAATAGATTATACTCTAACATCAAGAATCAACAATTGGGACCTCATAAAATTGGAAAGTTTCTGGAGGCTAAGCATATTATCAAGAAGACAAAATGTCCAACAACAGATTGAGGAAGGATGTTTGATACTCCTGCAACTGATGGAGGGCTAATATACAACATATACAAAGAGCTCAGGAAGTTAGACTCCAGGGAATCAAATATTTATATATAAACTGGTATACAGAGCCCAACAAAGAATTCTCAGCTGAGAATTTCCAAATAGCTATGAAGCACCCAAAGAAATTATAAATATGGTAGTTATCAGGTAAATGTAAATCTAAACAACCATGAGAATACACCTAATTTTAATTAGAATGGCTAAGGTCAAAAATCAGGTGACAGAAGATGCTGGCAAGAATGTGGAGAGAAAAGAAAACTTCTTGAGTGTTGGTGGGATTGTAAGCTGGTACAACCACTCTGTAAAACAGTCTGGTGGTTTCGTAGAAAATTGAACATAGTGCTACCTGAAAACCCAGCTATTCAACTCCTAGACATATAGCCCAAAGATGTTCCAACATATGACAAGCACACATGCTCCACCATGTTCTAGCAGCCTTATTTATGATAGCCAGAAGCTGGAAAAAACCCAGATGTTTAAAAAACAAATAATGTATAAAGAATGAATGGTACATTTATAAATTAGAAACAATGACTTTATGAAACACCTAGGCAAACATATGGGTCGAGATAATATCGTGAGTACCCCACTCACAAAAACACACACATGGAATGCACTCACTGTGAAGAAAATACTAGCCACAGAAAACTTTGAGTACCCCAGCAAAAATTGACAGACCTTATGATGTGCAAAGAAGAAGGAAGGCCAAAATGCCAAACCTCAGTCCTGTTTAGTCGAAAGAACAAAACACTTTAGATAGGAAATACAAGGTAAAATAGAGGAATAGGGAATAGAGAAAAATCATTCAGAGACTTCTTTAAATGGGGATCCACGCCATATGAAGCCACCAATCCCTAGCTCTATTGCTGATGCACAAAGTGCTTCGAAGCAAGAAACATATAGAAATGCCTCCTCTGGGTCTCTGCCAGAGTTAAATGCATACAGCTGAGCATGTTAGCATCTAACCATCAGAGTGAACTTGGGGACCCCAATGAAGATGCTAAAGAAAAGCCTGAAGGAGCTGAAAGGGGTTGCAACTGCATGGGAAAAAAAATGTGATCAACCAACTAAACCCTACACAACCCACAGGTACTATGACACTGATCATTGAGAACACCTTGAGAAAACTATGGTTACAGTTGCATATGTAGCTGAACCTAGCAGTGTCTGGCATTAATTTGAGAAGAGCTCTTTGGTCAAGGGAGAACATGTTTCCCCAATATAGGGAAATGCCAAAACACTGGGGTTCAGAGGGCTGGAAGGGAGCAAGGTGGAGGAAGAGCATACCATTATAAATATCAAAAAAAGAGTATGTAATAAGAAAGGAAAAGAAGAACCAATAAGAAAGAAGAATTCCCATGTCGGGTCAGGGTCTGGTCATTGGCACTTTGCTACATGTTCCAGCCATCCAACTCTGTTCTGAGCAAATAGTGACATAACTTTGAAAACCATCCCTTAGTCAGACTATGAGACTCCACAAGAAACTGACTTTCTCAGATCAAAAAATTGACCTCTCTCACCAGTCGTCAACTCCAACTCTAAATGTACTGCCCACAGGTGTGGCAGATCAACTCCACAAGTAACAGTATTTTAAAATGTTGTTTCGACACCTGGCTTCACAATTTTTTTTCTCCTATACTGCTCAAGCATTGTGCTAATCATTGTTGACTTAGCCATGTGTAGCCCCTTCCACCTTCCCTCGGAATGATAGGACTCACAGGAATATGTTCTTAAGCATTCCAAGGCCAAGGCAAGGGGTGGCTCCCACCCTGTCTCTTAAGATACAACAGAAATACTGTAAAAACTCTAATTATGGGGCTTATAATTCCATTCAAACAATTAAAAGAATGTCCCAAATAAACTGTATATGGAATTTTTATGAAATTCTAAATTCATGCCTATAGCATAAGTTAAGCTTGTGATCATTAAATAAATTTATGAAACCACAATAAAATTCACAGACCGTATGGAGATGAAGAAGGAATTATTGAAGCTTCATTCTAACTTAGAAGAAGGAACTTAGAAGACCTACTTAGAAGTAAGGCCAGAGCCTTTCTTAAACCAACACAGATGCTTATAGCCAGCCATCAGACTGAGTACTGGGACCCCATTGGAGGAGTTATGGAATGTCCTAAAAGAGTTGAAGAAGTTTGCAACCCCGTTGTAAGAACAATAATACCAACCAGCCTGATTTTCCTGAGCTCAAAGGGAATAAAACACCCACCAAAGAGCAAATATGGAGGAATAAACCAAGGTTCCTGCTGCATGTAGCAGAACATGACCTTACTATTGATTTAAGGGGAAACCCTTGATCCAGTATAGACTCGATGACCTTGTGTAGGGAAACCTTAGGTTGGTGAGGTAGAACTCTCATAGAAACAACTTGATGTTGATGGAATGAAGGTTTGTGTAGAGGAAACCAGGAAAGAACATATAGATGAAAGTTAAATGAATAAAATATCCCATAAAATAAAATGATGAAATTAATTTTTCTCTATATGTATGTCAAAAAAAGAATTTTTGGATGTACTTACAGTTCGAAGTCCTGTACACTCACAATGGCAAGCTGAGGATAAAAAGTCCAAAAGAATGGTAGTTTTGAGTATTGGAACACAGATTGGTACAGCTGGTCTAATCTAGAGGCTGGAAACTGGAACAGCTGGAGCCAGTACCAGTGTAGGGACAGACTTGTGAACAAGCTGAGGACAAGCTGACAAATAGGCACTCCTTCCTGCATCCATGGACTTATATAGGCCTCCAGCGGAAGGTGTATCCTGGATTAAAGTATGTATTCCTGTCACGTGTTCTTGGTCACCAACCAATTAACAAATTTCAACCAGTCACTATCTGACACGTGTGTCCATCTTGTGTAGATCTTTTGGCTTTCTAGGTATTTTCAAGTGGACAAAAAAGGGAAACTTGTTGGAAATCACAACCTTGACCTCAGAAAAATGTGGTTTTCGTGTCCTAAAACACATTAAAAATAGGGGACAACATAGTGTATAATGATTTCGTTTCAGAAGATATTTACAGATGGATGAATACCTAAGTTTGACCAAGTGGACTTGCAAATGATCTCTTTCTTTTACTTACCTCCTGCATTTGCCAGGCTTCTCTAGAGGACCAACACTTTCACAGTGAATCTTTCTATATATGTAAGTAGACAGAGATTTAGTATAATGGCTTACAGGTTGAGGTAGCTCAGCAACCCATATCAAACAGAGCCTAGCTCCAGTCACTAGACTACTCCAAATATGATGAGTGTTTCAAGGTTTTATATAAAAACAAGACCAGCAGTTCTGGATTATTTCCCCAACAAACCTGGTTACAAAGTCAGTGTTTGCCTCAAAACTGTCAATGCAGAGGGAAGCAGATATTAAGTTTATGATATGACTCCCAGCATCACCCAATTATGTTAAAGGCCACAGTAGTATTCCAAGTAGATGTTTGTACCCATCCATTCTTATCGATGCTTTCTATAAAACATTATTCCATTAGATATTTGGGGTGGCAGTACAATACACACTATCCTGCCTTACAATTGTAAATGTGGTCATGAGATAGCTTGAATAAGGACCTAGCTGTGAGTTGCATCATATCAATCCTGTCTGGTTTTCCGAAGATCACAAATATTTCCCTGGCACTATAGCTTCTTGAGTTCTCTTTGTACCTTTGATACTAGGTCCAAATGGTAGTGTGTGCCCTTTATCCCAACTCTCAGGAGAAAAATTGGTAGATTTCTAAGTTCTAGGTCAGCATGGGAATGAGCCAGTTCTACTTTAAAAAAAAATATGATTTGGTCGAGGAATGATGACACATGCCTTAAATCCCAGAACTCTGTAATTGATCATTCAGATCCTTCAGTTGAAAATTACACAGAAGAGGCCAAGACAGCTAATACTAAACAGGGAATGACTTAATAGAATAAGGGAGACAAGTACCAGGCCCAGGAAGCATAATCATTTGGGAGCAATGGCCTTGTACCTCTGGTTTAGAGTCAAGATCCGAAGGGATTGCAGATTCTGGCTAGCTGGAGATAGGATATCAATGGACATAAGAATAGACCATTTTACTAAGAAGAAATATTCTGATAAGTGATTTCTGAGGACATAAAATTGTTGTGTTCCAGAATTAACTGAGTCTGTACCTAGCCCTAGAGGGAAATTAATTATTTATAGGTATCACACAATTGGTAATGATTTTTAAGGCATTTAAGGATCAAGGAGTTTTGATTCAACAATTCCTGCAGAAATTACACAAACACAGATCTTACTCAGCCAAATAGTTACTTTGAATGCACACCCTAATACTGTTCACATCAATGATGCAGCTCATGTTTTTGAATATGCCTATATGATAGAGAGTAGAATAGAGTGACTTGGGAGTGTGAATATTAGCTGTGACCTTGTTGAAGTAGTTGTTGCTTTATTCAAGGTAGTGTTTCACTATCAGTGTGTGCTTTGATGATCCGATGCTGTGGCTCCACCCAATGCAGAATGAGAGGGCTCCGTTGGCTCCCTTTGTATCAAGCAGTAGAATAATCATCTCTGCCAACACCATGTCTGTCATGCTCCATGATCCCATGCTTCTTACCATGAAGAAATGGACTGAACCTCTCAGACTGTTAACCAGCCCTAATTAAATGTTTGCCTTTACAAGAAATGACTTGTTCATAGTGTCTCTTCAGAGCAATAAAACCTTAACTAAAACTTATAGGTAATAAAATGTCAGAGACTACTGAAGGTTGGAATCATATGAAAAATGTGAAAGTATTTGAAATGCCTAAGGGACAATCTGAAATAAAGCAGTCTTGAAATAATACCATGGTTTTATAACAATGGTTCAATTTTATACTGTTAAATGAATTAGTATCCTTGAATTTAGTACACAAAATTGTATTGAATTATTGTTCAGAGAGTATGTGTACTTTGGAGAGGCAAGCTTAGGTAGTATATAAGTGGGTAAACAAAAAGAAAGTCCAAAAGGGAAAAGGAACTCCACAGGAAGACCAATAGAGTCTACTAATCTGGACTCCTGAGAGCTCTCACCAAAGAGCATGCACAGGCTGATCAAATCCCCATCCCCATGCACATATGTAGCAGATTCTTAGTCTCCACGTGGATCCCCCAACAACTGCATAAGGGACTGTACCTAAAGCTGTTGTCTGACTGGAATCTGTTTCCTTAGAATGTTACCTTGTCTGACCTCAATGAAAAAGGATGGGCCTAATCCTGATGAGATAAGATTAGATGTGCTAGTGTGGTTGGATTCCCATGGAGCCCTCCCCCTGTGAGAGGAAAGGGGAGTTGGTGGGAGAGGGACTCTGTAAGGAAGTGACAAATGAGCAGTGTTTGGGATACAAGTAAATAAATAAAAAAATTAAAAATAAAAAAATATAGTGATAATGTATTAAAACAAGGGGTACATAATCACTGTCCTTCAGGCAGCAGTAAATGCTCTGGCCAGATGATTTTAGAAATAGAGACAAGAATAAAGGGACCACGGGGAAAACTGATGCTGTTATGCTGGAGCAAAAAAATTAGAGTTGATTAAGAAGAGACCAGCTTAGAGTCAGCCTGGAGTGCTACAAAGATCAGAGCTGGAAAACAAGCCCTTTGTCATGGCACAGAAGACAATAGGTAAAGCGCAACTAATGACACAAGGAGCTGGGCATTATTTCTTCCCCAGGGTATTTTACCTCCCCTTCTAAGAATGGCTGAAGCATCCACATTTATGTCTTCCTTCTTATCGAGGTTCATATGATCTGTGAGATATATTTTGGGACTTCAAAACATTTGGGCTGATATCCCTTTATCAGTGAGTGCATACCATGTGTGTTTTTTTGTGAAGGGGTTACCTCACTCAGGAGGATATTTTCTAGTTCCTTCCATTTGCCTAAGAGTTTCATATAGTCAGTGTTTTGAATAGCTCTGTAGTGCATCATTGAGTAAATGTTCCATGTATTTGTTGTATGCATACCTCTGTTGAAGGACATCTGGGTTCTTTCCAGCTCATGGCTTTTATAAATAAGGCTGATATGAACAAATAGGGATCCATCCTGTTATGGTTTACATATACTTGGCCCAGGCAGTGGCACTATGGAATGTGTGGATTTATTGGAGTAAGTGTGTCATTGTGGAGATGGACTTTGAGACCCTCCTCCTATCTACGAGAGGAGACCAAGTCTGTTCCTATCTTCCTTTGGATGAAAATGTAAAACTCTCAACTCCTCATGCACTTTGCATGCCTGGACTTGCCATGTTCCTGCCTTGATAATGAACTGAATCATTGAACCTAAAAAGTAATCCCAACTAAATGTTATGTGTAAGACATGCCTTGGTCATGGTGTCTGTTGAAAGCAGTGAAGGCTTAAGACAGAAGATGGCACCAGGAGTGGGTTATTGCTTTGAAAGGCCTTATCATTCATTTGTTTGGAAAAATGTGGATTTTGGTATTTTGGATTTAAAGAGTACTTTAATTCTTTAAATGGGGTTTAATAAACTATCCTTGAAGGGATATGGAAGACTTTGTTGGTGAGGGTGATCTGAACTGCTCAGACCTGGCCCAAGATCATGTGGTCTATTTCAGTGCAGAATTTCAGTCTGTGGCCT
The DNA here is from genome assembly GCF_963924665.1 of Micromys minutus. Classification (NCBI taxonomy): domain Eukaryota; kingdom Metazoa; phylum Chordata; class Mammalia; order Rodentia; family Muridae; genus Micromys; species Micromys minutus. The sequence goes on along the minus strand of NC_137970.1, from coordinate 106,945,972 downwards.
AAACGTTGGTTTTCAGGTAGTTGGGTGGAAAAATTCTTAAGCAGTGAAGGAGTTAGAAAATAGGCATGTAGTGATAATGTAATACAACAAGGGGCCAGATTCAAGCTCCTGAAAGCGGCATAACTCAGCAGCTTTAAACCTTGGTCTCTGGCTTTATGATCAAGGGAATGAGGCTACCCGGACAATTAATGCTGTTTATCTGGAGCTAAAAAATTAGGGATGATTAAGAACAGGCCAGCATCACTGTGGTAAAATCTTCTGAAAAGTATTTTTGGAGAGCAGAAAGAATCTGTGTTCCTGAGACATGGAAAGTTGCACCTCACACTGCAGCTGTACTTAGTAATATGTAAGAATCCCCCATGTGGTCCTGGTTTTGAAGGGGCCATGAAGAACTCTTGAGGCTTGTTACTATGAGAGGCCATTGAAAGCAAAAGGGTTTGTGGAAAATACAGCTTATCAGCTGTAAAAGGTTTCTGGTGGAATTCTTTGAGTCACATAAGTATACTATCATATCATCAACAAATAGTGATATTTGACATCTTGTTTTCTAATTTACATCCATTTGACTGAATTTGTGGTATTATTGCTCTTGTTAAGACTTCCAGTACTCCATTACAGAAGAAGAGTAATAGAAGTGTGGGCAGACTTGTCGAGTATCTTATTTTAGTGTGATTGATTCAACATTCTCCCTATTTAGATTAATATTGGCTACTCATTTGCTGTATATTGCTTTTACTATCTTTAAGGATGAGCCTAAAGTTCCAGATATTTCCAAACCATTAACATGAAATGGTGTTTTATTTTCTCTAGTTACTTCTAAGCATCTAAAGAGATCTTTATATAGTTTATTTATTTGATTTTTTTTTGGTTGATTACTTTGATGGATTTTCATATATTGAACTCTCCCTGTATCACTGGGATGAACTTTACTTGATCATGTTAAAGGATCATATGTTGTGTTCTAGTATTCTTTTTACAAGAATTCGATTGAATATTTTCACGGCTGTTCATGAAGGAATATTGTCTGACACTTTCTTTCTTTCTTTGTAGGGTCTCTGTTTGATTTAAGAATTAGAGTAATTTTGGCTTCAAAGAATGAGTTGTGTAGTGTTCCTTCTCTTTCTATTTTATGAAATAGTGTCGACAATATTGGTATCAGTTCTTCTCTGAATGTCTGATAAAATATGGCACTGAAACCTTTGGCTTTTTACCCCCTTGGGATCAGAGGCTTTTGATGAGTTCTTGTTTTTATATAGTGATTATGGGACTGTTGTGATGATTTACTTGATTTAGATTTAAATTTGATCTTTGGTAATATGGAGAATATGAGACATTTTCTCAACATTTTCTGTTTGGTTGAGTATACACTTTTGTTGCAGGATCTGATGATTTGTTTTTACTTTCTTCAGTTTCTATTGTTATATCTTCCTTTTCTTTTCTGAGTTTGTTAATTTAGATAGTCTCTGTGTCCTCTAGTTAGTCTGGCTCAGGTTTCATCAATATTTTTTGATTTTATCAAAGACCTAGCTCCTGGTTTTGTTGATTTTTTTGTATAGTTCCTTTTTGTTTCTACTTTGTTGATTTCATCTCTGATTTTGAGTGTTTCCTCCTGCCTATTCCTCTTAGATGTATCTTCTTTTTTTTGTTCTATAACTTTTAGTTCTTCTGTCAAGCTGGTTGTGTATGCTCTCTGCAGTTTCTTTTGGAACAAATCCAAGCAATAAGTTTTCTTCTTAATACTGCTTTCATTGCATCCCATAGTTTCAGTTTGGTGTGCTCTCATTTTCATTAAATTTTGAAAATCCTTAAGATTTTATTTATTTCTTCCTTGAACATGGTATTGTTGTGTAGGGCATTGTTTATGTGTATGTGGTCTTTTTGATTTGTTTTTGTTTTTGAAGAGGAGCCTTCGTCCATGGTTATTTGAAAGGGTGCATGGAATCATGTCAATATTTTTTTTTTCTTTTTCTTTTTTTTTTTTTTTTTTATACTAACTGCAGGTGCTCTTGTATTTGGAGCACAGTTCTTCACCTTGATAGAACTTTTCCTCTGATTAGTCAAAATTGTCCTTCCTTAACAATGTTGGTAACTTTTCTTGAAAATTTATCTTATTTGGTATTAGAATAGCCACTCTAGATTGTTTCTTAGTACCATTTTTCCTTGAAATTTCTTCCTAACCTTTTACTCTGAGGTACTATTTGTGTTTGTTCCTGAGAGGAGTTTCCGGTATGCAGCAAAATGTTGGACTCGGATTGTGCGTACATTCTTATAATCTATGTCTCTTTATTGGGGAAATGAATCCAATGATGCTAAGAGATATCAAAGAACCATTATTGGTCCCTGTTATTTTTATTGTTAGAAGTAGAATTATGTTTGTGTGGTTTTCTTCTTTAGGGTTTTCACAAGTGATAGAAAAACACAAGGATTTGGGGGACTCTGAGACTTTTGCAAAAAGCCTCATTTGTATAATGTAAGACACTAAAAACATAGAAATGGTTAAAGTGTAACTCATAGACTTTCCAGTCATTACTAAGCTCTGAGACTCAGCTTGTGCATGACAAATAAAAACAGTGGCCTAGAATAAATCTCAAAAAAGCCAGAATATACTGACTGATTGCCACCTATCTAGAAAGACCTTCATAGGTTCCTGATGCATGGCATATTCAGTTCATGCTATAATAACACAATTCTGAGAAACAAAACAGGGACACAACTCTTAAAAATTTGGAATGTATAAACAAAGTTCTAAACATGTAAAAGCACCGATTTAGTGGACAGGTTAAGCTATACAGTCCAAGCTGAGTATACCTTTTTTGCTATACTTTCTTTGTTTTGAATATTTGGTATTTTGACTATTTTATGTCAGAGGGAATTTTATTTATCTGGTCTAATCTATTTGGAGTTTTGTAGATTTCTTGTATGTTCATGGTCATCTCTTCCTTTAGGTTAGTGAATTAGCCTCTAAATTTTGTTCAAGATATTTAGTGACACTTTTATTTGAGAGTCTATATTTTCTTCTACAACTATTATACTTTGGTTGACTCTTCTTATTGTGTCCTGGAATTACTAGATGCATTAAGATAATGCTTTTAGATTTTTGCATTATCTCTGACTGATGTGCCAATGTTTACTGTGGTATCTTTTGCCCCTGAGAAACTCTCTTCCATCTCTTGCATTCCGTTTGTAATGCTTGTGTCTACGACTTCTAATCTCTTTCTGAGGTTTTTTATCTCCAGGGTTGTTTCTTTTTGTGATTATTTTTTTTCTATTTTTGTTTCTAATTCCTTCACCTGTGTGGTTGTATTTTTCTGTAGCTCTTTAACTGATATTTCTTTTCCTCTTTAAGGTCTTCTATGTGTTTAATGGTTCTCATGTGTTTCTTCAACTTGTTTACTGGTTCTCATGTAATTTATGTGCCTCTAGAAGACCTTCATCATCCTTATCATGCAGTTTGTTTTTATGTCCAAATCTTGCTTTTCTGGTGTGTTGGGCTGTCTCTTCCTTGTTTCTGTCATTTTCAGGTTCTGTTTGATTCCCTTGCTTAGTTACTAGCACTACACTCTTAACATCTTGTTATCTGTGATGCCAGGTTTTCTTATTGTCTCTGAATTATGTGTGTGTGTGTGTGTGTGTGTGTGTGTGTGTGTGTGTGTGTGTGTGTGAATGTGAGTGGTCCCTTCAAACTACTCCACATTAGAGAGGTAATCAAAATTTTGAAGCACAAAAAGTATATAGTCCTATTGAACCAACTGATATCAGTACACATTGATTTTTTTTCATTACGTTTTGTATATATCAACTAATCAGTAATATTTATGAGTGACAAATTTATTTTCAAGCATTTTTGTATACTTTTTGCATGTTTGTTTGTCCTGAAGTATATCTATAAGCTCTCTAGACACCAGTACATGTTAGATTGCCTCTAAATAATTGTATTACAATTTTAATGGAAATTATTTTGAATCTGTAAATTGCTTTTGGTAAGATAGTTAATTAACTATGTTAATCCTGCTCAGTCGGGATCATGGTAGATCTTTGCATCTTCTGATATCTTCCCCAGTTTCTTCATAGACATGAAGTTCCTGTTATATAGGTCTTTGACTTGCTGGGTTAAAGTCATATGAGAAATTTTTTTTAGGATTTTTTGGTATTATAAGAGAATTATCACCTTAAATTCTGTCTTAGCATATCATTTGCACAAATGAGGCCTACTGATGTTTCTTTTATTAATTTTTTGTGCAAGCATCTTACTGAATGAGTTCATCAGCTGTGGAAGTTTTCTGATAGAACTTGGAGGTCTGCTATTTATACTTTCAAGTCATCTGTGAACAATAATACTGTGCCTACTTTGTTCCAAATTGAATCCCTTAGATATTCTCATGTTGTCTTACTGCCCTTGTTAGAATGTCAAGTTTGTCTTGCCTACATATTGTGCAGAGATAAAGATGGAACAGACAGTGAGGAAACAGCCCTCCAATGATTATCCCAAATAGAGATACATTTCATGGGAGAGAGTCCACACTAGACCATATTAATGATACTTGGCTACTCTTCTATGCTTGCATGTAGGAACCTAGCATTATTGTCTCCTGAGTCTTCATCCAGTAGAGTATAGAAACAGACTGACAAACATTATGTGGAGCCCAGGAAGCATTCTGGAAGTTAAACAGGGGCTCTCTCAGTCTCTGTTCATTGATATTGGTAATCTTTTCTTCTTCCTGGCCTCCCTGGTTAGGCCTCAGCAGGAGAGGATATGACTAGACCTGCTGGGAATAGATGATCCAGGGTGGGGTGATACCCAGTGGACTCTGTTTCATTGAGGAGATAAGGAGGTAGTAATTAACATAAGGGTGAGAACCAATACAACAAAATAGCATGTGTTCCATGTTTTAAAGGTTTTTCACTATTGCAATAAAAAACACTCACTACCTGAGCTATCATATTTCCTGGGGAGACATAATATTCATAATATTCATGCCTACTAATCTCAGATAAGAATCATGGTATATATATATATATGTGTGTGTGTGTGTGTGTGTGTGTGAAGAGCTAGAAAGAGAGAGATTGAGAGATAGAGAGAGAGAGGGAGGTATGTAGGAAGGGAGGTAGGGAGGGAGGGTTCGAGGTAGGTAGGGATGGAAGTGGAGAGAGAGAGAACTAAATTCCAACTTGGTGAATCAGTAAGTTTTATGGAGGTTATTTTCACAAAAACAGATGAGGTGTTACAGGGGCAAAAATTACACAAAAGCAGCTTTATCTCCAATGTCCACCTCATCATTGGTGACAAGTCACTAGACGTAGAAACCTGAAGAAAATTGACAGCACAACAATTGTATAGTGCCTTTTTCAAGTGACTAAGCTAATATAAACCTCTCCCAGGCATGGAGGTTTGAGCTGCAAAGGAAGAGTTGCATAATGGATATAATGAGTGGTTTGTGCTTATTCAGGGTCTTCTTGGATGTATTATTAGTCGTTTCCCTTCCTACCTAATATTCCTGAAGATTACTGAATGATGGAATGTTTTAGTCTCAGAGGAAACCACTGATCTTGGCAGCTCAAAACCATTATGTCTTACTCTCTTGGTTGTATCAGAATTCTACCATAGTATCTGAATTTTTATTACTTCATTTTAATTTTCTTATGTTCAAACTGTAAGTAATGATTCTACCTGTTGTGAAAGCCCCTTACATATTTATTGGCCTAGTAAATGAATATGTTCCCTTCAACTTGTGTTTCATTAATAAATTTATAAAGCAGTTTATAAAAAGTGAGTGTAAATCTCGTTAGAACAAATTTTATACAAGATAGTTCATAACACTTGAGCATCTAAAATAATAGACCCAGAAGTTAAACCAAGATTTTGGTATAGTACCATATCCTAACATATGCTCTACAACTCTATTAGGACCTAGAGACATTGCTGTGATGATGTCAAAATGGGGACTGATTGTTCTATAAAGTAATATCATGAAAATTTATTCCTGTGACTGATGGATACCATAGAGGAGCAAAAGAAGTGGCTAAAATATAGTGCAAAGATCATATTGACAACCTAACGTATGTCCAAGAAAATATGAGAAAAATAAGAACTGTCATTATTCTAAATTTTTACATCTCTAGAAATCCAACATCATGATATATGTATAAGAGGAGTAGACACTAATGTGTATGAATGAGACAGAATTTGTGGACAGTAGTGACTAGGGTTGAAATAAGAAGAGTTGAGACAGGAATATGTGCAAGAAGTCTATTGTAAAAAAGAGTTACTTTATATTCAAGGACTTGCAGATTGTGTTACTGTTAAAACCATCTTTTCTAGAAAGGCTGGATCATTACAAATACAAACCTAGGTGCACAACAAATATTGATTAGAAAGGCCAATAAATCACACAATTTTAAAGTATCAAAAAAAGTCACAGAGTTTAAAAACTAGTGTTTTTAGTCATTTTATTTGAGATGCAATTCATAAAAACAAGTTTGAGGGAGGAGGAAAGGGGAGTAAAGGGGAGGATATAAGGTTAGAAATGTAAATGTTCAGAATATCCAATAAAATTTTAAAAATGTCAAACATAACAAATTTTTTTTCTTAAAAAATTTTATTAAATTGCAAAGCAGAACTTGAACACAAATTTAAATATCAGTAACAAGGTCACAAAACAGTTGCAAAATGTCTGTAATGGGAGGATTATATATCCTTATAACTAAGTCACCCATCCATGCCTACATTAGTACATTAGATAAATCTTCAAGTCAGCAGCCCATCGAAGAGCTAGCAGTTCCATTATTGGATCTTTCCTGTTACAAAAACTTGCTAATATTTTGGGTATCAGATCTTTATCAGATGGAAACTACAAACTAAACTTTTAAAATTTGTTAAAGAATGATTAAAATACTGTAACTAATTTGGTTTCAAAAACTCTGGGTATACAACTGAGATAAAACACTAAGATTTATACTTATCGCATTGACAAAACTCTTTTATATTTACGATTTTGGTATTAATATACTCTCAATTAAATTTCCAAAAGTCCATCTCATCATACAAATAAACATTGAGACCAACATTTCACTGGTCTCACACTCCACTCACATTAGACTAAATTCACTTTTATTCATGTCCCAAATTTGCACCTGTGGGGCAGATATAGCACACATTTATAGGGAAAATATAGGGAGTTGGTTATTCCTTTTTATCCAGTTTTCATTCCTATTTCTATCTTTCTTCAAGTCTTTTTTTCTTTTCCTTTTTTTCTACTTCTCACACACCAGCATCTCTATCTTTACAACACCAAATGGATTATTTCATGTAATAGAGAGATTTTGTTTAAGATTTACTCCATTTATAATTTATTTTCTAAATAAACACAGATAGAAGAACAAATGTTAGAATTTTTACATAAATGTATAAGAATACATTTTAGTAAGTGCTTTGCATTTTTCTTAAGGTTTGATATTCTGCATTAATGTCCTAATAGTTACAATGAGCAAAAAGTACATGTAAATCAGGATGTAACCCAGAAGTAGTCAAAGTTTTCTTGGTGTGTGAGGATTGAGTATAATGTTTTATTATTTTTTTTTTCTTGAATTTCACAGTCTGAGTTTTTTCTGGGGTAGGCTGAGCTTTCTGGCGTTAGTATCCCATTATCAATGACTGCATATTATGTCTGTTCTTTTGTGACTGGGTTATCTCACTCAGGATGCTATTCTCTAGATGCAACCATTTTCTTAAGAATTTGGTTAAGTCATTGTTTCTGATAGCTGAGTAGTACTTCATTGATTAAATGTACCACAATTTTTGTATCCATTCATCTACTGAAGGGCATCTGGGTTCTTTCCAGCTTCTGGCTAACATAAATAGTGCTGCTATGAACATTGTGGTGCATGCGTCTTTGTTGTATATTGGAGTGTCTCTGGGGTATATGCCCAGAAGTGGAATAGCTGGATTTTCAGGTAGTACCATGTCCAGTTTTCTGAGGAATCGCCTGTCTGATTTCCAGAGTTGTTTTATCAGTTTAAAACCCCACCAACAGTGGAAAAGTGTTCCTCTTTCTGCACAGCCTCTCCTGCATCTGTTGTCATCTGAGTTTTGGATCTTGGCCAATCTGACTGGTGTGATGTAGAATCACAGGGTTGTTATGATTTGCATTTGCCTGATGGCTATGGATGTCCAGCACTTCCTAGATGTTTCTCAGTTATTGGATTTTCCTCAATTGAAAACATTTTGTTTAGCTCTGTACTACATGTTTAATAGGGTTGTTGGATTTGCTGGTGTCTAGCTTTTTCTGTTCTTTTTATACCTTGGGTATTAGGCCTCTATCTGATGTGGAGTTGGTTATGATCTTTTCCCATTCTGTTGGCTGCAGTTTTGTTTTCTTGACACTGTCCTAAGCCTTACAGAAACTTGCAATCTCATTAAGTTTCATTTGTTAATCTTTGACCTAAGAGCAGGGGCCATTGTTGTTTTGTTCAGAAAATTATTTTCCTATGCCTACATATTCTAAGTTTTTCCCTATTTTCTCATCTAATAGTTTCAGTGTATCTGGTTTAATGTGGATATATTTGATCCACTTACACTTAAGCTTTGTACAAAGAGATAAGAAAGGGTCTATTTTCATTCTTCTGCATGCTGAGTGCCAGTTGGACGAATACCATTTGTTGAATAGGCTGTCATTTTTCCATTGAATATTTACAGGTCCTTGGTCAAAATTCAGGTGACCCTATATATGGGGCCTCATTACGGGGTCTTCTATTCTATTCCATTGATCCATGTGCCTATTTCTGTACCAGTCCCACACAGTTTTCATCAGAATTGCCTTGTACTATAGCTTGAGGTCAGGGATAGAGATTCTCGCAGATGTTTACTTGTTTTTGAGGATGGATTTCGCTTTTCTAAGTCTTTTGTTATTCCAGGTGAAATCACACATTTCTCTTTCCAATTCAATGAAGAACTACATTAGAATTTTGATGGGGATATCATTGAATCTGTAGATTGCTTTGGGTAAGATGGTCATTTTTAGAATGTTGATCCGTCCATTCCATGAGCATGGGAGATCTTTCCATTTTCTGAGACTTTCCTTGATATCCTTCTTTAGAGGTTTGGAGTTCTTGTCATACAGGTCCTTCACTTTCTTAGTTGGAGGCACACCAAGGTATTTCATCATTTTTGTGACTATTGTAGAGGATATCTTTTTCCTAATTTCTTTCTCCACATGATTGTCCTTTGAATACAGGAAGGCTACTGATTTGTTTGAAGTAATTTAATATTCAGCCACTTTGCTGAATGTTTATCAGCCGTAGTAGTTCTCTGGTGGAATTTGTGGGATCACTTACATAAACTATCATGTCATCTGCAAAAAGTTTTTACCTTCCGAATGTGACAGTTTACATTTCACAGAAAACCCTTCATTATTTATAGCTTCAATGTATCTTCAGTTGATTAAAATGATATCAGCAATCCTCTCTTATTAGTACAATTCTCAAATGGCAAGCAATAGATAAGAAAGTGTCATAGTTTGGTATAGTGTCAATACTTAGTGTCAGGTTACTCTGTCGGAGATAACTCTGTAGTTCTTCTCCTGATGAAGATGGGAAGGCAGAGGCAGATGTAGAGGCAAAAGTGGGTGCACAAGGTACAGAAGCTCTGCATTCAGTACATGATTTTTGTCCCTTTTTCACAACATGGTTATTTTCATGTACATTTAACTATTTAGGCTTTTGATAAAACACAGTGCTACACAATATGTGTGTGTGTGTGTATATATATATATATATATATATATATATATATATATGTAATAAATTGGCTAAAGATTCTTCTTAAATTTTCAAAAATATCTGTAATTTTATTATAAAGTCTCTTCATGTGCACATCTTCATAAACTAATATATACATAGAACATTAGTTCAGAGATGCTCCTGTAAAGCTTTAGTATTACCTAGATCTGACATTGTCTTTATAAATACTCAGCGAAGCAAAGAAAGATACTCTAACTTTTGGATCATATCCAAGATTATGTAGAAAGAACAAAAGCAGCAATCCATAGAAGACAGTGAGGTGAGCCCTTTACTATCTTTTGCTTTTCGTTTTAGATGTTTGAAAAACTCTGGAAGCAGACATGAGGTTATCTGTATATTGTCCAAGAACTTGATTTTCTGATTTTAGCTTCAGGTTTACTTCCTCAACTGCATCTACTCTTGCAGAAAGATTTTCAAGTTTGTGTTGTAGTTCAAACTCTTGATTGAGAAGTGGAGTCTTTCTTCCAGTTCCACCTGATTTTCAGCATAAACTGCGTCCATATCAGCATTCATCATCTTGGGAACATACATTGAGCTCTTGAAAACAAACTCCTTAGTGATGGGTCTTGCATCTGCAGCACATGGAGGAGGTGGGATAGGTAGCCAACTTACATTATATTAAAGAGGAAAAGTTCAGTATACAGTGTATGGAACTTAGATTTAAAAATCTGGTATTGAAAAGGGATCAGTTGAGATTTCCCTATGCAAATAAATAGATGTGAGGATCACATGGTCCACTTTCAAATTCTAAATGTTAGTTTGTTTGTTCATTTGTTTGTAATCTTCAGGCAACAGTAAAATCTACTTGTTGACACAGGTGTCCATAGAAACAATAAATCAATTTCAGAGAAGATATTTTTTGAACAGTCAGTTTGTACTGGTGAATGATGCTTGGGAGTGAGACTTCAGATGCTGCTTGAGGTAACAGGTTCTGGAATAGCTTTTGTTGCAGAGGGGACAAGCATGGGGCCTCTCACCACTGTGCTTTTTTATGTGTCTCTTTAGATCTGTTGAACGGTAGAATGTCCATTTGCAGCCAGGCACATTGCACTCATAACTCCTCTTTCCAGTGTGTTTCTTCATGTGGTCTTTGAGGTGGTGAGCCTTTGTGTAAGATTTCCCACAATCTGGGTAGGAACATGAGTAGCGCTTCAAAGGTTGAGGGTTGATTGGAGAGACAGGGCTCAGTGTCTGCAGGTCTGCGTTCAACTCTGGACCCTTTCCTTGAACCAAATCAGAAGCTGAAGAGCTTGCCTGGGGTTGTCTTTGAACAGAAGGGTAACTTGAAGGATTTGAGGATTCACCTACATATGGGGCTTGGTTACTAAGTAATGTCACATGATGATCAAGGCTTTGCACAACATTGGGTGTTCCATTGCTACTTGGGTAGACATTAGGTTCAAGAGAGGTTCTCAAATGATCCAAGGAGAATGACTCTTCAGAACTTGGAATTCTCTCTGGATGCCAAGCTAAGTGTTCTTGTATAGGACATGAAGTCACCTGAGGATCAAGTTTTTCTTCCACATCAGGTGTTCCATTCACACTTGGGGAAGCATCAGAATCAAGAAAGGCCATTATGTCATCCAAGAAGAAAGACTCTTCAGAAAGGGGACTTGTCTCTGGGTGCCAAGCCAGGTTGACTTGGTTAGTAAGTGAAGTCACTTGAGGATCAAGGCTTTCTTCAACTTTGGATGTTCCATGCAAACTTCGGGAAGCATCAGAATCAAGAATGGCAATTATGTCATCCAAAAAGAAAGACTCTTCAGAACTGGGACTTGCCTCTGGGTGACAATCTAGGTTGGCTGGGTTACTAAGTGAGGTCACCTGAGGAACAAGGTTTTCTTCAACATTGGGGGATCCATTCAAACTTGAGGAAGCATCAGAATCAGGAAAGGCTATTATCTCATCCAAGAAAAAAGACTCTTCAGAACTGGGACTTGTCTCTTGATGACAAGCTTGTTTTTCTGGGTTACTAAGTGAAGTCACCTGAGCATTTTGGCTTTCTTCAATACTGGTAGCTCCATTCAGAATTAGGGAAGCATTAGAATCAGGAAAGGCTATTATCTCATCCAAGGAGAATGTCTCTTCAGGACTGGGACTTGTCTCTGGGTGACAAGCTAGGTGGTCTTCCTTACTAAGTGAAGTCACCTGAGCATTTTGGCTTTCTTCAATACTGGTAGTTCCATTCAGATTTAGGGAAGCATTAGAATCAGGAAAGGCTATTATCTCATCCAAGGAGAATGTCTCTTCAGGACTGGGACTTGTCTCTGGGTGACAAGCTAGGTGGTCTTCCTTACTAAGTGAAGTCACCTGAGGATAAATGCTTTTTTCAACATTAGGTTTTCCATTCAAACTTGGATGGATATTTGGATTCACAGAAGTTCTCATTTGATCCAAGGAATATAACTCTTTAGAACTGGGACTTGTCTCTGGATCCCAAGCTATGTGGTCTTGATTACAAAATGAATTCACCTGAGGATCCAGCCTTTTTTCAACATTTGGTGTTCCATTCAGACATGGGTAGACATTTGGATCAGAGGACCTCATCTGATGCAAGTAGCATGACACTTTAGAACTGGGATAATTCTGTGGATGCCAAGTCATATTTTCTTCTACATTGGATGTTGCCCTCTTAGACCCATGAAAATTTGGGCCAAAACTGGTGTTTGGCATCTGAAAACCATAGAAAGTCTGGCCACCAATTGGATTTGTCACCCAGTGACTGACCATCAAATTCTGATCACATCTGTGTCCTGATAACTGATACCCAGAGAGAAAGTGCTCACCACAGACCAGGTTATCCTGACCTCTGTAGACATTCTGACCACGGAAGGATGACTTCTGGTAGTAGAGCTTCATGTGGTCATGGTTATCTCTCACCGGAGTCTCATAAAAAGCCTGATATTCATTAGAAGGTATAATCAGATCTGCATTGAATCTATTATTAGCTACTAAATCCCTCTGCTGATACCTAAAAGAACTCTGTTCAGAAAAATAGTCCAGGGAGCGATCTACATTTGAATTCTGGTCTGCATGGCTTCCAGAAAGAGCAGCATGATGATAACCAAAGGGAATCCTCTCACTGTCATTCAAGGCTGTATTTTGGATCACAAGAGTCTTGTCAAAGTTGACTGTCCTCATCCAGTGTCCTTCAATGTAGAGAGATTCCCTAGCTTCAAGGACAGCTTTATTCTGGGCATGAGGATGGCATATCTTTGGTGTGTTGTTGAGCTCCTTAAGCTGAGTGTCTTCCGGGAATTTTTTCTGCTGAAGAGACACAGCTATCTGATTCACAGAGGAAGTCTCACTAGGCTCTCCTTTTTTTCCTGGGTGTGCTGTCGAGTTCAGAGTACAGGTTATCTCAGGTGTGCTAGAGTATGCAGATGCCATCACTGTTGGTTTCCAGGCAAGCATCTCTGAGCTCTTACCTGAGACAGTCTGGCTGGACTCCACAGGGAAAGGCTGAGGATTACACCTCCCTGGCTGGAATGCACCTGTGGATTCTTCCATGTCTATGCAGGCTTCACAAATGGCCTGGGGACTCTTCAAGTTCCTGCACTGTTGGGAGAAAAATCAACATCTGGCTAAACTAGGTATTCAGTGGTAGAGATTAAAGTTCTTGAGAATACTCAAACTCGGCGGACAGGCAGAACTTAAATGGTAGACACAAGAAGGCATAAAATGTTCTCTGGAGATCAGGGATTCACAACTTTAAGGGCTCTGATGAAGGTGGGATGGGCAAACAAAAGCTTCATTACTCTGGGATCTCCTTTTATAAAGCTAGGCCTGATATGTTCAGTACTTCTGAGTCTATGATTTCATAAGACTTATGTTTCCACATGTAGGCCCCCATACTTAGAAGACATGTTTAAATATCTCACCCCAGGCTCTTAGAGTTTAGAAGATGCTCTCATTAAGTAAACTCTTAGGAACTGTGTATGTTAGCTTGCCTCTGATTTACTTTATAAACAATATACAGTTACATGGTTGCATTCATCAACTTTAGAAGAGAATGTGGAACAGGATTTGTTGGTGGGACTGGTGGGTTTTTACAGGAGCAGTAGGTCATGTGGGGTTTGTTTTGAATGAAGAGAGTGAATGAAAAAAAAACTTGTGAGCTGATGAAACCTCTTGCTGTGGAGACTTATAGAGTACAAGAGGTTAATCTTTGTAATTTTGGATACAGAATCTGGTGTGATTATTTTTTTGCAATGCTACAATCTGTTGTGTCCTTTTGGTATTGGATCCCATCCATTTTCTCAAATATTATAGATAAATGCTAAGAGAGGGTTTCACTCTCAGCACACTGACAATAGGACCCAGTTACCTAGAATTGTGTCCACATAGTTCATGGATCCTGGATAGATCCTGATGGTGGTAAAGGTTGATGAAATGAGACAAAAATCTTATTTTAAATTTTAAAAGCAAATAGTGAAAACCAATGTTTAAGAAAGGAAGATGGAATGAAAGACAGAAAAAAACAAGAAAAGAAATAATACAAATGGAGAAATCACATCATCATCATGAGACACAACATGTAGTATTGGAACAAAAGTGAAGTTGTTTGGATGGATAGTTGCACTCTTAAAATTGATAAAAAAAACTGTAAGATAGGAGATTAAAATTGCTTGCACCTTTTCACCAATTAGAAACCACTTGAAAAAAATACACTCTGGATTTGTGAAGGCATCATTCCGTAGGTATCACTTATTAAAACACATACAAGGTGTCCAGATCAACATCCAGCCTCTCTTCTATCCCAGAGAAGTGGAAAATCATTCCTCCCATGATGATTTACAGGAAGTTACAGGACAACTCATTTTTACAGAAGACATTTATACTTCAATCTGGTCTCATAATCTTTATCTTTTGTCTCTAACTCTTGATTGCAGAAATTAAAAATACTTGACATAATATAGGCCAAGGATTCTCTTTTTTTGTATTGCCATAATGCATAGCTGCAGGCTACTTCCTAATTAATACCATACCACATAACATATTCAGTTTTTAAATAATTTATATTTTGATATTTATGATTTTCAACTAACAACATCTACAACAACAACAATTAGAATACTATGGTAAGACAATAAAATCAGTCACAACAATCCTAACTATCTCTTAAGATCAATGCCCTTGCCATTCAGCTCCATAAGGAAGAATTTTTAGAAAACAAAGTGGAGAAGAGCTTAAAACATGTAGGCACAGGGGAAAGTTTTCTCAACAGAAAACAAATAGATTATACTCTAAGATCAAGAATCAACAATTGGGACCTCATAAAATTGGAAAGTTTCTGGAGGCTAAGCATATTATCAAGAAGACAAAATGTCCAACAACAGATTGAGGAAGGATGTTTGATACTCCTGCAACTGATGGAGCGCTAATATACAACATATACAAAGAGCTCAGGAAGTTAGACTCCAGAGAATCAAATATTTATATATAAAACTGGTATACAGAGCCCAACAAAGAATTCTCAGCTGAGAAATTCCAAATAGCTATGAAGCACCCAAAGAAATTATAAATATGGCTAGTTATCAGGTAAATGTAAATCTAAACAACCCTGAGAATACACCTTATTTTAATTAGAATGGCTAAGGTCAAAAATCAGGTGACAGAAGATGCTGGCAAGAATGTGGACAGAAAAGAAAACTTCTTGAGTGTTGGTGGGATTGTAAGCTGGTACAACTACTCTGTAAAACAGTCTGGTGGTTTCGCAGAAAATTGAACATAGTGCTACCTGAAAACCCAGCTATTCCACTCCTAGACATATAGCCCAAAGACGTTCCAACATATGACAAGCACACATGCTCCACCATGTTCTAGCAGCCTTATTTATGATAGCCAGAAGCTGGAAGAAACCCAGATGTTTAAAAAACAAATAATGTATAAAGAATGAATGGTACATTTATAAATTAGAAACAATGACTTTATGAAACACCTAGGCATATATATGGGTCGAGATAATATCGTGAGTACCCCACTCACAAAAACACACACATGGAATGCCCTCACAGTGAAGAAAATACTAGCCACAGAACACTTTGAGTACCCCAGCAAAAATTGACAGAACTTATGATGTGCAAAGAAGAAGGAAGGCCAAAATGCCAAACGTCAGTCCTGTTTAGTAGAAAGAACAAAACACTTTAGATAGGAAATACAAGGTAAAATAGAGGGATAGGGAATAAAGAAAAATCATTCAGAGACTTCTTTATATGGGGATCCATGCCATATGAAGCCACCAATCCCTAGCTCTATTGCTGATGCACAAAGTGCTTAGAAGCAAGAAACATATAGAGATGCCTACTCTGGGTCTCTGCCAGAGTTAAATGCATACAGCTGAGCATGTTAGCATCTAACCATTAGAGTGAACTTGGGGACCCCAAGGAAGGTGCTAAAGAAAAGCCTGAAGGAGCTGAAAGGGGTTGCAACTGCATGGGAAAACAATGTGATCAACCAACTAAACCCTACACAACCCCCAGGTACTATAACACTGATCATTGAGAACACATTGAGAAAACTATGGTTACAGTTGCATATGTAGCTGAACCTAGCAGTGTCTGGCATTAATTTGAGAAGAGGTCTTTGGTCCAGGGAGAACATGTTTCCCCAATATAGGGAAATGCCAAAACACTGGGGTTCAGAGGGTTGGAAGGGAGCAAGGTGGAGGACGAGCATACCATTATAAATATCAAAACAAAGAGTATGTAATAAGTAAGGAAATGAAGAACCCATAAGAAAGAAGAATTCCCATGTCGGGCCAGGGTCTGGTCATTGGCACTTTGCTACATGTTCCAGTCATCCACCTCTATTCTGAGCAAATAGTGACATACCTTTGAAAACCATCCCTTAGTCAGACTATTAGACTCCACAAGAAACTGACTTTCTCAGATCAAAAAATTGCCCTCTCTCACCAGTGGTCAACTCAAACTCTAAATGTACTGCCCACAGGTGTGGCAGATCAACTCCACAATGAACAGTATTTTAAAATGTTGTTTCGACACCTGGCTTCACAATTTTTTTTCTCCTATACTACTCAAGCATTGTGCTAATCATTGTTGACATAGCCTTGTGTAGCCCCTTCCTCCTTCCCTGGGAATGATAGGACTCACAGAAATATGTTCTTAAGCATTCCAAGGCCAAGGGAAGGGGTGGCTCCCACACTGTCTCTTAAGATACAACAGAAATACCGTAAAAACTCTAATTATGGGGCTTATAATTCCATTCCAAACAATTAAAAGAAAGTCCCAAATAAACTGTATATGGATTTTTTATGAAATTCTAAATTCATGCCTATAGCATAATTTAAGCTTGTGATCATTAAATAAATTTATGAAACCACAATAAAATTAACAGACCATATGGAGATGAAGAAGGAATTATGGAAGCTTCATTCTAACTTAGAAGAAGGAACTTAGAAGACCTACTTAGAAGTAAGGACAGAGCCTTTCTGAAACCAACACAGATGCTTATAGCCAGCCATCAGACTGAGTACTGGGACCCCATTGGAGAAGTTATGGAATGTCCTAAAAGAGTTGAAAAAGTTTGCAACCCCGTTGTAAGAACAATAATACCAACCAGCCTGACTGTTCAGAGCTCCAAGGGAATAAACCACCCACCAAAGAGCAAATATGGAGGAAGAAACCAAGGTTCCTGCTGCATGTAGCAGAACATGACCTTACTATAGATTTAAGGGGAAACCCTTGATCCAGTATAGACTCAATGACCTTGTGTAGGGAAACCTTAGGGTGGTGCGGTAGAACTATCATAGAAACAACTTGATGTTGATGGAATGAAGGTTTGTGTAGAGGAAACCAGGAAAGAACATATAGATGAAAGTTAAATGAATAAAATATCCCATAAAATAAAATGATGAAATTAATTTTTCTCTATATGTATGTCAAAAAAAGAATTTTTGGATGTACTTACGGTTCGAAGTCCTGTACACTCACAATGGCAAGCTGAGGATAAAA
Organism: Micromys minutus; assembly: GCF_963924665.1. NCBI lineage: Eukaryota > Metazoa > Chordata > Mammalia > Rodentia > Muridae > Micromys > Micromys minutus. The sequence goes on along the minus strand of NC_137970.1, from coordinate 106,928,204 downwards.
AGTCCAAAAGAATGGTAGTTTTGAGTATTGGAACACAGATTGGTACAGCTGGCCTAATCTAGAGGCTGGAAACTGGCACAGCTGGTGCCAGTACCAGTGTAGGGACAGACTTGTGAACAAGCTGAGGACAAGCTGACAAATAGGCACTCCTTCCTGCATCCATGGACTTATATAGGCCTCCAGCGGAAGGTGTATCCTGGATTAAAGTATGTCTTCCTGTCACGTGTTCTTGGTCACCAACCAATTAACAAATTTCAACCAGTCACTATCTCACACGTGTGTCCATCTTGTGTAGATCTTTTGGCTTTCTAGGTATTTTCAAGTGGACAAAAAGGGGAAACTTGTTGGAAATCACAACCTTGTCCTCAGAAAAATGTGGTTTTCGTGTCCTAAAACACATTAAAAATAGGGGACAACATAGTGTATCATGATTTCGTTTCAGAAGATATTTACAGATGGATGAATACCTAAGTTTGACCAAGTGGACTTGCAAATGATCTCTTTCTTTTACTTACCTCCTGCATTTGCCAGGCTTCTCTAGAGGACCAACACTTTCACAGTGAATCTTTCTATATATGTAAGTAGACAGAGATTTAGTATAATGGCTTACAGGTTGAGATAGCTCAGCAACCCGTATCAAACTGAGCCTAGCTCCAATCACTAGACTACTCCAAATATAATGAGTGTTTCAAGGTTTTATATAAAAACAAGACCAGCAGTTCTGGATTATTTCCTCAACAAACCTGGTTAAAAAGTCAGTGTTTGCCTCAAAACTGTCAATGCAGAGGGAAGCAGATATTAAGTTTATGATATGACTCCCAGCATCACCCAATTATGTTAAAGGCCACAGTAGTATTCCAAGTAGATGTTTGTACCCATCCATTCTAATCGATGCTTTCTATAAAACATTGTTCCAGTAGATATTTGGGGTTGCCCTACCATACAAACTATCCTGCCTTACAATTGTAAATGTGGTCATGAGATAGCTTGAATAAGGACCTAGCTGTGAGTTGCATCATATCAATCCTGTCTGGTTTTCGGGAGATCACAAATATTTCCCTGGCACTATAGCTTCTTGAGTTCTCTTTGTACCATTGATACTAGGTCCAAATGGTAGTATGTGCCCTTTATCCCAACTCTCAGGAGAAAAATTGGTAGATTTCTAAGTTCTAGGTCAGCATGGGAATGAGCCAGTTCTACTTTAAAAAAAATATGATTTGGTCAAGGAATGATGACACATGCCTTAAATCCCAGAACTCTGTAATTGATCATTCAGATCCTTCAGTTGAAAATTACACAGAAAAGGCCAAGACAGCTAATACTAAACAGGGAATGACTTAATAGAATAAGGGAGACAAGTACCAGGCCCAGGAAGCAGAATCATTTGGGAGCAATGGCCTTGTACCTCTGGCTTTAGAGTCAAGATCCGAAGGGATTACAGATTCTGGCTAGCTGGAGATAGGATATCAATGGACATAAGAATAGACCATTTGACTATGAAGAAATATTCTGATAAGTGATTTCTGAGGACATAAAATTGTTGTGTTCCAGAATTAACTGAGTCTGTACCTAGCCCTACAGGGAAATTAATTATTTATAGGTATCACACAGGTGGTAATGATTTTTAAGGCATTTAAGGATCAAGGAGTTTTGATCCAACAATTCCTGCAGAAATTACACAAACACAGATCTTACTCAGCCAAATAGTTACTTTGAATGCACACCCTAATACTGTTCACATCAATGATGCAGCTCATGTTTTTGAATATGCCTATATGATAGAGAGTAGAATAGAGTGACTCGGGAGTGTGAATATTAGCTGTGACCTTGTTGAAGTAGTTGTTGCTTTATTCAAGGTAGTGTTTCACTATCAGTGTGTGCTTTGATGATCCGATGCTGTGGCTCCACCCAATGCAGAATGAGAGGGCTCCCTTGGCTCCCTTTGTATCAAGCAGTAGAAAAATCATCTCTGCCAACACCCTGTCTGTCATGCTACATGATCCCATGCTTCTTACCATGAAGAAATGGACTGAACCTCTCAGACTGTTAACCAGCCCTAATTAAATGTTTGCCTTTACAAGAAATGACTTGTTCATAGTGTCTCTTCAGAGCAAAAAAACCTTAACTAAAACTTATAGGTAATAAAATGTCAGAGACTACTGAAGGTTGGAATCATATGATAATTGTGAAAGTATTTGAAATGCCTAAGGGACAATCTCTAATAAAGCAGTCCTGAAATAATACCATGGTTTTATAAACATGGTTCAATTTTATACTGTTAAATGAATTAGTATCCTTGAATTTAGTACACAAAATTGTATTGAATTATTGTTCAGAGAGTATGTGTACTTTGGAGAGGCAAGCTTAGGTAGTATATAAGTGGGTAAACAAAAAGAACATCCAAAAGGGAAAAGGAACTCCACAGGAAGAACAATAGAGTCTACTAACTTGGACTCCTGAGAGCTCTCACCAAAGAGCAGGCACAGGCTGATCCAATCCCGATCCCCAAGAACATATGTAGCAGATTCTTAGTCTCCACTTGGATCCCCCAACACCTGCATAAGGGACTGTACCTAAAGCTGTTGTCTGACTGGAATCTGTTTCCTTAGAAGGTTACCTTGTCTGACCTCAATGAAAAAGAATGGGCCTAATCCTGATGAGATAAGATTAGATGTGCTAGTGTGGGTGGATTCCCACCGAGCCTTCCCCCCTGTGAGAGGAAAGGGGAGTTGGTGGGAGAGGGACTCTGTAAGGAAGTGACAAATGAGCAGTGTTTGGGATACAAGTAAATAAATTAAAAATAAAAATAAAAATAAAAAAAATATATAGTGATAATGTATTAAAACAAGGGGTACATAATCACTGTCCTTCAGGCAGCAGTAAATGCTCTGGCCAGATGATTCTAGAAATAGAGACAAGAATAAAGGGACCACGGGGAAAACTGATGCTGTTATGCTGGAGCAAAAAAATTAGAGTTGATTAAGAAGAGACCAGCTTAGAGTCAGCCTCGTGTGCTACAAAGATCATAGCTGGAAAAATGGCACAAGCCCTTTGTCATGGCACAGAAGACAATAGGTAAAGCACAACTAATGACACAAGGAGCTGGGCATAATTTCTTCCCCAGGGTATTTTACCTCCCCTTCTAAGAATGGCTGAAGCATCCACATTTAGGTCTTCCTTCTTATCGATGTTCATATGATCTGTGAGATATATTTTGGGACTTCAAAACATTTGGGCTGATATCCCTTTATCAGTGAGTGCATACCATGTGTGTTTTTTTTGTGAAGGGGTTACCTCACTCAGGATGATATTTTCTAGTTCCTTCCATTTGCCTAAGAGTTTCATATACTCAGTGTTTTGAATAGCTCTGTAGTGCATCATTGAGTAAATGTTCCATGTATTTGTTGTATGCATACCTCTTTTGAAGGACATCTGGGATCTTTCCAGCTCATGGATTTTATAAATAAGGCTGATATGAACAAATAGGGATCCATCCTGTTATGGTTTACATATACTTGGCCCAGGCAGTGGCACTATGGAATGTGTGGCTTTATTGGAGTAAGTGTGTCATTGTGGAGATGGACTTTGAGACCCTCCTCCTATCTATGAGAGGAGAACAAGTCTGTTCCTATCTTCCTTTGGATGAAAATGTGGAACCATCAACTTCTCATGCACTTTGCATGCCTGGACTTGCCATGTTCCTGCCTTGATAATGAACTGAATCATTGAACCTACAAAGTAATCCCAACTAAATATTATCTGTAAGACATGCCTTGGTCATGGTGTCTGTTGAAAGCAGTGAAAGCTTAAGACAGAAGATGGCACCAGGAGTGGGTTATTGCTTTGAAAGGCCTTATCATTCATTTGTTTGGAAAAATGTGGATTTTGGTATTTTGGATTTAAAGAGTACTTTAATTCTTTAAATGGGGTTTAATAAACTATCCTTGAAGGGATATGGAAGACTTTGTTGGTGAGGGAGATCTGAACTGTTCAGACATGGCCCAAGATCATGTGGTCTATTTCAGTGCAGAATTTCAGTCTGTGGCCTAAACATTGGTTTTCAGGTAGTTGGGTGTAAAAATTCTTAAGCAGTGAAGGAGTTAGAAAATAGGCATGTAGTGATAATGTAATACAACAAGGGGCCAGATTCAAGATCCTGCAAGCAGCATAACTCAGCAGCTTTAAACCTGGGTCTCTGGCTTTATGATCAAGGGAATGAGGCTACCCGGACAATTGATGCTGTTTATCTGGAGCTAAAAAATTAGGGATGATTAAGAACAGGCCAACATCACCGTGGTAAAATCTTCTGAAAAGTATTTTTGGAGTGCAGAAAGAATCTGTGTTCCTGAGACATGGAAAGTTGCACCTCACACTGCAGCTGTACTTAGTAATATGTAAGAATCCCCCATGTGGTCCTGGTTTTGAAGGGGCCATGAAGAACTCTTGAGGCTTGTTACTATGAGAGGCCATTGAAAGCAAAAGGGTTTGTGGAAAATACAGCTTATCAGCTGTAAAAGGTTTCTGGTGGAATTCTTTGAGTCACATAAGTATACTATCATATCATCAACAAATAGTGATATTTGACATCTTGTTTTCTAATTTACATCCATTTGACTGAATTTGTGGTATTATTGCTCTTGTTAAGACTTCCAGTACTCCATTACAGAAGAAGAGTAATAGAAGTGTGGGCAGACTTGTCGAGTATCTGATTTTAGTGTGATTGCTTCAACATTCTCCCTATTTAGATTAATATTGGCTACTCATTTGCTGTATATTGCTTTTACTATCTTTAAGGATGAGCCTAAAGTTCCAGATATTTCCAAACCATTAACATGAAATGGTGTTTTATTTTCTCTAGTTACTTCTAAGCATTTAAAGAGATCTTTATATAGTTTATTTATTTGATTATTTTTGGTTGATTACTTTGATGGATTTTCATATATTGAACTCTCCCTGTATCACTGGGATGAACTTTACTTGATCATGTTAAAGGATCATATGATGTGTTCTAGTATTCTTTTTACAAGAATTCGATTGAATATTTTCACGGCTGTTCATGAAGGAATATTGTCTGACACTTTCTTTCTTTCTTTGTAGGGTCTCTGTTTGATTTAAGAATTAGAGTAATTTTGGCTTCAAAGAATGAGTTGTGTAGTGTTCCTTCTCTTTCTATTTTATGAAATAGTGTCGACAATATTGGTATCAGTTCTTCTCTGAATGTCTGATAAAATATGGCACTGAAACCTTTGGCTTTTTACCCCCTTGGGATCAGAGGCTTTTGATGAGTTCTTGTTTTTATATAGTGATTATGGGACTGTTGTGATGATTTACTTGATTTAGATTTAAATTTGATCTTTGGTAATATGGAGAATATGAGACATTTTCTCAACATTTTCTGTTTGGTTGAGTATACACTTTTGTTGCAGGATCTGATGATTTGTTTTTACTTTCTTCAGTTTCTATTGTTATATCTTCCTTTTCTTTTCTGAGTTTGTTAATTTAGATAGTCTCTGTGTCCTCTAGTTAGTCTGGCTCAGGTTTCATCAATATTTTTTGATTTTATCAAAGACCTAGCTCCTGGTTTTGTTGATTTTTTGTATAGTTCCTTTTTGTTTCTACTTTGTTGATTTCATCTCTGATTTTGAGTGTTTCCTCCTGCCTATTCCTCTTAGATGTATCTTCTTTTTTTTGTTCTATAACTTTTAGTTCTTCTGTCAAGCTGGTTGTGTATGCTCTCTGCAGTTTCTTTTGGAACAAATCCAAGCAATAAGTTTTCTTCTTAATACTGCTTTCATTGCATCCCATAGTTTCAGTTTGGTGTGCTCTCATTTTCATTAAATTTTGAAAATCCTTAAGATTTTATTTATTTCTTCCTTGAACATGGTATTGTTGTGTAGGGCATTGTTTATGTGTATGTGGTCTTTTTGATTTGTTTTTGTTTTTGAAGAGGAGCCTTCGTCCATGGTTATTTGAAAGGGTGCATGGAATCATGTCAATTTTTTTTTTTTTTTTTTTTTTTTTTTTTTTTTACTAACTGCAGGTGCTCTTGTATTTGGAGCACAGTTCTTCACCTTGATAGAACTTTTCCTCTGATTAGTCAAAATTGTCCTTCCTTAACAATGTTGGTAACTTTTCTTGAAAATTTATCTTATTTGGTATTAGAATAGCCACTCTAGATTGTTTCTTAGTACCATTTTTCCTTGAAATTTCTTCCTAACCTTTTACTCTGAGGTACTATTTGTGTTTGTTCCTGAGAGGAGTTTCCGGTATGCAGCAAAATGTTGGACTCGGATTGTGTGTACATTCTTATAATCTATGTCTCTTTATTGGGGAAATGAATCCAATGATGCTAAGAGATATCAAAGAGCCATTATTGGTCCCTGTTATTTTTATTGTTAGAAGTAGAATTATGTTTGTGTGGTTTTCTTCTTTAGGGTTTTCACAAGTGATAGAAAAACACAAGGATTTGGGGGACTCTGAGACTTTTGCAAAAAGCCTCATTTGTATAATGTAAGACACTAAAAACATAGAAATGGTTAAAGTGAAACTCATAGACTTTCCAGTCATTACTAAGCTCTGAGACTCAGCCTGTGCCTGACAAATAAAAACAGTGGCCTAGAATAAATCTCAAAAAAGCCAGAATATACTGACTGATTGCCACCTATCTAGAAAGACCTTCATAGGTTCCTGATGCATGGCATATTCAGTTCATGCTATAATAACACAATTCTGAGAAACAAAACAGGGACACAACTCTTAAAAATTTGGAATGTATAAACAAAGTTCTAAACATGTAAAAGCACCGATTTAGTGGACAGGTTAAGCTATACAGTCCAAGCTGAGTATACCTCTTTTGCTATACTTTCTTTGTTTTGAATATTTGGTATTTTGACTATTGTATGTCAGAGGGAATTTTATTTATCTGGTCTAATCTATTCCGAGTTCTGTAGATTTCTTGTATGTTCATGGTCATTTCTTCCTTTAGGTTAGTGAATTAGCCTCTAAATTTTGTTCAAGATATTTAGTGACACTTTTATTTGAGAGTCTATATTTTCTTCTACAACTATTATACTTTGGTTGACTCTTCTTATTGTGTCCTGGAATTACTAGATGCATTAAGATAATGCTTTTAGATTTTTGCATTATCTCTGACTGATGTGCCAATGTTTACTGTGGTATCTTTTGCCCCTGAGAAACTCTCTTCCATCTCTTGCATTCTGTTGGTAATGCTTGTGTCTACGACTTCTAATCTCTTTCTGAGGTTATTTATCTCCAGGGTTGTTTGTTTTTGTGATTATTTTTTTTTTCTATTTTTGTTTCTAATTCCTTCACCTGTGTGGTTGTATTTTTCTGTAGCTCTTTAACTGATTTTTCTTTTCCTCTTTAAGGTCTTCTATGTGTTTAATGGTTCCCATGTGTTTCTTCAACTTGTTTACTGGTTCTCATGTAATTTATGTGCCTCTAGAAGACCTTCATCATCCTTTTCATGCAGTTTGTTTTTATGTCCAAATCTTGCTTTTCTGGTGTGTTGGGCTGTCTCTTCCTTGTTTCTGTCATTTTCAGGTTGTGTTTGATTCCCTTGCTTAGTTACTAGCACTACACTCTTAACATCTTGTTATCTGTGATGCCAGGTTTTCTTATTGTCTCTGAATTGTGTGTGTGTGTGTGTGTGTGTGTGTGTGTGTGAATGTGAGTGGTCCCTTCAAACTCTCCACATTAGAGAGGTAATCAAAATTTTGAAGCACAAAAAGTATATAGTCCTATTGAACCAACTGATATCAGTACACATTGATTTGTTTTCATTACGTTTTGTATATATCAACTAATCAGTAATATTTATGATTGACAAATTTATGTTCAAGCATTTTTGTATACTTTTTGCATGTTTGTTTGTCCTGCAGTATATCTATAAGCTCTCTAGACACCAGTACATGTTAGATTGCCTCTAAATAATTGTATTACAAATTTAATGGAAATTATTTTGAATCTGTAAATTGCTTTTGGTAAGATAGTTAATTAACTATGTTAATCCTGCTCAGTCGGGATCATGGTAGATCTTTGCATCTTCTGATATCTTCCCCAGTTTCTTCATAGACATGAAGTTCCTGTTATATAGGTCTTTGACTTGCTGGGTTAAAGTCATATGAGAAATTTTTTTTAGGATTTTTTGGGTATTATAAGAGAATTATCACCTTAAATTCTGTCTTAGCATATCATTTGCACAAATGAGGCCTACTGATTTTTCTTTTATTAATTTTTTGTGCAAGCATCTTGCTGAATGAGTTCATCAGCTGTGGAAGTTTTCTGATAGAACTTGGAGGTCTGCTATTTATACTTTCAAGTCATCTGTGAACAATAATACTGTGCCTACTTTGTTCCAAATTGAATCCCTTAGATATTCTCATGTTGTCTTACTGCCCTTGTTAGAATGTCAAGTTTGTCTTGCCTACATATTGTGCAGAGATAAAGATGGAACAGACAGTGAGGAAACAGCCCTCCAATGATTATCCCAAATAGAGATACATTTCATGGGAGAGAGTCCACACTAGACCATATTAATGATACTTGGCTACTCTTCTATGCTTGCATGTAGGAACCTAGCATTATTGTCTCCTGAGTCTTCATCCAGTAGAGTATAGAAACAGACTGACAAACATTATGTGGAGCCCAGGAAGCATTCTGGAAGTTAAACAGGGGCTCTCTCAGTCTCTGTTCATTGATATTGGTAATCTTTTCTTCTTCCTGGCCTCCCTGGTTAGGCCTCAGCAGGAGAGGATATGACTAGACCTGCTGGGAATAGATGATCCAGGGTGGGGTGATACCCAGTGGACTCTGTTTCATTGAGGAGATAAGGAGGTAGTAATTAACATAAGGGTGAGAACCAATACAACAAAATAGCATGTGTTCCATGTTTTAAAGGTTTTTCACTATTGCAATAAAAAACACTCACTACCTGAGCTATCATATTTCCTGGGGAGACATAATATTCATAATATTCATGCCTACTAATCTCAGATAAGAATAATGGTATATATATATATATATATACATATATATATATATATATATATATATATATGTGTGTGTGTGTGTGTGTGTGTGTGTGTGTGTGTGTGTGTGTGTGTGTGTGTGTGAAGAGCTAGAAAGAGAGAGATTGAGAGATAGAGAGAGAGAGGGAGGTATGTAGGAAGGGAGGTAGGGAGAGAGGGTTCGAGGTAGGTAGGGAAGGAAGTGGAGAGAGAGAGAACTAAATTCCAACTTGGTGAATCAGTAAGTTTTATGGAGGTTATTTTCACAAAAACAGATGAGGTGTTACAGGGGCAAAAATTACACAAAAGCAGCTTTATCTCCAATGTCCACCTCATCATTGGTGACAAGTCACTAAAGGTAGAAACCTGAAGAAAATTGACAGCACAACAATTGTATAGTGCCTTTTTCAAGTGACTAAGCTAATATAAACCTCTCCCAGGCATGGAGGTTTGAGATGCAAAGGAAGAGTGGCATAATGGATATAATGAGTGGTTTGTGCTTATTCAGGGTCTTCTTGGATGTATTATTAGTCGTTTCCCTTCCTACCTAATATTCCTGAAGATTACTGAATGATGGAATGTTTTAGTCTCAGAGGAAACCACTGACCTTGGCAGCTCAAAACCATTATGTCTTACTCTCTTGGTTGTATCAGAATTCTACCATAGTATCTGAATTTATATTACTTCATTTTAATTTTCTTATGTTCAAACTGTAAGTAATGATTCTACCTGTTGTGAAAGCCCCTTACATATTTATTGGCCTAGTAAATGAATATGTTCCCTTCAACTTGTGTTTCATTTATAAATTTATAAAGCAGTTTATAAAAAGTGAGTGTAAATCTCGTTAGAACAAATTTTATACAAGATAGTTCATAACACTTGAGCATCTAAAATAATAGACCCAGAAGTTAAACCAAGATTTTGGTATAGTACCATATCCTAACATATGCTCTACAACTCTATTAGGACCTAGAGACATTGCTGTGATGATGTCAAAATGGGGACTGATTGTTCTATAAAGTAATATCATGAAAATTTATTCCTGTGACTGATGGATACCATAGAGGAGCAAAAGAAGTGGCTAAAATATAGTGCAAAGATCATATTGACAACCTAATGTATGTCCAAGAAAATATGAGAAAAATAAGAACTGTCATTATTCTAAATTTTTACATCTCTAGAAATCCAACATCATGATATATGTATAAGAGGAGTAGACACTAATGTGTATGAATGAGACAGAATTTGTGGACAGTAGTGACTAGGGTTGAAATAAGAAGAGTTGAGACAGGAATATGTGCAAGAAGTCTATTGTAAAAAAGAGTTACTTTATATTCAAGGACTTGCAGATTGTGTTACTGTTAAAACCATCTTTTCTAGAAAGGCTGGATCATTACAAAGACAAACCTAGGTGCACAACAAATATTGATTAGAAAGGCCAATAAATCACACAATTTTAAAGTATCAAAAAAAGTCACAGAGTTTAAATACTAGTGTTTTTAGTCATTTTATTTGAGATGCAATTCATAAAAACAAGTTCGAGGGAGGAGGAAAGGGGAGTAAAGGGGAGGATATAAGGTTAGAAATGTAAATGTTCAGAATATCCAATAAAATTTTAAAAATGTCAAACATAACAAATTTTTTTTCTTAAAAAATTTTATTAAATTGCAAAGCAGAACTTGAACACAAATTTAAATATCGGTAACAAGGTCACAAAACAGTTGCAAAATGTCTGTAATGGGAGGATTATATATCCTTATAACTAAGTCACCCATCCATGCCTACATTAGTACATTAGATAAATCTTCAAGTCAGCAGCCCATCAAAGAGCTAGCAGTTCCATTATTGGATCTTTCCTGTTACAAAAACTTGCTAATATTTTGGGTATCAGATCTTTATCAGATGGAAACTACAAACTAAACTTTTAAAATTTGTTAAAGAATGATTAAAATACTGTAACTAATTTGGTTTCAAAAACTCTGGGTATACAACTGAGATAAAACACTAAGATTTATACTTATCGCATTGACAAAACTCTTTTATATTTACGATTTTGGTATTAATATACTCTCAATTAAATTTCCAAAAGTCCATCTCATCATACAAATAAACATTGAGACCAACCTTTCACTGGTCTCATAATCCACTCACATTAGACTAAATTCACTTTTATTCATGTCCCAAATTTGCACCTGTGGGGCAGATATAGCACACATTTATAGGGAAAATATAGGGAGTTGGTTATTCCTTTTTATCCAGTTTTCATTCCTATTTCTATCTTTCTTCAAGTCTTTTTTTTCTTTTCCTATTTTTCTACTTCTCACACACCAGCATCTCTATCTTTACAACACCAAATGGATTATTTCATGTAATAGAGAGATTTTGTTTAAGATTTACTCCATTTATAATTTATTTTCTAAATAAACACAGATAGAAGAACAAATGTTTGAATTTTTACATAAATGTATAAGAATACATTTTAGTAAGTGCTTTGCATTTTTTTTAAGGTTTGATATTCTGCATTAATGTCCTAATAGTTACAATGAGCAAAAGTACATGTAAATCAGGATGTAACCCAGAAGTAGTCAAAGTTTTCTTGGTGTGTGAGGATTGAGTATAATGTTTTATTTTTTTTTTCTTGAATTTCACAGTCTGAGTTTTATCTGGGGTAGGCTGAGCTTTCTGGCGTTAGTATCCCATTATCAATGACTGCATATTATGTCTGTTCTTTTGTGACTGGGTTATCTCACTCAGGATGCTATTCTCTAGATGCAACCATTTTCTTAAGAATTTGGTTAAGTCATTGTTTCTGATAGCTGAGTAGTACTTCAATGATTAAATGTACCACAATTTTTGTATCCATTCATCTTCTGAAGGGCATCTGGGTTCTTTCCAGCTTCTGGCTAACATAAATAGTGCTGCTATGAACATTGTGGTGCATGCGTCTTTGTTGTATATTGGAGTGTCTCTGGGGTATATGCCCAGAAGTGGAATAGCTGGATTTTCAGGTAGTACCATGTCCAGTTTTCTGAGGAATCGCCTGTCTGATTTCCAGAGTTGTTTTATCAGTTTACAACCCCACCAACAGTGGAAAAGTGTTCCTCTTTCTGCACAGCCTCTCCTGCATCTGTTGTCATCTGAGTTTTGGATCTTGGCCAATCTGACTGGTGTGATGTGGAATCACAGGGTTGTTATGATTTGCATTTGCCTGATGGCTATGGATGTCCAGCACTTCCTAGATGTTTCTCAGTTATTGGATTTTCCTCAATTGAAAACATTTTGTTTAGCTCTATACTACATGTTTAATAGGGTTGTTGGATTTACTGGTGTCTAGCTTTTTCTGTTCTTTTTATACCTTGGATATTAGGCCTCTATCTGATGTGGAGTTGGTTATGATCTTTTCCCATTCTGTTGGCTGCAGTTTTGTTTTCTTGACACTGTCCTAAGCCTTACAGAAACTTGTAATCTCATTAAGTTTCATTTGTTAATCTTTGACCTAAGAGCAGGGGCCATTGTTGTTTTGTTCAGAAAATTATTTTCCTATGCCTACGTATTCTAAGTTTTTCCCTATTTTCTCATCTAATAGTTTCAGTGTATCTGGTTTAATGTGGCTATATTTGATCCACTTACACTTAAGCTTTGTACAAAGAGATAAGAAAGGGTCTATTTTCATTCTTCTGCATGCTGAGTGCCAGTTAGACGAATACCATTTGTTGAATAGGCTGTCATTTTTCCATTGAATATTTACAGGTCCTTGGTCAAAATTCAGGTGACCCTATATATGGGGCCTCATTACAGGGTCTTCTATTCTATTCCATTGATCCATGTGCCTATTTCTGTACCAGTCCCACACAGTTTTCATCAGAATTGCCTTGTACTATAGCTTGAGGTCAGGGATAGAGATTCTCGCAGATGTTTACTTGTTTTTGAGGATGGATTTCGCTTTTCTAAGTCTTTTGTTATTCCAGGTGAAATCACACATTTCTCTTTCCAATTCAATGAAGAACTACATTAGAATTTTGATGGGGATATCATTGAATCTGTAGATTGCTTTGGGTAAGATGGTCATTTTTAGAATGTTGATCCTTCCATTCCATGAGCATGGGAGATCTTTCCATTTTCTGAGACTTTCCTTGATATCCTTCTTTAGAGGTTTGGATTTCTTGTCATACAGGTCCTTCACTTACTTAGTTGGAGGCACACCAAGGTATTTCATCATTTTTGTGACTATAGTAGAGGATATCATTTTCCTAATTTCTTTCTCCACATGATTGTCCTTTGAATACAGGAAGGCTACTGATTTGTTTGAAGTAATTTAATATTCAGCCACTTTGCTGAATGTTTATCAGCCGTAGTAGTTCTTTGGTGGAATTTGTGGGATCACTTACATAAACTATCATGTCATCTGCAAAAAGTTTTTACCTTCCGAATGTGACAGTTTACATTTCACAGAAAACCCTTCATTATTTATAGCTTCAATGTATCTTCAGTTGATTAAAATGATATCAGCAATCCTCTCTTATTAGTACAATTCTCAAATGGCAAGCAATAGATAAGAAAGTGTCATAGTTTGGTATAGTGTCAATACTTAGAGTCAGGTTACTCTGTCGGAGATAACTCTGTAGTTCTTCTCCTGATGAAGATGGGAAGTCAGAGGCAGATGTAGAGGCAAAAGTGGGTGCACAAGGTACAGAAGCTCTGCATTCAGTACATGATTTTTGTCCCTTTTTCACAACATGGTTATTTTCATGTACATTTAACTATTTAGGCTTTTGATAAAACATAGTGCTACACAATATGTGTGTGTGTGTATATATATATCTATATGTAATAAATTGGCTAAAGATTTTTCTTAATTTTTCAAAAATATCTGTAATTTTATTATAAAGTCTCTTCATGTGCACATCTTCATAAACTAATATATACATAGAACATTAGTTCAGAGATGCTCCTGTAAAGCTTTAGTATTACCTAGATCTGACATTGCCTTTATAAATACTCAGCGAAGCAAACAAAGATACTCTAACTTTTGGATCATATCCAAGATTATGTAGAAAGAACAAAAGCAGCAATCCATAGAAGACAGTGAGGTGAGCCCTTTACTATCTTTTGCTTTTCGTTTTAGATGTTTGAAAAACTCTGGAAGCAGACATGAGGTTATCTGTATATTGTCCAAGAACTTGATTTTCTGATTTTAGCTTCAGGTTTACTTCCTCAAATGCATCTACTCTTGCAGAAAGATTTTCAAGTTTGTGTTGTAGTTCAAACTCTTGATTGAGAAGTGGAGTCTTTCTTCCAGTTCCACCTGATTTTCAGCATAAACTGCGTCCATATCAGCATTCATCATCTTGGGAACATACATTGAGCTCTTGAAAACTAACTCCTTAGTGATGGGTCTTGCATCTGCAGCACATGCAGGAGGTGGGATAGGTAGCCAACTTACATTATATTAAAGAGGAAAAGTTCAGTATACAGTGTATGGAGCTTAGATTTAAAAATCTGGTATTGAAAAGGGATCAGTTGAGATTTCCCTATGCAAATAAATAGATGTGAGGATCACATGGTCCACTTTCAAATTCTAAATGTTAGTTTGTTTGTTCATTTGTTTGTAATCTTCAGGCAACAGTAAAATCTACTTGTTGACAGAGGTGTCCATAGAAACAATAAATCAATTTCAGAGAAGATATTTTTTGAACAGTCAGTTTGTACTGGTGAATGATGCTTGGGAGTGAGATTTCAGATGCTGCTTGAGGTAACAGGTTCTGGAATAGCTTTTGTTGCAGAGGGGACAAGCATGGGGCCTCTCACCACTGTGCTTTTTTATGTGTCTCTTTAGATCTGTTGAACGGTAGAATGTCCATTTGCAGCCAGGCACATTGCACTCATAACTCCTCTTTCCAGTGTGTTTCTTCATGTGGTCTTTGAGGTGGTGAGCCTTTGTGTAAGATTTCCCACAATCTGGGTAGGAACATGAGTAGCGCTTCAAAGGTTGAGGGTTGATTGGAGAGACAGGGCTCAGTGTCTGCAGGTCTGCGTTCAACTCTGGACCCTTTCCTTGAACCAAATCAGAAGCTGAAGAGCTTGCCTGGGGTTGTCTTTGAACAGAAGGGTAACTTGAAGGATTTGAGGATTCACCTACATATGGGGCTTGGTTACTAAGTAATGTCACATGATGATCAAGGCTTTGCACAACATTGGGTGTTCCATTGCTACTTGGGTAGACATTAGGTTCAAGAGAGGTTCTCAAATGATCCAAGGAGAATGACTCTTCAGAACTTGGAATTCTCTCTGGATGCCAAGCTAAGTGTTCTTGTATAGGACATGAAGTCACCTGAGGATCAAGTTTTTCTTCCACATCAGGTGTTCCATTCACACTTGGGGAAGCATCAGAATCAAGAAAGGCCATTATGTCATCCAAGAAGAAAGACTCTTCAGAAAGGGGACTTGTCTCTGGGTGCCAAGCCTGGTTGACTTGGTTAGTAAGTGAAGTCACTTGAGGATCAAGGCTTTCTTCAACTTTGGATGTTCCATGCAAACTTCGGGAAGCATCAGAATCAAGAAAGGCAATTATGTCATCCAAAAAGAAAGACTCTTCAGAACTGGGACTTGCCTCTGGGTGACAATCTAGGTTGGCTGGGTTACTAAGTGAGGTCACCTGAGGAACAAGGTTTTCTTCAACATTGGGGGATCCATTCAAACTTGAGGAAGCATCAGAATCAGGAAAGGCTATTATCTCATCCAAGAAAAAAGACTCTTCAGAACTGGGACTTGTCTCTGGATGACAAGCTTGTTTTTCTGGTTTACTAAGAGAAGTCACCTGAGCATTTTGGCTTTCTTCAATACTGGTAGCTCCATTCAGATTTAGGGAAGCATTAGAATCAGGAAAGGCTATTATCTCATCCAAGGAGAATGTCTCTTCAGGACTGGGACTTGTCTCTGGGTGACAAGCTAGGTGGTCTTCCTTACTAAGTGAAGTCACCTGAGCATTTTGGCTTTCTTCAATACTGGTAGTTCCATTCAGATTTAGGGAAGCATTAGAATCAGGAAAGGCTATTATCTCATCCAAGAAGAATGTCGCTTCTGGACTGGGACTTGTCTCTGGGTGACAAGCTAGGTGGTCTTCCTTACTAAGTGAAGTGACCTGAGGATCAATGCTTTTTTCAACATTAGGTTTTTCATTCAAACTTGGATGGATATTTGGATTCACAGAAGTTCTCATTTGATCCAAGGAATATAACTCTTTAGAACTGGGACTTGTCTCTGGATCCCAAGCTATGTGGTCTTGATTACAAAATGAATTCACCTGAGGATCCAGCCTTTTTTCAACATTTGGTGTTCCATTCAGACATGGGTAGACATTTGGATCAGAGGACCTCATCTGATGCAAGTAGCATGACACTTTAGAACTGGGATAATTCTGTGGATGCCAAGTCATATTTTCTTCTGCATTGGATGTTGCCCTCTTAGACCCATGAAAATTTGGGCCAAAACTGGTGTTTGGCATCTGAAAACCATAGAAAGTCTGGCCACCAATTGGATTTGTCACCCAGTGACTGACCATCAAATTCTGATCACATCTGTGTCCTGATAACTGATACCCAGAGAGAAAGTGCTCACCACAGACCAGGTTATCCTGACCTCTGTAGACATTCTGACCACGGAAGGATGACTTCTGGTAGTAGAGCTTCATGTGGTCATGGTTATCTCTCACCGGAGTCTCATAAAAAGCCTGATATTCATTAGAAGGTACCATCAGATCTGCATTGAATCTATTATTAGCTACTAAATCCCTCTGCTGATACCTAAAAGAAATCTGTTCAGAAAAATAGTCCAGGGAGCGATCTACATTTGAATTCTGGTCTGCATGGCTTCCAGAAGGAGCAGCATGATGATTACCAAAGGGAATCCTCTCACTGTCATTCAAGGCTGTATTTTGGATCATAAGAGTCTTGTCAAAGTTGACTGTCCTCATCCAGTGTCCTTCAATGTAGAGAGATTCCCTAGCTTCAAGGACAGCTTTATTCTGGGCATGAGGATGGCATATCTTTGGTGTGTTGTTGAGCTCCTTAAGCTGAGTGTCTTCCGGGAATTTTTTCTGCTGAAGAGACACAGCTATCTGATTCACAGAGGAAGTCTCACTTTTCTCTCCAGTTTTTCCTGGGTGTGCTGTCGAGTTCAGAGTACAGGTTATCTCAGGTGTGCTAGAGTATGCAGATGCCATCACTGTTGGTTTCCAGGCAAGCATCTCTGAGCTCTGACCTGAGACAGTCTGGCTGGACTCCACAGGGAAAGGCTGAGGATTACACCTCCCTGGCTGGAATGCACCTGTGGATTCTTCCATGTCTATGCAGGCTTCACAAATGGCTTGGGGACTCTTCACGTTCCTGCACTGTTGGGAGAAAAATCAACATCTGGCTAAACTAGGTATTCAGTGGTAGAGAATAAAGTTCTTGAGAATACTCAAACTCGGCGGACAGGCAGAACTTAAATGGTAGACACAAGAAGGCATAAAATGTTCTCTGGAGATCAGGGATTCACAACTTTAAGGGCTCTGATGAAGGTGGGATGGGCAAACAAAAGCTTCATTACTCTGGGATCTCCTTTTATAAAGCTAGGCCTGATATGTTCAGTACTTCTGAGTCTATGATTTCATAAGACTTATGTTTCCACATGTAGGCCCCCATACTTAGAAGACATGTTTAAATATCTCACCCCAGGCTCTTAGAGTTTAGAAGATGCTCTCATTAAGTAAACTCTTAGGAACTGTGTATGTTAGCTTGCCTCTGATTTACTTTATAAACAATATACAGTTACATGGTTGCATTCATCAACTTTAGAAGAGAATGTGGAACAGGATTTGTTGGTGGGACTGGTGGGTTTTTACAGGAGCATAGGTCATGTGGGGTTTGTTTTGAATGAAGAGAGTGAATGAAAAAAAACTTGTGAGCTGATGAAACCTCTTGCTGTGGAGACTTATAGAGTACAAGAGGTTAATCTTTGTAATGGTGGATACAGAATCTGGTGTGATTATTTTTTAGCAATGCTACAATCTGTTGTGTCCTTTTGGTATGGGATCCCATCCATTTTCTCAAATATTATAGATAAATGCTAAGAGAGGGTTTCACTCTCAGCACACTGACAATAGGACCCAGTTACCTAGAATTGTGTCCACATAGTTCATGGATCCTGGATAGATCCTGATGGTGGTAAAGGTTGATGAAATGAGACAAAAATCTTATTTTAAATTTTAAAAGCAAATAGTGAAAACCAATGTTTAAGAAAGAAAGATGGAATGAAAGACAGAAAAAAACAAGAAAAGAAATAATACAAATGGAGAAATCACATCATCATCATGAGACACAACATGTAGTATTGGAACAAAAGTGAAGTTGTTTGGATGGATAGTTGCACTCTTAAAATTGATAAAAAAAAACTGTAAGATAGGAGATTAAAATTTCTTGCACCTTTTCACCAATTAGAAACCACTTGAAAAAAATACACTCTGGATTTGTGAAGGCATCATTCCGTAGGCATCACTTATTAAAACACATACAAGGTGTCCAGATCAATATCCAGCCTCTCTTCTATCCCAGAGAAGTGGAAAATCATTCCTCCCATGATGATTTACAGGAAGTTACAGGACAACTCATTTTTACAGAAGACATTTATACTTCAATCTGGTCTCATAATCTTTATCTTTTGTCTCTAACCCTTGATTGCAGAAATTAAAAATACTTGCCATAATATAGGCCAAGGATTCTCTTTTTTTGTATTGCCATAACGCATAGCTGCAGGCTACATCCTAATTAATACCATACCACATAACATATTCAGTTTTTAAATAATTTATATTTTGATATTTATGATTTTCAACTAACAACATCTACAACAACAACAATTAGAATACTATGGTAAGACAATAAAATCAGTCACAACAATCCTAACTATCTCTTAAGATCAATGCCCTTGCCATTCAGCTCCATAAGGAAGAATTTTTAGAAAACAAAGTGGAGAAGAGCTTAAAACATGTAGGCACAGGGGAAAGTTTTCTCAACAGAAAACAAATAGATTATACTCTAAGATCAAGAATCAACAATTGGGACCTCATAAAATTGGAAAGTTTCTGGAGGCTAAGCATATTATCAAGAAGACAATATGTCCAACAACAGATTGAGGAAGGATGTTTGATACTCCTGCAACTGATGGAGGGCTAATATACAACATATACAAAGAGCTCAGGAAGTTAGACTCCAGAGAATCAAATATTTATATATAAAACTGGTATACAGAGCCCAACAAAGAATTCTCAGCTGAGAAATTCCAAATAGCTATGAAGCACCCAAAGAAATTATAAATATGGCTAGTTATCAGGTAAATGTAAATCTAAACAACCCTGAGAATACACCTTATTTTAATTAGAATGGCTAAGGTCAAAAATCAGGTGACAGAAGATGCTGGCAAGAATGTGGAGAGAAAAGAAAACTTCTTGAGTGTTGGTGGGATTGTAAGCTGGTACAACCACTCTGTAAAACAGTCTGGTGGTTTCGCAGAAAATTGAACATAGTGCTACCTGAAAACCCAGCTATTCCACTCCTAGACATATAGCCCAAAGACGTTCCAACATATGACAAGCACACATGCTCCACCATGTTCTAGCAGCCTTATTTATGATAGCCAGAAGCTGGAAGAAACCCAGATGTTTAAAAAACAAATAATGTATAAAGAATGAATGGTACATTTATAAATTAGAAACAATGACTTTATGAAACACCTAGGCAAATATATGGGTCGAGATAATATCATGAGTACCCCACTCACAAAAACACACACATGGAATGCCCTCACTGTGAAGAAAATACTAGCCACAGAACACTTTGAGTACCCCAGCAAAAATTGACAGAACTTATGATGTGCAAAGAAGAAGGAAGGCCAAAATGCCAAACCTCAGTCCTGTTTAGTAGAAAGAACAAAACACTTTAGATAGGAAATACAAGGTAAAATAGAGGAATAGGGAATAAAGAAAAATCATTCAGAGACTTCTTTATATGGGGATCCATGCCATATGAAGCCACCAATCCCTAGCTCTATTGCTGATGCACAAAGTGCTTAGAAGCAAGAAACATATAGAGATGCCTACTCTGGGTCTCTGCCAGAGTTAAATGCATACAGCTGAGCATGTTAGCATCTAACCATCAGAGTGAACTTGGGGACCCCAAGGAAGGTGCTAAAGAAAAGCCTGAAGGAGCTGAAAGGGGTTGCAACTGCATGGGAAAACAATGTGATCAACCAACTAAACCCTACACAACCCCCAGGTACTATAACACTGATCATTGAGAACACATTGAGAAAACTATGGTTACAGTTGCATATGTAGCTGAACCTAGCAGTGTCTGGCATTAATTTGAGAAGAGGTCTTTGGTCCAGGGAGAACATGTTTCCCCAATATAGGGAAATGACAAAACACTGGGGTTCAGAGGGTTGGAAGGGAGCAAGGTGGAGGACGAGCATACCATTATAAATATCAAAACAAAGAGTATGTAATAAGTAAGGAAATGAAGAACCCATAAGAAAGAAGAATTCCCATGTCGGGCCAGGGTCTGGTCATTGGCACTTTGCTACATGTTCCAGTCATCCACCTCTATTCTGAGCAAATAGTGACATACCTTTGAAAACCATCCCTTAGTCAGACTATTAGACTCCACAAGAAACTGACTTTCTCAGATCAAAAAATTGCCCTCTCTCACCAGTGGTCAACTCAAACTCTAAATGTACTGCCCACAGGTGTGGCAGATCAACTCCACAATGAACAGTATTTTAAAATGTTGTTTCGACACCTGGCTTCACAATTTTTTTTCTCCTATACTACTCAAGCATTGTGCTAATCATTGTTGACATAGCCTTGTGTAGCCCCTTCCTCCTTCCCTGGGAATGATAGGACTCACAGAAATATGTTCTTAAGCATTCCAAGGCCAAGGGAAGGGGTGGCTCCCACACTGTCTCTTAAGATACAACAGAAATACCGTAAAAACTCTAATTATGGGGCTTATAATTCCATTCCAAACAATTAAAAGAAAGTCCCAAATAAACTGTATATGGATTTTTTATGAAATTCTAAATTCATGCCTATAGCATAATTTAAGCTTGTGATCATTAAATAAATTTATGAAACCACAATAAAATTAACAGACCATATGGAGATGAAGAAGGAATTATGGAAGCTTCATTCTAACTTAGAAGAAGGAACTTAGAAGACCTACTTAGAAGTAAGGACAGAGCCTTTCTGAAACCAACACAGATGCTTATAGCCAGCCATCAGACTGAGTACTGGGACCCCATTGGAGAAGTTATGGAATGTCCTAAAAGAGTTGAAAAAGTTTGCAACCCCGTTGTAAGAACAATAATACCAACCAGCCTGACTGTTCAGAGCTCCAAGGGAATAAACCACCCACCAAAGAGCAAATATGGAGGAAGAAACCAAGGTTCCTGCTGCATGTAGCAGAACATGACCTTACTATAGATTTAAGGGGAAACCCTTGATCCAGTATAGACTCAATGACCTTGTGTAGGGAAACCTTAGGGTGGTGCGGTAGAACTATCATAGAAACAACTTGATGTTGATGGAATGAAGGTTTGTGTAGAGGAAACCAGGAAAGAACATATAGATGAAAGTTAAATGAATAAAATATCCCATAAAATAAAATGATGAAATTAATTTTTCTCTATATGTATGTCAAAAAAAGAATTTTTGGATGTACTTACGGTTCGAAGTCCTGTACACTCACAATGGCAAGCTGAGGATAAAAAGTCCAAAAGAATGGTAGTTTTGAGTATTGGAACACAGATTGGTACAGCTGGCCTAATCTAGAGGCTGGAAACTGGCACAGCTGGTGCCAGTACCAGTGTAGGGACAGACTTGTGAACAAGCTGAGGACAAGCTGACAAATAGGCACTCCTTCCTGCATCCATGGACTTATATAGGCCTCCAGCGGAAGGTGTATCCTGGATTAAAGTATGTCTTCCTGTCACGTGTTCTTGGTCACCAACCAATTAACAAATTTCAACCAGTCACTATCTCACACGTGTGTCCATCTTGTGTAGATCTTTTGGCTTTCTAGGTATTTTCAAGTGGACAAAAAGGGGAAACTTGTTGGAAATCACAACCTTGTCCTCAGAAAAATGTGGTTTTCGTGTCCTAAAACACATTAAAAATAGGGGACAACATAGTGTATCATGATTTCGTTTCAGAAGATATTTACAGATGGATGAATACCTAAGTTTGACCAAGTGGACTTGCAAATGATCTCTTTCTTTTACTTACCTCCTGCATTTGCCAGGCTTCTCTAGAGGACCAACACTTTCACAGTGAATCTTTCTATATATGTAAGTAGACAGAGATTTAGTATAATGGCTTACAGGTTGAGATAGCTCAGCAACCCGTATCAAACTGAGCCTAGCTCCAATCACTAGACTACTCCAAATATAATGAGTGTTTCAAGGTTTTATATAAAAACAAGACCAGCAGTTCTGGATTATTTCCTCAACAAACCTGGTTAAAAAGTCAGTGTTTGCCTCAAAACTGTCAATGCAGAGGGAAGCAGATATTAAGTTTATGATATGACTCCCAGCATCACCCAATTATGTTAAAGGCCACAGTAGTATTCCAAGTAGATGTTTGTACCCATCCATTCTAATCGATGCTTTCTATAAAACATTGTTCCAGTAGATATTTGGGGTTGCCCTACCATACAAACTATCCTGCCTTACAATTGTAAATGTGGTCATGAGATAGCTTGAATAAGGACCTAGCTGTGAGTTGCATCATATCAATCCTGTCTGGTTTTCGGGAGATCACAAATATTTCCCTGGCACTATAGCTTCTTGAGTTCTCTTTGTACCATTGATACTAGGTCCAAATGGTAGTATGTGCCCTTTATCCCAACTCTCAGGAGAAAAATTGGTAGATTTCTAAGTTCTAGGTCAGCATGGGAATGAGCCAGTTCTACTTTAAAAAAAATATGATTTGGTCAAGGAATGATGACACATGCCTTAAATCCCAGAACTCTGTAATTGATCATTCAGATCCTTCAGTTGAAAATTACACAGAAAAGGCCAAGACAGCTAATACTAAACAGGGAATGACTTAATAGAATAAGGGAGACAAGTACCAGGCCCAGGAAGCAGAATCATTTGGGAGCAATGGCCTTGTACCTCTGGCTTTAGAGTCAAGATCCGAAGGGATTACAGATTCTGGCTAGCTGGAGATAGGATATCAATGGACATAAGAATAGACCATTTGACTATGAAGAAATATTCTGATAAGTGATTTCTGAGGACATAAAATTGTTGTGTTCCAGAATTAACTGAGTCTGTACCTAGCCCTACAGGGAAATTAATTATTTATAGGTATCACACAGGTGGTAATGATTTTTAAGGCATTTAAGGATCAAGGAGTTTTGATCCAACAATTCCTGCAGAAATTACACAAACACAGATCTTACTCAGCAAAATAGTTACTTTGAATGCACACCCTAATACTGTTCACATCAATGATGCAGCTCATGTTTTTGAATATGCCTATATGATAGAGAGTAGAATAGAGTGACTCGGGAGTGTGAATATTAGCTGTGACCTTGTTGAAGTAGTTGTTGCTTTATTCAAGGTAGTGTTTCACTATCAGTGTGTGCTTTGATGATCCGATGCTGTGGCTCCACCCAATGCAGAATGAGAGGGCTCCCTTGGCTCCCTTTGTATCAAGCAGTAGAAAAATCATCTCTGCCAACACCCTGTCTGTCATGCTACATGATCCCATGCTTCTTACCATGAAGAAATGGACTGAACCTCTCAGACTGTTAACCAGCCCTAATTAAATGTTTGCCTTTACAAGAAATGACTTGTTCATAGTGTCTCTTCAGAGCAAAAAAACCTTAACTAAAACTTATAGGTAATAAAATGTCAGAGACTACTGAAGGTTGGAATCATATGATAATTGTGAAAGTATTTGAAATGCCTAAGGGACAATCTCTAATAAAGCAGTCCTGAAATAATACCATGGTTTTATAAACATGGTTCAATTTTATACTGTTAAATGAATTAGTATCCTTGAATTTAGTACACAAAATTGTATTGAATTATTGTTCAGAGAGTATGTGTACTTTGGAGAGGCAAGCTTAGGTAGTATATAAGTGGGTAAACAAAAAGAACATCCAAAAGGGAAAAGGAACTCCACAGGAAGAACAATAGAGTCTACTAACCTGGACTCCTGAGAGCTCTCACCAAAGAGCAGGCACAGGCTGATCCAATCCCGATCCCCAAGAACATATGTAGCAGATTCTTAGTCTCCACTTGGATCCCCCAACACCTGCATAAGGGACTGTACCTAAAGCTGTTGTCTGACTGGAATCTGTTTCCTTAGAAGGTTACCTTGTCTGACCTCAATGAAAAAGAATGGGCCTAATCCTGATGAGATAAGATTAGATGTGCTAGTGTGGGTGGATTCCCACCGAGCCTTCCCCCCTGTGAGAGGAAAGGGGAGTTGGTGGGAGAGGGACTCTGTAAGGAAGTGACAAATGAGCAGTGTTTGGGATACAAGTAAATAAATTAAAAATAAAAATAAAAATAAAAAAAAATATAGTGATAATGTATTAAAACAAGGGGTACATAATCACTGTCCTTCAGGCAGCAGTAAATGCTCTGGCCAGATGATTCTAGAAATAGAGACAAGAATAAAGGGACCACGGGGAAAACTGATGCTGTTATGCTGGAGCAAAAAAATTAGAGTTGATTAAGAAGAGACCAGCTTAGAGTCAGCCTCGTGTGCTACAAAGATCATAGCTGGAAAAATGGCACAAGCCCTTTGTCATGGCACAGAAGACAATAGGTAAAGCACAACTAATGACACAAGGAGCTGGGCATAATTTCTTCCCCAGGGTATTTTACCTCCCCTTCTAAGAATGGCTGAAGCATCCACATTTAGGTCTTCCTTCTTATCGATGTTCATATGATCTGTGAGATATATTTTGGGACTTCAAAACATTTGGGCTGATATCCCTTTATCAGTGAGTGCATACCATGTGTGTTTTTTTTGTGAAGGGGTTACCTCACTCAGGATGATATTTTCTAGTTCCTTCCATTTGCCTAAGAGTTTCATATACTCAGTGTTTTGAATAGCTCTGTAGTGCATCATTGAGTAAATGTTCCATGTATTTGTTGTATGCATACCTCTTTTGAAGGACATCTGGGATCTTTCCAGCTCATGGATTTTATAAATAAGGCTGATATGAACAAATAGGGATCCATCCTGTTATGGTTTACATATACTTGGCCCAGGCAGTGGCACTATGGAATGTGTGGCTTTATTGGAGTAAGTGTGTCATTGTGGAGATGGACTTTGAGACCCTCCTCCTATCTATGAGAGGAGAACAAGTCTGTTCCTATCTTCCTTTGGATGAAAATGTGGAACCATCAACTTCTCATGCACTTTGCATGCCTGGACTTGCCATGTTCCTGCCTTGATAATGAACTGAATCATTGAACCTACAAAGTAATCCCAACTAAATATTATCTGTAAGACATGCCTTGGTCATGGTGTCTGTTGAAAGCAGTGAAAGCTTAAGACAGAAGATGGCACCAGGAGTGGGTTATTGCTTTGAAAGGCCTTATCATTCATTTGTTTGGAAAAATGTGGATTTTGGTATTTTGGATTTAAAGAGTACTTTAATTCTTTAAATGGGGTTTAATAAACTATCCTTGAAGGGATATGGAAGACTTTGTTGGTGAGGGAGATCTGAACTGTTCAGACATGGCCCAAGATCATGTGGTCTATTTCAGTGCAGAATTTCAGTCTGTGGCCTAAACATTGGTTTTCAGGTAGTTGGGTGTAAAAATTCTTAAGCAGTGAAGGAGTTAGAAAATAGGCATGTAGTGATAATGTAATACAACAAGGGGCCAGATTCAAGATCCTGCAAGCAGCATAACTCAGCAGCTTTAAACCTGGGTCTCTGGCTTTATGATCAAGGGAATGAGGCTACCCGGACAATTGATGCTGTTTATCTGGAGCTAAAAAATTAGGGATGATTAAGAACAGGCCAACATCACCGTGGTAAAATCTTCTGAAAAGTATTTTTGGAGTGCAGAAAGAATCTGTGTTCCTGAGACATGGAAAGTTGCACCTCACACTGCAGCTGTACTTAGTAATATGTAAGAATCCCCCATGTGGTCCTGGTTTTGAAGGGGCCATGAAGAACTCTTGAGGCTTGTTACTATGAGAGGCCATTGAAAGCAAAAGGGTTTGTGGAAAATACAGCTTATCAGCTGTAAAAGGTTTCTGGTGGAATTCTTTGAGTCACATAAGTATACTATCATATCATCAACAAATAGTGATATTTGACATCTTGTTTTCTAATTTACATCCATTTGACTGAATTTGTGGTATTATTGCTCTTGTTAAGACTTCCAGTACTCCATTACAGAAGAAGAGTAATAGAAGTGTGGGCAGACTTGTCGAGTATCTGATTTTAGTGTGATTGCTTCAACATTCTCCCTATTTAGATTAATATTGGCTACTCATTTGCTGTATATTGCTTTTACTATCTTTAAGGATGAGCCTAAAGTTCCAGATATTTCCAAACCATTAACATGAAATGGTGTTTTATTTTCTCTAGTTACTTCTAAGCATCTAAAGAGATCTTTATATAGTTTATTTATTTGATTATTTTTGGTTGATTACTTTGATGGATTTTCATATATTGAACTCTCCCTGTATCACTGGGATGAACTTTACTTGATCATGTTAAAGGATCATATGATGTGTTCTAGTATTCTTTTTACAAGAATTCGATTGAATATTTTCACGGCTGTTCATGAAGGAATATTGTCTGACACTTTCTTTCTTTCTTTGTAGGGTCTCTGTTTGATTTAAGAATTAGAGTAATTTTGGCTTCAAAGAATGAGTTGTGTAGTGTTCCTTCTCTTTCTATTTTATGAAATAGTGTCGACAATATTGGTATCAGTTCTTCTCTGAATGTCTGATAAAATATGGCACTGAAACCTTTGGCTTTTTACCCCCTTGGGATCAGAGGCTTTTGATGAGTTCTTGTTTTTATATAGTGATTATGGGACTGTTGTGATGATTTACTTGATTTAGATTTAAATTTGATCTTTGGTAATATGGAGAATATGAGACATTTTCTCAACATTTTCTGTTTGGTTGAGTATACACTTTTGTTGCAGGATCTGATGATTTGTTTTTACTTTCTTCAGTTTCTATTGTTATATCTTCCTTTTCTTTTCTGAGTTTGTTAATTTAGATAGTCTCTGTGTCCTCTAGTTAGTCTGGCTCAGGTTTCATCAATATTTTTTGATTTTATCAAAGACCTAGCTCCTGGTTTTGTTGATTTTTTGTATAGTTCCTTTTTGTTTCTACTTTGTTGATTTCATCTCTGATTTTGAGTGTTTCCTCCTGCCTATTCCTCTTAGATGTATCTTCTTTTTTTTGTTCTATAACTTTTAGTTCTTCTGTCAAGCTGGTTGTGTATGCTCTCTGCAGTTTCTTTTGGAACAAATCCAAGCAATAAGTTTTCTTCTTAATACTGCTTTCATTGCATCCCATAGTTTCAGTTTGGTGTGCTCTCATTTTCATTAAATTTTGAAAATCCTTAAGATTTTATTTATTTCTTCCTTGAACATGGTATTGTTGTGTAGGGCATTGTTTATGTGTATGTGGTCTTTTTGATTTGTTTTTGTTTTTGAAGAGGAGCCTTCGTCCATGGTTATTTGAAAGGGTGCATGGAATCATGTCAATTTTTTTTTTTTTTTTTTTTTTTTTTTACTAACTGCAGGTGCTCTTGTATTTGGAGCACAGTTCTTCACCTTGATAGAACTTTTCCTCTGATTAGTCAAAATTGTCCTTCCTTAACAATGTTGGTAACTTTTCTTGAAAATTTATCTTATTTGGTATTAGAATAGCCACTCTAGATTGTTTCTTAGTACCATTTTTCCTTGAAATTTCTTCCTAACCTTTTACTCTGAGGTACTATTTGTGTTTGTTCCTGAGAGGAGTTTCCGGTATGCAGCAAAATGTTGGACTCGGATTGTGTGTACATTCTTATAATCTATGTCTCTTTATTGGGGAAATGAATCCAATGATGCTAAGAGATATCAAAGAGCCATTATTGGTCCCTGTTATTTTTATTGTTAGAAGTAGAATTATGTTTGTGTGGTTTTCTTCTTTAGGGTTTTCACAAGTGATAGAAAAACACAAGGATTTGGGGGACTCTGAGACTTTTGCAAAAAGCCTCATTTGTATAATGTAAGACACTAAAAACATAGAAATGGTTAAAGTGAAACTCATAGACTTTCCAGTCATTACTAAGCTCTGAGACTCAGCCTGTGCCTGACAAATAAAAACAGTGGCCTAGAATAAATCTCAAAAAAGCCAGAATATACTGACTGATTGCCACCTATCTAGAAAGACCTTCATAGGTTCCTGATGCATGGCATATTCAGTTCATGCTATAATAACACAATTCTGAGAAACAAAACAGGGACACAACTCTTAAAAATTTGGAATGTATAAACAAAGTTCTAAACATGTAAAAGCACCGATTTAGTGGACAGGTTAAGCTATACAGTCCAAGCTGAGTATACCTCTTTTGCTATACTTTCTTTGTTTTGAATATTTGGTATTTTGACTATTGTATGTCAGAGGGAATTTTATTTATCTGGTCTAATCTATTCCGAGTTCTGTAGATTTCTTGTATGTTCCTGGTCATTTCTTCCTTTAGGTTAGTGAATTAGCCTCTAAATTTTGTTCAAGATATTTAGTGACACTTTTATTTGAGAGTCTATATTTTCTTCTACAACTATTATACTTTGGTTGACTCTTCTTATTGTGTCCTGGAATTACTAGATGCATTAAGATAATGCTTTTAGATTTTTGCATTATCTCTGACTGATGTGCCAATGTTTACTGTGGTATCTTTTGCCCCTGAGAAACTCTCTTCCATCTCTTGCATTCTGTTGGTAATGCTTGTGTCTACGACTTCTAATCTCTTTCTGAGGTTATTTATCTCCAGGGTTGTTTGTTTTTGTGATTATTTTTTTTTCTATTTTTGTTTCTAATTCCTTCACCTGTGTGGTTGTATTTTTCTGTAGCTCTTTAACTGATTTTTCTTTTCCTCTTTAAGGTCTTCTATGTGTTTAATGGTTCCCATGTGTTTCTTCAACTTGTTTACTGGTTCTCATGTAATTTATGTGCCTCTAGAAGACCTTCATCATCCTTTTCATGCAGTTTGTTTTTATGTCCAAATCTTGCTTTTCTGGTGTGTTGGGCTGTCTCTTCCTTGTTTCTGTCATTTTCAGGTTGTGTTTGATTCCCTTGCTTAGTTACTAGCACTACACTCTTAACATCTTGTTATCTGTGATGCCAGGTTTTCTTATTGTCTCTGAATTGTGTGTGTGTGTGTGTGTGTGTGTGTGTGTGAATGTGAGTGGTCCCTTCAAACTCTCCACATTAGAGAGGTAATCAAAATTTTGAAGCACAAAAAGTATATAGTCCTATTGAACCAACTGATATCAGTACACATTGATTTGTTTTCATTACGTTTTGTATATATCAACTAATCAGTAATATTTATGATTGACAAATTTATGTTCAAGCATTTTTGTATACTTTTTGCATGTTTGTTTGTCCTGCAGTATATCTATAAGCTCTCTAGACACCAGTACATGTTAGATTGCCTCTAAATAATTGTATTACAATTTTAATGGAAATTATTTTGAATCTGTAAATTGCTTTTGGTAAGATAGTTAATTAACTATGTTAATCCTGCTCAGTCGGGATCATGGTAGATCTTTGCATCTTCTGATATCTTCCCCAGTTTCTTCATAGACATGAAGTTCCTGTTATATAGGTCTTTGACTTGCTGGGTTAAAGTCATATGAGAAATTTTTTTTAGGATTTTTGGGTATTATAAGAGAATTATCACCTTAAATTCTGTCTTAGCATATCATTTGCACAAATGAGGCCTACTGATTTTTCTTTTATTAATTTTTTGTGCAAGCATCTTGCTGAATGAGTTCATCAGCTGTGGAAGTTTTCTGATAGAACTTGGAGGTCTGCTATTTATACTTTCAAGTCATCTGTGAACAATAATACTGTGCCTACTTTGTTCCAAATTGAATCCCTTAGATATTCTCATGTTGTCTTACTGCCCTTGTTAGAATGTCAAGTTTGTCTTGCCTACATATTGTGCAGAGATAAAGATGGAACAGACAGTGAGGAAACAGCCCTCCAATGATTATCCCAAATAGAGATACATTTCATGGGAGAGAGTCCACACTAGACCATATTAATGATACTTGGCTACTCTTCTATGCTTGCATGTAGGAACCTAGCATTATTGTCTCCTGAGTCTTCATCCAGTAGAGTATAGAAACAGACTGACAAACATTATGTGGAGCCCAGGAAGCATTCTGGAAGTTAAACAGGGGCTATCTCAGTCTCTGTTCATTGATATTGGTAATCTTTTCTTCTTCCTGGCCTCCCTGGTTAGGCCTCAGCAGGAGAGGATATGACTAGACCTGCTGGGAATAGATGATCCAGGGTGGGGTGATACCCAGTGGACTCTGTTTCATTGAGGAGATAAGGAGGTAGTAATTAACATAAGGGTGAGAACCAATACAACAAAATAGCATGTGTTCCATGTTTTAAAGGTTTTTCACTATTGCAATAAAAAACACTCACTACCTGAGCTATCATATTTCCTGGGGAGACATAATATTCATAATATTCATGCCTACTAATCTCAGATAAGAATAATGGTATATATATATATATATATATACATATATATATATATATATATATATATATATATATGTGTGTGTGTGTGTGTGTGTGTGTGTGTGTGTGTGTGTGTGTGTGTGTGTGTGTGTGTGAAGAGCTAGAAAGAGAGAGATTGAGAGATAGAGAGAGAGAGGGAGGTATGTAGGAAGGGAGGTAGGGAGAGAGGGTTCGAGGTAGGTAGGGAAGGAAGTGGAGAGAGAGAGAACTAAATTCCAACTTGGTGAATCAGTAAGTTTTATGGAGGTTATTTTCACAAAAACAGATGAGGTGTTACAGGGGCAAAAATTACACAAAAGCAGCTTTATCTCCAATGTCCACCTCATCATTGGTGACAAGTCACTAAAGGTAGAAACCTGAAGAAAATTGACAGCACAACAATTGTATAGTGCCTTTTTCAAGTGACTAAGCTAATATAAACCTCTCCCAGGCATGGAGGTTTGAGATGCAAAGGAAGAGTGGCATAATGGATATAATGAGTGGTTTGTGCTTATTCAGGGTCTTCTTGGATGTATTATTAGTCGTTTCCCTTCCTACCTAATATTCCTGAAGATTACTGAATGATGGAATGTTTTAGTCTCAGAGGAAACCACTGACCTTGGCAGCTCAAAACCATTATGTCTTACTCTCTTGGTTGTATCAGAATTCTACCATAGTATCTGAATTTATATTACTTCATTTTAATTTTCTTATGTTCAAACTGTAAGTAATGATTCTACCTGTTGTGAAAGCCCCTTACATATTTATTGGCCTAGTAAATGAATATGTTCCCTTCAACTTGTGTTTCATTTATAAATTTATAAAGCAGTTTATAAAAAGTGAGTGTAAATCTCGTTAGAACAAATTTTATACAAGATAGTTCATAACACTTGAGCATCTAAAATAATAGACCCAGAAGTTAAACCAAGATTTTGGTATAGTACCATATCCTAACATATGCTCTACAACTCTATTAGGACCTAGAGACATTGCTGTGATGATGTCAAAATGGGGACTGATTGTTCTATAAAGTAATATCATGAAAATTTATTCCTGTGACTGATGGATACCATAGAGGAGCAAAAGAAGTGGCTAAAATATAGTGCAAAGATCATATTGACAACCTAATGTATGTCCAAGAAAATATGAGAAAAATAAGAACTGTCATTATTCTAAATTTTTACATCTCTAGAAATCCAACATCATGATATATGTATAAGAGGAGTAGACACTAATGTGTATGAATGAGACAGAATTTGTGGACAGTAGTGACTAGGGTTGAAATAAGAAGAGTTGAGACAGGAATATGTGCAAGAAGTCTATTGTAAAAAAGAGTTACTTTATATTCAAGGACTTGCAGATTGTGTTACTGTTAAAACCATCTTTTCTAGAAAGGCTGGATCATTACAAAGACAAACCTAGGTGCACAACAAATATTGATTAGAAAGGCCAATAAATCACACAATTTTAAAGTATCAAAAAAAGTCACAGAGTTTAAAAACTAGTGTTTTTAGTCATTTTATTTGAGATGCAATTCATAAAAACAAGTTCGAGGGAGGAGGAAAGGGGAGTAAAGGGGAGGATATAAGGTTAGAAATGTAAATGTTCAGAATATCCAATAAAATTTTAAAAATGTCAAACATAACAAATTTTTTTTCTTAAAAAATTTTATTAAATTGTAAAGCAGAACTTGAACACAAATTTAAATATCGGTAACAAGGTCACAAAACAGTTGCAAAATGTCTGTAATGGGAGGATTATATATCCTTATAACTAAGTCACCCATCCATGCCTACATTAGTACATTAGATAAATCTTCAAGTCAGCAGCCCATCAAAGAGCTAGCAGTTCCATTATTGGATCTTTCCTGTTACAAAAACTTGCTAATATTTTGGGTATCAGATCTTTATCAGATGGAAACTACAAACTAAACTTTTAAAATTTGTTAAAGAATGATTAAAATACTGTAACTAATTTGGTTTCAAAAACTCTGGGTATACAACTGAGATAAAACACTAAGATTTATACTTATCGCATTGACAAAACTCTTTTATATTTACGATTTTGGTATTAATATACTCTCAATTAAATTTCCAAAAGTCCATCTCATCATACAAATAAACATTGAGACCAACCTTTCACTGGTCTCATAATCCACTCACATTAGACTAAATTCACTTTTATTCATGTCCCAAATTTGCACCTGTGGGGCAGATATAGCACACATTTATAGGGAAAATATAGGGAGTTGGTTATTCCTTTTTATCCAGTTTTCATTCCTATTTCTATCTTTCTTCAAGTCTTTTTTTTCTTTTCCTATTTTTCTACTTCTCACACACCAGCATCTCTATCTTTACAACACCAAATGGATTATTTCATGTAATAGAGAGATTTTGTTTAAGATTTACTCCATTTATAATTTATTTTCTAAATAAACACAGATAGAAGAACAAATGTTTGAATTTTTACATAAATGTATAAGAATACATTTTAGTAAGTGCTTTGCATTTTTTTTAAGGTTTGATATTCTGCATTAATGTCCTAATAGTTACAATGAGCAAAAGTACATGTAAATCAGGATGTAACCCAGAAGTAGTCAAAGTTTTCTTGGTGTGTGAGGATTGAGTATAATGTTTTATTTTTTTTTTTCTTGAATTTCACAGTCTGAGTTTTATCTGGGGTAGGCTGAGCTTTCTGGCGTTAGTATCCCATTATCAATGACTGCATATTATGTCTGTTCTTTTGTGACTGGGTTATCTCACTCAGGATGCTATTCTCTAGATGCAACCATTTTCTTAAGAATTTGGTTAAGTCATTGTTTCTGATAGCTGAGTAGTACTTCAATGATTAAATGTACCACAATTTTTGTATCCATTCATCTTCTGAAGGGCATCTGGGTTCTTTCCAGCTTCTGGCTAACATAAATAGTGCTGCTATGAACATTGTGGTGCATGCGTCTTTGTTGTATATTGGAGTGTCTCTGGGGTATATGCCCAGAAGTGGAATAGCTGGATTTTCAGGTAGTACCATGTCCAGTTTTCTGAGGAATCGCCTGTCTGATTTCCAGAGTTGTTTTATCAGTTTACAACCCCACCAACAGTGGAAAAGTGTTCCTCTTTCTGCACAGCCTCTCCTGCATCTGTTGTCATCTGAGTTTTGGATCTTGGCCAATCTGACTGGTGTGATGTGGAATCACAGGGTTGTTATGATTTGCATTTGCCTGATGGCTATGGATGTCCAGCACTTCCTAGATGTTTCTCAGTTATTGGATTTTCCTCAATTGAAAACATTTTGTTTAGCTCTATACTACATGTTTAATAGGGTTGTTGGATTTACTGGTGTCTAGCTTTTTCTGTTCTTTTTATACCTTGGATATTAGGCCTCTATCTGATGTGGAGTTGGTTATGATCTTTTCCCATTCTGTTGGCTGCAGTTTTGTTTTCTTGACACTGTCCTAAGCCTTACAGAAACTTGTAATCTCATTAAGTTTCATTTGTTAATCTTTGACCTAAGAGCAGGGGCCATTGTTGTTTTGTTCAGAAAATTATTTTCCTATGCCTACGTATTCTAAGTTTTTCCCTATTTTCTCATCTAATAGTTTCAGTGTATCTGGTTTAATGTGGCTATATTTGATCCACTTACACTTAAGCTTTGTACAAAGAGATAAGAAAGGGTCTATTTTCATTCTTCTGCATGCTGAGTGCCAGTTAGACGAATACCATTTGTTGAATAGGCTGTCATTTTTCCATTGAATATTTACAGGTCCTTGGTCAAAATTCAGGTGACCCTATATATGGGGCCTCATTACAGGGTCTTCTATTCTATTCCATTGATCCATGTGCCTATTTCTGTACCAGTCCCACACAGTTTTCATCAGAATTGCCTTGTACTATAGCTTGAGGTCAGGGATAGAGATTCTCGCAGATGTTTACTTGTTTTTGAGGATGGATTTCGCTTTTCTAAGTCTTTTGTTATTCCAGGTGAAATCACACATTTCTCTTTCCAATTCAATGAAGAACTACATTAGAATTTTGATGGGGATATCATTGAATCTGTAGATTGCTTTGGGTAAGATGGTCATTTTTAGAATGTTGATCCTTCCATTCCATGAGCATGGGAGATCTTTCCATTTTCTGAGACTTTCCTTGATATCCTTCTTTAGAGGTTTGGAGTTCTTGTCATACAGGTCCTTCACTTACTTAGTTGGAGGCACACCAAGGTATTTCATCATTTTTGTGACTATAGTAGAGGATATCATTTTCCTAATTTCTTTCTCCACATGATTGTCCTTTGAATACAGGAAGGCTACTGATTTGTTTGAAGTAATTTAATATTCAGCCACTTTGCTGAATGTTTATCAGCTGTAGTAGTTCTTTGGTGGAATTTGTGGGATCACTTACATAAACTATCATGTCATCTGCAAAAAGTTTTTACCTTCCGAATGTGACAGTTTACATTTCACAGAAAACCCTTCATTATTTATAGCTTCAATGTATCTTCAGTTGATTAAAATGATATCAGCAATCCTCTCTTATTAGTACAATTCTCAAATGGCAAGCAATAGATAAGAAAGTGTCATAGTTTGGTATAGTGTCAATACTTAGAGTCAGGTTACTCTGTCGGAGATAACTCTGTAGTTCTTCTCCTGATGAAGATGGGAAGTCAGAGGCAGATGTAGAGGCAAAAGTGGGTGCACAAGGTACAGAAGCTCTGCATTCAGTACATGATTTTTGTCCCTTTTTCACAACATGGTTATTTTCATGTACATTTAACTATTTAGGCTTTTGATAAAACATAGTGCTACACAATATGTGTGTGTGTGTATATATATATCTATATGTAATAAATTGGCTAAAGATTTTTCTTAATTTTTCAAAAATATCTGTAATTTTATTATAAAGTCTCTTCATGTGCACATCTTCATAAACTAATATATACATAGAACATTAGTTCAGAGATGCTCCTGTAAAGCTTTAGTATTACCTAGATCTGACATTGCCTTTATAAATACTCAGCGAAGCAAACAAAGATACTCTAACTTTTGGATCATATCCAAGATTATGTAGAAAGAACAAAAGCAGCAATCCATAGAAGACAGTGAGGTGAGCCCTTTACTATCTTTTGCTTTTCGTTTTAGATGTTTGAAAAACTCTGGAAGCAGACATGAGGTTATCTGTATATTGTCCAAGAACTTGATTTTCTGATTTTAGCTTCAGGTTTACTTCCTCAAATGCATCTACTCTTGCAGAAAGATTTTCAAGTTTGTGTTGTAGTTCAAACTCTTGATTGAGAAGTGGAGTCTTTCTTCCAGTTCCACCTGATTTTCAGCATAAACTGCGTCCATATCAGCATTCATCATCTTGGGAACATACATTGAGCTCTTGAAAACTAACTCCTTAGTGATGGGTCTTGCATCTGCAGCACATGCAGGAGGTGGGATAGGTAGCCAACTTACATTATATTAAAGAGGAAAAGTTCAGTATACAGTGTATGGAGCTTAGATTTAAAAATCTGGTATTGAAAAGGGATCAGTTGAGATTTCCCTATGCAAATAAATAGATGTGAGGATCACATGGTCCACTTTCAAATTCTAAATGTTAGTTTGTTTGTTCATTTGTTTGTAATCTTCAGGCAACAGTAAAATCTACTTGTTGACAGAGGTGTCCATAGAAACAATAAATCAATTTCAGAGAAGATATTTTTTGAACAGTCAGTTTGTACTGGTGAATGATGCTTGGGAGTGAGATTTCAGATGCTGCTTGAGGTAACAGGTTCTGGAATAGCTTTTGTTGCAGAGGGGACAAGCATGGGGCCTCTCACCACTGTGCTTTTTTATGTGTCTCTTTAGATCTGTTGAACGGTAGAATGTCCATTTGCAGCCAGGCACATTGCACTCATAACTCCTCTTTCCAGTGTGTTTCTTCATGTGGTCTTTGAGGTGGTGAGCCTTTGTGTAAGATTTCCCACAATCTGGGTAGGAACATGAGTAGCGCTTCAAAGGTTGAGGGTTGATTGGAGAGACAGGGCTCAGTGTCTGCAGGTCTGCGTTCAACTCTGGACCCTTTCCTTGAACCAAATCAGAAGCTGAAGAGCTTGCCTGGGGTTGTCTTTGAACAGAAGGGTAACTTGAAGGATTTGAGGATTCACCTACATATGGGGCTTGGTTACTAAGTAATGTCACATGATGATCAAGGCTTTGCACAACATTGGGTGTTCCATTGCTACTTGGGTAGACATTAGGTTCAAGAGAGGTTCTCAAATGATCCAAGGAGAATGACTCTTCAGAACTTGGAATTCTCTCTGGATGCCAAGCTAAGTGTTCTTGTATAGGACATGAAGTCACCTGAGGATCAAGTTTTTCTTCCACATCAGGTGTTCCATTCACACTTGGGGAAGCATCAGAATCAAGAAAGGCCATTATGTCATCCAAGAAGAAAGACTCTTCAGAAAGGGGACTTGTCTCTGGGTGCCAAGCCTGGTTGACTTGGTTAGTAAGTGAAGTCACTTGAGGATCAAGGCTTTCTTCAACTTTGGATGTTCCATGCAAACTTCGGGAAGCATCAGAATCAAGAAAGGCAATTATGTCATCCAAAAAGAAAGACTCTTCAGAACTGGGACTTGCCTCTGGGTGACAATCTAGGTTGGCTGGGTTACTAAGTGAGGTCACCTGAGGAACAAGGTTTTCTTCAACATTGGGGGATCCATTCAAACTTGAGGAAGCATCAGAATCAGGAAAGGCTATTATCTCATCCAAGAAAAAAGACTCTTCAGAACTGGGACTTGTCTCTGGATGACAAGCTTGTTTTTCTGGTTTACTAAGAGAAGTCACCTGTGCATTTTGGCTTTCTTCAATACTGGTAGCTCCATTCAGATTTAGGGAAGCATTAGAATCAGGAAAGGCTATTATCTCATCCAAGGAGAATGTCTCTTCAGGACTGGGACTTGTCTCTGGGTGACAAGCTAGGTGGTCTTCCTTACTAAGTGAAGTCACCTGAGCATTTTGGCTTTCTTCAATACTGGTAGTTCCATTCAGATTTAGGGAAGCATTAGAATCAGGAAAGGCTATTATCTCATCCAAGAAGAATGTCGCTTCTGGACTGGGACTTGTCTCTGGGTGACAAGCTAGGTGGTCTTCCTTACTAAGTGAAGTGACCTGAGGATCAATGCTTTTTTCAACATTAGGTTTTTCATTCAAACTTGGATGGATATTTGGATTCACAGAAGTTCTCATTTGATCCAAGGAATATAACTCTTTAGAACTGGGACTTGTCTCTGGATCCCAAGCTATGTGGTCTTGATTACAAAATGAATTCACCTGAGGATCCAGCCTTTTTTCAACATTTGGTGTTCCATTCAGACATGGGTAGACATTTGGATCAGAGGACCTCATCTGATGCAAGTAGCATGACACTTTAGAATTGGGATAATTCTGTGGATGCCAAGTCATATTTTCTTCTGCATTGGATGTTGCCCTCTTAGACCCATGAAAATTTGGGCCAAAACTGGTGTTTGGCATCTGAAAACCATAGAAAGTCTGGCCACCAATTGGATTTGTCACCCAGTGACTGACCATCAAATTCTGATCACATCTGTGTCCTGATAACTGATACCCAGAGAGAAAGTGCTCACCACAGACCAGGTTATCCTGACCTCTGTAGACATTCTGACCACGGAAGGATGACTTCTGGTAGTAGAGCTTCATGTGGTCATGGTTATCTCTCACCGGAGTCTCATAAAAAGCCTGATATTCATTAGAAGGTACCATCAGATCTGCATTGAATCTATTATTAGCTACTAAATCCCTCTGCTGATACCTAAAAGAAATCTGTTCAGAAAAATAGTCCAGGGAGCGATCTACATTTGAATTCTGGTCTGCATGGCTTCCAGAAGGAGCAGCATGATGATTACCAAAGGGAATCCTCTCACTGTCATTCAAGGCTGTATTTTGGATCATAAGAGTCTTGTCAAAGTTGACTGTCCTCATCCAGTGTCCTTCAATGTAGAGAGATTCCCTAGCTTCAAGGACAGCTTTATTCTGGGCATGAGGATGGCATATCTTTGGTGTGTTGTTGAGCTCCTTAAGCTGAGTGTCTTCCGGGAATTTTTTCTGCTGAAGAGACACAGCTATCTGATTCACAGAGGAAGTCTCACTTTTCTCTCCAGTTTTTCCTGGGTGTGCTGTCGAGTTCAGAGTACAGGTTATCTCAGGTGTGCTAGAGTATGCAGATGCCATCACTGTTGGTTTCCAGGCAAGCATCTCTGAGCTCTGACCTGAGACAGTCTGGCTGGACTCCACAGGGAAAGGCTGAGGATTACACCTCCCTGGCTGGAATGCACCTGTGGATTCTTCCATGTCTATGCAGGCTTCACAAATGGCTTGGGGACTCTTCACGTTCCTGCACTGTTGGGAGAAAAATCAACATCTGGCTAAACTAGGTATTCAGTGGTAGAGAATAAAGTTCTTGAGAATACTCAAACTCGGCGGACAGGCAGAACTTAAATGGTAGACACAAGAAGGCATAAAATGTTCTCTGGAGATCAGGGATTCACAACTTTAAGGGCTCTGATGAAGGTGGGATGGGCAAACAAAAGCTTCATTACTCTGGGATCTCCTTTTATAAAGCTAGGCCTGATATGTTCAGTACTTCTGAGTCTATGATTTCATAAGACTTATGTTTCCACATGTAGGCCCCCATACTTAGAAGACATGTTTAAATATCTCACCCCAGGCTCTTAGAGTTTAGAAGATGCTCTCATTAAGTAAACTCTTAGGAACTGTGTATGTTAGCTTGCCTCTGATTTACTTTATAAACAATATACAGTTACATGGTTGCATTCATCAACTTTAGAAGAGAATGTGGAACAGGATTTGTTGGTGGGACTGGTGGGTTTTTACAGGAGCATAGGTCATGTGGGGTTTGTTTTGAATGAAGAGAGTGAATGAAAAAAAACTTGTGAGCTGATGAAACCTCTTGCTGTGGAGACTTATAGAGTACAAGAGGTTAATCTTTGTAATGGTGGATACAGAATCTGGTGTGATTATTTTTTAGCAATGCTACAATCTGTTGTGTCCTTTTGGTATGGGATCCCATCCATTTTCTCAAATATTATAGATAAATGCTAAGAGAGGGTTTCACTCTCAGCACACTGACAATAGGACCCAGTTACCTAGAATTGTGTCCACATAGTTCATGGATCCTGGATAGATCCTGATGGTGGTAAAGGTTGATGAAATGAGACAAAAATCTTATTTTAAATTTTAAAAGCAAATAGTGAAAACCAATGTTTAAGAAAGAAAGATGGAATGAAAGACAGAAAAAAACAAGAAAAGAAATAATACAAATGGAGAAATCACATCATCATCATGAGACACAACATGTAGTATTGGAACAAAAGTGAAGTTGTTTGGATGGATAGTTGCACTCTTAAAATTGATAAAAAAAAACTGTAAGATAGGAGATTAAAATTTCTTGCACCTTTTCACCAATTAGAAACCACTTGAAAAAAATACACTCTGGATTTGTGAAGGCATCATTCCGTAGGCATCACTTATTAAAACACATACAAGGTGTCCAGATCAATATCCAGCCTCTCTTCTATCCCAGAGAAGTGGAAAATCATTCCTCCCATGATGATTTACAGGAAGTTACAGGACAACTCATTTTTACAGAAGACATTTATACTTCAATCTGGTCTCATAATCTTTATCTTTTGTCTCTAACCCTTGATTGCAGAAATTAAAAATACTTGCCATAATATAGGCCAAGGATTCTCTTTTTTTGTATTGCCATAACGCATAGCTGCAGGCTACATCCTAATTAATACCATACCACATAACATATTCAGTTTTTAAATAATTTATATTTTGATATTTATGATTTTCAACTAACAACATCTACAACAACAACAATTAGAATACTATGGTAAGACAATAAAATCAGTCACAACAATCCTAACTATCTCTTAAGATCAATGCCCTTGCCATTCAGCTCCATAAGGAAGAATTTTTAGAAAACAAAGTGGAGAAGAGCTTAAAACATGTAGGCACAGGGGAAAGTTTTCTCAACAGAAAACAAATAGATTATACTCTAAGATCAAGAATCAACAATTGGGACCTCATAAAATTGGAAAGTTTCTGGAGGCTAAGCATATTATCAAGAAGACAATATGTCCAACAACAGATTGAGGAAGGATGTTTGATACTCCTGCAACTGATGGAGGGCTAATATACAACATATACAAAGAGCTCAGGAAGTTAGACTCCAGAGAATCAAATATTTATATATAAAACTGGTATACAGAGCCCAACAAAGAATTCTCAGCTGAGAAATTCCAAATAGCTATGAAGCACCCAAAGAAATTATAAATATGGCTAGTTATCAGGTAAATGTAAATCTAAACAACCCTGAGAATACACCTTATTTTAATTAGAATGGCTAAGGTCAAAAATCAGGTGACAGAAGATGCTGGCAAGAATGTGGAGAGAAAAGAAAACTTCTTGAGTGTTGGTGGGATTGTAAGCTGGTACAACCACTCTGTAAAACAGTCTGGTGGTTTCGCAGAAAATTGAACATAGTGCTACCTGAAAACCCAGCTATTCCACTCCTAGACATATAGCCCAAAGACGTTCCAACATATGACAAGCACACATGCTCCACCATGTTCTAGCAGCCTTATTTATGATAGCCAGAAGCTGGAAGAAACCCAGATGTTTAAAAAACAAATAATGTATAAAGAATGAATGGTACATTTATAAATTAGAAACAATGACTTTATGAAACACCTAGGCAAATATATGGGTCGAGATAATATCATGAGTACCCCACTCACAAAAACACACACATGGAATGCCCTCACTGTGAAGAAAATACTAGCCACAGAACACTTTGAGTACCCCAGCAAAAATTGACAGAACTTATGATGTGCAAAGAAGAAGGAAGGCCAAAATGCCAAACCTCAGTCCTGTTTAGTAGAAAGAACAAAACACTTTAGATAGGAAATACAAGGTAAAATAGAGGAATAGGGAATAAAGAAAAATCATTCAGAGACTTCTTTATATGGGGATCCATGCCATATGAAGCCACCAATCCCTAGCTCTATTGCTGATGCACAAAGTGCTTAGAAGCAAGAAACATATAGAGATGCCTACTCTGGGTCTCTGCCAGAGTTAAATGCATACAGCTGAGCATGTTAGCATCTAACCATCAGAGTGAACTTGGGGACCCCAAGGAAGGTGCTAAAGAAAAGCCTGAAGGAGCTGAAAGGGGTTGCAACTGCATGGGAAAACAATGTGATCAACCAACTAAACCCTACACAACCCCCAGGTACTATACCACTGATCATTGAGAACACATTGAGAAAACTATGGTTACAGTTGCATATGTAGCTGAACCTAGCAGTGTCTGGCATTAATTTGAGAAGAGGTCTTTGGTCCAGGGAGAACATGTTTCCCCAATATAGGGAAATGCCAAAACACTGGGGTTCAGAGGGTTGGAAGGGAGCAAGGTGGAGGACGAGCATACCATTATAAATATCAAAACAAAGAGTATGTAATAAGAAAGGAAAAGAAGAACCAATAAGAAAGAAGAATTCCCATGTCGGGTCAGGGTCTGGTCATTGGCACTTTGCTACATGTTCCAGTCATCCACCTCTATTCTGAGCAAATAGTGACATACCTTTGAAAACCATCCCTTAGTCAGACTATTAGGCTCCACAAGAAACTGACTTTCTCAGATCAAAAAATTGCCCTCTCTCACCAGTGGTCAACTCAAACTCTAAATGTACTGCCCACAGGTGTGGCAGATCAACTCCACAATGAACAGTATTTTAAAATGTTGTTTCGACACCTGGCTTCACAATTTTTTTTCTCCTATACTACTCAAGCATTGTGCTAATCATTGTTGACATAGCCTTGTGTAGCCCCTTCCTCCTTCCCTGGGAATGATAGGACTCACAGAAATATGTTCTTAAGCATTCCAAGGCCAAGGCAAGGTGTGGCTCCCACCCTGTCTCTTAAGATACAACAGAAATACCGTAAAAACTCTAATTATGGGGCTTATAATTCCATTCCAAACAATTAAAAGAAAGTCCCAAATAAACTGTATATGGATTTTTTATGAAATTCTAAATTCATGCCTATAGCATAATTTAAGCTTGTGATCATTAAATAAATTTATGAAACCACAATAAAATTCACAGACCGTATGGAGATGAAGAAGGAATTATGGAAGCTTCATTCTAACTTAGAAGAAGGAACTTAGAAGACCTACTTAGAAGTAAGGACAGAGCCTTTCTGAAACCAACACAGATGCTTATAGCCAGCCATCAGACTGAGTACTGGGACCCCATTGGAGGAGTTATGGAATGTCCTAAAAGAGTTGAAAAAGTTTGCAA
The DNA here is from genome assembly GCF_963924665.1 of Micromys minutus. NCBI lineage: Eukaryota > Metazoa > Chordata > Mammalia > Rodentia > Muridae > Micromys > Micromys minutus. The sequence goes on along the minus strand of NC_137970.1, from coordinate 106,884,962 downwards.
CCCCTTTGTAAGAACAATAATACCAACCAGCCTGACTGTTCAGAGCTCCAAGGGAATAAACCACCCACCAAAGAGCAAATATGGAGGAAGAAACCAAGGTTCCTGCTGCATGTAGCAGAACATGACTTTACTATAGATTTAAGGGGAAACCCTTGATCCAGTATAGACTCGATGACCTTGTGTAGGGAAACCTTAGGGTGGTGCGGTAGAACTATCATAGAAACAACTTGATGTTGATGGAATGAAGGTTTGTGTAGAGGAAACCAGGAAAGAACATATAGATGAAAGTTAAATGAATAAAATATCCCATAAAATAAAATGATGAAATTAATTTTTCTCTATATGTATGTCAAAAAAAGAATTTTTGGATGTACTTACGGTTCGAAGTCCTGTACACTCACAATGGCAAGCTGAGGATAAAAAGTCCAAAAGAATGGTAGTTTTGAGTATTGGAACACAGATTGGTACAGCTGGCCTAATCTAGAGGCTGGAAACTGGCACAGCTGGTACCAGTACAAGTGTTGGGACAGACTTGTGAACAAGCTGAGGACAAGCTGACAAATAGGCACTCCTTCCTGCATCCATGGACTTATATAGGCCTCCAGCGGAAGGTGTATCCTGGATTAAAGTATGTCTTCCTGTCACGTGTTCTTGGTCACCAACCAATTAACAAATTTCAACCAGTCACTATCTCACACGTGTGTCCATCTTGTGTAGATCTTTTGGCTTTCTAGGTATTTTCAAGTGGACAAAAAGGGGAAACTTGTTGGAAATCACAACCTTGTCCTCAGAAAAATGTGGTTTTCGTGTCCTAAAACACATTAAAAATAGGGGACAACATAGTGTATCATGATTTCGTTTCAGAAGATATTTACAGATGGATGAATACCTAAGTTTGACCAAGTGGACTTGCAAATGATCTCTTTCTTTTACTTACCTCCTGCATTTGCCAGGCTTCTCTAGAGGACCAACACTTTCACAGTGAATCTTTCTATATATGTAAGTAGACAGAGATTTAGTATAATGGCTTACAGGTTGAGATAGCTCAGCAACCCGTATCAAACAGAGCCTAGCTCCAATCACTAGACTACTCCAAATATAATGAGTGTTTCAAGGTTTTATATAAAAACAAGACCATCAGTTCTGGATTATTTCCTCAACAAACCTGGTTAAAAAGTCAGTGTTTGCCTCAAAACTGTCAATGCAGAGGGAAGCAGATATTAAGTTTATGATATGACTCCCAGCATCACCCAATTATGTTAAAGGCCACAGTAGTATTCCAAGTAGATGTTTGTACCCATCCATTCTAATCGATGCTTTCTATAAAACATTGTTCCAGTAGATATTTGGGGTTGCCCTACAATACAAACTATCCTGCCTTACAATTGTAAATGTGGTCATGAGATAGCTTGAATAAGGACCTAGCTGTGAGTTGCATCATATCAATCCTGTCTGGTTTTCGGGAGATCACAAATATTTCCCTGGCACAATAGCTTCTTGAGTTCTCTTTGTACCATTTATACTTGGTCCAAATGGTAGTATGTGCCCTTTATCCCAACTCTCAGGAGAAAAATTGGTAGATTTCTAAGTTCTAGGTCAGCATGGGAATGAGCCAGTTCTACTTTAAAAAAAATATGATTTGGTCGAGGAATGATGACACATGCCTTAAATCCCAGAACTCTGTAATTGATCATTCAGATCCTTCAGTTGAAAATTACACAGAAAAGGCCAAGACAGCTAATACTAAACAGGGAATGACTTAATAGAATAAGGGAGACAAGTACCAGGCCCAGGAAGCAGAATCATTTGGGAGCAATGGCCTTGTACCTCTGGCTTTAGAGTCAAGATCCGAAGGGATTGCAGATTCTGGCTAGCTGGAGATAGGATATAAATGGACATAAGAATAGACCATTTTACTAAGAAGAAATATTCTGATAAGTGATTTCTGAGGACATAAAATTGTTGTGTTCCAGAATTAACTGAGTCTGTACCTAGCCCTACAGGGAAATTAATTATTTATAGGTATCACACAGGTGGTAATGATTTTTAAGGCATTTAAGGATCAAGGAGTTTTAATCCAACAATTCCTGCAGAAATTACACAAACACAGATCTTACTCAGCCAAATAGTTACTTTGAATGCACACCCTAATACTGTTCACATCAATGATGCAGCTCATGTTTTTGAATATGCCTATATGATAGAGAGTAGAATAGAGTGACTCGGGAGTGTGAATATTAGCTGTGACCTTGTTGAAGTAGTTGTTGCTTTATTCAAGGTAGTGTTTCACTATCAGTGTGTGCTTTGATGATCCAATGCTGTGGCTCCACCCAATGCAGAATGAGAGGGCTCCCTTGGCTCCCTTTGTATCAAGCAGTAGAATAATCATCTCTGCCAACACCCTGTCTGTCATGCTACATGATCCCATGCTTCTTACCATGAAGAAATGGACTGAACTTCTCAGACTGTTAACCAGCCCTAATTAAATGTTTGCATTTACAAGAAATGACTTGTTCATAGTGTCTCTTCAGAGCAAAAAAACCTTAACTAAAACTTATAGGTAATAAAATGTCAGAGACTACTGAAGGTTGGAATCATATGAAAATTGTGAAAGTATTTGAAATGTCTAAGGGACAATCTCTAATAAAGCAGTCTTGAAATAATACCATGGTTTTATAACCATTTTTCAATTTTATACTGTTAAATGAATTAGTAACCTTGAATTTAGTACACAAAATTGTATTGAATTATTGTTCAGAGAGTATGTGTACTTTGGAGAGGCAAGCTTACGTAGTATATAAGTGGGTAAACAAAAAGAACATCCAAAAGGGAAAAGGAACTCCACAGGAAGAACAATAGAGTCTACTAACCTGGACTCCTGAGAGCTCTCACCAAAGAGCATGCACAGGCTGATCCAATCCCGATCCCCAGGAACATATGTAGCAGATTCTTAGTCTCCACTTGGATCCCCCAACACCTGCATAAGGGACTGTACCTAAAGCTGTTGTCTGACTGGAATCTGTTTCCTTAGAAGGTTACCTTGTCTGACCTCAATGAAAAAGAATGGGCCTAATCCTGATGAGATAAGATTAGATGTGCTAGTGTGGTTGGATTCCCACCGAGCCTTCCCCCCTGTGAGAGGAAAGGGGAGTTGGTGGGAGAGGGACTCTGTAAGGAAGTGACAAATGAGAAGTGTTTGGGATACAAGTAAATAAATAAAAAAAATAAATAAATAAATAAAAAATATAGTGATAATGTATTAAAACAAGGGGTACATAATCACTGTCCTTCAGGCAGCAGTAAATGCTCTGGCCAGATGATTCTAGAAATAGAGACAAGAATAAAGGGACCACGGGGAAAACTGATGCTGTGATGCTGGAGCAAAAAAATTAGAGTTGATTAAGAAGAGACCAGCTTAGAGTCAGCCTCGTGTGCTACAAAGATCAGAGCTGGAAAAATGGCACAAGCCCTTTGTCATGGCACAGAAGACAATAGGTGAAGCCCAACTAATGACACAAGGAGCTGGGCATAATTTCTTCCCCAGGGTATTTTACTTCCCCTTCTAAGAATGACTGAAGCATCCACATTTAGGTCTTCCTTCTTATCGATGTTCATATGATCTGTGAGATATATTTTGGGTCTTCAAAACATTTGGGCTGATATCCCTTTATCAGTGAGTGCATACCATGTGTGTTTTTTTTGTGAAGGGGTTACCTCACTCAGGATGATATTTTCTAGTTCCTCCCATTTGCCTAAGAGTTTCATATACTCAGTGTTTTGAATAGTTCTGTAGTGCATCATTGAGTAAATGTTCCATGTATTTGTTGTATGCATACCTCTTTTGAAGGACATCTGGGATCTTTCCAGCTCATGGATTTTATAAATAAGGCTGATATGAACAAATAGGGATCCATCCTGTTATGGTTTACATATACTTGGCCCAGGCAGTGGCACTATGGAATGTGTGGCTTTATTGGAGTAAGTGTGTCATTGTGGAGATGGACTTTGAGACCCTCCTCCTATCTACGAGAGGAGACCAAGTCTGTTCCTATCTTCCTTTGGATGAAAATGTGGAACCCTCAACTTCTCATGCACTTTGCATGCCTGGACTTGCCATGTTCCTGCCTTGATAATGAACTGAATCATTGAACCTACAAAGTAATCCCAACTAAATATTATCTGTAAGACATGCCTTGGTCATGGTGTCTGTTTAAAGCAGTGAAACCTTAATACAGAAGATGGCACCAGGAGTGGGTTATTGCTTTGAAAGGCCTTATCATTCATTTGTTTGGAAAAATGTGGATTTTGGTATTTTGGATTTAAAGAGTACTTTAATTCTTTAAATGGGGTTTAATAAACTATCCTTGAAGGGATATGGAAGACTTTGTTGGTGAGGGTGATCTGAACTGTTCAGACCTGGCCCAAGATCATGTGGTCTATTTCAGTGCAGAATTTCAGTCTGTGGCCTAAACATTGGTTTTCAGGTAGTTGGGTGGAAAAATTCTTAAGCAGTGAAGGAGTTAGAAAATAGGCATGTAGTGATAATGTAATGCAATAAGGGAACAGATTTAAGCTCCTGCAAGCAGCATAACTCAGCAGCTTTAAGCCTGGGTCTCTGGCTTTATGATCAAGGGAATGAGGCTACCCGGACAATTGATGCTATTTGTCTGGAGCTAAAAAATTAGGGATGATTAAGAACAGGCCAACATCACCGTGGTAAAATCTTCTGAAAAGTATTTTTGGAGTGCAGAAAGAATCTGTGTTCCTGAGACATGGAAAGTTGCACCTCACACTGCAGCTGTACTTAGTAATATGTAAGAATCCCCCATGTGGTCCTGGTTTTAAAGGGGCCATTAAGTACTCCTGAGGCTTGTTACTATGAGAGGCCATTGAAAGCAAAAGGGATTGTGGAAAATACAGCTTATCAGCTGTAAAAGGTTTCTGGTGAAATTCTTTGAGTTACATAAGTATACTATCATATCATCAACAAATAGTGATATTTGACATCTTGTTTTCAAATTTACATCCATTTGACTGAATTTGTGGTATGATTGCTTTGTTAAGACTTCCAGTACTCCATTACAGAAGAAGAGTAATAGAAGTGTGGGCAGACTTGTCGAGTATCTGATTTTAGTGTGATTGCTTCAATGTTCTCCCTATTTAGATTAATATTGGCTGCTCATTTGCTGTATATTGCTTTTACTATCTTTAAGGATGAGCCTAAAGTTCCAGATATTTCCAAACAATTAACATGAAATGGTGTTTTATTTTCTCAAGTTACTTCTAAGCATCTAAAGAGATCTTTACATGGTTTATTTATTTGATTTTGTTTTTGGTTGATTACTTTTATGGATTTTCATATATTGAACTCTCCCTGTATCCCTGGGATGAACTATACTTGATCATGGTAAAGGATCATATGTTGTTTTCTAGTATTCTTTTTACAAGAATTCGATTGAAAATTTTCACTGCTGTTCATGATGGAATATTGTCTGACACTTTCTTTCTTTCTTTGTAGGGTCTCTGTGTGATTTAAGCATTAGAGTAATTTTGGCTTCAAAGAATGAGTTATGTAGTGTTCCTTCTCTTTCCATTTCTTGAAATAGTGTCGACAGTATTGGTATCAGTTCTTCTCTCAATGTCTGATAAAATATAGCACTGAAACCATTGGCTTTTTCCCCCCTTTGGATCAGAGGCTTTTGATGAGTTCTTGATTTTATATAGGGATTATGGGGATGTTGTGATGATTTACTTGATTTAGATTTAAATTTGGTCTTTGGTAATATGGAGAATATGAGACATTTTCTCAACATTTTTAGTTTGGTTGAATATACACTTTTGTTGCAGGATCTGATGATTTCTTTTTACTTTCTTCAGTTTCTGTTGTTATATCTTCCTTTTCTTTTCTGAGTTTGTTAATTTAGATAGTCTCTGTGTCCTCTAGTTAGTCTGGCTCAGGTTTCATCAATCTTTTTTGAATTTATCAAAGACCTAGCTCCTGGTTTTGTTGATTTTTTTGTATAATTCCTGTTTGTTTCTACTTTGTTGATTTCATCTCTGATTTTGAGTGTTTCCTGCTGTCTATTCCTCTTAGATGTATCTTCTTCTTTTTGTTCTATAATGTTTAGTTCTTCTCTCAAGCTGGTTGTGTATGCTCTCTGCAGTTTCTTTTGGAATAAATCCAAGCAATGAGTTTTCTTCTTAGTACTGCTTTCATTGCATCCCATAGTTTCAGTTTGGTGTGCTCTCATTTTCATTAAATTTTGAAAATCCTTAAGATTTTATTTATTTCTTCCTTGAACATGGTATTGTTGAGTAGGGCATTGTTCATGTGTATGTGGTCTTTATGATTTGTTTTTGTTTTTGAACGAGGAGCCTTAGTCCATGGTTATTTGAAAGGGTGCATGGAATCACGTCATTTTTTTTTTTTTTTTTTTTTTTTTTTTTTTTTTTTTTTTTTTTTTTTACTAAATGTAGGTGCTCTTGTATTTGGAGCACAGTTCTTCACCTTGATAGAACTTTTCCTCTGATTAGTCAAAATTGTCCTTCCTTAACAATGTTGGTAACTTTTGGTTGAAAATTTATCTTATTTGGTATTAGAATAGCCACTCTAGATTGTTTCTTAGTACCATTTTTCCTTGAAATTTCTTCCTAACCTTTTACTCTGAGGTACTATTTGTGTTTGTTCCTGAGAGGAGTTTCCAGTATGCAGCAAAATGTTGGACTCAGATTGTGTATACATTCTGATAATCTATGTCTCTTTATTGGGGAAATTAATCCAATGATGCAAGAGATATCAAAGAACTATTATTGGTCCCTGTTATTTTTATTGTTAGAAGTAGAATTATGTTTGTGTGGTTTTCTTCTATAGGGTTTTCACAAGTGATAGAAAAAAGCAAGGATTTGGGGGACTCTGAGACTTTTGCAAAAAGCCTCATTTGTATAATGTAAGACACTAAAAACATAGAAATGGTTAAAGTGAAACTCATAGACTTTCCAGTCATTACTAAGCTCTGAGACTCAGCCTGTGCCTGACAAATAAAAACAGTGGCCTAGAATAAATCTCAAAAAAGCCAGAATATACTGACTGATTGCCACCTATCTAGAAAGACTTTCATAGGTTCCTGACGCATGGCATATTCAGTTCATGCTATAATAACACAATTCTGAGAAACAAAACAAGGACACAACTCTTAAAAATTTGGAATGTATAAACAAAGTTCTAAACATGTAAAAGCACCGATTTAGTGGACAGGTTAAGCTATACAGTCCAAGCTGAGTATACCTCTTTTGCTATACTTTCTTTGTTTTGAATATTTGGTATTTTGACTATTTTATGTCAGAGGGAATTTTATTTATCTGGTCTAATCTATTCCGAGTTCTGTAGATTTCTTGTATGTTCATGGTCAATTCTTCCTTTAGGTTAGTGAATTAGCCTCTAAAATTTGTTCAAGATATTTAGTGACACTTTTATTTGAGAGTCTTTATTTTCTTCTACAACTATTATACTTTGGTTGACTCTTCTCATTGAGTCCTGGAATTACTAGATGCTTTAAGATAATGCTTTTAGATTTTTGCATTATCTCTGACTGATGTGCCAATGTTTACTGTGGTATATTTTGCCCCTGAGAAACTCTCTTTCATCTCTTGCATTCCGTTGGTAATGCTTGTGTCTATGACTTCTAATCTCTTTCTGAGGTTTTCTATCTCCAGGGTTGTTTATTTTTGTGATTATTTTCTCTATTTTTGTTTCTAATTCCTTCACCTGTGTGGTTGTATTTTTCTATAGCTCTTTAACTGATTTTTCTGTTGCCTCTTTAAGGTTGTCTACGTGTTTAAAGGTTCTCATATGTTTCTTCAACATGTTTACTGGTTCTCATATAATTTATGTGCCTCTAGAAGACCTTCATCATCCTTATCATGCAGTTTGTTTTTATGTCCAAATCTTGCTTTTCTGGTGTGTTGGGCTGTCTCTTCCTTGTTTCTGTCATTTTCAGGTTGTGTTTGATTCCCTTGCTTAGTTACTAGCACTACACTCTTAACATCTTGTTATCTGTGATGCCAGGTTTTCTTATTGTCTCTGAATTATATGTGTGTGTGTGTGTGTGTGTGTGTGTGTGTGTGTGTGTGTGTGTGTGAATGTGAGTGGTCCCTTCAAACTACTCCACATTAGAGAGGTAATCAAAATTTTGAAGCACAAAAAGTATATAGTCCTATTGAACCAACTGATATCAGTACACATTGATTTGTTTTCATTACGTTTTGTATATATCAACTAATCAGTAATATTTATGAGTGACAAATTTATTTTCAAGCTTTTTTGTATACTTTTTGCATGTTTGTTTGTCCTGAAGTATATCTATAAGCCCTCTAGACACCAGAACATGTTAGATTGCCTCTAAATAATTGTATTACAATTTTAATGGAAATTATTTTGAATCTGTAAATTGCTTTTGGTAAGATAGTTAATTAACTATGTTAATCCTGCTCAGTCGGGATCATGGTAGATCTTTGCATCTTCTGATATCTTCCCCAGTTTCTTCATAGACATGAAGTTCCTGTTATATAGGTCTTTGACTTGCTGGGTTAAAGTCATATGAGAAATTTTTTTTAGGATTTTTGGGTATTATAAGAGAATTATCACCTTAAATTCTCTCTTAGCATATCATTTGCACAAATAAGGCTTACTGATTTTTCTTTTATTAATTTTTTGTGCAAGCATCTTACTGAATGAGTTCATCAGCTGTGGAAGTTTTCTGATAGAACTTGGAGGTCTGCTATTTATACTTTCAAGTCATCTGTGAACAATAATACTGTGCCTACTTTGTTCCAAATTGAATCCCTTAGATATTCTCATGTTGTCTTACTGCCCTTGTTAGAATGTCAAGTTTGTCTTGCCTACATATTGTGCAGAGATAAAGATGGAACAGACAGTGAGGAAACAGCCCTCCAATGATTATCCCAAATAGAGATACATTTCATGGGAGAGAGTCCACACTAGACCATATTAATGATACTTGGCTACTCTTCTATGCTTGCATGTAGGAACCTAGCATTATTGTCTCCTGAGTCTTCATCCAGTAGAGTATAGAAACAGACTGACAAACATTATGTGGAGCCCAGGAAGCATTCTGGAAGTTAAACAGGGGCTATCTCAGTCTCTGTTCATTGATATTGGTAATCTTTTCTTCTTCCTGGCCTCCCTGGTTAGGCCTCAGCAGGAGAGGATATGACTAGACCTGCTGGGAATAGATGATCCAGGGTGGGGTGATACCCAGTGGACTCAGTTTCATTGAGGAGATAAGGAGGTAGTAATTAACATAAGGGTGAGAACCAATACAACAAAATAGCATGTGTTCCATGTTTTAAATGTTTTTCACTATTGCAATAAAAAACACTCACTACCTGAGCTATCATATTTTCTGGGGAGACATAATATTCATAATATTCATGCCTACTAATCTCAGATAAGATTCATGGTATATATATATATATATATATATATATATATATATGTGTGTGTGTGTGTGTGTGTGTGTGTGTGTGTGTGTGTGTGTGTGAAGAGCTAGAAAGAGAGAGATTGAGAGATAGAGAGAGAGAGGGAGGTATGTAGGAAGGGAGGTAGGGAGGGAGGGTTCGAGGTAGGTAGGGAAGGAAGTGGAGAGAGAGAGAACTAAATTCCAACTTGGTGAATCAGTAAGTTTTATGGAGGTTATTTTCACAAAAACAGATGAGGTGTTACAGGGGCAAAAATTACACAAAAGCAGCTTTATCTCCAATGTCCACCTCATCATTGGTGACAAGTCACTAGAGGTAGAAACCTGAAGAAAATTGACAGCACAACAATTGTATAGTGCCTTTTTAAAGTGACTAAGCTAATATAAACCTCTCCCAGGCATGGAGGTTTGAGCTGCAAAGGAAGAGTGGCATAATGGATATAATGAGTGGTTTGTGCTTATTCAGGGTCTTCTTGGATGTATTATTAGTCATTTCCCTTCCTACCTAATATTCCTGAAGATTACTGAATGATGGAATGTTTTAGTCTCAGAGGAAACCACTGACCTTGGCAGCTCAAAACCATTATGTCTTACTCTCTTGGTTGTATCAGAATTCTACCATAGTATCTGAATTTATATTACTTCATTTTAATTTTCTTATGTTCAAACTCTAAGTAATGATTCTACCTGTTGTGAAAGCCCCTTACATATTTATTGGTCTAGTAAATGAATATGTTCCCTTCAACTTGTGTTTCATTTATAAATTTATAAAGCAGTTTATAAAAAGTGAGTGTAAATCTCGTTAGAACAAATTTTATACAAGATAGTTCATAACACTTGAGCATCTAAAATAATAGACCCAGAAGTTAAACCAAGATTTTGGTATAGTACCATATCCTAACATATGCTCTACAACTCTATTAGGACCTAGAGACATTGCTGTGATGATGTCAAAATAGGGACTGATTGTTCTATAAAGTAATATCATGAAAATTTATTCCTGTGACTGATGGATACCATAGAGTAGCAAAAGAAGTGGCTAAAATATTGTGCAAAGATCATATTGACAACCTAACGTATGTCCAAGAAAATATGAGAAAAATAAGAACTGTCATTATTCTAAATTTTTACATCTCTAGAAATCCAACATCATGATATATGTATAAGAGGAGTAGACACTAATGTGAATGAATGAGACAGAATTTGTGGACAGTAGTGACTAGGGTTGAAATAAGAAGAGTTGAGACAGGAATATGTGCAAGAAGTCTATTGTAAAAAAGAGTTACTTTATATTCAAGGACTTGCAGATTGTGTTACTGTTAAAACCATCTTTTCTAGAAAGGCTGGATCATTACAAAGACAAACCTAGGTGCACAACAAATATTGATTAGAAATGCCAATAAATCACACAATTTTAAAGTATCAAAAAAAGTCACAGAGTTTAAAAACTAGTGTTTTTAGTCATTTTATTTGAGATGCAATTCATAAAAACAAGTTCGAGGGAGGAGGAAAGGGGAGTAAAGGGGAGGATATAAGGTTAGAAATGTAAATGTTCAGAATATCCAATAAAATTTTAAAAATGTCAAACATAACAAATTTTTTTTCTTAAAAAATTTTATTAAATTGCAAAGCAGAACTTGAACACAAATTTAAATATCAGTAACAAGGTCACAAAACAGTTGCAAAATGTCTGTAATGGGAGGATTATATATCCTTATACCTAAGTCACCCATCCATGCCTACATTAGTACATTAGATAAATCTTCAAGTCAGCAGCCCATTAAAGAGCTAGCAGTTCCATTATTGGATCTTTCCTGTTACAAAAACTTGCTAATATTTTGGGTATCAGATCTTTATCAGATGGAAACTACAAACTAAACTTTTAAAATTTGTTAAAGAATGATTAAAATACTGTAACTAATTTGGTTTCAAAAACTCTGGGTATACAACTGAGATAAAACACTAAGATTTATACTTATCGCATTGACAAAACTCTTTTATATTTACGATTTTGGTATTAATATACTCTCAATTAAATTTTCAAAAGTCCATCTCATCATACAAATAAACATTGAGACCAACCTTTCACTGGTCTCATAATCCACTCACATTAGACTAAATTCACTTTTATTCATGTCCCAAATTTGCACCTGTGGGGCAGATATAGCACACATTTATAGGGAAAATATAGGGAGTTGGTTATTCCTTTTTATCCAGTTTTCATTCCTATTTCTATCTTTCTTCAAGTCTTTTTTTCTTTTCCTATTTTTCTACTTCTCACACACCAGCATCTCTATCTTTACAACACCAAATGGATTATTTCATGTAATAGAGAGATTTTGTTTAAGATTTACTCCATTTATAATTTATTTTCTAAATAAACACAGATAGAAGAACAAATGTTAGAATTTTTACATAAATGTATAAGAATACATTTTAGTAAGTGCTTTGCATTTTTTTAAGGTTTGATATTCTGCATTAATGTCCTAATAGTTACAATGAGCAAAAGTACATGTAAATCAGGATATAACCCAGAAGTAGTCAAAGTTTTCTTGGTGTGTGAGGATTGATTATAATGTTTTATTTTTTTTTTTCTTGAATTTCACAGTCTGAGTTTTATCAGGGGTAGGCTGAGCTTTCTGGCATTAGTATCACATTATCAATGACTGCATATTATGTCTGTTCTTTTGTGACTGGGTTATCTCACTCAGGATGCTATTCTCTAGATGCAACCATTTTCTTAAGAATTTGGTTAAGTCATTGTTTCTGATAGCTGAGTAGTACTTCATTGAATAAATGTACCACAATTTTTGTATCCATTCATCTACTGAAGGGCATCTGGGTTCTTTCCAGCTTCTGGCTAACATAAATAGTGCTGCTATGAACATTGTGGTGCATGCGTCTTTGTTGTATATTGGAGTGTCTCTGGGGTATATGCCCAGAAGTGGAATAGCTGGATTTTCAGGTAGTACCATGTCCAGTTTTCTGAGGAATCGCCTGTCTGATTTCCAGAGTTGTTTTATCAGTTTACAACCCCACCAACAGTGGAAAAGTGTTCCTCTTTCTGCACAGCCTCTCCTGCATCTGTTGTCATCTGAGTTTTGGATCTTGGCCAATCTGACTGGTGTGATGTGGAATCACAGGGTTGTTATGATTTGCATTTGCCTGATGGCTATGGATGTCCAGCACATCCTAGATGTTTCTCAGTTATTGGATTTTCCTCAATTGAAAACATTTTGTTTAGCTCTGTACTACATGTTTAATAGGGTTGTTGGATTTACTGGTGTCTAGCTTTTTCTGTTCTTTTTATACCTTGGATATTAGGCCTCTATCTGATGTGGAGTTGGTTATGATCTTTTCCCATTCTGTTGGCTGCAGTTTTGTTTTCTTGACACTGTCCTAAGCCTTACAGAAACTTGCAATCTCATTAAGTTTCATTTGTTAATCTTTGACCTAAGAGCAGGGGTCATTGGTGTTTTGTTCAGAAAATTATTTTCCTATGCCTACGTATTCTAAGTTTTTCCCTATTTTCTCATCTAATAGTTTCAGTGTATCTGGTTTAATGTGGATATATTTGATCCACTTACACTTAAGCTTTGTAGAAAGAGATAAGAAAGGGTCTATTTTCATTCTTCTGCATGCTGAGTGCCAGTTGGACGAATACCATTTGTTGAATAGGCTGTCATTTTTCCATTGAATATTTACAGGTCCTTGGTCAAAATTCAGGTGACCCTATATATGGGGCCTCATTACGGGGTCTTCTATTCTATTCCATTGATCCATGTGCCTATTTCTGTACCAGTCCCACACAGTTTTCATCAGAATTGCCTTGTACTATAGCTTGAGGTCAGGGATAGAGATTCTCGCAGATGTTTACTTGTTTTTGAGGATGGATTTCGCTTTTCTAAGTCTTTTGTTATTCCAGGTGAAATCACACATTTCTCTTTCCAATTCAATGAAGAACTACATTAGAATTTTGATGGGGATATCATTGAATCTGTAGATTGCTTTGGGTAAGATGGTCATTTTTAGAATGTTGATCCTTCCATTCCATGAGCATGGGAGATCTTTCCATTTTCTGAGACTTTCCTTGATATCCTTCTTTAGAGGTTTGGAGTTCTTGTCATACAGGTCCTTCACTTACTTAGTTGGAGGCACACCAAGGTATTTCATCATTTTTGTGATTATAGTAGAGGATATCTTTTTCCTAATTTCTTTCTCCACATGATTGTCCTTTGAATACAGGAAGGCTACTGATTTGTTTGAAGTAATTTAATATTCAGCCACTTTGCTGAATGTTTATCAGCTGTAGTAGTTCTCTGGTGGAATTTGTGGGATCACTTACATAAACTATCATATCATCTGCAAAAAGTTTTTACCTTCCGAATGTGACAGTTTACATTTCACAGAAAACCCTTCATTATTTATAGCTTCAATGTATCTTCAGTTGATTAAAATGATATCAGCAATCCTCTCTTATTAGTACAATTCTCAAATGGCAAGCAATAGATAAGAAAGTGTCATAGTTTGGTATAGTGTCAATACTTAGAGTCAGGTTACTCTGTCGGAGATAACTCTGTAGTTCTTCTCCTGATGAAGATGGGAAGTCAGAGGCAGATGTAGAGGAAAAAGTGGGTGCACAAGGTACAGAAGCTCTGCATTCAGTACATGATTTTTGTCCCTTTTTCACAACATGGTTATTTTCATGTACATTTAACTATTTAGGCTTTTGATAAAACACAGTGCTACACAATATGTGTGTGTGTGTGTATATATATATATATATATATATATATATATATATATATATATATATGTAATAAATTGGCTAAAGATTCTTCTTAAATTTTCAAAAATATCTGTAATTTTATTATAAAGTCTCTTCATGTGCACATCTTCATAAACTAATATATACATAGAACATTAGTTCAGAGATGCTCCTGTAAAGCTTTAGTATTACCTAGATCTGACATTGCCTTTATAAATACTCAGCGAAGCAAACAAAGATACTCTAACTTTTGGATCATATCCAAGATTATGTAGAAAGAACAAAAGCAGCAATCCATAGAAGACAGTGAGGTGAGCCCTTTACTATCTTTTGCTTTTCGTTTTAGATGTTTGAAAAACTCTGGAAGCAGACATGAGGTTATCTGTATATTGTCCAAGAACTTGATTTTCCTATTTTAGCTTCAGGTTTACTTCCTCAACTGCATCTACTCTTGCAGAAAGATTTTCAAGTTTGTGTTGTAGTTCAAACTCTTGATTGAGAAGTGGAGTCTTTCTTCCAGTTCCACCTGATTTTCAGCATAAACTGCGTCCATATCAGCATTCATCATCTTGGGAACATACATTGAGCTCTTGAAAACAAACTCCTTAGTGATGGGTCTTGCATCTGCAGCATATGGAGGAGGTGGGATAGGTAGCCAACTTACATTATATTAAAGAGGAAAAGTTCAGTATACAGTGTATGGAACTTAGATTTAAAAATCTGGTATTGAAAAGGGATCAGTTGAGATTTCCCTATGCAAATAAATAGATGTGAGGATCACATGGTCCACTTTCAAATTCTAAATGTTAGTTTGTTTGTTCATTTGTTTGTAATCTTCAGGCAACAGTAAAATCTACTTGTTGACAGAGGTGTCCATAGAAACAATAAATCAATTTCAGAGAAGATATTTTTTGAACAGTCAGTTTGTACTGGTGAATGATGCTTGGGAGTGAGACTTCAGATGCTGCTTGAGGTAACAGGTTCTGGAATAGCTTTTGTTGCAGAGGGGACAAGCATGGGGCCTCTCACCACTGTGCTTTTTTATGTGTCTCTTTAGATCTGTTGAACGGTAGAATGTCCATTTGCAGCCAGGCACATTGCACTCATAACTCCTCTTTCCAGTGTGTTTCTTCATGTGGTCTTTGAGGTGGTGAGCCTTTGTGTAAGATTTCCCACAATCTGGGTAGGAACATGAGTAGCGCTTCAAAGGTTGAGGGTTGATTGGAGAGACAGGGCTCAGTGTCTGCAGGTCTGCGTTCATTTCTGGACCCTTTCCTTGAACCAAATCAGAAGCTGAAGAGCTTGCCTGGGGTTGTCTTTGAACAGAAGTGTAACTTGAAGGATTTGAGGATTCACCTACATATGGGGCTTGGTTACTAAGTAATGTCACATGATGATCAAGGCTTTGCACAACATTGGGTGTTCCATTGCTACTTGGGTAGACATTAGGTTCAAGAGAGGTTCTCAAATGATCCAAGGAGAATGACTCTTCAGAACTTGGAATTCTCTCTGGATGCCAAGCTAAGTGTTCTTGTATAGGACATGAAGTCACCTGAGGATCAAGTTTTTCTTCCACATCAGGTGTTCCATTCACACTTGGGGAAGCATCAGAATCAAGAAAGGCCATTATGTCATCCAAGAAGAAAGACTCTTCAGAAAGGGGACTTGTCTCTGGGTGCCAAGCCAGGTTGACTTGGTTAGTAAGTGAAGTCACTTGAGGATCAAGGCTTTCTTCAACTTTGGATGTTCCATGCAAACTTCGGGAAGCATCAGAATCAAGAAAGGCAATTATGTCATCCAAAAAGAAAGACACTTCAGAACTGGGACTTGCCTCTGGGTGACAATCTAGGTTGGCTGGGTTACTAAGTGAGGTCACCTGAGGAACAAGGTTTTCTTCAACATTGGGGGATCCATTCAAACTTGAGGAAGCATCAGAATCAGGAAAGGCTATTATCTCATCCAAGAAAAAAGACTCTTCAGAACTGGGACTTGTCTCTGGATGACAAGCTTGTTTTTCTGGTTTACTAAGTGAAGTCACCTGAGCATTTTGGCTTTCTTCAATACTGGTAGCTCCATTCAGATTTAGGGAAGCATTAGAATCAGGAAAGGCTATTATCTCATCCAAGGAGAATGTCTCTTCAGGACTGGGACTTGTCTCTGGGTGACAAGCTAGGTGGTCTTCCTTACTAAGTGAAGTCACCTGAGCATTTTGGCTTTCTTCAATACTGGTAGTTCCATTCAGATTTAGGGAAGCATTAGAATCAGGAAAGGCTATTATCTCATCCAAGAAGAATGTCTCTTCTGGACTGGGACTTGTCTCTGGGTGACAAGCTAGGTGGTCTTCCTTACTAAGTGAAGTTACCTGAGGATCAATGCTTTTTTCAACATTAGGTTTTTCATTCAAACTTGGATGGATATTTGGATTCACAGAAGTTCTCATTTGATCCAAGGAATATAACTCTTTAGAACTGGGACTTGTCTCTGGATCCCAAGCTATGTGGTCTTGATTACAAAATGAATTCACCTGAGGATCCAGCCTTTTTTCAACATTTGGTGTTCCATTCAGACATGGGTAGACATTTGGATCAGAGGACCTCATCTGATGCAAGTAGCATGACACTTTAGAACTGGGATAATTCTGTGGATGCCAAGTCATATTTTCTTCTGCATTGAATTTTGCCCTCTTAGGCCCGTGAAAATTTGGGCCAAAACTGGTGTTTGGCATCTGAAAACCATAGAAAGTCTGGCCACCAATTGGATTTGTCACCCAGTGACTGACCATCAAATTCTGATCACATCTGTGTCCTGATAACTGATACCCAAAGAGAAAGTGCTCACCACAGACCAGGTTATCCTGACCTCTGTAGACATTCTGACCACGGAAGGATGACTTCTGGTAGTAGAGCTTCATGTGGTCATGGTTATCTCTCACCGGAGGCTCATAAAAAGCCTGATATACATTAGAAGGTATCATCAGATCTGCATTGAATCTATTATTAGCTACTAAATCCCTCTGCTGATACCAAAAAGAACTCTGTTCAGAAAAATAGTCCAGGGAGCGATCTACATTTGAATTCTGGTCTGCATGGCTTCCAGAAGGAGCAGCATGATGATTACCAAAGGGAATCCTCTCACTGTCATTCAAGGCTGTATTTTGGATCACAAGAGTCTTGTCAAAGTTGACTGTCCTCATCCAGTGTCCTTCAATGTAGAGAGATTCCCTAGCTTCAAGAACAGCTTTATTCTGGGCATGAGGATGGCATATCTTTGGTGTGTTGTTGAGCTCCTTAAGCTGAGTGTCTTCCGGGAATTTTTTCTGCTGAAGAGACTCAGCTATCTGATTCACAGAGGAAGTCTCACTTGGCTCTCCAGTTTTTCCTGGGTGTGCTGTCGAGTTCAGAGTACAGGTTATCTCAGGTGTGCTAGAGTATGCAGATGCCATCACTGTTGGTTTCCAGGCAAGCATCTCTGAGCTCTGACCTGAGACAGGCTGGCTGGACTCCACAGGGAAAGGCTGGGGATTACACCTCCCTGGCTGGAATGCACCTGTGGATTCTTCCATGTCTATGCAAGCTTCACAAATGGCCTGGGGACTCTTCAAGTTCCTGCACTGTTGGGAGAAAAATCAACATCTGGCTAAACTAGGTATTCAGTGGTAGAGATTAAAGTTCTTGAGAATACTCAAATTCGGCGGACAGGCAGAACTTAAATGGTAGACACAAGAAGGCATAAAATGTTCTCTGGAGATCAGGGATTCACAACTTTAAGGGCTCTGATGAAGGTGGGATGGGCAAACAAAACTTCATTACCCTGGGATCTCCTTTTATAAAGCTAGGCCTGATATGTTCAGTACTTCTGAGTCTACGATTTCATAAGACTTATGTTTCCACATGTAGGCCCCCATACTTAGAAGACATGTTTAAATATCTCACCCCAGGCTCTTAGAGTTTAGAAGATGCTCTCATTAAGTAAACTCTTAGGAACTGTGTATGTTAGCTTGCCTCTGACTTACTTTATAAACAATATACAGTTACATGGTTGCATTCATCAACTTTAGAAGAGAATGTGGAACAGGATTTGTTGGTGGGACTGGTGGGTTTTTACAGGAGCAGTAGGTCATGTGGGGTTTGTTTTGAATGAAGAGAGTGAATGAAAAAAACTTGTGAGCTGATGAAACCTCTTGCTGTGGAGACTTATAGAGTACAAGAGGTTAATCTTTGTAATGGTGGATACAGAATCTGGTGTGATTATTTTTTTGCAATGCTACAATCTGTTGTGTCCTTTTGGTATGGGATCCCATCCATTTTCTCAAATATTATAGATAAATGCTAAGAGAGGGTTTCACTCTCAGCACACTGACTATAGGACCCAGTTACCTAGAATTGTGTCCACATAGTTCATGGATCCTGGATAGATCCTGATGGTGGTAAAGGTTGATGAAATGAGACAAAAATCTTATTTTAAATTTTAAAAGCAAATAGTGAAAACCAATGTTTAAGAAAGGAAGATGGAATGAAAGACAGAAAAAAACAAGAAAAGAAATAATACAAATGGAGAAATCACATCATCATCATGAGACACAACATGTAGTATTAGAACAAAAGTGAAGTTGTTTGGATGGATAGTTGCACTCTTAAAATTGATAAAAAAAAAAAAAAACTGTAAGATAGGAGATTAAAATTGCTTGCACCTTTTCACCAATTAGAAACCACTTGAAAAAAATACACTCTGAATTTGTGAAGGCATCATTCCGTAGGCATCACTTATTAAAACACATACAAGGTGTCCAGATCAACATCCAGCCTCTCTTCTATCCCAGAGAAGTGGAAAATCATTCCTCCCATGATGATTTACAGGAAGTTACAGGACAACTCATTTTTACAGAAGACATTTATACTTCAATCTGGTCTCATAATCTTTATCTTTTGTCTCTAACCCTTGATTGCTGAAATTAAAAATACTTGCCATAATATAGGCCAAGGATTCTCTTTTTTTGTATTGCCATAACACATAGCTGCAGGCTACTTCCTAATTAATACCATACCACATAACATATTCAGTTTTAAATAATTTATATTTTGATATTTATGATTTTCAACTAACAACATCTACAACAACAACAATTAGAATACTATGGTAAGACAATAAAATCAGTCACAACAATCCTAACTATCTCTTAAGATCAATGCCCTTGCCATTCAGCTCCATAAGGAAGAATTTTTAGAAAACAAAGTGGAGAAGAGCTTAAAACATGTAGGCACAGGGGAAAGTTTTCTCAACAGAAAACAAATAGATTATACTCTAAGATCAAGAATCAACAATCGAGACCTCATAAAATTGGAAAGTTTCTGGAGGCTAAGCATATTATCAAGAAGACAATATGTCCAACAACAGATTGAGGAAGGATGTTTGATACTCCTGCAACTGATGGAGGGCTAATATACAACATATACAAAGAGCTCAGGAAGTTAGACTCCAGGGAATCAAATATTTATATATAAAACTGGTATACAAGGCCAACAAAGAATTCTCAGCTGAGAAATTCCAAATAGCTATGAAGCACCCAAAGAAATTATAAATATGGCTAGTTATCAGGTAAATGTAAATCTAAACAACCCTGAGAATACACCTTATTTTAATTAGAATGGCTAAGGTCAAAAATCAGGTGACAGAAGATGCTGGCAAGAATGTGGAGAGTAAAGAAAACTTCTTGAGTGTTGGTGGGATTGTAAGCTGGTACAACCACTCTGTAAAACAGTCTGGTGGTTTCGCAGAAAATTGAACATAGTGCTACCTGAAAACCCAGCTATTCCACTCCTAGACATATAGCCCAAAGACGTTCCAACATATGACAAGCACACATGCTCCACCATGTTCTAGCAGCCTTATTTATGATAGCCAGAAGCTGGAAGAAACCCAGATGTTTAAAAAAAAAATAATGTATAAAGAATGAATGGTACATTTATAAATTAGAAACAATGACTTTATGAAACACCTAGGCAAATATATGGGTCGAGATAATATCGTGAGTACCCCACGCACAAAATCACACACATGGAATGCCCTCACTGTGAAGAAAATACTAGCCACAGAACACTTTGAGTAACTCAGCAAAAATTGACAGACCTTATGATGTGCAAGGAAGAAGGAAGGCCAAAATGCCAAACCTCAGTCCTGTTTAGTAGAAAGAACAAAACACTTTAGATAGGAAATACAAGGTAAAATAGAGGAATAGGGAATAAAGAAAAATCATTCAGAGACTTCTTTATATGGGGATCCATGCCATATGAAGCCACCAATCCCTAGCTCTATTGCTGATGCACAAAGTGCTTAGAAGCAAGAAACATATAGAGATGCCTACTCTGGGTCTCTGCCAGAGTTAAATGCATACAGCTGAGCATGTTAGCATCTAACCATCAGAGTGAACTTGGGGACCTTAAGGAAGGTGCTAAAGAAAAGCCTGAAGGAGCTGAAAGGGGTTGCAACTGCATGGGAAAACAATGTGATCAACCAACTAAACCCTACACAACCCCCAGGTACTATAACACTGATCATTGAGAACACATTGAGAAAACTATGGTTACAGTTGCATATGTAGCTGAACCTAGCAGTGTCTGGCATTAATTTGAGAAGAGGTCTTTGGTCCAGGGAGAATATGTTTCCCCAATATAGGGAAATGCCAAAACACTGGGGTTCAGAGGGTTGGAAGGGAGCAAGGTGGAGGACGAGCATACCATTATAAATATCAAAACAAAGAGTATGTAATAAGAAAGAAAAAGAAGAACCAATAAGAAAGAAGAATTCCTATGTCGGGTCAGGGTCTGGTCATTGGCACTTTGCTACATGTTCCAGTCATCCACCTCTGTTCTGAGCAAATAGTGACATATCTTTGAAAACCATCCCTTAGTCAGACTATTAGACTCCACAAGAAACTGACTTTCTCAGATCAAAAAATTGCCCTCTCTCACCAGTGGTCAACTCCAACTCTAAATGTACTGCCCACAGGTGTGGCAGATCAAGTCCACAAGGAACAGTATTTTAAAATGTTGTTTCGACACCTGGCTTCACAATTTTTTTTCTCCTATACTACTCAAGCATTGTGCTAATCATTGTTGACATAGCCTTGTGTAGCCCCTTCCTCCTTCCCTGGGAATGATAGGACTCACAGGAATATGTTCTTAAGCATTCCAAGGCCAAGGCAAGGGGTGGCTCCCACCCTGTCTCTTAAGATACAACAGAAATACCGTAAAAACTCTAATTATGGGGCTTATAATTCCATTCCAAACAATTAAAAGAAAGTCCCAAATAAACTGTATATGGATTTTTTATGAAATTCTAAATTCATGCCTATAGCATAATTTAAGCTTGTGATCATTAAATAAATTTATGAAACCACAATAAAATTCACAGACCGTATGGAGATGAAGAAGGAATTATGGATGCTTCATTCTAACTTAGAAGAAGGAACTTAGAAGACCTACTTAGAAGTAAGGACAGAGCCTTTCTGAAACCAACACAGATGCTTATAGCCAGCCATCAGACTGAGTACTGGGACCCCATTGGAGGAGTTATGGAATGTCCTAAAAGAGTTGAAGAAGTTTGCAACCCCGTTGTAAGAACAATAATACCAACCAGCCTGACTGTTCAGAGCTCCAAGGGAATAAACCCCCCACCAAAGAGCAAATATGGAGGAAGAAACCAAGGTTCCTGCTGCATGTAGCAGAAGATGACCTTACTATAGATTTAAGGGGAAACCCTTGATCCAGTATAGACTCGATGACCTTGTGTAGGGAAACCTTAGGGTGGTGCGGTAGAACTATCATAGAAACAACTTGATGTTGATGGAATGAAGGTTTGTGTAGAGGAAACCAGGAAAGAACATATAGATGAAAGTTAAATGAATAAAATATCCCATAAAATAAAATGATGAAATTAATTTTTCTCTATATGTATGTCAAAAAAAGAATTTTTGGATGTACTTACGGTTCGAAGTCCTGTACACTCACAATGGCAAGCTGAGGATGAAAAGTCCAAAAGAATGGTAGTTTTGAGTATTGGAACACAGATTGGTACAGCTGGTCTAATCTAGAGGCTGGAAACTGGCACAGCTGGTGCCAGTACCAGTGTAGGGACAGACTTGTGAACAAGCTGAAGACAAGCTGACAAATAGGCACTCCTTCCTGCATCCATGGACTTATATAGGCCTCCAGCGGAAGGTGTATCCTGGATTAAAGTATGTCTTCCTGTCACGTGTTCTTGGTCACCAACCAATTAACAAATTTCAACCAGTCACTATCTCACACGTGTGTCCATCTTGTGTAGATCTTTTGGCTTTCTAGGTATTTTCAAGTGGACAAAAAGGGGAAACTTGTTGGAAATCACAACCTTGTCCTCAGAAAAATGTGGTTTTCGTGTCCTAAAACACATTAAAAATAGGGGAAAACATAGTGTATCATGATTTCGTTTCAGAAGATATTTACAGATGGATGAATACCTAAGTTTGACCAAGTGGACTTGCAAATGATCTCTTTCTTTTACTTACCTCTTGCATTTGCCAGGCTTCTCTAGAGGACCAACACTCTCACAGTGAATCTTTCTATATATGTAAGTAGACAGAGATTTAGTATAATGGCTTACAGGTTGAGATATCTCAGCAACCCGTATCAAACAGAGCCTAGCTCCAATCACTAGACTAATCCAAATATAATGAGTGTTTCAAGGTTTTATATAAAAACAAGACCAGCAGTTCTGGATTATTTCCTCAACAAACCTGGTTAAAAAGTCAGTGTTTGCCTCAAAACTGTCAATGCAGAGGGAAGCAGATATTAAGTTTATGATATGACTCCCAGCATCACCCAATTATGTTAAAGGCCACAGTAGTATTCCAAGTAGATGTTTGTACCCATCCATTCTAATCGATGCTTTCTATAAAACATTGTTCCAGTAGATATTTGGGGTTGCCCTACAATACAAACTATCCTGCCTTACAATTGTAAATGTGGTCATGAGATAGTTGAATAAGGACCTAGCTGTGAGTTGCATCATATCAATCCTGTCTGGTTTTCGGGAGATCACAAATATTTCCCTGGCACTATAGCTTCTTGAGTTCTCTTTGTACCATTGATACTAGGTCCAAATGGTAGTATGTGCCCTTTATCCCAACTCTCAGAAGACAAATTGGTAGATTTCTAAGTTCTAGGTCAGCCTGGGAATGAGCCAGTTCTACTTTAAAAAAAAATATGATTTGGTCGAGGAATGATGACACATGCCTTAAATCCCAGAACTCTGAAATTGATCATTCAGATCCTTCAGTTGAAAATTACACAGAAAAGGCCAAGACAGCTAATACTAAACAGGGAATGACTTAATAGAATAAGGGAGACAAGTACCAGGCCCAGGAAGCAGAATCATTTGGGAGCAATGGCCTTGTACCTCTGGCTTTAGAGTCAAGATCCAAAGGGATTGCAGATTCTGGCTAGCTGGAGATAGGATATCAATGGAGATAAGAATAGACCATTTGACTATGAAGAAATATTCTGATAAGTGATTTCTGAGGACATAAAATTGTTGTGTTCCAGAATTAACTGAGTCTGTACCTAGCCCTAGAGGGAAATTAATTATGTATAGGTATCACACAATTGGTAATGATTTTTAAGGCATTTAAGGATCAAGGAGTTTTGATCCAACAATTCCTGCAGAAATTACACAAACACAGATCTTACTCAGCCAAATAGTTACTTTGAATGCACACCCTAATACAGTTCACATCAATGATGCAGCTCATGTTTTTGAATATGCCTTTATGATAGAGAGTAGAATAGAGTGACTAGGGAGTGTGAATATTAGCTGTGACCTTGTTGAAGTAGTTGTGGCTTTATTCAAGGTAGTGTTTCACTATCAGTGTGTGCTTTGATGATCCAATGCTGTGGCTCCACCTCATGCAGAATTAGAGGGCTCCCTTGGCTCCCTTTGTATCAAGCAGTAGAATGATCATCTCTGCCAACACCATGTCTGTCATGCTACATGATTCCATGCTTCTTACCATGAAGAAATGGACTGAACCTCTCAGACTGTTAACCAGCCCTAATTAAATGTTTGCCTTTACAAGAAATGAATTGTTCATAGTGTCTCTTCAGAGCAATAAAACCTTAACTAAAACTTATAGGTAATAAAATGTCAGAGACTACTGAAGGTTGGAATCATATGAAAAATGTGAAAGTATTTGAAATGTCTAAGGGACAATCTGAAATAAAGCAGTCTTGAAATAATACCATGGTTTTATAAACATGGTTCAATTTTATACTGTTAAATGAATTAGTATCCTTGAATTTAGTACACAAAATTGTATTGAATTATTGTTCAGAGAGTATGTGTACTTTGGAGAGGCAAGCTTAGGTAGTATATGAGTGGGTAAACAAAAAGAAAGTCCAAAAGGGAAAAGGAACTCCACATTAAGACCAATAGAGTCTACTAATCTGGACTCCTGAGAGCTCTCACCAAAGAGCATGCACAGGCTGATCAAATCCCCATCCCCATGCACATATGTAGCAGATTCTTAGTCTCCACGTGGATCCCCCAACAACTGCATAAGGGACTGTACCTAAAGCTGTTGTCTGACTGGAAACTGTTTCCTTAGAATGTCACCTTGTCTGACCTCAATGAAAAAAGTTGGGCCTAATCCTTATGAGATAAGATTAGATGTGCTAGTGTGGTTGGATTCCCACGGAGCCCTCCCCCTGTGAGAGGAAAGGGGAGTTGGTGGGAGAGGGACTCTGTAAGGAAGTGACAAATGAGCAGTGTTTGGGATACAAGTAAATAAATAAAAAAATTAAAAATAAAAAAAATATAGTGATAATGTATTAAAACAAGGGGTACATAATCACTCTCCTTCAGGCAGCAGTAAATGCTCTGGCCAGATGATTCTAGAAATAGAAACAAGAATAAAGGGACCACGGGGAAAACTGATGCTGTTATGCTGGAGCAAAAAAATTAGAGTTGATTAAGAAGAGACCAGCTTAGAGTCAGCCTCCAGTGCTACAAAATCAGAGCTGGAAAAAAGGCACAAGCCCTTTGTCATGGCACAGAAGACAATAGGTGAAGCCAAACTAATGACACAAGGAGCTGGGCATAATTTCTTCCCCAGGGTATTTTACTTCCCCTTCTAAGAATGACTGAAGCATCCACATTTAGGTCTTCCTTCTTATCGAGGTTCATATGATCTGTGAGATATATTTTGGGTCTTCAAAACATTTGGGCTGTTATCCCTTTATCAGTGAGTGCATACCATGTGTGTTTTTTTGTGAAGGGGTTACCTCACTCAGAAGGATATTTTCTAGTTCCTTCCATTTGCCTAAAAGTTTCATATAGTCAGTGTTTTGAATAGCTCTGTAGTGCATCATTGAGTAAATGTTCCATGTATTTGTTGTATGCATACCTCTTTTGAAGGACATCTGGGTTTTTTCCAGCTCATGGCTTTTATAAATATGGCTGATATGAACAAATAGGGATCCATCCTGTTATGGTTTACATACACTTGGCCCAGGCAGTGGCACTTGGAATGTGTGGCTTTATTGGAGTAAGTGTGTCATTGTGGAGATGGACTTTGAGACCCTCCTCCTATCTATGAGAGGAGACCAAGTCTGTTCCTATCTCCCTTTGGATGAAAATGTAGAACTCTCAACTCCTCATGCACTTTGCATGCCTGGACTTGCCATGTTCCTGCCTTGATAATGAACTGAATCTGTTTTTGATAAAACACAGTGCTACACAATATGTGTGTGTATATATATATATATATGTATATGTAAGAAATTGGCTAAAGATTTTTCTTAAATTTTCAAAAATATCTGTAATTTTAATATAAAGTCTCTTCATGTGCACATTTTCATAAACTAATATATACATAGAACGTTAGTTCAGAGATGCTCCTGTTAAGCTTTAGTATTACATAGATCTGACATTGTCTTTATAAATACTCAGTGTAGCAAACAAAGATACTCTAACTTTTGGATCATATCCAAGATTATGTAGAAAGAACAAAAGCAGCAATCCATAGAAGACAGTGAGGTGAGCCCTTTACTATCTTTTGCTTTTCGTTTTAAATGTTTGAAAAACCCTGGAAGCAGACATGAGGTTATCTGTATATTGTCCAAGAACTTGATTTTCTGATTTTAGCTTCAGGTTTACTTCCTCAACTGCATCTACTCTTGCAGAAAGATTTTCAAGTTTGTGTTGTAGTTCAAACTCCTGATTGAAAAGTTGAGTCTTTCTTCCAGTTCCACCTGATTTTCAGCATAAACTGCGTCCATATCAGCATTCATCATCTTGGGAACAAACATTGAGCTCTTGAAAGCAAACTCCTTAGTGAAGGGTCTTGCATCTGCAGCACATGGAGGAGGTTCGATAGGTAGCCAACATACATTAAATTAAAGAGGAAAAGTTCAGTATACAGTGTATGGAACTTAGATTTAAAAATCTGGTATTGAAAAGGGATCAGTTGAGATTTCCCTATGCAAATAAATAGATGTGAGGATCACATGGTCAAATTTCAAATTCTAAATGTTAGTTTGTTTGTTCATTTGTTTGTAATCTTCAGGCAACAGTAAAATCTACTTGTTGACAGAGGTGTCCATAGAAATAATAAATCAATTTCAGGAAAGATATTTTTTGAACAGTCAGTTTGTACTGGTGAATGATGCTTGGGAGTGAGTCTTCAGATGCTGCTTGAGGTAACAGGTTCTGGAATAGCTTTTGTTGCAGAGGGCACAAGCATGGGGCCTCTCACCACTGTGCTTTTTTATGTGTCTGTTTAGATCTGTTGAACGGTAGAATGTGCATTTGCAACCAGGCACATTGCACTCATAACTCCTCTTTCCAGTGTGTTTCTTCATGTGGTCTTTGAGGTGGTGAGCCTTTGTGTAAGATTTCCCACAATCTGGGTAGGAACATGAGTAGCGCTTCAAAGGTTGAGGGTTGATTGGAGAGTCAGGGCTCAGTGTCTGCAGGTCTGCGTTCAAATCTGGACCCTTTCCTTGAACCAAATCAGAAGCTGAAGAGCTTGCCTGAGGTTGCCTTTGAAAAGAAGGGCAACTTGAAGGATTTGAGGATTCACCTACATATGGGGCTTGGTTACTAAGTAAAGTCACAGGATGATCAAGGCTTTGCACAACATTGGGTGTTCCATTGCTACTTGGGTAGACATTAGGATCAAGAGAGGTTCTCAAATGATCCAAGGAGAATGACTCTTCAGAACTTGGACTTCTCTCTGGATGCCAAGCTAAGTGTTCTTGTATAGGACATGAAGTCACCTGAGGATCAAGTCTTTCTTCCACATCAGGTGATCCATTCACACTTGGGGAAGCATCAGAATCAAGAAAGGCCATTATGTCATCCAAGAAGAAAGACTCTTCAGAAAGGGGACTTGTCGCTGGGTGCCAAGCCAGGTTGACTTGGTTACTAAGTGAAGTCACTTGAGGATCAAGGCTTTCTTCAACTTTGGGTGTTCCATGCAAACTTTGGAAAGCATCAGAATCAAGAAAAGCAATTATGTCATCCAAAAAGAAAGACTCTTCAGAACTTGGACTTTTCTCTGGGTGACAATCTAGGTTGGCTGAGTTACTAAGTGAGGTCACCTGAGGATCAAGGTTTTCTTCAACATTGGGGGATCCATTCAAACTTGAGGAAGCATCAGAATCAAGAAAGGCTATTATCTCATCCAAGAAAAAAGACTCTTCAGAACTGGGACTTGTCTCTGGGTGACAAGTTTGGTTGGCTGGGTTACTAAGTGAAGTCACCTGAGCATTTTGGCTTTCTTCAATACTGGTAGTTCCATTCAGATTTAGGGAAGAATTAGAATCAGGAAAGGCTATTATCTCATCCAAGGAGAATGTCTCTTCAGGACTGGGACTTGTCTCTGTGTGACAAGCTAGGTGGTATTCCTTACTAAGTGAAGTCACCTGAGCATTTTGGCTGTCTTCAATACTGGTAGTTCTATTCAGATTTAGGGAAGCATTAGAATCAGGAAAGGCTATTATCTCATCCAAGGAGAATGTCTCTTCAGGACTGGGACTTGTCTCTGGGTGACAAGCTAGGTGGTCTTCCTTACTAAGTGAATTCACCTGAGGATCAATGCTTTTTTCAACATTAGGTTTTCCATTCAAACTTGGATGGATATTTGGATCCACAGAGGTTCTCATGCGATCCAAGGAGAACAAAACGACAGAACTGGGGTTTGTCTTTGGATGCCAAGTTAGGTGGTCTTGACCAATATGTGAAATCATTTGAGATTCATGGCTTTTTTCAACATTTGGTGTTCCATTCAGTCTTGGGTGGATATTTGGATCCACAGAGGTTCTCATCTGATCCAAGGAGAGTAACTCTTTAGAACTGGAACTTGTCTCTGGATCCCAAGCTATGTGGTTTTGATTACAAAATGAATTCACCTGAGGATCCAGCCTTTTTTCAACATTTGGTGTTCCATTCAGTCATGGGTAGACATTTGGATCAGAGGACCTCATCTGATGCAAGTAGCATGACACTTTAGAACTGCGATAATTCTGTGGATGCCAAGTCATATTTTCTTCTGCATTGGATGTTGCCCTCTTAGACCAATGAAAATTTGGGCCAAAACTGTTGTTTGGCATCTGAAAACCATAGAAAGTCTGGCCACCAATTGGATTTGTCACCCAGTGACTGACCATCAAATCCTGATCACATCTGTGTCCTGATAACTGATACCCAGAGAGAAAGTGCTCACCACCGACCAGGTTATCCTGAACTCTGTAGACATTCTGACCATGGAAGGATGACTTCTGGTAGTAGAGCTTCATGTGGTCATGGTCATCTCTCACCGGAGGCTCATAAAATGCCTGATATTCATTAGAAGGTATCATCAGATCTGCATTGAATCTATTATTAGCTACTAAATCCCTCTGCTGATACCTAAAAGAACTCTGTTCAGAAAAATAGTCCAGGGAGCGATCTACATTTGAATTCTGGTCTGCATGGCTTCCAGAGGGAGCAGCATGATCATTACCAAAGGGAATCATCTGACTCTCATTCAAGGCTGTATTTTGGATCACAAGAGTCTTGTCAAAGTTGACTGTCCTCATCCAGTGTCCTTCAATGTAGAGAGATTCCCTAGCTTCAAGGACAGCTTTATTCTGGGTATGAGGTTTGTATATCTTTGGTGTGCTGTTGAGCTCCTTAAGCTGAGGGTCTTCCGGGCATTTTTTCTGCTGAAGAGACACAGCTATATGATTCACAGAAGAAGTCTCACTTGGCTCTCCAGTTTTTCATGGGTGTGCTGTCGAGTTCAGAGTACAGGTTATCTCCGGTGTGCTAGAGTATGCAGATGCCATCACTGTTGGTTTCCAGGCAAGCATCTCTGAGCTCTGACCTGAGACAGTCTGGCTGGACTCCACAGGGAAAAGCTGGGGATTACACCTCCCTGGCTGGAATGCACCTGTGGATTCTTCCATGTCTATGCAGGCTTCACAAATGGCCTGGGGACTCTTCAAGTTCCTGCACTGTTGGGAGAAAAATCAACATCTGGCAAAACTAGGTATTCAGTGGTAGAGATTAAAGTTCTTGAGAATACTCAAACTGGGCACACAGGCAGAACTTAAATGGTAGATACAAGAAGGCATAAAATGTTCTCTGGAGATCAGGGATTCACAACTTTAAGGGCTCTGATGAAGGTGTGATTGGCAAACAAAAGCTTCATTACTCTGGGATCTCCTTTTATAAAGCTAGGCCTGATATGTTCAGAACTTTTGAGTCTATGATTTCATAAGAAATATGTTTCCACATGTAGGCCCCCATACTTAGAAGACATGTTTAAATATCTCACCCCAGGCTCTTAGGGTTTAGAAGATGCTCTCATTAAGTAAACTCTTAGGAACTGTGTATGTTAGCTTGCCTCTGATTTACTTTATAAACAATATACAGTTACATGGTTGCATTCATCAACTTTAGAAGAGAATGTGGAACAGGATTTGTTGGTGGGACTGGTGGGTTTTTACAGGAGCAGTAGGTCATGTGGGGTTTGTTTTGAATGAAGAGAGTGAAAGAAAAGAAACTTGTGGGATGATGAAACCTCTTGCTGTGGAGACTTATAGAGTACAAGAGGGTAATCTTTGTAATGGTGGATACAGAATCTGGTGTGATTATTTTTTTGCAATGCTACAATCTGTTGTGTCCTTTTGGTATGGGATCCCATCCATTTTCTCAAATATTATAGATAAATGCTAAGAGAGGGTTTCACTCTCAGCACACTGACAATAGGACCCAGTTACCTAGAATTGTGTCCACATAGTTCATGGATCCTGGATAGATCCTGATGGTGGTAAAGGTTGATGAAATGAGACAAAAATCTTATTTTAAATTTTAAAAGCAAATAGTGAAAACAAATGTTTAAGAAAGGAAGATGGAATGAAAGACAGAAAAAAACAAGAAAAGAAATAATACAAATGGAGAAATCACATCATCATCATGAGACACAACATGTAGTATTGGAACAAAAGTGAAGTTGTTTGGATGGATAGTTGCACTCTTAAAATTGATAAAAAAAAACTGTAAGATAGGAGATTAAAATTGCTTGCACCTTTTCACCAATTAGAAACCACTTGAAAAAAATACACTCTGGATTTGTGAAGGCATCATTCTTTAGGCATCACTTATTAAAACACATACAAGGTGTCCAGATCAACATCCAGCCTCTCTTCTATCCCAGAGAAGTGGAAAATCATTCCTCCCATGAAGATTTACAGGAAGTTACAGGACAACTCATTTTTACAGAAGACATTTATACTTCAATCTGGTCTCATAATCTTTATCTTTTGTCTCTAACTCTTGATTGCAGAAATTAAAAATACTTGACATAATATAGGCCAAGGATTCTCTTTTTTTGTATTGCCATAATGCATAGCTGCAGGCTACTTCCTAATTAATACCATACCACATAACATATTCAGTTTTTAAATAATTTATATTTTGATATTTATGATTTTCAACTAACAACATCTACAACAACAACAATTAGAATACTATGGTAAGACAATAAAATCAGTCACAACAATCCTAACTATCTCTTAAGATCAATGCCCTTGCCATTCAACTTCATAAGGAAGAATTTTTAGAAAACAAAGTGGAAAAGAGCTTAAAATATGTAGGCACAGGGGAAAGTTTCCTCAACAGAAAACAAATAGATTATACTCTAACATCAAGAATCAACAATTGGGACCTCATAAAATTGGAAAGTTTCTGGAGGCTAAGCATATTATCAAGAAGACAAAATGTCCAACAACAGATTGAGGAAGGATGTTTGATACTCCTGCAACTGATGGAGGGCTAATATACAACATATACAAAGAGCTCAGGAAGTTAGACTCCAGGGAATCAAATATTTATATATAAACTGGTATACAGAGCCCAACAAAGAATTCTCAGCTGAGAATTTCCAAATAGCTATGAAGCACCCAAAGAAATTATAAATATGGTAGTTATCAGGTAAATGTAAATCTAAACAACCATGAGAATACACCTAATTTTAATTAGAATGGCTAAGGTCAAAAATCAGGTGACAGAAGATGCTGGCAAGAATGTGGAGAGAAAAGAAAACTTCTTGAGTGTTGGTGGGATTGTAAGCTGGTACAACCACTCTGTAAAACAGTCTGGTGGTTTCGTAGAAAATTGAACATAGTGCTACCTGAAAACCCAGCTATTCAACTCCTAGACATATAGCCCAAAGATGTTCCAACATATGACAAGCACACATGCTCCACCATGTTCTAGCAGCCTTATTTATGATAGCCAGAAGCTGGAAAAAACCCAGATGTTTAAAAAACAAATAATGTATAAAGAATGAATGGTACATTTATAAATTAGAAACAATGACTTTATGAAACACCTAGGCAAACATATGGGTCGAGATAATATCGTGAGTACCCCACTCACAAAAACACACACATGGAATGCACTCACTGTGAAGAAAATACTAGCCACAGAAAACTTTGAGTACCCCAGCAAAAATTGACAGACCTTATGATGTGCAAAGAAGAAGGAAGGCCAAAATGCCAAACCTCAGTCCTGTTTAGTCGAAAGAACAAAACACTTTAGATAGGAAATACAAGGTAAAATAGAGGAATAGGGAATAGAGAAAAATCATTCAGAGACTTCTTTAAATGGGGATCCACGCCATATGAAGCCACCAATCCCTAGCTCTATTGCTGATGCACAAAGTGCTTCGAAGCAAGAAACATATAGAAATGCCTCCTCTGGGTCTCTGCCAGAGTTAAATGCATACAGCTGAGCATGTTAGCATCTAACCATCAGAGTGAACTTGGGGACCCCAATGAAGATGCTAAAGAAAAGCCTGAAGGAGCTGAAAGGGGTTGCAACTGCATGGGAAAAAAAATGTGATCAACCAACTAAACCCTACACAACCCACAGGTACTATGACACTGATCATTGAGAACACCTTGAGAAAACTATGGTTACAGTTGCATATGTAGCTGAACCTAGCAGTGTCTGGCATTAATTTGAGAAGAGCTCTTTGGTCAAGGGAGAACATGTTTCCCCAATATAGGGAAATGCCAAAACACTGGGGTTCAGAGGGCTGGAAGGGAGCAAGGTGGAGGAAGAGCATACCATTATAAATATCAAAAAAAGAGTATGTAATAAGAAAGGAAAAGAAGAACCAATAAGAAAGAAGAATTCCCATGTCGGGTCAGGGTCTGGTCATTGGCACTTTGCTACATGTTCCAGCCATCCAACTCTGTTCTGAGCAAATAGTGACATAACTTTGAAAACCATCCCTTAGTCAGACTATGAGACTCCACAAGAAACTGACTTTCTCAGATCAAAAAATTGACCTCTCTCACCAGTCGTCAACTCCAACTCTAAATGTACTGCCCACAGGTGTGGCAGATCAACTCCACAAGTAACAGTATTTTAAAATGTTGTTTCGACACCTGGCTTCACAATTTTTTTTCTCCTATACTGCTCAAGCATTGTGCTAATCATTGTTGACTTAGCCATGTGTAGCCCCTTCCACCTTCCCTCGGAATGATAGGACTCACAGGAATATGTTCTTAAGCATTCCAAGGCCAAGGCAAGGGGTGGCTCCCACCCTGTCTCTTAAGATACAACAGAAATACTGTAAAAACTCTAATTATGGGGCTTATAATTCCATTCAAACAATTAAAAGAATGTCCCAAATAAACTGTATATGGAATTTTTATGAAATTCTAAATTCATGCCTATAGCATAAGTTAAGCTTGTGATCATTAAATAAATTTATGAAACCACAATAAAATTCACAGACCGTATGGAGATGAAGAAGGAATTATTGAAGCTTCATTCTAACTTAGAAGAAGGAACTTAGAAGACCTACTTAGAAGTAAGGCCAGAGCCTTTCTTAAACCAACACAGATGCTTATAGCCAGCCATCAGACTGAGTACTGGGACCCCATTGGAGGAGTTATGGAATGTCCTAAAAGAGTTGAAGAAGTTTGCAACCCCGTTGTAAGAACCATAATACCAACCAGCCTGATTTTCCTGAGCTCAAAGGGAATAAAACACCCACCAAAGAGCAAATATGGAGGAATAAACCAAGGTTCCTGCTGCATGTAGCAGAACATGACCTTACTATTGATTTAAGGGGAAACCCTTGATCCAGTATAGACTCGATGACCTTGTGTAGGGAAACCTTAGGTTGGTGAGGTAGAACTCTCATAGAAACAACTTGATGTTGATGGAATGAAGGTTTGTGTAGAGGAAACCAGGAAAGAACATATAGATGAAAGTTAAATGAATAAAATATCCCATAAAATAAAATGATGAAATTAATTTTTCTCTATATGTATGTCAAAAAAAGAATTTTTGGATGTACTTACAGTTCGAAGTCCTGTACACTCACAATGGCAAGCTGAGGATAAAAAGTCCAAAAGAATGGTAGTTTTGAGTATTGGAACACAGATTGGTACAGCTGGTCTAATCTAGAGGCTGGAAACTGGAACAGCTGGAGCCAGTACCAGTGTAGGGACAGACTTGTGAACAAGCTGAGGACAAGCTGACAAATAGGCACTCCTTCCTGCATCCATGGACTTATATAGGCCTCCAGCGGAAGGTGTATCCTGGATTAAAGTATGTATTCCTGTCACGTGTTCTTGGTCACCAACCAATTAACAAATTTCAACCAGTCACTATCTGACACGTGTGTCCATCTTGTGTAGATCTTTTGGCTTTCTAGGTATTTTCAAGTGGACAAAAAAGGGAAACTTGTTGGAAATCACAACCTTGACCTCAGAAAAATGTGGTTTTCGTGTCCTAAAACACATTAAAAATAGGGGACAACATAGTGTATCATGATTTCGTTTCAGAAGATATTTACAGATGGATGAATACCTAAGTTTGACCAAGTGGACTTGCAAATGATCTCTTTCTTTTACTTACCTCCTGCATTTGCCAGGCTTCTCTAGAGGACCAACACTTTCACAGTGAATCTTTCTATATATGTAAGTAGACAGAGATTTAGTATAATGGCTTACAGGTTGAGGTAGCTCAGCAACCCATATCAAACAGAGCCTAGCTCCAGTCACTAGACTACTCCAAATATGATGAGTGTTTCAAGGTTTTATATAAAAACAAGACCAGCAGTTCTGGATTATTTCCCCAACAAACCTGGTTACAAAGTCAGTGTTTGCCTCAAAACTGTCAATGCAGAGGGAAGCAGATATTAAGTTTATGATATGACTCCCAGCATCACCCAATTATGTTAAAGGCCACAGTAGTATTCCAAGTAGATGTTTGTACCCATCCATTCTAATCGATGCTTTCTATAAAACATTATTCCAGTAGATATTTGGGGTGGCAGTACAATACACACTATCCTGCCTTACAATTGTAAATGTGGTCATGAGATAGCTTGAATAAGGACCTAGCTGTGAGTTGCATCATATCAATCCTGTCTGGTTTTCCGAAGATCACAAATATTTCCCTGGCACTATAGCTTCTTGAGTTCTCTTTGTACCTTTGATACTAGGTCCAAATGGTAGTGTGTGCCATTTATCCCAACTCTCAGGAGAAAAATTGGTAGATTTCTAAGTTCTAGGTCAGCATGGGAATGAGCCAGTTCTACTTTAAAAAAAATATGATTTGGTCGAGGAATGATGACACATGCCTTAAATCCCAGAACTCTGTAATTGATCATTCAGATCCTTCAGTTGAAAATTACACAGAAGAGGCCAAGACAGCTAATACTAAACAGGGAATGACTTAATAGAATAAGGGAGACAAGTACCAGGCCCAGGAAGCATAATCATTTGGGAGCAATGGCCTTGTACCTCTGGCTTTAGAGTCAAGATCCGAAGGGATTGCAGATTCTGGCTAGCTGGAGATAGGATATCAATGGACATAAGAATAGACCATTTTACTAAGAAGAAATATTCTGATAAGTGATTTCTGAGGACATAAAATTGTTGTGTTCCAGAATTAACTGAGTCTGTACCTAGCCCTAGAGGGAAATTAATTATTTATAGGTATCACACAATTGGTAATGATTTTTAAGGCATTTAAGGATCAAGGAGTTTTGATTCAACAATTCCTGCAGAAATTACACAAACACAGATCTTACTCAGCCAAATAGTTACTTTGAATGCACACCCTAATACTGTTCACATCAATGATGCAGCTCATGTTTTTGAATATGCCTATATGATAGAGAGTAGAATAGAGTGACTCGGGAGTGTGAATATTAGCTGTGACCTTGTTGAAGTAGTTGTTGCTTTATTCAAGGTAGTGTTTCACTATCAGTGTGTGCTTTGATGATCCGATGCTGTGGCTCCACCCAATGCAGAATGAGAGGGCTCCGTTGGCTCCCTTTGTATCAAGCAGTAGAATAATCATCTCTGCCAACACCATGTCTGTCATGCTCCATGATCCCATGCTTCTTACCATGAAGAAATGGACTGAACCTCTCAGACTGTTAACCAGCCCTAATTAAATGTTTGCCTTTACAAGAAATGACTTGTTCATAGTGTCTCTTCAGAGCAATAAAACCTTAACTAAAACTTATAGGTAATAAAATGTCAGAGACTACTGAAGGTTGGAATCATATGAAAAATGTGAAAGTATTTGAAATGCCTAAGGGACAATCTGAAATAAAGCAGTCATGAAATAATACCATGGTTTTATAACAATGGTTCAATTTTATACTGTTAAATGAATTAGTATCCTTGAATTTAGTACACAAAATTGTATTGAATTATTGTTCAGAGAGTATGTGTACTTTGGAGAGGCAAGCTTAGGTAGTATATAAGTGGGTAAACAAAAAGAAAGTCCAAAAGGGAAAAGGAACTCCACAGGAAGACCAATAGAGTCTACTAATCTGGACTCCTGAGAGCTCTCACCAAAGAGCATGCACAGGCTGATCAAATCCCCATCCCCATGCACATATGTAGCAGATTCTTAGTCTCCACGTGGATCCCCCAACAACTGCATAAGGGACTGTACCTAAAGCTGTTGTCTGACTGGAATCTGTTTCCTTAGAATGTTACCTTGTCTGACCTCAATGAAAAAGGATGGGCCTAATCCTGATGAGATAAGATTAGATGTGCTAGTGTGGTTGGATTCCCATGGAGCCCTCCCCCTGTGAGAGGAAAGGGGAGTTGGTGGGAGAGGGACTCTGTAAGGAAGTGACAAATGAGCAGTGTTTGGGATACAAGTAAATAAATAAAAAAATTAAAAATAAAAAAATACAGTGATAATGTATTAAAACAAGGGGTACATAATCACTGTCCTTCAGGCAGCAGTAAATGCTCTGGCCAGATGATTTTAGAAATAGAGACAAGAATAAAGGGACCACGGGGAAAACTGATGCTGTTATGCTGGAGCAAAAAAATTAGAGTTGATTAAGAAGAGACCAGCTTAGAGTCAGCCTGGAGTGCTACAAAGATCAGAGCTGGAAAACAAGCCCTTTGTCATGGCACAGAAGACAATAGGTAAAGCGCAACTAATGACACAAGGAGCTGGGCATTATTTCTTCCCCAGGGTATTTTACCTCCCCTTCTAAGAATGGCTGAAGCATCCACATTTATGTCTTCCTTCTTATCGAGGTTCATATGATCTGTGAGATATATTTTGGGACTTCAAAACATTTGGGCTGATATCCCTTTATCAGTGAGTGCATACCATGTGTGTTTTTTTGTGAAGGGGTTACCTCACTCAGGAGGATATTTTCTAGTTCCTTCCATTTGCCTAAGAGTTTCATATAGTCAGTGTTTTGAATAGCTCTGTAGTGCATCATTGAGTAAATGTTCCATGTATTTGTTGTATGCATACCTCTGTTGAAGGACATCTGGGTTCTTTCCAGCTCATGGCTTTTATAAATAAGGCTGATATGAACAAATAGGGATCCATCCTGTTATGGTTTACATATACTTGGCCCAGGCAGTGGCACTATGGAATGTGTGGATTTATTGGAGTAAGTGTGTCATTGTGGAGATGGACTTTGAGACCCTCCTCCTATCTACGAGAGGAGACCAAGTCTGTTCCTATCTTCCTTTGGATGAAAATGTAAAACTCTCAACTCCTCATGCACTTTGCATGCCTGGACTTGCCATGTTCCTGCCTTGATAATGAACTGAATCATTGAACCTAAAAAGTAATCCCAACTAAATGTTATGTGTAAGACATGCCTTGGTCATGGTGTCTGTTGAAAGCAGTGAAGGCTTAAGACAGAAGATGGCACCAGGAGTGGGTTATTGCTTTGAAAGGCCTTATCATTCATTTGTTTGGAAAAATGTGGATTTTGGTATTTTGGATTTAAAGAGTACTTTAATTCTTTAAATGGGGTTTAATAAACTATCCTTGAAGGGATATGGAAGACTTTGTTGGTGAGGGTGATCTGAACTGCTCAGACCTGGCCCAAGATCATGTGGTCTATTTCAGTGCAGAATTTCAGTCTGTGGCCTAAACGTTGGTTTTCAGGTAGTTGGGTGGAAAAATTCTTAAGCAGTGAAGGAGTTAGAAAATAGGCATGTAGTGATAATGTAATACAACAAGGGGCCAGATTCAAGCTCCTGAAAGCGGCATAACTCAGCAGCTTTAAACCTTGGTCTCTGGCTTTATGATCAAGGGAATGAGGCTACCCGGACAATTAATGCTGTTTATCTGGAGCTAAAAAATTAGGGATGATTAAGAACAGGCCAGCATCACTGTGGTAAAATCTTCTGAAAAGTATTTTTGGAGAGCAGAAAGAATCTGTGTTCCTGAGACATGGAAAGTTGCACCTCACACTGCAGCTGTACTTAGTAATATGTAAGAATCCCCCATGTGGTCCTGGTTTTGAAGGGGCCATGAAGAACTCTTGAGGCTTGTTACTATGAGAGGCCATTGAAAGCAAAAGGGTTTGTGGAAAATACAGCTTATCAGCTGTAAAAGGTTTCTGGTGGAATTCTTTGAGTCACATAAGTATACTATCATATCATCAACAAATAGTGATATTTGACATCTTGTTTTCTAATTTACATCCATTTGACTGAATTTGTGGTATTATTGCTCTTGTTAAGACTTCCAGTACTCCATTACAGAAGAAGAGTAATAGAAGTGTGGGCAGACTTGTCGAGTATCTTATTTTAGTGTGATTGATTCAACATTCTCCCTATTTAGATTAATATTGGCTACTCATTTGCTGTATATTGCTTTTACTATCTTTAAGGATGAGCCTAAAGTTCCAGATATTTCCAAACCATTAACATGAAATGGTGTTTTATTTTCTCTAGTTACTTCTAAGCATCTAAAGAGATCTTTATATAGTTTATTTATTTGATTTTTTTTTTGGTTGATTACTTTGATGGATTTTCATATATTGAACTCTCCCTGTATCACTGGGATGAACTTTACTTGATCATGTTAAAGGATCATATGTTGTGTTCTAGTATTCTTTTTACAAGAATTCGATTGAATATTTTCACGGCTGTTCATGAAGGAATATTGTCTGACACTTTCTTTCTTTCTTTGTAGGGTCTCTGTTTGATTTAAGAATTAGAGTAATTTTGGCTTCAAAGAATGAGTTGTGTAGTGTTCCTTCTCTTTCTATTTTATGAAATAGTGTCGACAATATTGGTATCAGTTCTTCTCTGAATGTCTGATAAAATATGGCACTGAAACCTTTGGCTTTTTACCCCCTTGGGATCAGAGGCTTTTGATGAGTTCTTGTTTTTATATAGTGATTATGGGACTGTTGTGATGATTTACTTGATTTAGATTTAAATTTGATCTTTGGTAATATGGAGAATATGAGACATTTTCTCAACATTTTCTGTTTGGTTGAGTATACACTTTTGTTGCAGGATCTGATGATTTGTTTTTACTTTCTTCAGTTTCTATTGTTATATCTTCCTTTTCTTTTCTGAGTTTGTTAATTTAGATAGTCTCTGTGTCCTCTAGTTAGTCTGGCTCAGGTTTCATCAATATTTTTTGATTTTATCAAAGACCTAGCTCCTGGTTTTGTTGATTTTTTGTATAGTTCCTTTTTGTTTCTACTTTGTTGATTTCATCTCTGATTTTGAGTGTTTCCTCCTGCCTATTCCTCTTAGATGTATCTTCTTTTTTTTGTTCTATAACTTTTAGTTCTTCTGTCAAGCTGGTTGTGTATGCTCTCTGCAGTTTCTTTTGGAACAAATCCAAGCAATAAGTTTTCTTCTTAATACTGCTTTCATTGCATCCCATAGTTTCAGTTTGGTGTGCTCTCATTTTCATTAAATTTTGAAAATCCTTAAGATTTTATTTATTTCTTCCTTGAACATGGTATTGTTGTGTAGGGCATTGTTTATGTGTATGTGGTCTTTTTGATTTGTTTTTGTTTTTGAAGAGGAGCCTTCGTCCATGGTTATTTGAAAGGGTGCATGGAATCATGTCAATATTTTTTTTTTCTTTTTCTTTTTTTTTTTTTTTTTTTATACTAACTGCAGGTGCTCTTGTATTTGGAGCACAGTTCTTCACCTTGATAGAACTTTTCCTCTGATTAGTCAAAATTGTCCTTCCTTAACAATGTTGGTAACTTTTCTTGAAAATTTATCTTATTTGGTATTAGAATAGCCACTCTAGATTGTTTCTTAGTACCATTTTTCCTTGAAATTTCTTCCTAACCTTTTACTCTGAGGTACTATTTGTGTTTGTTCCTGAGAGGAGTTTCCGGTATGCAGCAAAATGTTGGACTCGGATTGTGCGTACATTCTTATAATCTATGTCTCTTTATTGGGGAAATGAATCCAATGATGCTAAGAGATATCAAAGAACCATTATTGGTCCCTGTTATTTTTATTGTTAGAAGTAGAATTATGTTTGTGTGGTTTTCTTCTTTAGGGTTTTCACAAGTGATAGAAAAACACAAGGATTTGGGGGACTCTGAGACTTTTGCAAAAAGCCTCATTTGTATAATGTAAGACACTAAAAACATAGAAATGGTTAAAGTGTAACTCATAGACTTTCCAGTCATTACTAAGCTCTGAGATTCAGCTTGTGCATGACAAATAAAAACAGTGGCCTAGAATAAATCTCAAAAAAGCCAGAATATACTGACTGATTGCCACCTATCTAGAAAGACCTTCATAGGTTCCTGATGCATGGCATATTCAGTTCATGCTATAATAACACAATTCTGAGAAACAAAACAGGGACACAACTCTTAAAAATTTGGAATGTATAAACAAAGTTCTAAACATGTAAAAGCACCGATTTAGTGGACAGGTTAAGCTATACAGTCCAAGCTGAGCATACCTTTTTTGCTATACTTTCTTTGTTTTGAATATTTGGTATTTTGACTATTTTATGTCAGAGGGAATTTTATTTATCTGGTCTAATCTATTTGGAGTTTTGTAGATTTCTTGTATGTTCATGGTCATCTCTTCCTTTAGGTTAGTGAATTAGCCTCTAAATTTTGTTCAAGATATTTAGTGACACTTTTATTTGAGAGTCTATATTTTCTTCTACAACTATTATACTTTGGTTGACTCTTCTTATTGTGTCCTGGAATTACTAGATGCATTAAGATAATGCTTTTAGATTTTTGCATTATCTCTGACTGATGTGCCAATGTTTACTGTGGTATCTTTTGCCCCTGAGAAACTCTCTTCCATCTCTTGCATTCCGTTTGTAATGCTTGTGTCTACGACTTCTAATCTCTTTCTGAGGTTTTTTATCTCCAGGGTTGTTTCTTTTTGTGATTATTTTTTTTCTATTTTTGTTTCTAATTCCTTCACCTGTGTGGTTGTATTTTTCTGTAGCTCTTTAACTGATATTTCTTTTCCTCTTTAAGGTCTTCTATGTGTTTAATGGTTCTCATGTGTTTCTTCAACTTGTTTACTGGTTCTCATGTAATTTATGTGCCTCTAGAAGACCTTCATCATCCTTATCATGCAGTTTGTTTTTATGTCCAAATCTTGCTTTTCTGGTGTGTTGGGCTGTCTCTTCCTTGTTTCTGTCATTTTCAGGTTGTGTTTGATTCCCTTGCTTAGTTACTAGCACTACACTCTTAACATCTTGTTATCTGTGATGCCAGGTTTTCTTATTGTCTCTGAATTATGTGTGTGTGTGTGTGTGTGTGTGTGTGTGTGTGTGTGTGTGTGTGTGAATGTGAGTGGTCCCTTCAAACTACTCCACATTAGAGAGGTAATCAAAATTTTGAAGCACAAAAAGTATATAGTCCTATTGAACCAACTGATATCAGTACACATTGATTTTTTTTCATTACGTTTTGTATATATCAACTAATCAGTAATATTTATGAGTGACAAATTTATTTTCAAGCATTTTTGTATACTTTTTGCATGTTTGTTTGTCCTGAAGTATATCTATAAGCTCTCTAGACACCAGTACATGTTAGATTGCCTCTAAATAATTGTATTACAATTTTAATGGAAATTATTTTGAATCTGTAAATTGCTTTTGGTAAGATAGTTAATTAACTATGTTAATCCTGCTCAGTCGGGATCATGGTAGATCTTTGCATCTTCTGATATCTTCCCCAGTTTCTTCATAGACATGAAGTTCCTGTTATATAGGTCTTTGACTTGCTGGGTTAAAGTCATATGAGAAATTTTTTTTAGGATTTTTTGGTATTATAAGAGAATTATCACCTTAAATTCTGTCTTAGCATATCATTTGCACAAATGAGGCCTACTGATGTTTCTTTTATTAATTTTTTGTGCAAGCATCTTACTGAATGAGTTCATCAGCTGTGGAAGTTTTCTGATAGAACTTGGAGGTCTGCTATTTATACTTTCAAGTCATCTGTGAACAATAATACTGTGCCTACTTTGTTCCAAATTGAATCCCTTAGATATTCTCATGTTGTCTTACTGCCCTTGTTAGAATGTCAAGTTTGTCTTGCCTACATATTGTGCAGAGATAAAGATGGAACAGACAGTGAGGAAACAGCCCTCCAATGATTATCCCAAATAGAGATACATTTCATGGGAGAGAGTCCACACTAGACCATATTAATGATACTTGGCTACTCTTCTATGCTTGCATGTAGGAACCTAGCATTATTGTCTCCTGAGTCTTCATCCAGTAGAGTATAGAAACAGACTGACAAACATTATGTGGAGCCCAGGAAGCATTCTGGAAGTTAAACAGGGGCTCTCTCAGTCTCTGTTCATTGATATTGGTAATCTTTTCTTCTTCCTGGCCTCCCTGGTTAGGCCTCAGCAGGAGAGGATATGACTAGACCTGCTGGGAATAGATGATCCAGGGTGGGGTGATACCCAGTGGACTCTGTTTCATTGAGGAGATAAGGAGGTAGTAATTAACATAAGGGTGAGAACCAATACAACAAAATAGCATGTGTTCCATGTTTTAAAGGTTTTTCACTATTGCAATAAAAAACACTCACTACCTGAGCTATCATATTTCCTGGGGAGACATAATATTCATAATATTCATGCCTACTAATCTCAGATAAGAATCATGGTATATATATATATATGTGTGTGTGTGTGTGTGTGTGTGTGAAGAGCTAGAAAGAGAGAGATTGAGAGATAGAGAGAGAGAGGGAGGTATGTAGGAAGGGAGGTAGGGAGGGAGGGTTCGAGGTAGGTAGGGATGGAAGTGGAGAGAGAGAGAACTAAATTCCAACTTGGTGAATCAGTAAGTTTTATGGAGGTTATTTTCACAAAAACAGATGAGGTGTTACAGGGGCAAAAATTACACAAAAGCAGCTTTATCTCCAATGTCCACCTCATCATTGGTGACAAGTCACTAGACGTAGAAACCTGAAGAAAATTGACAGCACAACAATTGTATAGTGCCTTTTTCAAGTGACTAAGCTAATATAAACCTCTCCCAGGCATGGAGGTTTGAGCTGCAAAGGAAGAGTTGCATAATGGATATAATGAGTGGTTTGTGCTTATTCAGGGTCTTCTTGGATGTATTATTAGTCGTTTCCCTTCCTACCTAATATTCCTGAAGATTACTGAATGATGGAATGTTTTAGTCTCAGAGGAAACCACTGATCTTGGCAGCTCAAAACCATTATGTCTTACTCTCTTGGTTGTATCAGAATTCTACCATAGTATCTGAATTTTTATTACTTCATTTTAATTTTCTTATGTTCAAACTGTAAGTAATGATTCTACCTGTTGTGAAAGCCCCTTACATATTTATTGGCCTAGTAAATGAATATGTTCCCTTAAAACTTGTGTTTCATTAATAAATTTATAAAGCAGTTTATAAAAAGTGAGTGTAAATCTCGTTAGAACAAATTTTATACAAGATAGTTCATAACACTTGAGCATCTAAAATAATAGACCCAGAAGTTAAACCAAGATTTTGGTATAGTACCATATCCTAACATATGCTCTACAACTCTATTAGGACCTAGAGACATTACTGTGATGATGTCAAAATGGGGACTGATTGTTCTATAAAGTAATATCATGAAAATTTATTCCTGTGACTGATGGATACCATAGAGGAGCAAAAGAAGTGGCTAAAATATAGTGCAAAGATCATATTGACAACCTAACGTATGTCCAAGAAAATATGAGAAAAATAAGAACTGTCATTATTCTAAATTTTTACATCTCTAGAAATCCAACATCATGATATATGTATAAGAGGAGTAGACACTAATGTGTATGAATGAGACAGAATTTGTGGACAGTAGTGACTAGGGTTGAAATAAGAAGAGTTGAGACAGGAATATGTGCAAGAAGTCTATTGTAAAAAAGAGTTACTTTATATTCAAGGACTTGCAGATTGTGTTACTGTTAAAACCATCTTTTCTAGAAAGGCTGGATCATTACAAATACAAACCTAGGTGCACAACAAATATTGATTAGAAAGGCCAATAAATCACACAATTTTAAAGTATCAAAAAAAGTCACAGAGTTTAAAAACTAGTGTTTTTAGTCATTTTATTTGAGATGCAATTCATAAAAACAAGTTTGAGGGAGGAGGAAAGGGGAGTAAAGGGGAGGATATAAGGTTAGAAATGTAAATGTTCAGAATATCCAATAAAATTTTAAAAATGTCAAACATAACAAATTTTTTTTCTTAAAAAATTTTATTAAATTGCAAAGCAGAACTTGAACACAAATTTAAATATCAGTAACAAGGTCACAAAACAGTTGCAAAATGTCTGTAATGGGAGGATTATATATCCTTATAACTAAGTCACCCATCCATGCCTACATTAGTACATTAGATAAATCTTCAAGTCAGCAGCCCAT
Organism: Micromys minutus; assembly: GCF_963924665.1. Classification (NCBI taxonomy): domain Eukaryota; kingdom Metazoa; phylum Chordata; class Mammalia; order Rodentia; family Muridae; genus Micromys; species Micromys minutus. Next base: position 106,839,963 of record NC_137970.1, on the reverse strand, counting down.
CGAAGAGCTAGCAGTTCCATTATTGGATCTTTCCTGTTACAAAAACTTGCTAATATTTTGGGTATCAGATCTTTATCAGATGGAAACTACAAACTAAACTTTTAAAATTTGTTAAAGAATGATTAAAATACTGTAACTAATTTGGTTTCAAAAACTCTGGGTATACAACTGAGATAAAACACTAAGATTTATACTTATCGCATTGACAAAACTCTTTTATATTTACGATTTTGGTATTAATATACTCTCAATTAAATTTCCAAAAGTCCATCTCATCATACAAATAAACATTGAGACCAACATTTCACTGGTCTCACACTCCACTCACATTAGACTAAATTCACTTTTATTCATGTCCCAAATTTGCACCTGTGGGGCAGATATAGCACACATTTATAGGGAAAATATAGGGAGTTGGTTATTCCTTTTTATCCAGTTTTCATTCCTATTTCTATCTTTCTTCAAGTCTTTTTTTCTTTTCCTTTTTTTCTACTTCTCACACACCAGCATCTCTATCTTTACAACACCAAATGGATTATTTCATGTAATAGAGAGATTTTGTTTAAGATTTACTCCATTTATAATTTATTTTCTAAATAAACACAGATAGAAGAACAAATGTTAGAATTTTTACATAAATGTATAAGAATACATTTTAGTAAGTGCTTTGCATTTTTCTTAAGGTTTGATATTCTGCATTAATGTCCTAATAGTTACAATGAGCAAAAAGTACATGTAAATCAGGATGTAACCCAGAAGTAGTCAAAGTTTTCTTGGTGTGTGAGGATTGAGTATAATGTTTTATTATTTTTTTTTTTCTTGAATTTCACAGTCTGAGTTTTTTCTGGGGTAGGCTGAGCTTTCTGGCGTTAGTATCCCATTATCAATGACTGCATATTATGTCTGTTCTTTTGTGACTGGGTTATCTCACTCAGGATGCTATTCTCTAGATGCAACCATTTTCTTAAGAATTTGGTTAAGTCATTGTTTCTGATAGCTGAGTAGTACTTCATTGATTAAATGTACCACAATTTTTGTATCCATTCATCTACTGAAGGGCATCTGGGTTCTTTCCAGCTTCTGGCTAACATAAATAGTGCTGCTATGAACATTGTGGTGCATGCGTCTTTGTTGTATATTGGAGTGTCTCTGGGGTATATGCCCAGAAGTGGAATAGCTGGATTTTCAGGTAGTACCATGTCCAGTTTTCTGAGGAATCGCCTGTCTGATTTCCAGAGTTGTTTTATCAGTTTACAACCCCACCAACAGTGGAAAAGTGTTCCTCTTTCTGCACAGCCTCTCCTGCATCTGTTGTCATCTGAGTTTTGGATCTTGGCCAATCTGACTGGTGTGATGTAGAATCACAGGGTTGTTATGATTTGCATTTGCCTGATGGCTATGGATGTCCAGCACTTCCTAGATGTTTCTCAGTTATTGGATTTTCCTCAATTGAAAACATTTTGTTTAGCTCTGTACTACATGTTTAATAGGGTTGTTGGATTTGCTGGTGTCTAGCTTTTTCTGTTCTTTTTATACCTTGGGTATTAGGCCTCTATCTGATGTGGAGTTGGTTATGATCTTTTCCCATTCTGTTGGCTGCAGTTTTGTTTTCTTGACACTGTCCTAAGCCTTACAGAAACTTGCAATCTCATTAAGTTTCATTTGTTAATCTTTGACCTAAGAGCAGGGGCCATTGTTGTTTTGTTCAGAAAATTATTTTCCTATGCCTACATATTCTAAGTTTTTCCCTATTTTCTCATCTAATAGTTTCAGTGTATCTGGTTTAATGTGGATATATTTGATCCACTTACACTTAAGCTTTGTACAAAGAGATAAGAAAGGGTCTATTTTCATTCTTCTGCATGCTGAGTGCCAGTTGGACGAATACCATTTGTTGAATAGGCTGTCATTTTTCCATTGAATATTTACAGGTCCTTGGTCAAAATTCAGGTGACCCTATATATGGGGCCTCATTACGGGGTCTTCTATTCTATTCCATTGATCCATGTGCCTATTTCTGTACCAGTCCCACACAGTTTTCATCAGAATTGCCTTGTACTATAGCTTGAGGTCAGGGATAGAGATTCTCGCAGATGTTTACTTGTTTTTGAGGATGGATTTCGCTTTTCTAAGTCTTTTGTTATTCCAGGTGAAATCACACATTTCTCTTTCCAATTCAATGAAGAACTACATTAGAATTTTGATGGGGATATCATTGAATCTGTAGATTGCTTTGGGTAAGATGGTCATTTTTAGAATGTTGATCCGTCCATTCCATGAGCATGGGAGATCTTTCCATTTTCTGAGACTTTCCTTGATATCCTTCTTTAGAGGTTTGGAGTTCTTGTCATACAGGTCCTTCACTTTCTTAGTTGGAGGCACACCAAGGTATTTCATCATTTTTGTGACTATTGTAGAGGATATCTTTTTCCTAATTTCTTTCTCCACATGATTGTCCTTTGAATACAGGAAGGCTACTGATTTGTTTGAAGTAATTTAATATTCAGCCACTTTGCTGAATGTTTATCAGCCGTAGTAGTTCTCTGGTGGAATTTGTGGGATCACTTACATAAACTATCATGTCATCTGCAAAAAGTTTTTACCTTCCGAATGTGACAGTTTACATTTCACAGAAAACCCTTCATTATTTATAGCTTCAATGTATCTTCAGTTGATTAAAATGATATCAGCAATCCTCTCTTATTAGTACAATTCTCAAATGGCAAGCAATAGATAAGAAAGTGTCATAGTTTGGTATAGTGTCAATACTTAGAGTCAGGTTACTCTGTCGGAGATAACTCTGTAGTTCTTCTCCTGATGAAGATGGGAAGGCAGAGGCAGATGTAGAGGCAAAAGTGGGTGCACAAGGTACAGAAGCTCTGCATTCAGTACATGATTTTTGTCCCTTTTTCACAACATGGTTATTTTCATGTACATTTAACTATTTAGGCTTTTGATAAAACACAGTGCTACACAATATGTGTGTGTGTGTGTATATATATATATATATGTAATAAATTGGCTAAAGATTCTTCTTAAATTTTCAAAAATATCTGTAATTTTATTATAAAGTCTCTTCATGTGCACATCTTCATAAACTAATATATACATAGAACATTAGTTCAGAGATGCTCCTGTAAAGCTTTAGTATTACCTAGATCTGACATTGTCTTTATAAATACTCAGCGAAGCAAAGAAAGATACTCTAACTTTTGGATCATATCCAAGATTATGTAGAAAGAACAAAAGCAGCAATCCATAGAAGACAGTGAGGTGAGCCCTTTACTATCTTTTGCTTTTCGTTTTAGATGTTTGAAAAACTCTGGAAGCAGACATGAGGTTATCTGTATATTGTCCAAGAACTTGATTTTCTGATTTTAGCTTCAGGTTTACTTCCTCAACTGCATCTACTCTTGCAGAAAGATTTTCAAGTTTGTGTTGTAGTTCAAACTCTTGATTGAGAAGTGGAGTCTTTCTTCCAGTTCCACCTGATTTTCAGCATAAACTGCGTCCATATCAGCATTCATCATCTTGGGAACATACATTGAGCTCTTGAAAACAAACTCCTTAGTGATGGGTCTTGCATCTGCAGCACATGGAGGAGGTGGGATAGGTAGCCAACTTACATTATATTAAAGAGGAAAAGTTCAGTATACAGTGTATGGAACTTAGATTTAAAAATCTGGTATTGAAAAGGGATCAGTTGAGATTTCCCTATGCAAATAAATAGATGTGAGGATCACATGGTCCACTTTCAAATTCTAAATGTTAGTTTGTTTGTTCATTTGTTTGTAATCTTCAGGCAACAGTAAAATCTACTTGTTGACACAGGTGTCCATAGAAACAATAAATCAATTTCAGAGAAGATATTTTTTGAACAGTCAGTTTGTACTGGTGAATGATGCTTGGGAGTGAGACTTCAGATGCTGCTTGAGGTAACAGGTTCTGGAATAGCTTTTGTTGCAGAGGGGACAAGCATGGGGCCTCTCACCACTGTGCTTTTTTATGTGTCTCTTTAGATCTGTTGAACGGTAGAATGTCCATTTGCAGCCAGGCACATTGCACTCATAACTCCTCTTTCCAGTGTGTTTCTTCATGTGGTCTTTGAGGTGGTGAGCCTTTGTGTAAGATTTCCCACAATCTGGGTAGGAACATGAGTAGCGCTTCAAAGGTTGAGGGTTGATTGGAGAGACAGGGCTCAGTGTCTGCAGGTCTGCGTTCAACTCTGGACCCTTTCCTTGAACCAAATCAGAAGCTGAAGAGCTTGCCTGGGGTTGTCTTTGAACAGAAGGGTAACTTGAAGGATTTGAGGATTCACCTACATATGGGGCTTGGTTACTAAGTAATGTCACATGATGATCAAGGCTTTGCACAACATTGGGTGTTCCATTGCTACTTGGGTAGACATTAGGTTCAAGAGAGGTTCTCAAATGATCCAAGGAGAATGACTCTTCAGAACTTGGAATTCTCTCTGGATGCCAAGCTAAGTGTTCTTGTATAGGACATGAAGTCACCTGAGGATCAAGTTTTTCTTCCACATCAGGTGTTCCATTCACACTTGGGGAAGCATCAGAATCAAGAAAGGCCATTATGTCATCCAAGAAGAAAGACTCTTCAGAAAGGGGACTTGTCTCTGGGTGCCAAGCCAGGTTGACTTGGTTAGTAAGTGAAGTCACTTGAGGATCAAGGCTTTCTTCAACTTTGGATGTTCCATGCAAACTTCGGTAAGCATCAGAATCAAGAATGGCAATTATGTCATCCAAAAAGAAAGACTCTTCAGAACTGGGACTTGCCTCTGGGTGACAATCTAGGTTGGCTGGGTTACTAAGTGAGGTCACCTGAGGAACAAGGTTTTCTTCAACATTGGGGGATCCATTCAAACTTGAGGAAGCATCAGAATCAGGAAAGGCTATTATCTCATCCAAGAAAAAAGACTCTTCAGAACTGGGACTTGTCTCTTGATGACAAGCTTGTTTTTCTGGGTTACTAAGTGAAGTCACCTGAGCATTTTGGCTTTCTTCAATACTGGTAGCTCCATTCAGAATTAGGGAAGCATTAGAATCAGGAAAGGCTATTATCTCATCCAAGGAGAATGTCTCTTCAGGACTGGGACTTGTCTCTGGGTGACAAGCTAGGTGGTCTTCCTTACTAAGTGAAGTCACCTGAGCATTTTGGCTTTCTTCAATACTGGTAGTTCCATTCAGATTTAGGGAAGCATTAGAATCAGGAAAGGCTATTATCTCATCCAAGGAGAATGTCTCTTCAGGACTGGGACTTGTCTCTGGGTGACAAGCTAGGTGGTCTTCCTTACTAAGTGAAGTGACCTGAGGATCAATGCTTTTTTCAACATTAGGTTTTCCATTCAAACTTGGATGGATATTTGGATTCACAGAAGTTCTCATTTGATCCAAGGAATATAACTCTTTAGAACTGGGACTTGTCTCTGGATCCCAAGCTATGTGGTCTTGATTACAAAATGAATTCACCTGAGGATCCAGCCTTTTTTCAACATTTGGTGTTCCATTCAGACATGGGTAGACATTTGGATCAGAGGACCTCATCTGATGCAAGTAGCATGACACTTTAGAACTGGGATAATTCTGTGGATGCCAAGTCATATTTTCTTCTACATTGGATGTTGCCCTCTTAGACCCATGAAAATTTGGGCCAAAACTGGTGTTTGGCATCTGAAAACCATAGAAAGTCTGGCCACCAATTGGATTTGTCACCCAGTGACTGACCATCAAATTCTGATCACATCTGTGTCCTGATAACTGATACCCAGAGAGAAAGTGCTCACCACAGACCAGGTTATCCTGACCTCTGTAGACATTCTGACCACGGAAGGATGACTTCTGGTAGTAGAGCTTCATGTGGTCATGGTTATCTCTCACCGGAGTCTCATAAAAAGCCTGATATTCATTAGAAGGTATAATCAGATCTGCATTGAATCTATTATTAGCTACTAAATCCCTCTGCTGATACCTAAAAGAACTCTGTTCAGAAAAATAGTCCAGGGAGCGATCTACATTTGAATTCTGGTCTGCATGGCTTCCAGAAAGAGCAGCATGATGATAACCAAAGGGAATCCTCTCACTGTCATTCAAGGCTGTATTTTGGATCACAAGAGTCTTGTCAAAGTTGACTGTCCTCATCCAGTGTCCTTCAATGTAGAGAGATTCCCTAGCTTCAAGGACAGCTTTATTCTGGACATGAGGATGGCATATCTTTGGTGTGTTGTTGAGCTCCTTAAGCTGAGTGTCTTCCGGGAATTTTTTCTGCTGAAGAGACACAGCTATCTGATTCACAGAGGAAGTCTCACTAGGCTCTCCTTTTTTTCCTGGGTGTGCTGTCGAGTTCAGAGTACAGGTTATCTCAGGTGTGCTAGAGTATGCAGATGCCATCACTGTTGGTTTCCAGGCAAGCATCTCTGAGCTCTTACCTGAGACAGTCTGGCTGGACTCCACAGGGAAAGGCTGAGGATTACACCTCCCTGGCTGGAATGCACCTGTGGATTCTTCCATGTCTATGCAGGCTTCACAAATGGCCTGGGGACTCTTCAAGTTCCTGCACTGTTGGGAGAAAAATCAACATCTGGCTAAACTAGGTATTCAGTGGTAGAGATTAAAGTTCTTGAGAATACTCAAACTCGGCGGACAGGCAGAACTTAAATGGTAGACACAAGAAGGCATAAAATGTTCTCTGGAGATCAGGGATTCACAACTTTAAGGGCTCTGATGAAGGTGGGATGGGCAAACAAAAGCTTCATTACTCTGGGATCTCCTTTTATAAAGCTAGGCCTGATATGTTCAGTACTTCTGAGTCTATGATTTCATAAGACTTATGTTTCCACATGTAGGCCCCCATACTTAGAAGACATGTTTAAATATCTCACCCCAGGCTCTTAGAGTTTAGAAGATGCTCTCATTAAGTAAACTCTTAGGAACTGTGTATGTTAGCTTGCCTCTGATTTACTTTATAAACAATATACAGTTACATGGTTGCATTCATCAACTTTAGAAGAGAATGTGGAACAGGATTTGTTGGTGGGACTGGTGGGTTTTTACAGGAGCAGTAGGTCATGTGGGGTTTGTTTTGAATGAAGAGAGTGAATGAAAAAAAAACTTGTGAGCTGATGAAACCTCTTGCTGTGGAGACTTATAGAGTACAAGAGGTTAATCTTTGTAATTTTGGATACAGAATCTGGTGTGATTATTTTTTTGCAATGCTACAATCTGTTGTGTCCTTTTGGTATGGGATCCCATCCATTTTCTCAAATATTATAGATAAATGCTAAGAGAGGGTTTCACTCTCAGCACACTGACAATAGGACCCAGTTACCTAGAATTGTGTCCACATAGTTCATGGATCCTGGATAGATCCTGATGGTGGTAAAGGTTGATGAAATGAGACAAAAATCTTATTTTAAATTTTAAAAGCAAATAGTGAAAACCAATGTTTAAGAAAGGAAGATGGAATGAAAGACAGAAAAAAACAAGAAAAGAAATAATACAAATGGAGAAATCACATCATCATCATGAGACACAACATGTAGTATTGGAACAAAAGTGAAGTTGTTTGGATGGATAGTTGCACTCTTAAAATTGATAAAAAAAACTGTAAGATAGGAGATTAAAATTGCTTGCACCTTTTCACCAATTAGAAACCACTTGAAAAAAATACACTCTGGATTTGTGAAGGCATCATTCCGTAGGTATCACTTATTAAAACACATACAAGGTGTCCAGATCAACATCCAGCCTCTCTTCTATCCCAGAGAAGTGGAAAATCATTCCTCCCATGATGATTTACAGGAAGTTACAGGACAACTCATTTTTACAGAAGACATTTATACTTCAATCTGGTCTCATAATCTTTATCTTTTGTCTCTAACTCTTGATTGCAGAAATTAAAAATACTTGACATAATATAGGCCAAGGATTCTCTTTTTTTGTATTGCCATAATGCATAGCTGCAGGCTACTTCCTAATTAATACCATACCACATAACATATTCAGTTTTTAAATAATTTATATTTTGATATTTATGATTTTCAACTAACAACATCTACAACAACAACAATTAGAATACTATGGTAAGACAATAAAATCAGTCACAACAATCCTAACTATCTTTTAAGATCAATGCCCTTGCCATTCAGCTCCATAAGGAAGAATTTTTAGAAAACAAAGTGGAGAAGAGCTTAAAACATGTAGGCACAGGGGAAAGTTTTCTCAACAGAAAACAAATAGATTATACTCTAAGATCAAGAATCAACAATTGGGACCTCATAAAATTGGAAAGTTTCTGGAGGCTAAGCATATTATCAAGAAGACAAAATGTCCAACAACAGATTGAGGAAGGATGTTTGATACTCCTGCAACTGATGGAGCGCTAATATACAACATATACAAAGAGCTCAGGAAGTTAGACTCCAGAGAATCAAATATTTATATATAAAACTGGTATACAGAGCCCAACAAAGAATTCTCAGCTGAGAAATTCCAAATAGCTATGAAGCACCCAAAGAAATTATAAATATGGCTAGTTATCAGGTAAATGTAAATCTAAACAACCCTGAGAATACACCTTATTTTAATTAGAATGGCTAAGGTCAAAAATCAGGTGACAGAAGATGCTGGCAAGAATGTGGACAGAAAAGAAAACTTCTTGAGTGTTGGTGGGATTGTAAGCTGGTACAACTACTCTGTAAAACAGTCTGGTGGTTTCGCAGAAAATTGAACATAGTGCTACCTGAAAACCCAGCTATTCCACTCCTAGACATATAGCCCAAAGACGTTCCAACATATGACAAGCACACATGCTCCACCATGTTCTAGCAGCCTTATTTATGATAGCCAGAAGCTGGAAGAAACCCAGATGTTTAAAAAACAAATAATGTATAAAGAATGAATGGTACATTTATAAATTAGAAACAATGACTTTATGAAACACCTAGGCATATATATGGGTCGAGATAATATCGTGAGTACCCCACTCACAAAAACACACACATGGAATGCCCTCACAGTGAAGAAAATACTAGCCACAGAACACTTTGAGTACCCCAGCAAAAATTGACAGAACTTATGATGTGCAAAGAAGAAGGAAGGCCAAAATGCCAAACGTCAGTCCTGTTTAGTAGAAAGAACAAAACACTTTAGATAGGAAATACAAGGTAAAATAGAGGGATAGGGAATAAAGAAAAATCATTCAGAGACTTCTTTATATGGGGATCCATGCCATATGAAGCCACCAATCCCTAGCTCTATTGCTGATGCACAAAGTGCTTAGAAGCAAGAAACATATAGAGATGCCTACTCTGGGTCTCTGCCAGAGTTAAATGCATACAGCTGAGCATGTTAGCATCTAACCATCAGAGTGAACTTGGGGACCCCAAGGAAGGTGCTAAAGAAAAGCCTGAAGGAGCTGAAAGGGGTTGCAACTGCATGGGAAAACAATGTGATCAACCAACTAAACCCTACACAACCCCCAGGTACTATAACACTGATCATTGAGAACACATTGAGAAAACTATGGTTACAGTTGCATATGTAGCTGAACCTAGCAGTGTCTGGCATTAATTTGAGAAGAGGTCTTTGGTCCAGGGAGAACATGTTTCCCCAATATAGGGAAATGCCAAAACACTGGGGTTCAGAGGGTTGGAAGGGAGCAAGGTGGAGGACGAGCATACCATTATAAATATCAAAACAAAGAGTATGTAATAAGTAAGGAAATGAAGAACCCATAAGAAAGAAGAATTCCCATGTCGGGCCAGGGTCTGGTCATTGGCACTTTGCTACATGTTCCAGTCATCCACCTCTATTCTGAGCAAATAGTGACATACCTTTGAAAACCATCCCTTAGTCAGACTATTAGACTCCACAAGAAACTGACTTTCTCAGATCAAAAAATTGCCCTCTCTCACCAGTGGTCAACTCAAACTCTAAATGTACTGCCCACAGGTGTGGCAGATCAACTCCACAATGAACAGTATTTTAAAATGTTGTTTCGACACCTGGCTTCACAATTTTTTTTCTCCTATACTACTCAAGCATTGTGCTAATCATTGTTGACATAGCCTTGTGTAGCCCCTTCCTCCTTCCCTGGGAATGATAGGACTCACAGAAATATGTTCTTAAGCATTCCAAGGCCAAGGGAAGGGGTGGCTCCCACACTGTCTCTTAAGATACAACAGAAATACCGTAAAAACTCTAATTATGGGGCTTATAATTCCATTCCAAACAATTAAAAGAAAGTCCCAAATAAACTGTATATGGATTTTTTATGAAATTCTAAATTCATGCCTATAGCATAATTTAAGCTTGTGATCATTAAATAAATTTATGAAACCACAATAAAATTAACAGACCATATGGAGATGAAGAAGGAATTATGGAAGCTTCATTCTAACTTAGAAGAAGGAACTTAGAAGACCTACTTAGAAGTAAGGACAGAGCCTTTCTGAAACCAACACAGATGCTTATAGCCAGCCATCAGACTGAGTACTGGGACCCCATTGGAGAAGTTATGGAATGTCCTAAAAGAGTTGAAAAAGTTTGCAACCCCGTTGTAAGAACAATAATACCAACCAGCCTGACTGTTCAGAGCTCCAAGGGAATAAACCACCCACCAAAGAGCAAATATGGAGGAAGAAACCAAGGTTCCTGCTGCATGTAGCAGAACATGACCTTACTATAGATTTAAGGGGAAACCCTTGATCCAGTATAGACTCAATGACCTTGTGTAGGGAAACCTTAGGGTGGTGCGGTAGAACTATCATAGAAACAACTTGATGTTGATGGAATGAAGGTTTGTGTAGAGGAAACCAGGAAAGAACATATAGATGAAAGTTAAATGAATAAAATATCCCATAAAATAAAATGATGAAATTAATTTTTCTCTATATGTATGTCAAAAAAAGAATTTTTGGATGTACTTACGGTTCGAAGTCCTGTACACTCACAATGGCAAGCTGAGGATAAAAAGTCCAAAAGAATGGTAGTTTTGAGTATTGGAACACAGATTGGTACAGCTGGCCTAATCTAGAGGCTGGAAACTGGCACAGCTGGTGCCAGTACCAGTGTAGGGACAGACTTGTGAACAAGCTGAGGACAAGCTGACAAATAGGCACTCCTTCCTGCATCCATGGACTTATATAGGCCTCCAGCGGAAGGTGTATCCTGGATTAAAGTATGTCTTCCTGTCACGTGTTCTTGGTCACCAACCAATTAACAAATTTCAACCAGTCACTATCTCACACGTGTGTCCATCTTGTGTAGATCTTTTGGCTTTCTAGGTATTTTCAAGTGGACAAAAAGGGGAAACTTGTTGGAAATCACAACCTTGTCCTCAGAAAAATGTGGTTTTCGTGTCCTAAAACACATTAAAAATAGGGGACAACATAGTGTATCATGATTTCGTTTCAGAAGATATTTACAGATGGATGAATACCTAAGTTTGACCAAGTGGACTTGCAAATGATCTCTTTCTTTTACTTACCTCCTGCATTTGCCAGGCTTCTCTAGAGGACCAACACTTTCACAGTGAATCTTTCTATATATGTAAGTAGACAGAGATTTAGTATAATGGCTTACAGGTTGAGATAGCTCAGCAACCCGTATCAAACTGAGCCTAGCTCCAATCACTAGACTACTCCAAATATAATGAGTGTTTCAAGGTTTTATATAAAAACAAGACCAGCAGTTCTGGATTATTTCCTCAACAAACCTGGTTAAAAAGTCAGTGTTTGCCTCAAAACTGTCAATGCAGAGGGAAGCAGATATTAAGTTTATGATATGACTCCCAGCATCACCCAATTATGTTAAAGGCCACAGTAGTATTCCAAGTAGATGTTTGTACCCATCCATTCTAATCGATGCTTTCTATAAAACATTGTTCCAGTAGATATTTGGGGTTGCACTACCATACAAACTATCCTGCCTTACAATTGTAAATGTGGTCATGAGATAGCTTGAATAAGGACCTAGCTGTGAGTTGCATCATATCAATCCTGTCTGGTTTTCGGGAGATCACAAATATTTCCCTGGCACTATAGCTTCTTGAGTTCTCTTTGTACCATTGATACTAGGTCCAAATGGTAGTATGTGCCCTTTATCCCAACTCTCAGGAGAAAAATTGGTAGATTTCTAAGTTCTAGGTCAGCATGGGAATGAGCCAGTTCTACTTTAAAAAAAATATGATTTGGTCGAGGAATGATGACACATGCCTTAAATCCCAGAACTCTGTAATTGATCATTCAGATCCTTCAGTTGAAAATTACACAGAAAAGGCCAAGACAGCTAATACTAAACAGGGAATGACTTAATAGAATAAGGGAGACAAGTACCAGGCCCAGGAAGCAGAATCATTTGGGAGCAATGGCCTTGTACCTCTGGCTTTAGAGTCAAGATCCGAAGGGATTACAGATTCTGGCTAGCTGGAGATAGGATATCAATGGACATAAGAATAGACCATTTGACTATGAAGAAATATTCTGATAAGTGATTTCTGAGGACATAAAATTGTTGTGTTCCAGAATTAACTGAGTCTGTACCTAGCCCTACAGGGAAATTAATTATTTATAGGTATCACACAGGTGGTAATGATTTTTAAGGCATTTAAGGATCAAGGAGTTTTGATCCAACAATTCCTGCAGAAATTACACAAACACAGATCTTACTCAGCAAAATAGTTACTTTGAATGCACACCCTAATACTGTTCACATCAATGATGCAGCTCATGTTTTTGAATATGCCTATATGATAGAGAGTAGAATAGAGTGACTCGGGAGTGTGAATATTAGCTGTGACCTTGTTGAAGTAGTTGTTGCTTTATTCAAGGTAGTGTTTCACTATCAGTGTGTGCTTTGATGATCCGATGCTGTGGCTCCACCCAATGCAGAATGAGAGGTCTCCCTTGGCTCCCTTTGTATCAAGCAGTAGAAAAATCATCTCTGCCAACACCCTGTCTGTCATGCTACATGATCCCATGCTTCTTACCATGAAGAAATGGACTGAACCTCTCAGACTGTTAACCAGCCCTAATTAAATGTTTGCCTTTACAAGAAATGACTTGTTCATAGTGTCTCTTCAGAGCAAAAAAACCTTAACTAAAACTTATAGGTAATAAAATGTCAGAGACTACTGAAGGTTGGAATCATATGATAATTGTGAAAGTATTTGAAATGCCTAAGGGACAATCTCTAATAAAGCAGTCCTGAAATAATACCATGGTTTTATAAACATGGTTCAATTTTATACTGTTAAATGAATTAGTATCCTTGAATTTAGTACACAAAATTGTATTGAATTATTGTTCAGAGAGTATGTGTACTTTGGAGAGGCAAGCTTAGGTAGTATATAAGTGGGTAAACAAAAAGAACATCCAAAAGGGAAAAGGAACTCCACAGGAAGAACAATAGAGTCTACTAACCTGGACTCCTGAGAGCTCTCACCAAAGAGCAGGCACAGGCTGATCCAATCCCGATCCCCAAGAACATATGTAGCAGATTCTTAGTCTCCACTTGGATCCCCCAACACCTGCATAAGGGACTGTACCTAAAGCTGTTGTCTGACTGGAATCTGTTTCCTTAGAAGGTTACCTTGTCTGACCTCAATGAAAAAGAATGGGCCTAATCCTGATGAGATAAGATTAGATGTGCTAGTGTGGGTGGATTCCCACCGAGCCTTCCCCCCTGTGAGAGGAAAGGGGAGTTGGTGGGAGAGGGACTCTGTAAGGAAGTGACAAATGAGCAGTGTTTGGGATACAAGTAAATAAATTAAAAATAAAAATAAAAATAAAAATAAATATAGTGATAATGTATTAAAACAAGGGGTACATAATCACTGTCCTTCAGGCAGCAGTAAATGCTCTGGCCAGATGATTCTAGAAATAGAGACAAGAATAAAGGGACCACGGGGAAAACTGATGCTGTTATGCTGGAGCAAAAAAATTAGAGTTGATTAAGAAGAGACCAGCTTAGAGTCAGCCTCGTGTGCTACAAAGATCATAGCTGGAAAAATGGCACAAGCCCTTTGTCATGGCACAGAAGACAATAGGTAAAGCACAACTAATGACACAAGGAGCTGGGCATAATTTCTTCCCCAGGGTATTTTACCTCCCCTTCTAAGAATGGCTGAAGCATCCACATTTAGGTCTTCCTTCTTATCGATGTTCATATGATCTGTGAGATATATTTTGGGACTTCAAAACATTTGGGCTGATATCCCTTTATCAGTGAGTGCATACCATGTGTGTTTTTTTTGTGAAGGGGTTACCTCACTCAGGATGATATTTTCTAGTTCCTTCCATTTGCCTAAGAGTTTCATATACTCAGTGTTTTGAATAGCTCTGTAGTGCATCATTGAGTAAATGTTCCATGTATTTGTTGTATGCATACCTCTTTTGAAGGACATCTGGGATCTTTCCAGCTCATGGATTTTATAAATAAGGCTGATATGAACAAATAGGGATCCATCCTGTTATGGTTTACATATACTTGGCCCAGGCAGTGGCACTATGGAATGTGTGGCTTTATTGGAGTAAGTGTGTCATTGTGGAGATGGACTTTGAGACCCTCCTCCTATCTATGAGAGGAGAACAAGTCTGTTCCTATCTTCCTTTGGATGAAAATGTGGAACCATCAACTTCTCATGCACTTTGCATGCCTGGACTTGCCATGTTCCTGCCTTGATAATGAACTGAATCATTGAACCTACAAAGTAATCCCAACTAAATATTATCTGTAAGACATGCCTTGGTCATGGTGTCTGTTGAAAGCAGTGAAAGCTTAAGACAGAAGATGGCACCAGGAGTGGGTTATTGCTTTGAAAGGCCTTATCATTCATTTGTTTGGAAAAATGTGGATTTTGGTATTTTGGATTTAAAGAGTACTTTAATTCTTTAAATGGGGTTTAATAAACTATCCTTGAAGGGATATGGAAGACTTTGTTGGTGAGGGAGATCTGAACTGTTCAGACATGGCCCAAGATCATGTGGTCTATTTCAGTGCAGAATTTCAGTCTGTGGCCTAAACATTGGTTTTCAGGTAGTTGGGTGTAAAAATTCTTAAGCAGTGAAGGAGTTAGAAAATAGGCATGTAGTGATAATGTAATACAACAAGGGGCCAGATTCAAGATCCTGCAAGCAGCATAACTCAGCAGCTTTAAACCTGGGTCTCTGGCTTTATGATCAAGGGAATGAGGCTACCCGGACAATTGATGCTGTTTATCTGGAGCTAAAAAATTAGGGATGATTAAGAACAGGCCAACATCACCGTGGTAAAATCTTCTGAAAAGTATTTTTGGAGTGCAGAAAGAATCTGTGTTCCTGAGACATGGAAAGTTGCACCTCACACTGCAGCTGTACTTAGTAATATGTAAGAATCCCCCATGTGGTCCTGGTTTTGAAGGGGCCATGAAGAACTCTTGAGGCTTGTTACTATGAGAGGCCATTGAAAGCAAAAGGGTTTGTGGAAAATACAGCTTATCAGCTGTAAAAGGTTTCTGGTGGAATTCTTTGAGTCACATAAGTATACTATCATATCATCAACAAATAGTGATATTTGACATCTTGTTTTCTAATTTACATCCATTTGACTGAATTTGTGGTATTATTGCTCTTGTTAAGACTTCCAGTACTCCATTACAGAAGAAGAGTAATAGAAGTGTGGGCAGACTTGTCGAGTATCTGATTTTAGTGTGATTGCTTCAACATTCTCCCTATTTAGATTAATATTGGCTACTCATTTGCTGTATATTGCTTTTACTATCTTTAAGGATGAGCCTAAAGTTCCAGATATTTCCAAACCATTAACATGAAATGGTGTTTTATTTTCTCTAGTTACTTCTAAGCATCTAAAGAGATCTTTATATAGTTTATTTATTTGATTATTTTTGGTTGATTACTTTGATGGATTTTCATATATTGAACTCTCCCTGTATCACTGGGATGAACTTTACTTGATCATGTTAAAGGATCATATGATGTGTTCTAGTATTCTTTTTACAAGAATTCGATTGAATATTTTCACGGCTGTTCATGAAGGAATATTGTCTGACACTTTCTTTCTTTCTTTGTAGGGTCTCTGTTTGATTTAAGAATTAGAGTAATTTTGGCTTCAAAGAATGAGTTGTGTAGTGTTCCTTCTCTTTCTATTTTATGAAATAGTGTCGACAATATTGGTATCAGTTCTTCTCTGAATGTCTGATAAAATATGGCACTGAAACCTTTGGCTTTTTACCCCCTTGGGATCAGAGGCTTTTGATGAGTTCTTGTTTTTATATAGTGATTATGGGACTGTTGTGATGATTTACTTGATTTAGATTTAAATTTGATCTTTGGTAATATGGAGAATATGAGACATTTTCTCAACATTTTCTGTTTGGTTGAGTATACACTTTTGTTGCAGGATCTGATGATTTGTTTTTACTTTCTTCAGTTTCTATTGTTATATCTTCCTTTTCTTTTCTGAGTTTGTTAATTTAGATAGTCTCTGTGTCCTCTAGTTAGTCTGGCTCAGGTTTCATCAATATTTTTTGATTTTATCAAAGACCTAGCTCCTGGTTTTGTTGATTTTTTGTATAGTTCCTTTTTGTTTCTACTTTGTTGATTTCATCTCTGATTTTGAGTGTTTCCTCCTGCCTATTCCTCTTAGATGTATCTTCTTTTTTTTGTTCTATAACTTTTAGTTCTTCTGTCAAGCTGGTTGTGTATGCTCTCTGCAGTTTCTTTTGGAACAAATCCAAGCAATAAGTTTTCTTCTTAATACTGCTTTCATTGCATCCCATAGTTTCAGTTTGGTGTGCTCTCATTTTCATTAAATTTTGAAAATCCTTAAGATTTTATTTATTTCTTCCTTGAACATGGTATTGTTGTGTAGGGCATTGTTTATGTGTATGTGGTCTTTTTGATTTGTTTTTGTTTTTGAAGAGGAGCCTTCGTCCATGGTTATTTGAAAGGGTGCATGGAATCATGTCAATTTTTTTTTTTTTTTTTTTTTTTTTTTACTAACTGCAGGTGCTCTTGTATTTGGAGCACAGTTCTTCACCTTGATAGAACTTTTCCTCTGATTAGTCAAAATTGTCCTTCCTTAACAATGTTGGTAACTTTTCTTGAAAATTTATCTTATTTGGTATTAGAATAGCCACTCTAGATTGTTTCTTAGTACCATTTTTCCTTGAAATTTCTTCCTAACCTTTTACTCTGAGGTACTATTTGTGTTTGTTCCTGAGAGGAGTTTCCGGTATGCAGCAAAATGTTGGACTCGGATTGTGTGTACATTCTTATAATCTATGTCTCTTTATTGGGGAAATGAATCCAATGATGCTAAGAGATATCAAAGAGCCATTATTGGTCCCTGTTATTTTTATTGTTAGAAGTAGAATTATGTTTGTGTGGTTTTCTTCTTTAGGGTTTTCACAAGTGATAGAAAAACACAAGGATTTGGGGGACTCTGAGACTTTTGCAAAAAGCCTCATTTGTATAATGTAAGACACTAAAAACATAGAAATGGTTAAAGTGAAACTCATAGACTTTCCAGTCATTACTAAGCTCTGAGACTCAGCCTGTGCCTGACAAATAAAAACAGTGGCCTAGAATAAATCTCAAAAAAGCCAGAATATACTGACTGATTGCCACCTATCTAGAAAGACCTTCATAGGTTCCTGATGCATGGCATATTCAGTTCATGCTATAATAACACAATTCTGAGAAACAAAACAGGGACACAACTCTTAAAAATTTGGAATGTATAAACAAAGTTCTAAACATGTAAAAGCACCGATTTAGTGGACAGGTTAAGCTATACAGTCCAAGCTGAGTATACCTCTTTTGCTATACTTTCTTTGTTTTGAATATTTGGTATTTTGACTATTGTATGTCAGAGGGAATTTTATTTATCTGGTCTAATCTATTCCGAGATCTGTAGATTTCTTGTATGTTCATGGTCATTTCTTCCTTTAGGTTAGTGAATTAGCCTCTAAATTTTGTTCAAGATATTTAGTGACACTTTTATTTGAGAGTCTATATTTTCTTCTACAACTATTATACTTTGGTTGACTCTTCTTATTGTGTCCTGGAATTACTAGATGCATTAAGATAATGCTTTTAGATTTTTGCATTATCTCTGACTGATGTGCCAATGTTTACTGTGGTATCTTTTGCCCCTGAGAAACTCTCTTCCATCTCTTGCATTCTGTTGGTAATGCTTGTGTCTACGACTTCTAATCTCTTTCTGAGGTTATTTATCTCCAGGGTTGTTTGTTTTTGTGATTATTTTTTTTTTCTATTTTTGTTTCTAATTCCTTCACCTGTGTGGTTGTATTTTTCTGTAGCTCTTTAACTGATTTTTCTTTTCCTCTTTAAGGTCTTCTATGTGTTTAATGGTTCCCATGTGTTTCTTCAACTTGTTTACTGGTTCTCATGTAATTTATGTGCCTCTAGAAGACCTTCATCATCCTTTTCATGCAGTTTGTTTTTATGTCCAAATCTTGCTTTTCTGGTGTGTTGGGCTGTCTCTTCCTTGTTTCTGTCATTTTCAGGTTGTGTTTGATTCCCTTGCTTAGTTACTAGCACTACACTCTTAACATCTTGTTATCTGTGATGCCAGGTTTTCTTATTGTCTCTGAATTGTGTGTGTGTGTGTGTGTGTGTGTGTGTGTGAATGT
This sequence comes from Micromys minutus, assembly GCF_963924665.1. Lineage (NCBI taxonomy): Eukaryota > Metazoa > Chordata > Mammalia > Rodentia > Muridae > Micromys > Micromys minutus. The sequence continues at coordinate 106,821,294 of NC_137970.1, read as the reverse complement.
GAGTGGTCCCTTCAAACTCTCCACATTAGAGAGGTAATCAAAATTTTGAAGCACAAAAAGTATATAGTCCTATTGAACCAACTGATATCAGTACACATTGATTTGTTTTCATTACGTTTTGTATATATCAACTAATCAGTAATATTTATGATTGACAAATTTATGTTCAAGCATTTTTGTATACTTTTTGCATGTTTGTTTGTCCTGCAGTATATCTATAAGCTCTCTAGACACCAGTACATGTTAGATTGCCTCTAAATAATTGTATTACAATTTTAATGGAAATTATTTTGAATCTGTAAATTGCTTTTGGTAAGATAGTTAATTAACTATGTTAATCGTGCTCAGTCGGGATCATGGTAGATCTTTGCATCTTCTGATATCTTCCCCAGTTTCTTCATAGACATGAAGTTCCTGTTATATAGGTCTTTGACTTGCTGGGTTAAAGTCATATGAGAAATTTTTTTTAGGATTTTTGGGTATTATAAGAGAATTATCACCTTAAATTCTGTCTTAGCATATCATTTGCACAAATGAGGCCTACTGATTTTTCTTTTATTAATTTTTTGTGCAAGCATCTTGCTGAATGAGTTCATCAGCTGTGGAAGTTTTCTGATAGAACTTGGAGGTCTGCTATTTATACTTTCAAGTCATCTGTGAACAATAATACTGTGCCTACTTTGTTCCAAATTGAATCCCTTAGATATTCTCATGTTGTCTTACTGCCCTTGTTAGAATGTCAAGTTTGTCTTGCCTACATATTGTGCAGAGATAAAGATGGAACAGACAGTGAGGAAACAGCCCTCCAATGATTATCCCAAATAGAGATACATTTCATGGGAGAGAGTCCACACTAGACCATATTAATGATACTTGGCTACTCTTCTATGCTTGCATGTAGGAACCTAGCATTATTGTCTCCTGAGTCTTCATCCAGTAGAGTATAGAAACAGACTGACAAACATTATGTGGAGCCCAGGAAGCATTCTGGAAGTTAAACAGGGGCTATCTCAGTCTCTGTTCATTGATATTGGTAATCTTTTCTTCTTCCTGGCCTCCCTGGTTAGGCCTCAGCAGGAGAGGATATGACTAGACCTGCTGGGAATAGATGATCCAGGGTGGGGTGATACCCAGTGGACTCTGTTTCATTGAGGAGATAAGGAGGTAGTAATTAACATAAGGGTGAGAACCAATACAACAAAATAGCATGTGTTCCATGTTTTAAAGGTTTTTCACTATTGCAATAAAAAACACTCACTACCTGAGCTATCATATTTCCTGGGGAGACATAATATTCATAATATTCATGCCTACTAATCTCAGATAAGAATAATGGTATATATATATATATATACATATATATATATATATATATATATATATATATATATATATATATATATGTGTGTGTGTGTGTGTGTGTGTGTGTGTGTGTGTGTGTGTGAAGAGCTAGAAAGAGAGAGATTGAGAGATAGAGAGAGAGAGGGAGGTATGTAGGAAGGGAGGTAGGGAGAGAGGGTTCGAGGTAGGTAGGGAAGGAAGTGGAGAGAGAGAGAACTAAATTCCAACTTGGTGAATCAGTAAGTTTTATGGAGGTTATTTTCACAAAAACAGATGAGGTGTTACAGGGGCAAAAATTACACAAAAGCAGCTTTATCTCCAATGTCCACCTCATCATTGGTGACAAGTCACTAAAGGTAGAAACCTGAAGAAAATTGACAGCACAACAATTGTATAGTGCCTTTTTCAAGTGACTAAGCTAATATAAACCTCTCCCAGGCATGGAGGTTTGAGATGCAAAGGAAGAGTGGCATAATGGATATAATGAGTGGTTTGTGCTTATTCAGGGTCTTCTTGGATGTATTATTAGTCGTTTCCCTTCCTACCTAATATTCCTGAAGATTACTGAATGATGGAATGTTTTAGTCTCAGAGGAAACCACTGACCTTGGCAGCTCAAAACCATTATGTCTTACTCTCTTGGTTGTATCAGAATTCTACCATAGTATCTGAATTTATATTACTTCATTTTAATTTTCTTATGTTCAAACTGTAAGTAATGATTCTACCTGTTGTGAAAGCCCCTTACATATTTATTGGCCTAGTAAATGAATATGTTCCCTTCAACTTGTGTTTCATTTATAAATTTATAAAGCAGTTTATAAAAAGTGAGTGTAAATCTCGTTAGAACAAATTTTATACAAGATAGTTCATAACACTTGAGCATCTAAAATAATAGACCCAGAAGTTAAACCAAGATTTTGGTATAGTACCATATCCTAACATATGCTCTACAACTCTATTAGGACCTAGAGACATTGCTGTGATGATGTCAAAATGGGGACTGATTGTTCTATAAAGTAATATCATGAAAATTTATTCCTGTGACTGATGGATACCATAGAGGAGCAAAAGAAGTGGCTAAAATATAGTGCAAAGATCATATTGACAACCTAATGTATGTCCAAGAAAATATGAGAAAAATAAGAACTGTCATTATTCTAAATTTTTACATCTCTAGAAATCCAACATCATGATATATGTATAAGAGGAGTAGACACTAATGTGTATGAATGAGACAGAATTTGTGGACAGTAGTGACTAGGGTTGAAATAAGAAGAGTTGAGACAGGAATATGTGCAAGAAGTCTATTGTAAAAAAGAGTTACTTTATATTCAAGGACTTGCAGATTGTGTTACTGTTAAAACCATCTTTTCTAGAAAGGCTGGATCATTACAAAGACAAACCTAGGTGCACAACAAATATTGATTAGAAAGGCCAATAAATCACACAATTTTAAAGTATCAAAAAAAGTCACAGAGTTTAAAAACTAGTGTTTTTAGTCATTTTATTTGAGATGCAATTCATAAAAACAAGTTCGAGGGAGGAGGAAAGGGGAGTAAAGGGGAGGATATAAGGTTAGAAATGTAAATGTTCAGAATATCCAATAAAATTTTAAAAATGTCAAACATAACAAATTTTTTTTCTTAAAAAATTTTATTAAATTGCAAAGCAGAACTTGAACACAAATTTAAATATCGGTAACAAGGTCACAAAACAGTTGCAAAATGTCTGTAATGGGAGGATTATATATCCTTATAACTAAGTCACCCATCCATGCCTACATTAGTACATTAGATAAATCTTCAAGTCAGCAGCCCATCAAAGAGCTAGCAGTTCCATTATTGGATCTTTCCTGTTACAAAAACTTGCTAATATTTTGGGTATCAGATCTTTATCAGATGGAAACTACAAACTAAACTTTTAAAATTTGTTAAAGAATGATTAAAATACTGTAACTAATTTGGTTTCAAAAACTCTGGGTATACAACTGAGATAAAACACTAAGATTTATACTTATCGCATTGACAAAACTCTTTTATATTTACGATTTTGGTATTAATATACTCTCAATTAAATTTCCAAAAGTCCATCTCATCATACAAATAAACATTGAGACCAACCTTTCACTGGTCTCATAATCCACTCACATTAGACTAAATTCACTTTTATTCATGTCCCAAATTTGCACCTGTGGGGCAGATATAGCACACATTTATAGGGAAAATATAGGGAGTTGGTTATTCCTTTTTATCCAGTTTTCATTCCTATTTCTATCTTTCTTCAAGTCTTTTTTTTCTTTTCCTATTTTTCTACTTCTCACACACCAGCATCTCTATCTTTACAACACCAAATGGATTATTTCATGTAATAGAGAGATTTTGTTTAAGATTTACTCCATTTATAATTTATTTTCTAAATAAACACAGATAGAAGAACAAATGTTTGAATTTTTACATAAATGTATAAGAATACATTTTAGTAAGTGCTTTGCATTTTTTTTAAGGTTTGATATTCTGCATTAATGTCCTAATAGTTACAATGAGCAAAAGTACATGTAAATCAGGATGTAACCCAGAAGTAGTCAAAGTTTTCTTGGTGTGTGAGGATTGAGTATAATGTTTTATTTTTTTTTTTCTTGAATTTCACAGTCTGAGTTTTATCTGGGGTAGGCTGAGCTTTCTGGCGTTAGTATCCCATTATCAATGACTGCATATTATGTCTGTTCTTTTGTGACTGGGTTATCTCACTCAGGATGCTATTCTCTAGATGCAACCATTTTCTTAAGAATTTGGTTAAGTCATTGTTTCTGATAGCTGAGTAGTACTTCAATGATTAAATGTACCACAATTTTTGTATCCATTCATCTTCTGAAGGGCATCTGGGTTCTTTCCAGCTTCTGGCTAACATAAATAGTGCTGCTATGAACATTGTGGTGCATGCGTCTTTGTTGTATATTGGAGTGTCTCTGGGGTATATGCCCAGAAGTGGAATAGCTGGATTTTCAGGTAGTACCATGTCCAGTTTTCTGAGGAATCGCCTGTCTGATTTCCAGAGTTGTTTTATCAGTTTACAACCCCACCAACAGTAGAAAAGTGTTCCTCTTTCTGCACAGCCTCTCCTGCATCTGTTGTCATCTGAGTTTTGGATCTTGGCCAATCTGACTGGTGTGATGTGGAATCACAGGGTTGTTATGATTTGCATTTGCCTGATGGCTATGGATGTCCAGCACTTCCTAGATGTTTCTCAGTTATTGGATTTTCCTCAATTGAAAACATTTTGTTTAGCTCTATACTACATGTTTAATAGGGTTGTTGGATTTACTGGTGTCTAGCTTTTTCTGTTCTTTTTATACCTTGGATATTAGGCCTCTATCTGATGTGGAGTTGGTTATGATCTTTTCCCATTCTGTTGGCTGCAGTTTTGTTTTCTTGACACTGTCCTAAGCCTTACAGAATCTTGTAATCTCATTAAGTTTCATTTGTTAATCTTTGACCTAAGAGCAGGGGCCATTGTTGTTTTGTTCAGAAAATTATTTTCCTATGCCTATGTATTCTAAGTTTTTCCCTATTTTCTCATCTAATAGTTTCAGTGTATCTGGTTTAATGTGGATATATTTGATCCACTTACACTTAAGCTTTGTACAAAGAGATAAGAAAGGGTCTATTTTCATTCTTCTGCATGCTGAGTGCCAGTTAGACGAATACCATTTGTTGAATAGGCTGTCATTTTTCCATTGAATATTTACAGGTCCTTGGTCAAAATTCAGGTGACCCTATATATGGGGCCTCATTACAGGGTCTTCTATTCTATTCCATTGATCCATGTGCCTATTTCTGTACCAGTCCCACACAGTTTTCATCAGAATTGCCTTGTACTATAGCTTGAGGTCAGGGATAGAGATTCTCGCAGATGTTTACTTGTTTTTGAGGATGGATTTCGCTTTTCTAAGTCTTTTGTTATTCCAGGTGAAATCACACATTTCTCTTTCCAATTCAATGAAGAACTACATTAGAATTTTGATGGGGATATCATTGAATCTGTAGATTGCTTTGGGTAAGATGGTCATTTTTAGAATGTTGATCCTTCCATTCCATGAGCATGGGAGATCTTTCCATTTTCTGAGACTTTCCTTGATATCCTTCTTTAGAGGTTTGGAGTTCTTGTCATACAGGTCCTTCACTTACTTAGTTGGAGGCTCACCAAGGTATTTCATCATTTTTGTGACTATAGTAGAGGATATCATTTTCCTAATTTCTTTCTCCACATGATTGTCCTTTGAATACAGGAAGGCTACTGATTTGTTTGAAGTAATTTAATATTCAGCCACTTTGCTGAATGTTTATCAGCCGTAGTAGTTCTTTGGTGGAATTTGTGGGATCACTTACATAAACTATCATGTCATCTGCAAAAAGTTTTTACCTTCCGAATGTGACAGTTTACATTTCACAGAAAACCCTTCATTATTTATAGCTTCAATGTATCTTCAGTTGATTAAAATGATATCAGCAATCCTCTCTTATTAGTACAATTCTCAAATGGCAAGCAATAGATAAGAAAGTGTCATAGTTTGGTATAGTGTCAATACTTAGAGTCAGGTTACTCTGTCGGAGATAACTCTGTAGTTCTTCTCCTGATGAAGATGGGAAGTCAGAGGCAGATGTAGAGGCAAAAGTGGGTGCACAAGGTACAGAAGCTCTGCATTCAGTACATGATTTTTGTCCCTTTTTCACAACATGGTTATTTTCATGTACATTTAACTATTTAGGCTTTTGATAAAACATAGTGCTACACAATATGTGTGTGTGTGTATATATATATCTATATGTAATAAATTGGCTAAAGATTTTTCTTAATTTTTCAAAAATATCTGTAATTTTATTATAAAGTCTCTTCATGTGCACATCTTCATAAACTAATATATACATAGAACATTAGTTCAGAGATGCTCCTGTAAAGCTTTAGTATTACCTAGATCTGACATTGCCTTTATAAATACTCAGCGAAGCAAACAAAGATACTCTAACTTTTGGATCATATCCAAGATTATGTAGAAAGAACAAAAGCAGCAATCCATAGAAGACAGTGAGGTGAGCCCTTTACTATCTTTTGCTTTTCGTTTTAGATGTTTGAAAAACTCTGGAAGCAGACATGAGGTTATCTGTATATTGTCCAAGAACTTGATTTTCTGATTTTAGCTTCAGGTTTACTTCCTCAAATGCATCTACTCTTGCAGAAAGATTTTCAAGTTTGTGTTGTAGTTCAAACTCTTGATTGAGAAGTGGAGTCTTTCTTCCAGTTCCACCTGATTTTCAGCATAAACTGCGTCCATATCAGCATTCATCATCTTGGGAACATACATTGAGCTCTTGAAAACTAACTCCTTAGTGATGGGTCTTGCATCTGCAGCACATGCAGGAGGTGGGATAGGTAGCCAACTTACATTATATTAAAGAGGAAAAGTTCAGTATACAGTGTATGGAGCTTAGATTTAAAAATCTGGTATTGAAAAGGGATCAGTTGAGATTTCCCTATGCAAATAAATAGATGTGAGGATCACATGGTCCACTTTCAAATTCTAAATGTTAGTTTGTTTGTTCATTTGTTTGTAATCTTCAGGCAACAGTAAAATCTACTTGTTGACAGAGGTGTCCATAGAAACAATAAATCAATTTCAGAGAAGATATTTTTTGAACAGTCAGTTTGTACTGGTGAATGATGCTTGGGAGTGAGATTTCAGATGCTGCTTGAGGTAACAGGTTCTGGAATAGCTTTTGTTGCAGAGGGGACAAGCATGGGGCCTCTCACCACTGTGCTTTTTTATGTGTCTCTTTAGATCTGTTGAACGGTAGAATGTCCATTTGCAGCCAGGCACATTGCACTCATAACTCCTCTTTCCAGTGTGTTTCTTCATGTGGTCTTTGAGGTGGTGAGCCTTTGTGTAAGATTTCCCACAATCTGGGTAGGAACATGAGTAGCGCTTCAAAGGTTGAGGGTTGATTGGAGAGACAGGGCTCAGTGTCTGCAGGTCTGCGTTCAACTCTGGACCCTTTCCTTGAACCAAATCAGAAGCTGAAGAGCTTGCCTGGGGTTGTCTTTGAACAGAAGGGTAACTTGAAGGATTTGAGGATTCACCTACATATGGGGCTTGGTTACTAAGTAATGTCACATGATGATCAAGGCTTTGCACAACATTGGGTGTTCCATTGCTACTTGGGTAGACATTAGGTTCAAGAGAGGTTCTCAAATGATCCAAGGAGAATGACTCTTCAGAACTTGGAATTCTCTCTGGATGCCAAGCTAAGTGTTCTTGTATAGGACATGAAGTCACCTGAGGATCAAGTTTTTCTTCCACATCAGGTGTTCCATTCACACTTGGGGAAGCATCAGAATCAAGAAAGGCCATTATGTCATCCAAGAAGAAAGACTCTTCAGAAAGGGGACTTGTCTCTGGGTCCCAAGCCTGGTTGACTTGGTTAGTAAGTGAAGTCACTTGAGGATCAAGGCTTTCTTCAACTTTGGATGTTCCATGCAAACTTCGGGAAGCATCAGAATCAAGAAAGGCAATTATGTCATCCAAAAAGAAAGACTCTTCAGAACTGGGACTTGCCTCTGGGTGACAATCTAGGTTGGCTGGGTTACTAAGTGAGGTCACCTGAGGAACAAGGTTTTCTTCAACATTGGGGGATCCATTCAAACTTGAGGAAGCATCAGAATCAGGAAAGGCTATTATCTCATCCAAGAAAAAAGACTCTTCAGAACTGGGACTTGTCTCTGGATGACAAGCTTGTTTTTCTGGTTTACTAAGAGAAGTCACCTGAGCATTTTGGCTTTCTTCAATACTGGTAGCTCCATTCAGATTTAGGGAAGCATTAGAATCAGGAAAGGCTATTATCTCATCCAAGGAGAATGTCTCTTCAGGACTGGGACTTGTCTCTGGGTGACAAGCAAGGTGGTCTTCCTTACTAAGTGAAGTCACCTGAGCATTTTGGCTTTCTTCAATACTGGTAGTCCCATTCAGATTTATGGAAGCATTAGAATCAGGAAAGGCTATTATCTCATCCAAGAAGAATGTCGCTTCTGGACTGGGACTTGTCTCTGGGTGACAAGCTAGGTGGTCTTCCTTACTAAGTGAAGTGACCTGAGGATCAATGCTTTTTTCAACATTAGGTTTTTCATTCAAACTTGGATGGATATTTGGATTCACAGAAGTTCTCATTTGATCCAAGGAATATAACTCTTTAGAACTGGGACTTGTCTCTGGATCCCAAGCTATGTGGTCTTGAATACAAAATGAATTCACCTGAGGATCCAGCCTTTTTTCAACATTTGGTGTTCCATTCAGACATGGGTAGACATTTGGATCAGAGGACCTCATCTGATGCAAGTAGCATGACACTTTAGAACTGGGATAATTCTGTGGATGCCAAGTCATATTTTCTTCTGCATTGGATGTTGCCCTCTTAGACCCATGAAAATTTGGGCCAAAACTGGTGTTTGGCATCTGAAAACCATAGAAAGTCTGGCCACCAATTGGATTTGTCACCCAGTGACTGACCATCAAATTCTGATCACATCTGTGCCCTGATAACTGATACCCAGAGAGAAAGTGCTCACCACAGACCAGGTTATCCTGACCTCTGTAGACATTCTGACCACGGAAGGATGACTTCTGGTAGTAGAGCTTCATGTGGTCATGGTTATCTCTCACCGGAGTCTCATAAAAAGCCTGATATTCATTAGAAGGTACCATCAGATCTGCATTGAATCTATTATTAGCTACTAAATCCCTCTGCTGATACCTAAAAGAAATCTGTTCAGAAAAATAGTCCAGGGAGCGATCTACATTTGAATTCTGGTCTGCATGGCTTCCAGAAGGAGCAGCATGATGATTACCAAAGGGAATCCTCTCACTGTCATTCAAGGCTGTATTTTGGATCATAAGAGTCTTGTCAAAGTTGACTGTCCTCATCCAGTGTCCTTCAATGTAGAGAGATTCCCTAGCTTCAAGGACAGCTTTATTCTGGGCATGAGGATGGCATATCTTTGGTGTGTTGTTGAGCTCCTTAAGCTGAGTGTCTTCCGGGAATTTTTTCTGCTGAAGAGACACAGCTATCTGATTCACAGAGGAAGTCTCACTTTTCTCTCCAGTTTTTCCTGGGTGTGCTGTCGAGTTCAGAGTACAGGTTATCTCAGGTGTGCTAGAGTATGCAGATGCCATCACTGTTGGTTTCCAGGCAAGCATCTCTGAGCTCTGACCTGAGACAGTCTGGCTGGACTCCACAGGGAAAGGCTGAGGATTACACCTCCCTGGCTGGAATGCACCTGTGGATTCTTCCATGTCTATGCAGGCTTCACAAATGGCTTGGGGACTCTTCACGTTCCTGCACTGTTGGGAGAAAAATCAACATCTGGCTAAACTAGGTATTCAGTGGTAGAGAATAAAGTTCTTGAGAATACTCAAACTCGGCGGACAGGCAGAACTTAAATGGTAGACACAAGAAGGCATAAAATGTTCTCTGGAGATCAGGGATTCACAACTTTAAGGGCTCTGATGAAGGTGGGATGGGCAAACAAAAGCTTCATTACTCTGGGATCTCCTTTTATAAAGCTAGGCCTGATATGTTCAGTACTTCTGAGTCTATGATTTCATAAGACTTATGTTTCCACATGTAGGCCCCCATACTTAGAAGACATGTTTAAATATCTCACCCCAGGCTCTTAGAGTTTAGAAGATGCTCTCATTAAGTAAACTCTTAGGAACTGTGTATGTTAGCTTGCCTCTGATTTACTTTATAAACAATATACAGTTACATGGTTGCATTCATCAACTTTAGAAGAGAATGTGGAACAGGATTTGTTGGTGGGACTGGTGGGTTTTTACAGGAGCATAGGTCATGTGGGGTTTGTTTTGAATGAAGAGAGTGAATGAAAAAAAACTTGTGAGCTGATGAAACCTCTTGCTGTGGAGACTTATAGAGTACAAGAGGTTAATCTTTGTAATGGTGGATACAGAATCTGGTGTGATTATTTTTTAGCAATGCTACAATCTGTTGTGTCCTTTTGGTATGGGATCCCATCCATTTTCTCAAATATTATAGATAAATGCTAAGAGAGGGTTTCACTCTCAGCACACTGACAATAGGACCCAGTTACCTAGAATTGTGTCCACATAGTTCATGGATCCTGGATAGATCCTGATGGTGGTAAAGGTTGATGAAATGAGACAAAAATCTTATTTTAAATTTTAAAAGCAAATAGTGAAAACCAATGTTTAAGAAAGAAAGATGGAATGAAAGACAGAAAAAAACAAGAAAAGAAATAATACAAATGGAGAAATCACATCATCATCATGAGACACAACATGTAGTATTGGAACAAAAGTGAAGTTGTTTGGATGGATAGTTGCACTCTTAAAATTGATAAAAAAAAAACTGTAAGATAGGAGATTAAAATTTCTTGCACCTTTTCACCAATTAGAAACCACTTGAAAAAAATACACTCTGGATTTGTGAAGGCATCATTCCGTAGGCATCACTTATTAAAACACATACAAGGTGTCCAGATCAATATCCAGCCTCTCTTCTATCCCAGAGAAGTGGAAAATCATTTCTCCCATGATGATTTACAGGAAGTTACAGGACAACTCATTTTTACAGAAGACATTTATACTTCAATCTGGTCTCATAATCTTTATCTTTTGTCTCTAACCCTTGATTGCAGAAATTAAAAATACTTGACATAATATAGGCCAAGGATTCTCTTTTTTTGTATTGCCATAACGCATAGCTGCAGGCTACATCCTAATTAATACCATACCACATAACATATTCAGTTTTTAAATAATTTATATTTTGATATTTATGATTTTCAACTAACAACATCTACAACAACAACAATTAGAATACTATGGTAAGACAATAAAATCAGTCACAACAATCCTAACTATCTCTTAAGATCAATGCCCTTGCCATTCAGCTCCATAAGGAAGAATTTTTAGAAAACAAAGTGGAGAAGAGCTTAAAACATGTAGGCACAGGGGAAAGTTTTCTCAACAGAAAACAAATAGATTATACTCTAAGATCAAGAATCAACAATTGGGACCTCATAAAATTGGAAAGTTTCTGGAGGCTAAGCATATTATCAAGAAGACAATATGTCCAACAACAGATTGAGGAAGGATGTTTGATACTCCTGCAACTGATGGAGGGCTAATATACAACATATACAAAGAGCTCAGGAAGTTAGACTCCAGAGAATCAAATATTTATATATAAAACTGGTATACAGAGCCCAACAAAGAATTCTCAGCTGAGAAATTCCAAATAGCTATGAAGCACCCAAAGAAATTATAAATATGGCTAGTTATCAGGTAAATGTAAATCTAAACAACCCTGAGAATACACCTTATTTTAATTAGAATGGCTAAGGTCAAAAATCAGGTGACAGAAGATGCTGGCAAGAATGTGGAGAGAAAAGAAAACTTCTTGAGTGTTGGTGGGATTGTAAGCTGGTACAACCACTCTGTAAAACAGTCTGGTGGTTTCGCAGAAAATTGAACATAGTGCTACCTGAAAACCCAGCTATTCCACTCCTAGACATATAGCCCAAAGACGTTCCAACATATGACAAGCACACATGCTCCACCATGTTCTAGCAGCCTTATTTATGATAGCCAGAAGCTGGAAGAAACCCAGATGTTTAAAAAACAAATAATGTATAAAGAATGAATGGTACATTTATAAATTAGAAACAATGACTTTATGAAACACCTAGGCAAATATATGGGTCGAGATAATATCATGAGTACCCCACTCACAAAAACACACACATGGAATGCCCTCACTGTGAAGAAAATACTAGCCACAGAACACTTTGAGTACCCCAGCAAAAATTGACAGAACTTATGATGTGCAAAGAAGAAGGAAGGCCAAAATGCCAAACCTCAGTCCTGTTTAGTAGAAAGAACAAAACACTTTAGATAGGAAATACAAGGTAAAATAGAGGAATAGGGAATAAAGAAAAATCATTCAGAGACTTCTTTATATGGGGATCCATGCCATATGAAGCCACCAATCCCTAGCTCTATTGCTGATGCACAAAGTGCTTAGAAGCAAGAAACATATAGAGATGCCTACTCTGGGTCTCTGCCAGAGTTAAATGCATACAGCTGAGCATGTTAGCATCTAACCATCAGAGTGAACTTGGGGACCCCAAGGAAGGTGCTAAAGAAAAGCCTGAAGGAGCTGAAAGGGGTTGCAACTGCATGGGAAAACAATGTGATCAACCAACTAAACCCTACACAACCCCCAGGTACTATACCACTGATCATTGAGAACACATTGAGAAAACTATGGTTACAGTTGCATATGTAGCTGAACCTAGCAGTGTCTGGCATTAATTTGAGAAGAGGTCTTTGGTCCAGGGAGAACATGTTTCCCCAATATAGGGAAATGCCAAAACACTGGGGTTCAGAGGGTTGGAAGGGAGCAAGGTGGAGGACGAGCATACCATTATAAATATCAAAACAAAGAGTATGTAATAAGAAAGGAAAAGAAGAACCAATAAGAAAGAAGAATTCCCATGTCGGGTCAGGGTCTGGTCATTGGCACTTTGCTACATGTTCCAGTCATCCACCTCTATTCTGAGCAAATAGTGACATACCTTTGAAAACCATCCCTTAGTCAGACTATTAGGCTCCACAAGAAACTGACTTTCTCAGATCAAAAAATTGCCCTCTCTCACCAGTGGTCAACTCAAACTCTAAATGTACTGCCCACAGGTGTGGCAGATCAACTCCACAATGAACAGTATTTTAAAATGTTGTTTCGACACCTGGCTTCACAATTTTTTTTCTCCTATACTACTCAAGCATTGTGCTAATCATTGTTGACATAGCCTTGTGTAGCCCCTTCCTCCTTCCCTGGGAATGATAGGACTCACAGAAATATGTTCTTAAGCATTCCAAGGCCAAGGCAAGGTGTGGCTCCCACCCTGTCTCTTAAGATACAACAGAAATACCGTAAAAACTCTAATTATGGGGCTTATAATTCCATTCCAAACAATTAAAAGAAAGTCCCAAATAAACTGTATATGGATTTTTTATGAAATTCTAAATTCATGCCTATAGCATAATTTAAGCTTGTGATCATTAAATAAATTTATGAAACCACAATAAAATTCACAGACCGTATGGAGATGAAGAAGGAATTATGGAAGCTTCATTCTAACTTAGAAGAAGGAACTTAGAAGACCTACTTAGAAGTAAGGACAGAGCCTTTCTGAAACCAACACAGATGCTTATAGCCAGCCATCAGACTGAGTACTGGGACCCCATTGGAGGAGTTATGGAATGTCCTAAAAGAGTTGAAAAAGTTTGCAACCCCGTTGTAAGAACAATAATACCAACCAGCCTGACTGTTCAGAGCTCCAAGGGAATAAACCACCCACCAAAGAGCAAATATGGAGGAAGAAACCAAGGTTCCTGCTGCATGTAGCAGAACATAACTTTACTATAGATTTAAGGGGAAACCCTTGATCCAGTATAGACTCGATGACCTTGTGTAGGGAAACCTTAGGGTGGTGCGGTAGAACTATCATAGAAACAACTTGATGTTGATGGAATGAAGGTTTGTGTAGAGGAAACCAGGAAAGAACATATAGATGAAAGTTAAATGAATAAAATATCCCATAAAATAAAATGATGAAATTAATTTTTCTCTATATGTATGTCAAAAAAAGAATTTTTGGATGTACTTACGGTTCGAAGTCCTGTACACTCACAATGGCAAGCTGAGGATAAAAAGTCCAAAAGAATGGTAGTTTTGAGTATTGGAACACAGATTGGTACAGCTGGCCTAATCTAGAGGCTGGAAACTGGCACAGCTGGTACCAGTACAAGTGTTGGGACAGACTTGTGAACAAGCTGAGGACAAGCTGACAAATAGGCACTCCTTCCTGCATCCATGGACTTATATAGGCCTCCAGCGGAAGGTGTATCCTGGATTAAAGTATGTCTTCCTGTCACGTGTTCTTGGTCACCAACCAATTAACAAATTTCAACCAGTCACTATCTCACACGTGTGTCCATCTTGTGTAGATCTTTTGGCTTTCTAGGTATTTTCAAGTGGACAAAAAGGGGAAACTTGTTGGAAATCACAACCTTGTCCTCAGAAAAATGTGGTTTTCGTGTCCTAAAACACATTAAAAATAGGGGACAACATAGTGTATCATGATTTCGTTTCAGAAGATATTTACAGATGGATGAATACCTAAGTTTGACCAAGTGGACTTGCAAATGATCTCTTTCTTTTACTTACCTCCTGCATTTGCCAGGCTTCTCTAGAGGACCAACACTTTCACAGTGAATCTTTCTATATATGTAAGTAGACAGAGATTTAGTATAATGGCTTACAGGTTGAGATAGCTCAGCAACCCGTATCAAACAGAGCCTAGCTCCAATCACTAGACTACTCCAAATATAATGAGTGTTTCAAGGTTTTATATAAAAACAAGACCATCAGTTCTGGATTATTTCCTCAACAAACCTGGTTAAAAAGTCAGTGTTTGCCTCAAAACTGTCAATGCAGAGGGAAGCAGATATTAAGTTTATGATATGACTCCCAGCATCACCCAATTATGTTAAAGGCCACAGTAGTATTCCAAGTAGATGTTTGTACCCATCCATTCTAATCGATGCTTTCTATAAAACATTGTTCCAGTAGATATTTGGGGTTGCCCTACAATACAAACTATCCTGCCTTACAATTGTAAATGTGGTCATGAGATAGCTTGAATAAGGACCTAGCTGTGAGTTGCATCATATCAATCCTGTCTGGTTTTCGGGAGATCACAAATATTTCCCTGGCACAATAGCTTCTTGAGTTCTCTTTGTACCATTTATACTTGGTCCAAATGGTAGTATGTGCCCTTTATCCCAACTCTCAGGAGAAAAATTGGTAGATTTCTAAGTTCTAGGTCAGCATGGGAATGAGCCAGTTCTACTTTAAAAAAAAATATGATTTGGTCGAGGAATGATGACACATGCCTTAAATCCCAGAACTCTGTAATTGATCATTCAGATCCTTCAGTTGAAAATTACACAGAAAAGGCCAAGACAGCTAATACTAAACAGGGAATGACTTAATAGAATAAGGGAGACAAGTACCAGGCCCAGGAAGCAGAATCATTTGGGAGCAATGGCCTTGTACCTCTGGCTTTAGAGTCAAGATCCGAAGGGATTGCAGATTCTGGCTAGCTGGAGATAGGATATCAATGGACATAAGAATAGACCATTTTACTAAGAAGAAATATTCTGATAAGTGATTTCTGAGGACATAAAATTGTTGTGTTCCAGAATTAACTGAGTCTGTACCTAGCCCTACAGGGAAATTAATTATTTATAGGTATCACACAGGTGGTAATGATTTTTAAGGCATTTAAGGATCAAGGAGTTTTAATCCAACAATTCCTGCAGAAATTACACAAACACAGATCTTACTCAGCCAAATAGTTACTTTGAATGCACACCCTAATACTGTTCACATCAATGATGCAGCTCATGTTTTTGAATATGCCTATATGATAGAGAGTAGAATAGAGTGACTCGGGAGTGTGAATATTAGCTGTGACCTTGTTGAAGTAGTTGTTGCTTTATTCAAGGTAGTGTTTCACTATCAGTGTGTGCTTTGATGATCCGATGCTGTGGCTCCACCCAATGCAGAATGAGAGGGCTCCCTTGGCTCCCTTTGTATCAAGCAGTAGAATAATCATCTCTGCCAACACCCTGTCTGTCATGCTACATGATCCCATGCTTCTTACCATGAAGAAATGGACTGAACTTCTCAGACTGTTAACCAGCCCTAATTAAATGTTTGCATTTACAAGAAATGACTTGTTCATAGTGTCTCTTCAGAGCAAAAAAACCTTAACTAAAACTTATAGGTAATAAAATGTCAGAGACTACTGAAGGTTGGAATCATATGAAAATTGTGAAAGTATTTGAAATGTCTAAGGGACAATCTCTAATAAAGCAGTCTTGAAATAATACCATGGTTTTATAACCATTTTTCAATTTTATACTGTTAAATGAATTAGTAACCTTGAATTTAGTACACAAAATTGTATTGAATTATTGTTCAGAGAGTATGTGTACTTTGGAGAGGCAAGCTTACGTAGTATATAAGTGGGTAAACAAAAAGAACATCCAAAAGGGAAAAGGAACTCCACAGGAAGAACAATAGAGTCTACTAACCTGGACTCCTGAGAGCTCTCACCAAAGAGCATGCACAGGCTGATCCAATCCCGATCCCCAGGAACATATGTAGCAGATTCTTAGTCTCCACTTGGATCCCCCAACACCTGCATAAGGGACTGTACCTAAAGCTGTTGTCTGACTGGAATCTGTTTCCTTAGAAGGTTACCTTGTCTGACCTCAATGAAAAAGAATGGGCCTAATCCTGATGAGATAAGATTAGATGTGCTAGTGTGGTTGGATTCCCACCGAGCCTTCCCCCCTGTGAGAGGAAAGGGGAGTTGGTGGGAGAGGGACTCTGTAAGGAAGTGACAAATGAGAAGTGTTTGGGATACAAGTAAATAAATAAAAAAAATAAATAAATAAATAAAAAATATAGTGATAATGTATTAAAACAAGGGGTACATAATCACTGTCCTTCAGGCAGCAGTAAATGCTCTGGCCAGATGATTCTAGAAATAGAGACAAGAATAAAGGGACCACGGGGAAAACTGATGCTGTGATGCTGGAGCAAAAAAATTAGAGTTGATTAAGAAGAGACCAGCTTAGAGTCAGCCTCGTGTGCTACAAAGATCAGAGCTGGAAAAATGGCACAAGCCCTTTGTCATGGCACAGAAGACAATAGGTGAAGCCCAACTAATGACACAAGGAGCTGGGCATAATTTCTTCCCCAGGGTATTTTACTTCCCCTTCTAAGAATGACTGAAGCATCCACATTTAGGTCTTCCTTCTTATCGATGTTCATATGATCTGTGAGATATATTTTGGGTCTTCAAAACATTTGGGCTGATATCCCTTTATCAGTGAGTGCATACCATGTGTGTTTTTTTTGTGAAGGGGTTACCTCACTCAGGATGATATTTTCTAGTTCCTCCCATTTGCCTAAGAGTTTCATATACTCAGTGTTTTGAATAGTTCTGTAGTGCATCATTGAGTAAATGTTCCATGTATTTGTTGTATGCATACCTCTTTTGAAGGACATCTGGGATCTTTCCAGCTCATGGATTTTATAAATAAGGCTGATATGAACAAATAGGGATCCATCCTGTTATGGTTTACATATACTTGGCCCAGGCAGTGGCACTATGGAATGTGTGGCTTTATTGGAGTAAGTGTGTCATTGTGGAGATGGACTTTGAGACCCTCCTCCTATCTACGAGAGGAGACCAAGTCTGTTCCTATCTTCCTTTGGATGAAAATGTGGAACCCTCAACTTCTCATGCACTTTGCATGCCTGGACTTGCCATGTTCCTGCCTTGATAATGAACTGAATCATTGAACCTACAAAGTAATCCCAACTAAATATTATCTGTAAGACATGCCTTGGTCATGGTGTCTGTTTAAAGCAGTGAAACCTTAATACAGAAGATGGCACCAGGAGTGGGTTATTGCTTTGAAAGGCCTTATCATTCATTTGTTTGGAAATATGTGGATTTTGGTATTTTGGATTTAAAGAGTACTTTAATTCTTTAAATGGGGTTTAATAAACTATCCTTGAAGGGATATGGAAGACTTTGTTGGTGAGGGTGATCTGAACTGTTCAGACCTGGCCCAAGATCATGTGGTCTATTTCAGTGCAGAATTTCAGTCTGTGGCCTAAACATTGGTTTTCAGGTAGTTGGGTGGAAAAATTCTTAAGCAGTGAAGGAGTTAGAAAATAGGCATGTAGTGATAATGTAATGCAATAAGGGAACAGATTTAAGCTCCTGCAAGCAGCATAACTCAGCAGCTTTAAGCCTGGGTCTCTGGCTTTATGATCAAGGGAATGAGGCTACCCGGACAATTGATGCTATTTGTCTGGAGCTAAAAAATTAGGGATGATTAAGAACAGGCCAACATCACCGTGGTAAAATCTTCTGAAAAGTATTTTTGGAGTGCAGAAAGAATCTGTGTTCCTGAGACATGGAAAGTTGCACCTCACACTGCAGCTGTACTTAGTAATATGTAAGAATCCCCCATGTGGTCCTGGTTTTAAAGGGGCCATTAAGTACTCCTGAGGCTTGTTACTATGAGAGGCCATTGAAAGCAAAAGGGATTGTGGAAAATACAGCTTATCAGCTGTAAAAGGTTTCTGGTGAAATTCTTTGAGTTACATAAGTATACTATCATATCATCAACAAATAGTGATATTTGACATCTTGTTTTCAAATTTACATCCATTTGACTGAATTTGTGGTATGATTGCTTTGTTAAGACTTCCAGTACTCCATTACAGAAGAAGAGTAATAGAAGTGTGGGCAGACTTGTCGAGTATCTGATTTTAGTGTGATTGCTTCAATGTTCTCCCTATTTAGATTAATATTGGCTGCTCATTTGCTGTATATTGCTTTTACTATCTTTAAGGATGAGCCTAAAGTTCCAGATATTTCCAAACAATTAACATGAAATGGTGTTTTATTTTCTCAAGTTACTTCTAAGCATCTAAAGAGATCTTTACATGGTTTATTTATTTGATTTTGTTTTTGGTTGATTACTTTTATGGATTTTCATATATTGAACTCTCCCTGTATCCCTGGGATGAACTATACTTGATCATGGTAAAGGATCATATGTTGTTTTCTAGTATTCTTTTTACAAGAATTCGATTGAAAATTTTCACTGCTGTTCATGATGGAATATTGTCTGACACTTTCTTTCTTTCTTTGTAGGGTCTCTGTGTGATTTAAGCATTAGAGTAATTTTGGCTTCAAAGAATGAGTTATGTAGTGTTCCTTCTCTTTCCATTTCTTGAAATAGTGTCGACAGTATTGGTATCAGTTCTTCTCTCAATGTCTGATAAAATATAGCACTGAAACCATTGGCTTTTTCCCCCCTTTGGATCAGAGGCTTTTGATGAGTTCTTGATTTTATATAGGGATTATGGGGATGTTGTGATGATTTACTTGATTTAGATTTAAATTTGGTCTTTGGTAATATGGAGAATATGAGACATTTTCTCAACATTTTTAGTTTGGTTGAATATACACTTTTGTTGCAGGATCTGATGATTTCTTTTTACTTTCTTCAGTTTCTGTTGTTATATCTTCCTTTTCTTTTCTGAGTTTGTTAATTTAGATAGTCTCTGTGTCCTCTAGTTAGTCTGGCTCAGGTTTCATCAATCTTTTTTGAATTTATCAAAGACCTAGCTCCTGGTTTTGTTGATTTTTTTGTATAATTCCTGTTTGTTTCTACTTTGTTGATTTCATCTCTGATTTTGAGTGTTTCCTGCTGTCTATTCCTCTTAGATGTATCTTCTTCTTTTTGTTCTATAATGTTTAGTTCTTCTCTCAAGCTGGTTGTGTATGCTCTCTGCAGTTTCTTTTGGAATAAATCCAAGCAATGAGTTTTCTTCTTAGTACTGCTTTCATTGCATCCCATAGTTTCAGTTTGGTGTGCTCTCATTTTCATTAAATTTTGAAAATCCTTAAGATTTTATTTATTTCTTCCTTGAACATGGTATTGTTGAGTAGGGCATTGTTCATGTGTATGTGGTCTTTATGATTTGTTTTTGTTTTTGAACGAGGAGCCTTAGTCCATGGTTATTTGAAAGGGTGCATGGAATCACGTCATTTTTTTTTTTTTTTTTTTTTTTTTTTTTTTTTTTTTTTACTAAATGTAGGTGCTCTTGTATTTGGAGCACAGTTCTTCACCTTGATAGAACTTTTCCTCTGATTAGTCAAAATTGTCCTTCCTTAACAATGTTGGTAACTTTTGGTTGAAAATTTATCTTATTTGGTATTAGAATAGCCACTCTAGATTGTTTCTTAGTACCATTTTTCCTTGAAATTTCTTCCTAACCTTTTACTCTGAGGTACTATTTGTGTTTGTTCCTGAGAGGAGTTTCCAGTATGCAGCAAAATGTTGGACTCAGATTGTGTATACATTCTGATAATCTATGTCTCTTTATTGGGGAAATTAATCCAATGATGCAAGAGATATCAAAGAACTATTATTGGTCCCTGTTATTTTTATTGTTAGAAGTAGAATTATGTTTGTGTGGTTTTCTTCTATAGGGTTTTCACAAGTGATAGAAAAAAGCAAGGATTTGGGGGACTCTGAGACTTTTGCAAAAAGCCTCATTTGTATAATGTAAGACACTAAAAACATAGAAATGGTTAAAGTGAAACTCATAGACTTTCCAGTCATTACTAAGCTCTGAGACTCAGCCTGTGCCTGACAAATAAAAACAGTGGCCTAGAATAAATCTCAAAAAAGCCAGAATATACTGACTGATTGCCACCTATCTAGAAAGACTTTCATAGGTTCCTGACGCATGGCATATTCAGTTCATGCTATAATAACACAATTCTGAGAAACAAAACAAGGACACAACTCTTAAAAATTTGGAATGTATAAACAAAGTTCTAAACATGTAAAAGCACCGATTTAGTGGACAGGTTAAGCTATACAGTCCAAGCTGAGTATACCTCTTTTGCTATACTTTCTTTGTTTTGAATATTTGGTATTTTGACTATTTTATGTCAGAGGGAATTTTATTTATCTGGTCTAATCTATTCCGAGTTCTGTAGATTTCTTGTATGTTCATGGTCAATTCTTCCTTTAGGTTAGTGAATTAGCCTCTAAAATTTGTTCAAGATATTTAGTGACACTTTTATTTGAGAGTCTTTATTTTCTTCTACAACTATTATACTTTGGTTGACTCTTCTCATTGAGTCCTGGAATTACTAGATGCTTTAAGATAATGCTTTTAGATTTTTGCATTATCTCTGACTGATGTGCCAATGTTTACTGTGGTATATTTTGCCCCTGAGAAACTCTCTTTCAACTCTTGCATTCCGTTGGTAATGCTTGTGTCTATGACTTCTAATCTCTTTCTGAGGTTTTCTATCTCCAGGGTTGTTTATTTTTGTGATTATTTTCTCTATTTTTGTTTCTAATTCCTTCACCTGTGTGGTTGTATTTTTCTATAGCTCTTTAACTGATTTTTCTGTTGCCTCTTTAAGGTTGTCTACGTGTTTAAAGGTTCTCATATGTTTCTTCAACATGTTTACTGGTTCTCATATAATTTATGTGCCTCTAGAAGACCTTCATCATCCTTATCATGCAGTTTGTTTTTATGTCCAAATCTTGCTTTTCTGGTGTGTTGGGCTGTCTCTTCCTTGTTTCTGTCATTTTCAGGTTGTGTTTGATTCCCTTGCTTAGTTACTAGCACTACACTCTTAACATCTTGTTATCTGTGATGCCAGGTTTTCTTATTGTCTCTGAATTATATGTGTGTGTGTGTGTGTGTGTGTGTGTGTGTGTGTGTGTGTGTGTGTGTGTGTGAATGTGAGTGGTCCCTTCAAACTACTCCACATTAGAGAGGTAATCAAAATTTTGAAGCACAAAAAGTATATAGTCCTATTGAACCAACTGATATCAGTACACATTGATTTGTTTTCATTACGTTTTGTATATATCAACTAATCAGTAATATTTATGAGTGACAAATTTATTTTCAAGCTTTTTTGTATACTTTTTGCATGTTTGTTTGTCCTGAAGTATATCTATAAGCCCTCTAGACACCAGAACATGTTAGATTGCCTCTAAATAATTGTATTACTATTTTAATGGAAATTATTTTGAATCTGTAAATTGCTTTTGGTAAGATAGTTAATTAACTATGTTAATCCTGCTCAGTCGGGATCATGGTAGATCTTTGCATCTTCTGATATCTTCCCCAGTTTCTTCATAGACATGAAGTTCCTGTTATATAGGTCTTTGACTTGCTGGGTTAAAGTCATATGAGAAATTTTTTTTAGGATTTTTGGGTATTATAAGAGAATTATCACCTTAAATTCTCTCTTAGCATATCATTTGCACAAATAAGGCTTACTGATTTTTCTTTTATTAATTTTTTGTGCAAGCATCTTACTGAATGAGTTCATCAGCTGTGGAAGTTTTCTGATAGAACTTGGAGGTCTGCTATTTATACTTTCAAGTCATCTGTGAACAATAATACTGTGCCTACTTTGTTCCAAATTGAATCCCTTAGATATTCTCATGTTGTCTTACTGCCCTTGTTAGAATGTCAAGTTTGTCTTGCCTACATATTGTGCAGAGATAAAGATGGAACAGACAGTGAGGAAACAGCCCTCCAATGATTATCCCAAATAGAGATACATTTCATGGGAGAGAGTCCACACTAGACCATATTAATGATACTTGGCTACTCTTCTATGCTTGCATGTAGGAACCTAGCATTATTGTCTCCTGAGTCTTCATCCAGTAGAGTATAGAAACAGACTGACAAACATTATGTGGAGCCCAGGAAGCATTCTGGAAGTTAAACAGGGGCTATCTCAGTCTCTGTTCATTGATATTGGTAATCTTTTCTTCTTCCTGGCCTCCCTGGTTAGGCCTCAGCAGGAGAGGATATGACTAGACCTGCTGGGAATAGATGATCCAGGGTGGGGTGATACCCAGTGGACTCAGTTTCATTGAGGAGATAAGGAGGTAGTAATTAACATAAGGGTGAGAACCAATACAACAAAATAGCATGTGTTCCATGTTTTAAATGTTTTTCACTATTGCAATAAAAAACACTCACTACCTGAGCTATCATATTTTCTGGGGAGACATAATATTCATAATATTCATGCCTACTAATCTCAGATAAGAATCATGGTATATATATATATATATATATATATATATATATATATATATATATATATATGTGTGTGTGTGTGTGTGTGTGTGTGTGTGTGTGTGTGTGTGAAGAGCTAGAAAGAGAGAGATTGAGAGATAGAGAGAGAGAGGGAGGTATGTAGGAAGGGAGGTAGGGAGGGAGGGTTCGAGGTAGGTAGGGAAGGAAGTGGAGAGAGAGAGAACTAAATTCCAACTTGGTGAATCAGTAAGTTTTATGGAGGTTATTTTCACAAAAACAGATGAGGTGTTACAGGGGCAAAAATTACACAAAAGCAGCTTTATCTCCAATGTCCACCTCATCATTGGTGACAAGTCACTAGAGGTAGAAACCTGAAGAAAATTGACAGCACAACAATTGTATAGTGCCTTTTTAAAGTGACTAAGCTAATATAAACCTCTCCCAGGCATGGAGGTTTGAGCTGCAAAGGAAGAGTGGCATAATGGATATAATGAGTGGTTTGTGCTTATTCAGGGTCTTCTTGGATGTATTATTAGTCATTTCCCTTCCTACCTAATATTCCTGAAGATTACTGAATGATGGAATGTTTTAGTCTCAGAGGAAACCACTGACCTTGGCAGCTCAAAACCATTATGTCTTACTCTCTTGGTTGTATCAGAATTCTACCATAGTATCTGAATTTATATTACTTCATTTTAATTTTCTTATGTTCAAACTCTAAGTAATGATTCTACCTGTTGTGAAAGCCCCTTACATATTTATTGGCCTAGTAAATGAATATGTTCCCTTCAACTTGTGTTTCATTTATAAATTTATAAAGCAGTTTATAAAAAGTGAGTGTAAATCTCGTTAGAACAAATTTTATACAAGATAGTTCATAACACTTGAGCATCTAAAATAATAGACCCAGAAGTTAAACCAAGATTTTGGTATAGTACCATATCCTAACATATGCTCTACAACTCTATTAGGACCTAGAGACATTGCTGTGATGATGTCAAAATGGGGACTGATTGTTCTATAAAGTAATATCATGAAAATTTATTCCTGTGACTGATGGATACCATAGAGTAGCAAAAGAAGTGGCTAAAATATTGTGCAAAGATCATATTGACAACCTAACGTATGTCCAAGAAAATATGAGAAAAATAAGAACTGTCATTATTCTAAATTTTTACATCTCTAGAAATCCAACATCATGATATATGTATAAGAGGAGTAGACACTAATGTGAATGAATGAGACAGAATTTGTGGACAGTAGTGACTAGGGTTGAAATAAGAAGAGTTGAGACAGGAATATGTGCAAGAAGTCTATTGTAAAAAAGAGTTACTTTATATTCAAGGACTTGCAGATTGTGTTACTGTTAAAACCATCTTTTCTAGAAAGGCTGGATCATTACAAAGACAAACCTAGGTGCACAACAAATATTGATTAGAAAGGCCAATAAATCACACAATTTTAAAGTATCAAAAAAAGTCACAGAGTTTAAAAACTAGTGTTTTTAGTCATTTTATTTGAGATGCAATTCATAAAAACAAGTTCGAGGGAGGAGGAAAGGGGAGTAAAGGGGAGGATATAAGGTTAGAAATGTAAATGTTCAGAATATCCAATAAAATTTTAAAAATGTCAAACATAACAAATTTTTTTTCTTAAAAAATTTTATTAAATTGCAAAGCAGAACTTGAACACAAATTTAAATATCAGTAACAAGGTCACAAAACAGTTGCAAAATGTCTGTAATGGGAGGATTATATATCCTTATACCTAAGTCACCCATCCATGCCTACATTAGTACATTAGATAAATCTTCAAGTCAGCAGCCCATCAAAGAGCTAGCAGTTCCATTATTGGATCTTTCCTGTTACAAAAACTTGCTAATATTTTGGGTATCAGATCTTTATCAGATGGAAACTACAAACTAAACTTTTAAAATTTGTTAAAGAATGATTAAAATACTGTAACTAATTTGGTTTCAAAAACTCTGGGTATACAACTGAGATAAAACACTAAGATTTATACTTATCGCATTGACAAAACTCTTTTATATTTACGATTTTGGTATTAATATACTCTCAATTAAATTTTCAAAAGTCCATCTCATCATACAAATAAACATTGAGACCAACCTTTCACTGGTCTCATAATCCACTCACATTAGACTAAATTCACTTTTATTCATGTCCCAAATTTGCACCTGTGGGGCAGATATAGCACACATTTATAGGGAAAATATAGGGAGTTGTTTATTCCTTTTTATCCAGTTTTCATTCCTATTTCTATCTTTCTTCAAGTCTTTTTTTCTTTTCCTATTTTTCTACTTCTCACACACCAGCATCTCTATCTTTACAACACCAAATGGATTATTTCATGTAATAGAGAGATTTTGTTTAAGATTTACTCCATTTATAATTTATTTTCTAAATAAACACAGATAGAAGAACAAATGTTAGAATTTTTACATAAATGTATAAGAATACATTTTAGTAAGTGCTTTGCATTTTTTTAAGGTTTGATATTCTGCATTAATGTCCTAATAGTTACAATGAGCAAAAGTACATGTAAATCAGGATATAACCCAGAAGTAGTCAAAGTTTTCTTGGTGTGTGAGGATTGATTATAATGTTTTATTTTTTTTTTCTTGAATTTCACAGTCTGAGTTTTATCAGGGGTAGGCTGAGCTTTCTGGCATTAGTATCACATTATCAATGACTGCATATTATGTCTGTTCTTTTGTGACTGGGTTATCTCACTCAGGATGCTATTCTCTAGATGCAACCATTTTCTTAAGAATTTGGTTAAGTCATTGTTTCTGATAGCTGAGTAGTACTTCATTGATTAAATGTACCACAATTTTTGTATCCATTCATCTACTGAAGGGCATCTGGGTTCTTTCCAGCTTCTGGCTAACATAAATAGTGCTGCTATGAACATTGTGGTGCATGCGTCTTTGTTGTATATTGGAGTGTCTCTGGGGTATATGCCCAGAAGTGGAATAGCTGGATTTTCAGGTAGTACCATGTCCAGTTTTCTGAGGAATCGCCTGTCTGATTTCCAGAGTTGTTTTATCAGTTTACAACCCCACCAACAGTGGAAAAGTGTTCCTCTTTCTGCACAGCCTCTCCTGCATCTGTTGTCATCTGAGTTTTGGATCTTGGCCAATCTGACTGGTGTGATGTGGAATCACAGGGTTGTTATGATTTGCATTTGCCTGATGGCTATGGATGTCCAGCACATCCTAGATGTTTCTCAGTTATTGGATTTTCCTCAATTGAAAACATTTTGTTTAGCTCTGTACTACATGTTTAATAGGGTTGTTGGATTTACTGGTGTCTAGCTTTTTCTGTTCTTTTTATACCTTGGATATTAGGCCTCTATCTGATGTGGAGTTGGTTATGATCTTTTCCCATTCTGTTGGCTGCAGTTTTGTTTTCTTGACACTGTCCTAAGCCTTACAGAAACTTGCAATCTCATTAAGTTTCATTTGTTAATCTTTGACCTAAGAGCAGGGGTCATTGGTGTTTTGTTCAGAAAATTATTTTCCTATGCCTACGTATTCTAAGTTTTTCCCTATTTTCTCATCTAATAGTTTCAGTGTATCTGGTTTAATGTGGATATATTTGATCCACTTACACTTAAGCTTTGTAGAAAGAGATAAGAAAGGGTCTATTTTCATTCTTCTGCATGCTGAGTGCCAGTTGGACGAATACCATTTGTTGAATAGGCTGTCATTTTTCCATTGAATATTTACAGGTCCTTGGTCAAAATTCAGGTGACCCTATATATGGGGCCTCATTACGGGGTCTTCTATTCTATTCCATTGATCCATGTGCCTATTTCTGTACCAGTCCCACACAGTTTTCATCAGAATTGCCTTGTACTATAGCTTGAGGTCAGGGATAGAGATTCTCGCAGATGTTTACTTGTTTTTGAGGATGGATTTCGCTTTTCTAAGTCTTTTGTTATTCCAGGTGAAATCACACATTTCTCTTTCCAATTCAATGAAGAACTACATTAGAATTTTGATGGGGATATCATTGAATCTGTAGATTGCTTTGGGTAAGATGGTCATTTTTAGAATGTTGATCCTTCCATTCCATGAGCATGGGAGATCTTTCCATTTTCTGAGACTTTCCTTGATATCCTTCTTTAGAGGTTTGGAGTTCTTGTCATACAGGTCCTTCACTTACTTAGTTGGAGGCACACCAAGGTATTTCATCATTTTTGTGATTATAGTAGAGGATATCTTTTTCCTAATTTCTTTCTCCACATGATTGTCCTTTGAATACAGGAAGGCTACTGATTTGTTTGAAGTAATTTAATATTCAGCCACTTTGCTGAATGTTTATCAGCCATAGTAGTTCTCTGGTGGAATTTGTGGGATCACTTACATAAACTATCATGTCATCTGCAAAAAGTTTTTACCTTCCGAATGTGACAGTTTACATTTCACAGAAAACCCTTCATTATTTATAGCTTCAATGTATCTTCAGTTGATTAAAATGATATCAGCAATCCTCTCTTATTAGTACAATTCTCAAATGGCAAGCAATAGATAAGAAAGTGTCATAGTTTGGTATAGTGTCAATACTTAGAGTCAGGTTACTCTGTCGGAGATAACTCTGTAGTTCTTCTCCTGATGAAGATGGGAAGTCAGAGGCAGATGTAGAGGAAAAAGTGGGTGCACAAGGTACAGAAGCTCTGCATTCAGTACATGATTTTTGTCCCTTTTTCACAACATGGTTATTTTCATGTACATTTAACTATTTAGGCTTTTGATAAAACACAGTGCTACACAATATGTGTGTGTGTATATATATATATATATATATATATATATATATATATATATGTAATAAATTGGCTAAAGATTCTTCTTAAATTTTCAAAAATATCTGTAATTTTATTATAAAGTCTCTTCATGTGCACATCTTCATAAACTAATATATACATAGAACATTAGTTCAGAGATGCTCCTGTAAAGCTTTAGTATTACCTAGATCTGACATTGCCTTTATAAATACTCAGCGAAGCAAACAAAGATACTCTAACTTTTGGATCATATCCAAGATTATGTAGAAAGAACAAAAGCAGCAATCCATAGAAGACAGTGAGGTGAGCCCTTTACTATCTTTTGCTTTTCGTTTTAGATGTTTGAAAAACTCTGGAAGCAGACATGAGGTTATCTGTATATTGTCCAAGAACTTGATTTTCTGATTTTAGCTTCAGGTTTACTTCCTCAACTGCATCTACTCTTGCAGAAAGATTTTCAAGTTTGTGTTGTAGTTCAAACTCTTGATTGAGAAGTGGAGTCTTTCTTCCAGTTCCACCTGATTTTCAGCATAAACTGCGTCCATATCAGCATTCATCATCTTGGGAACATACATTGAGCTCTTGAAAACAAACTCCTTAGTGATGGGTCTTGCATCTGCAGCATATGGAGGAGGTGGGATAGGTAGCCAACTTACATTATATTAAAGAGGAAAAGTTCAGTATACAGTGTATGGAACTTAGATTTAAAAATCTGGTATTGAAAAGGGATCAGTTGAGATTTCCCTATGCAAATAAATAGATGTGAGGATCACATGGTCCACTTTCAAATTCTAAATGTTAGTTTGTTTGTTCATTTGTTTGTAATCTTCAGGCAACAGTAAAATCTACTTGTTGACAGAGGTGTCCATAGAAACAATAAATCAATTTCAGAGAAGATATTTTTTGAACAGTCAGTTTGTACTGGTGAATGATGCTTGGGAGTGAGACTTCAGATGCTGCTTGAGGTAACAGGTTCTGGAATAGCTTTTGTTGCAGAGGGGACAAGCATGGGGCCTCTCACCACTGTGCTTTTTTATGTGTCTCTTTAGATCTGTTGAACGGTAGAATGTCCATTTGCAGCCAGGCACATTGCACTCATAACTCCTCTTTCCAGTGTGTTTCTTCATGTGGTCTTTGAGGTGGTGAGCCTTTGTGTAAGATTTCCCACAATCTGGGTAGGAACATGAGTAGCGCTTCAAAGGTTGAGGGTTGATTGGAGAGACAGGGCTCAGTGTCTGCAGGTCTGCGTTCAACTCTGGACCCTTTCCTTGAACCAAATCAGAAGCTGAAGAGCTTGCCTGGGGTTGTCTTTGAACAGAAGTGTAACTTGAAGGATTTGAGGATTCACCTACATATGGGGCTTGGTTACTAAGTAATGTCACATGATGATCAAGGCTTTGCACAACATTGGGTGTTCCATTGCTACTTGGGTAGACATTAGGTTCAAGAGAGGTTCTCAAATGATCCAAGGAGAATGACTCTTCAGAACTTGGAATTCTCTCTGGATGCCAAGCTAAGTGTTCTTGTATAGGACATGAAGTCACCTGAGGATCAAGTTTTTCTTCCACATCAGGTGTTCCATTCACACTTGGGGAAGCATCAGAATCAAGAAAGGCCATTATGTCATCCAAGAAGAAAGACTCTTCAGAAAGGGGACTTGTCTCTGGGTGCCAAGCCAGGTTGACTTGGTTAGTAAGTGAAGTCACTTGAGGATCAAGGCTTTCTTCAACTTTGGATGTTCCATGCAAACTTCGGGAAGCATCAGAATCAAGAAAGGCAATTATGTCATCCAAAAAGAAAGACACTTCAGAACTGGGACTTGCCTCTGGGTGACAATCTAGGTTGGCTGGGTTACTAAGTGAGGTCACCTGAGGAACAAGGTTTTCTTCAACATTGGGGGATCCATTCAAACTTGAGGAAGCATCAGAATCAGGAAAGGCTATTATCTCATCCAAGAAAAAAGACTCTTCAGAACTGGGACTTGTCTCTGGATGACAAGCTTGTTTTTCTGGTTTACTAAGTGAAGTCACCTGAGCATTTTGGCTTTCTTCAATACTGGTAGCTCCATTCAGATTTAGGGAAGCATTAGAATCAGGAAAGGCTATTATCTCATCCAAGGAGAATGTCTCTTCAGGACTGGGACTTGTCTCTGGGTGACAAGCTAGGTGGTCTTCCTTACTAAGTGAAGTCACCTGAGCATTTTGGCTTTCTTCAATACTGGTAGTTCCATTCAGATTTAGGGAAGCATTAGAATCAGGAAAGGCTATTATCTCATCCAAGAAGAATGTCTCTTCTGGACTGGGACTTGTCTCTGGGTGACAAGCTAGGTGGTCTTCCTTACTAAGTGAAGTTACCTGAGGATCAATGCTTTTTTCAACATTAGGTTTTTCATTCAAACTTGGATGGATATTTGGATTCACAGAAGTTCTCATTTGATCCAAGGAATATAACTCTTTAGAACTGGGACTTGTCTCTGGATCCCAAGCTATGTGGTCTTGATTACAAAATGAATTCACCTGAGGATCCAGCCTTTTTTCAACATTTGGTGTTCCATTCAGACATGGGTAGACATTTGGATCAGAGGACCTCATCTGATGCAAGTAGCATGACACTTTAGAACTGGGATAATTCTGTGGATGCCAAGTCATATTTTCTTCTGCATTGAATTTTGCCCTCTTAGGCCCGTGAAAATTTGGGCCAAAACTGGTGTTTGGCATCTGAAAACCATAGAAAGTCTGGCCACCAATTGGATTTGTCACCCAGTGACTGACCATCAAATTCTGATCACATCTGTGTCCTGATAACTGATACCCAAAGAGAAAGTGCTCACCACAGACCAGGTTATCCTGACCTCTGTAGACATTCTGACCACGGAAGGATGACTTCTGGTAGTAGAGCTTCATGTGGTCATGGTTATCTCTCACCGGAGGCTCATAAAAAGCCTGATATACATTAGAAGGTATCATCAGATCTGCATTGAATCTATTATTAGCTACTAAATCCCTCTGCTGATACCAAAAAGAACTCTGTTCAGAAAAATAGTCCAGGGAGCGATCTACATTTGAATTCTGGTCTGCATGGCTTCCAGAAGGAGCAGCATGATGATTACCAAAGGGAATCCTCTCACTGTCATTCAAGGCTGTATTTTGGATCACAAGAGTCTTGTCAAAGTTGACTGTCCTCATCCAGTGTCCTTCAATGTAGAGAGATTCCCTAGCTTCAAGAACAGCTTTATTCTGGGCATGAGGATGGCATATCTTTGGTGTGTTGTTGAGCTCCTTAAGCTGAGTGTCTTCCGGGAATTTTTTCTGCTGAAGAGACTCAGCTATCTGATTCACAGAGGAAGTCTCACTTGGCTCTCCAGTTTTTCCTGGGTGTGCTGTCGAGTTCAGAGTACAGGTTATCTCAGGTGTGCTAGAGTATGCAGATGCCATCACTGTTGGTTTCCAGGCAAGCATCTCTGAGCTCTGACCTGAGACAGGCTGGCTGGACTCCACAGGGAAAGGCTGGGGATTACACCTCCCTGGCTGGAATGCACCTGTGGATTCTTCCATGTCTATGCAAGCTTCACAAATGGCCTGGGGACTCTTCAAGTTCCTGCACTGTTGGGAGAAAAATCAACATCTGGCTAAACTAGGTATTCAGTGGTAGAGATTAAAGTTCTTGAGAATACTCAAACTCGGCGGACAGGCAGAACTTAAATGGTAGACACAAGAAGGCATAAAATGTTCTCTGGAGATCAGGGATTCACAACTTTAAGGGCTCTGATGAAGGTGGGATGGGCAAACAAAACTTCATTACCCTAGGATCTCCTTTTATAAAGCTAGGCCTGATATGTTCAGTACTTCTGAGTCTACGATTTCATAAGACTTATGTTTCCACATGTAGGCCCCCATACTTAGAAGACATGTTTAAATATCTCACCCCAGGCTCTTAGAGTTTAGAAGATGCTCTCATTAAGTAAACTCTTAGGAACTGTGTATGTTAGCTTGCCTCTGACTTACTTTATAAACAATATACAGTTACATGGTTGCATTCATCAACTTTAGAAGAGAATGTGGAACAGGATTTGTTGGTGGGACTGGTGGGTTTTTACAGGAGCAGTAGGTCATGTGGGGTTTGTTTTGAATGAAGAGAGTGAATGAAAAAAACTTGTGAGCTGATGAAACCTCTTGCTGTGGAGACTTATAGAGTACAAGAGGTTAATCTTTGTAATGGTGGATACAGAATCTGGTGTGATTATTTTTTTGCAATGCTACAATCTGTTGTGTCCTTTTGGTATGGGATCCCATCCATTTTCTCAAATATTATAGATAAATGCTAAGAGAGGGTTTCACTCTCAGCACACTGACTATAGGACCCAGTTACCTAAAATTGTGTCCACATAGTTCATGGATCCTGGATAGATCCTGATGGTGGTAAAGGTTGATGAAATGAGACAAAAATCTTATTTTAAATTTTAAAAGCAAATAGTGAAAACCAATGTTTAAGAAAGGAAGAATGGAATGAAAGACAGAAAAAAACAAGAAAAGAAATAATACAAATGGAGAAATCACATCATCATCATGAGACACAACATGTAGTATTGGAACAAAAGTGAAGTTGTTTGGATGGATAGTTGCACTCTTAAAATTGATAAAAAAAAAAAAAACTGTAAGATAGGAGATTAAAATTGCTTGCACCTTTTCACCAATTAGAAACCACTTGAAAAAAATACACTCTGAATTTGTGAAGGCATCATTCCGTAGGCATCACTTATTAAAACACATACAAGGTGTCCAGATCAACATCCAGCCTCTCTTCTATCCCAGAGAAGTGGAAAATCATTCCTCCCATGATGATTTACAGGAAGTTACAGGACAACTCATTTTTACAGAAGACATTTATACTTCAATCTGGTCTCATAATCTTTATCTTTTGTCTCTAACCCTTGATTGCTGAAATTAAAAATACTTGCCATAATATAGGCCAAGGATTCTCTTTTTTTGTATTGCCATAACACATAGCTGCAGGCTACTTCCTAATTAATACCATACCACATAACATATTCAGTTTTAAATAATTTATATTTTGATATTTATGATTTTCAACTAACAACATCTACAACAACAACAATTAGAATACTATGGTAAGACAATAAAATCAGTCACAACAATCCTAACTATCTCATAAGATCAATGCCCTTGCCATTCAGCTGCATAAGGAAGAATTTTTAGAAAACAAAGTGGAGAAGAGCTTAAAACATGTAGGCACAGGGGAAAGTTTTCTCAACAGAAAACAAATAGATTATACTCTAAGATCAAGAATCAACAATCGAGACCTCATAAAATTGGAAAGTTTCTGGAGGCTAAGCATATTATCAAGAAGACAATATGTCCAACAACAGATTGAGGAAGGATGTTTGATACTCCTGCAACTGATGGAGGGCTAATATACAACATATACAAAGAGCTCAGGAAGTTAGACTCCAGGGAATCAAATATTTATATATAAAACTGGTATACAAGGCCAACAAAGAATTCTCAGCTGAGAAATTCCAAATAGCTATGAAGCACCCAAAGAAATTATAAATATGGCTAGTTATCAGGTAAATGTAAATCTAAACAACCCTGAGAATACACCTTATTTTAATTAGAATGGCTAAGGTCAAAAATCAGGTGACAGAAGATGCTGGCAAGAATGTGGAGAGTAAAGAAAACTTCTTGAGTGTTGGTGGGATTGTAAGCTGGTACAACCACTCTGTAAAACAGTCTGGTGGTTTCGCAGAAAATTGAACATAGTGCTACCTGAAAACCCAGCTATTCCACTCCTAGACATATAGCCCAAAGACGTTCCAACATATGACAAGCACACATGCTCCACCATGTTCTAGCAGCCTTATTTATGATAGCCAGAAGCTGGAAGAAACCCAGATGTTTAAAAAACAAATAATGTATAAAGAATGAATGGTACATTTATAAATTAGAAACAATGACTTTATGAAACACCTAGGCAAATATATGGGTCGAGATAATATCGTGAGTACCCCACGCACAAAATCACACACATGGAATGCCCTCACTGTGAAGAAAATACTAGCCACAGAACACTTTGAGTAACTCAGCAAAAATTGACAGACCTTATGATGTGCAAGGAAGAAGGAAGGCCAAAATGCCAAACCTCAGTCCTGTTTAGTAGAAAGAACAAAACACTTTAGATAGGAAATACAAGGTAAAATAGAGGAATAGGGAATAAAGAAAAATCATTCAGAGACTTCTTTATATGGGGATCCATGCCATATGAAGCCACCAATCCCTAGCTCTATTGCTGATGCACAAAGTGCTTAGAAGCAAGAAACATATAGAGATGCCTACTCTGGGTCTCTGCCAGAGTTAAATGCATACAGCTGAGCATGTTAGCATCTAACCATCAGAGTGAACTTGGGGACCTTAAGGAAGGTGCTAAAGAAAAGCCTGAAGGAGCTGAAAGGGGTTGCAACTGCATGGGAAAACAATGTGATCAACCAACTAAACCCTACACAACCCCCAGGTACTATAACACTGATCATTGAGAACACATTGAGAAAACTATGGTTACAGTTGCATATGTAGCTGAACCTAGCAGTGTCTGGCATTAATTTGAGAAGAGGTCTTTGGTCCAGGGAGAATATGTTTCCCCAATATAGGGAAATGCCAAAACACTGGGGTTCAGAGGGTTGGAAGGGAGCAAGGTGGAGGACGAGCATACCATTATAAATATCAAAACAAAGAGTATGTAATAAGAAAGAAAAAGAAGAACCAATAAGAAAGAAGAATTCCTATGTCGGGTCAGGGTCTGGTCATTGGCACTTTGCTACATGTTCCAGTCATCCACCTCTGTTCTGAGCAAATAGTGACATATCTTTGAAAACCATCCCTTAGTCAGACTATTAGACTCCACAAGAAACTGACTTTCTCAGATCAAAAAATTGCCCTCTCTCACCAGTGGTCAACTCCAACTCTAAATGTACTGCCCACAGGTGTGGCAGATCAAGTCCACAAGGAACAGTATTTTAAAATGTTGTTTCGACACCTGGCTTCACAATTTTTTTTCTCCTATACTACTCAAGCATTGTGCTAATCATTGTTGACATAGCCTTGTGTAGCCCCTTCCTCCTTCCCTGGGAATGATAGGACTCACAGGAATATGTTCTTAAGCATTCCAAGGCCAAGGCAAGGGGTGGCTCCCACCCTGTCTCTTAAGATACAACAGAAATACCGTAAAAACTCTAATTATGGGGCTTATAATTCCATTCCAAACAATTAAAAGAAAGTCCCAAATAAACTGTATATGGATTTTTTATGAAATTCTAAATTCATGCCTATAGCATAATTTAAGCTTGTGATCATTAAATAAATTTATGAAACCACAATAAAATTCACAGACCGTATGGAGATGAAGAAGGAATTATGGATGCTTCATTCTAACTTAGAAGAAGGAACTTAGAAGACCTACTTAGAAGTAAGGACAGAGCCTTTCTGAAACCAACACAGATGCTTATAGCCAGCCATCAGACTGAGTACTGGGACCCCATTGGAGGAGTTATGGAATGTCCTAAAAGAGTTGAAGAAGTTTGCAACCCCGTTGTAAGAACAATAATACCAACCAGCCTGACTGTTCAGAGCTCCAAGGGAATAAACCCCCCACCAAAGAGCAAATATGGAGGAAGAAACCAAGGTTCCTGCTGCATGTAGCAGAAGATGACCTTACTATAGATTTAAGGGGAAACCCTTGATCCAGTATAGACTCGATGACCTTGTGTAGGGAAACCTTAGGGTGGTGCGGTAGAACTATCATAGAAACAACTTGATGTTGATGGAATGAAGGTTTGTGTAGAGGAAACCAGGAAAGAACATATAGATGAAAGTTAAATGAATAAAATATCCCATAAAATAAAATGATGAAATTAATTTTTCTCTATATGTATGTCAAAAAAAGAATTTTTGGATGTACTTACGGTTCGAAGTCCTGTACACTCACAATGGCAAGCTGAGGATGAAAAGTCCAAAAGAATGGTAGTTTTGAGTATTGGAACACAGATTGGTACAGCTGGTCTAATCTAGAGGCTGGAAACTGGCACAGCTGGTGCCAGTACCAGTGTAGGGACAGACTTGTGAACAAGCTGAAGACAAGCTGACAAATAGGCACTCCTTCCTGCATCCATGGACTTATATAGGCCTCCAGCGGAAGGTGTATCCTGGATTAAAGTATGTCTTCCTGTCACGTGTTCTTGGTCACCAACCAATTAACAAATTTCAACCAGTCACTATCTCACACGTGTGTCCATCTTGTGTAGATCTTTTGGCTTTCTAGGTATTTTCAAGTGGACAAAAAGGGGAAACTTGTTGGAAATCACAACCTTGTCCTCAGAAAAATGTGGTTTTCGTGTCCTAAAACACATTAAAAATAGGGGAAAACATAGTGTATCATGATTTCGTTTCAGAAGATATTTACAGATGGATGAATACCTAAGTTTGACCAAGTGGACTTGCAAATGATCTCTTTCTTTTACTTACCTCTTGCATTTGCCAGGCTTCTCTAGAGGACCAACACTCTCACAGTGAATCTTTCTATATATGTAAGTAGACAGAGATTTAGTATAATGGCTTACAGGTTGAGATATCTCAGCAACCCGTATCAAACAGAGCCTAGCTCCAATCACTAGACTAATCCAAATATAATGAGTGTTTCAAGGTTTTATATAAAAACAAGACCAGCAGTTCTGGATTATTTCCTCAACAAACCTGGTTAAAAAGTCAGTGTTTGCCTCAAAACTGTCAATGCAGAGGGAAGCAGATATTAAGTTTATGATATGACTCCCAGCATCACCCAATTATGTTAAAGGCCACAGTAGTATTCCAAGTAGATGTTTGTACCCATCCATTCTAATCGATGCTTTCTATAAAACATTGTTCCAGTAGATATTTGGGGTTGCCCTACAATACAAACTATCCTGCCTTACAATTGTAAATGTGGTCATGAGATAGTTGAATAAGGACCTAGCTGTGAGTTGCATCATATCAATCCTGTCTGGTTTTCGGGAGATCACAAATATTTCCCTGGCACTATAGCTTCTTGAGTTCTCTTTGTACCATTGATACTAGGTCCAAATGGTAGTATGTGCCCTTTATCCCAACTCTCAGAAGACAAATTGGTAGATTTCTAAGTTCTAGGTCAGCCTGGGAATGAGCCAGTTCTACTTTAAAAAAAATATGATTTGGTCGAGGAATGATGACACATGCCTTAAATCCCAGAACTCTGAAATTGATCATTCAGATCCTTCAGTTGAAAATTACACAGAAAAGGCCAAGACAGCTAATACTAAACAGGGAATGACTTAATAGAATAAGGGAGACAAGTACCAGGCCCAGGAAGCAGAATCATTTGGGAGCAATGGCCTTGTACCTCTGGCTTTAGAGTCAAGATCCGAAGGGATTGCAGATTCTGGCTAGCTGGAGATAGGATATCAATGGAGATAAGAATAGACCATTTGACTATGAAGAAATATTCTGATAAGTGATTTCTGAGGACATAAAATTGTTGTGTTCCAGAATTAACTGAGTCTGTACCTAGCCCTACAGGGAAATTAATTATTTATAGGTATCACACAGGTGGTAATGATTTTTAAGGCATTTAAGGATCAAGGAGTTTTGATCCAACAATTCCTGCAGAAATTACACAAACACAGATCTTACTCAGCCAAATAGTTACTTTGAATGCACACCCTAATACTGTTCACATCAATGATGCAGCTCATGTTTTTGAATATGCCTATATGATAGAGAGTAAAATAGAGTGACTCGGGAGTGTGAATATTAGCTGTGACCTTGTTGAAGTAGTTGTGGCTTTATTCAAGGTAGTGTTTCACTATCAGTGTGTGCTTTGATGATCTGATGCTGTGGCTCCACCCAATGCAGAATGAGAGGGCTCCCTTGGCTCCCTTTGTATCAAGCAGTAGAATAATCATCTCTGCCAACACCATGTCTGTCATGCTACATGATCGCATGCTTCTTACCATGAAGAAATGGACTGAACCTCTCAGACTGTTAACCAGCCCTAATTAAATGTTTGCCTTTACAAGAAATGACTTGTTCATAGTGTCTCTTCAGAGCAATAAAACCTTAACTAAAACTTATAGGTAATTAAATGTCAGAGACTACTGAAGGTTGGAATCATATGAAAAATGTGAAAGTATTTGAAATGTCTAAGGGACAATCTGAAATAAAGCAGTCTTGAAATAATACCATGGTTTTATAAACATGGTTCAATTTTATACTGTTAAATGAATTAGTATCCTTGAATTTAGTACACAAAATTGTATTGAATTATTGTTCAGAGAGTATGTGTACTTTGGAGAGGCAAGCTTAGTTAGTATATAAGTGGGTAAACAAAAAGAAAGTCCAAAAGGGATAAGGAACTCCACAGGAAGAACAATAGAGTCTACTAATCTGGACTCCTGAGATCTCTCACCAAAGAGCATGCACAGGCTGATCAAATCCCCATCCCCATGCACATATGTAGCAGATTCTTAGTCTCCACGTGGATCCCCCAACCACTGCATAAGGGACTGTACCTAAAGCTGTTGTCTGACTGGAAACTGTTTCCTTAGAATGTTACCTTGTCTGACCTCAATGAAAAAAGATGGGCCTAATCCTCATGGGATAAGATTAGATGTGCTAGTGTGGTTGGATTCCCACGGAGCCCTCCCCCTGTGAGAGGAAAGGGGAGTTGGTGGGAGAGGGACTCTGTAAGGAAGTGACACATGAGCAGTGTTTGGGATACAAGTAAATAAATAAAAAAATTAAAAATAAAAAAAATATAGTGATAATGTATTAAAACAAGGGGTACATAATCACTGTCTTCAGGCAGCAGTAAATGCTCTGGCCAGATGATTCTAGAAATAGAGACAAGAATAAAGGGACCACGGGGAAAACTTATGCTGTTATGCTGGATCAAAAAAATTAGAGTTGATTAAGAAGAGACCAGCTTAGAGTCAGCCTCCAGTGCTACAAAATCAGAGCTGGAAAAATGGCACAAGCCTTTTGTCATGGCACAGAAGACAATAGGTGAAGCCCAAATAATGACACAAGGAGCTGGGCATAATTTCTTCCCCAGGGTATTTTACCTCCCCTTCTAAGAATGGCTGAAGCATCCACATTTAGGTCTTCCTTCTTATCGAGGTTCATATGATCTGTGAGTTATATTTTGGGTCTTCAAAACATTTGGGCTGATATCCCTTTATCAGTGAGTGCATACCATGTGTGTTTTTTTGTGAAGGGGTTAGCTCACTCAGGAGGATATTTTCTAGTTCCTTCCATTTGCCTAAAAGTTTCATATAGTCACTGTTTTGAATAGCTCTGTAGTGCATCATTGAGTAAATGTTCCATGTATTTGTTGTATGCATACCTCTTTTGAAGGACATCTGGGTTTTTTTCAGCTCATGGCTTTTATAAATATGGCTGATATGAACAAATAGGGATCCATCCTGTTATGGTTTACATACACTTGGCTCAGGCAGTGGCACTTGGAATGTGTGGCTTTATTGGAGTAAGTGTGTCATTGTGGAGATGGACTTTGAGACCCTCCTCCTATCTATGAGAGGAGACCAAGTCTGTTCCTATCTCCCTTTGGATAAATATGTAGAACTCTCAACTCCTCATGCACTTTGCATGCCTGGACTTGCCATGTTCCTGCCTTGATAATGAACTGAATCATTGAACCTACAAAGTAATCCCAACTAAATGTTATGTGTAAGACATGCCTTGGTCATGGTGTCTGTTGAAAGCAGTAAAAGCTTAAGACAGAAGATGGCACCAGGAGTGGGTTATTGCTTTGAAAGGCCTTATCATTCATTTGTTTGGAAATATGTGGATTTTGGTATTTTGGATTTAAAGAGTACTTTAATTCTTTAAATGGGGTTTAATAAACTATCCTTGAAGGGATATGGAAGACTTTGTTGGTGAGGGTGATCTGAACTGTTCAGACCTGGACCAAGATCATGTGGTCTATTTCAGTGCAGAATTTCAGTCTGTGGCCTAAACATTGGTTTTCAGGTAGTTGGGTGGAAAAATTCTTAAGCAGTGAAGGAGTTACAAAATAGGCATGTAGTGATAATGTAATACAACAAGGGGCCAGATTCAAGCTCCTGCAAGCAGCATAACTCAGCAGCTTTAAGCCTGGGTCTCTGGCTTTATGATCAAGGGAATGAGGCTACCCGGACAATTGATGCTGTTTATCTGGAGCTAAAAAATTAGGGATGATTAAGAACAGGCCAGCATCACTGTGGTAAAATCTTCTGAAAAGTATTTCTGGAGAGCAGAGAGAATCTGTGTTCCTGAGACATGGAAAGTTAAACCTCCCACTGCAGCTGTACTTAGTAATATGTAAGAATTCCCCATGTGGTCCTGGTTTTGAAGGGGCCATGAAGAACTCTTGAGGCTTGTTACTATGAGAGGCCATTGAAAGCAAAAGGGATTGTGGAAAATACAGCTTATCAGCTGTAAAAGTTTTCTGGTGGATTTCTTTGAGTCACATAAGTATACTATCATATCATCAACAAATAGTGATATTTGACATCTTGTTTTCTAATTTACATCCATTTGACTGAATTTGTGGTATTATTGCTCTTGTTAAGACTTCCAGTACTCCATTACAGAAGAAGAGTAATAGAAGTGTGGGCAGACTTGTCGAGTATCTTATTTTAGTGTGATTGCTTCAACATTCTCCCTATTTAGATTAATATTGGCTAGTCATTTGCTGTATATTGCTTTTACTATCTTTAAGGATGAGCCTAAAGTTCCAGATATTTCCAAACCATTAACATGAAATGGTGTTTTATTTTCTCAAGTTACTTCTAAGCATCTAAAGAGACCTTTATATGGTTTATTTATTTGATTTTTTTTTTTTTTTGGTTGATTACTTTGATGGATTTTCATATATTGAACTCTCCCTGTATCCCTGGGATGAAGTTTACTTGATCATGTATAAGGATCATATGTTGTGTTCTAGTATTCTTTTTACAAGAATTCGATTGAATATTTTCACTGCTGTTCATGAAGGAATATTGTCTGACACTTTCTTTCTTTCTTTGTAGGGTCTCTGTGTGATTTAAGAATTAGAGTAATTTTGGCTTCAAAGAATGAGTTGTGTAGTGTTCCTTCTCTTTCTATTTCTTGAAATAGTGTCGACAGTATTGGTATCAGTTCTTTTCTGAATGTCTGATAAAATATGGCACTGAAACCTTTGGCTTTTCAAAAACTAGTGATTTTAGTCATTTTATTTGAGATGCAATTCATAAAAACAAGTTTGAGGGAGGAGGAAAGGGGAGTAAAGGGGAGGATATAAGGTTAGAAATGTAAATGTTCCGAATATCCAATAAAATTTTAAAAATTTCAAACATAACAATTTTTTTTCTTAAAAAATTTTATTAAATTGCAAAGCAGAACTTGAACACAAATTTAAATATCAGTAACAAAGTCACAAAACGGTTGCAAAATGTCTGTAATGGGAGGAATATATATCCTTATAACTAAGTCACCCATCCATGCCTACATTAGTACATTAGATAAATCTACAAGTCAGCAGCCCATCGAGGAGCTATCAGTTCCATTATTGGATCTTTCCTGTTACAAAAACTTGCTAATATTTTGGGTATTAGCTCTTTATCAGATGGAAACTACAAACTAAACTTTTAAAATTTGTTAAAGAATGACTAAAATACTGTAAATAATTTGGTTTCAAAAACTCTGGGTATACAACTGAGATAAAACACTAAGAATTATACTTATCGCATTGACAAAACTTTTTTATATTTACGATTTTGGTATTAATATACTCTCAATTAAATTTCCAAAAGTCCATCTCATCATACAAATAAACTTTGAGACCAACCTTTCACTGGTCTCACAATCCACTCACATTAGACTAAATTCACTTTCATTCATGTGCCAAATTTGCACCTGTGGGGCAGATGTAGCACACATTTATAGGGAATATATAGGGAGTTGGTTATTCCTTTTTATCCAGTTTTCATTCCTATTTCTATCTTTCCTCAAGTCTTTTTTTCTTTTCCTTTTTTTCTACTTCTCACACACCAGCATCTCTATCTTTACAACACCAAATGGAATATTTCATGTAATAGAGAGATTTTGTTTAAGATTTACTCCATTCTAAATTTATTTTCTAAATAAACACAGATAGAAGAACAAATGTTAAGGATTTTTACATAAATGTATAAGAATATATTTTAGTAAGTGCTTTGCTTTTTTTAAGGTTTGATATTCTGCATTAAGGTCTTAATAGTTACAATGAGCAAATGTCCATGTAAATCAGGATGTAACCCAGAAGTAGTCAAAGTTTTCTTTGTGTGTGAGGATTGAGTATAATGTTTTTTTTTTTTTTTTCTTGAATTTCACAGTCTGAGTTTTATCAGGGGTAGGCTGAGCTTTCTGGCATTAGTATCACATTATCAATGACTGCATATTATGTCTGTTCTTTTGTGACTGGGTTATCTCACTCAGGATGCTATTCTCTAGATGCAACCATTTTCTTAAGAATTTGGTTAAGTCATTGTTTCTGATAGCTGAGTAGTACTTCATTGATTAAATGTACCACAATTTTTGTATCCATTCATCTACTGAAGGGCATCTGGGTTCTTTCCAGCTTCTGGCTAACATAAATAGTGCTGCTATGAACATTGTGGTGCATGCGTCTTTGTTGTATATTGGAGTGTCTCTGGGGTATATGCCCAGAAGTGGAATAGCTGGATTTTCAGGTAGTACCATGTCCAGTTTTCTGAGGAATCGCCTGTCTGATTTCCAGAGTTGTTTTATCAGTTTACAACCCCACCAACAGTGGAAAAGTGTTCCTCTTTCTGCACAGCCTCTCCTGCATCTGTTGTCATCTGAGTTTTGGATCTTGGCCAATCTGACTGGTGTGATGTGGAATCACAGGGTTGTTATGATTTGCATTTGCCTGATGGCTATGGATGTCCAGCACATCCTAGATGTTTCTCAGTTATTGGATTTTCCTCAATTGAAAACATTTTGTTTAGCTCTGTACTACATGTTTAATAGGGTTGTTGGATTTACTGGTGTCTAGCTTTTTCTGTTCTTTTTATACCTTGGATATTAGGCCTCTATCTGATGTGGAGTTGGTTATGATCTTTTCCCATTCTGTTGGCTGCAGTTTTGTTTTCTTGACACTGTCCTAAGCCTTACAGAAACTTGCAATCTCATTAAGTTTCATTTGTTAATCTTTGACCTAAGAGCAGGGGTCATTGGTGTTTTGTTCAGAAAATTATTTTCCTATGCCTACGTATTCTAAGTTTTTCCCTATTTTCTCATCTAATAGTTTCAGTGTATCTGGTTTAATGTGGATATATTTGATCCACTTACACTTAAGCTTTGTAGAAAGAGATAAGAAAGGGTCTATTTTCATTCTTCTGCATGCTGAGTGCCAGTTGGACGAATACCATTTGTTGAATAGGCTGTCATTTTTCCATTGAATATTTACAGGTCCTTGGTCAAAATTCAGGTGACCCTATATATGGGGCCTCATTACGGGGTCTTCTATTCTATTCCATTGATCCATGTGCCTATTTCTGTACCAGTCCCACACAGTTTTCATCAGAATTGCCTTGTACTATAGCTTGAGGTCAGGGATAGAGATTCTCGCAGATGTTTACTTGTTTTTGAGGATGGATTTCGCTTTTCTAAGTCTTTTGTTATTCCAGGTGAAATCACACATTTCTCTTTCCAATTCAATGAAGAACTACATTAGAATTTTGATGGGGATATCATTGAATCTGTAGATTGCTTTGGGTAAGATGGTCATTTTTAGAATGTTGATCCTTCCATTCCATGAGCATGGGAGATCTTTCCATTTTCTGAGACTTTCCTTGATATCCTTCTTTAGAGGTTTGGAGTTCTTGTCATACAGGTCCTTCACTTACTTAGTTGGAGGCACACCAAGGTATTTCATCATTTTTGTGATTATAGTAGAGGATATCTTTTTCCTAATTTCTTTCTCCACATG
This sequence comes from Micromys minutus, assembly GCF_963924665.1. Classification (NCBI taxonomy): domain Eukaryota; kingdom Metazoa; phylum Chordata; class Mammalia; order Rodentia; family Muridae; genus Micromys; species Micromys minutus. The sequence continues at coordinate 106,777,247 of NC_137970.1, read as the reverse complement.
ATTGTCCTTTGAATACAGGAAGGCTACTGATTTGTTTGAAGTAATTTAATATTCAGCCACTTTGCTGAATGTTTATCAGCCGTAGTAGTTCTCTGGTGGAATTTGTGGGATCACTTACATAAACTATCATGTCATCTGCAAAAAGTTTTTACCTTCCGAATGTGACAGTTTACATTTCACAGAAAACCCTTCATTATTTATAGCTTCAATGTATCTTCAGTTGATTAAAATGATATCAGCAATCCTCTCTTATTAGTACAATTCTCAAATGGCAAGCAATAGATAAGAAAGTGTCATAGTTTGGTATAGTGTCAATACTTAGAGTCAGGTTACTCTGTCGGAGATAACTCTGTAGTTCTTCTCCTGATGAAGATGGGAAGTCAGAGGCAGATGTAGAGGAAAAAGTGGGTGCACAAGGTACAGAAGCTCTGCATTCAGTACATGATTTTTGTCCCTTTTTCACAACATGGTTATTTTCATGTACATTTAACTATTTAGGCTTTTGATAAAACACAGTGCTACACAATATGTGTGTGTGTATATATATATATATATATATATATATATATATATATATATATATATATGTAATAAATTGGCTAAAGATTCTTCTTAAATTTTCAAAAATATCTGTAATTTTATTATAAAGTCTCTTCATGTGCACATCTTCATAAACTAATATATACATAGAACATTAGTTCAGAGATGCTCCTGTAAAGCTTTAGTATTACCTAGATCTGACATTGCCTTTATAAATACTCAGCGAAGCAAACAAAGATACTCTAACTTTTGGATCATATCCAAGATTATGTAGAAAGAACAAAAGCAGCAATCCATAGAAGACAGTGAGGTGAGCCCTTTACTATCTTTTGCTTTTCGTTTTAGATGTTTGAAAAACTCTGGAAGCAGACATGAGGTTATCTGTATATTGTCCAAGAACTTGATTTTCTGATTTTAGCTTCAGGTTTACTTCCTCAACTGCATCTACTCTTGCAGAAAGATTTTCAAGTTTGTGTTGTAGTTCAAACTCTTGATTGAGAAGTGGAGTCTTTCTTCCAGTTCCACCTGATTTTCAGCATAAACTGCGTCCATATCAGCATTCATCATCTTGGGAACATACATTGAGCTCTTGAAAACAAACTCCTTAGTGATGGGTCTTGCATCTGCAGCATATGGAGGAGGTGGGATAGGTAGCCAACTTACATTATATTAAAGAGGAAAAGTTCAGTATACAGTGTATGGAACTTAGATTTAAAAATCTGGTATTGAAAAGGGATCAGTTGAGATTTCCCTATGCAAATAAATAGATGTGAGGATCACATGGTCCACTTTCAAATTCTAAATGTTAGTTTGTTTGTTCATTTGTTTGTAATCTTCAGGCAACAGTAAAATCTACTTGTTGACAGAGGTATCCATAGAAACAATAAATCAATTTCAGAGAAGATATTTTTTGAACAGTCAGTTTGTACTGGTGAATGATGCTTGGGAGTGAGACTTCAGATGCTGCTTGAGGTAACAGGTTCTGGAATAGCTTTTGTTGCAGAGGGGACAAGCATGGGGCCTCTCACCACTGTGCTTTTTTATGTGTCTCTTTAGATCTGTTGAACGGTAGAATGTCCATTTGCAGCCAGGCACATTGCACTCATAACTCCTCTTTCCAGTGTGTTTCTTCATGTGGTCTTTGAGGTGGTGAGCCTTTGTGTAAGATTTCCCACAATCTGGGTAGGAACATGAGTAGCGCTTCAAAGGTTGAGGGTTGATTGGAGAGACAGGGCTCAGTGTCTGCAGGTCTGCGTTCAACTCTGGACCCTTTCCTTGAACCAAATCAGAAGCTGAAGAGCTTGCCTGGGGTTGTCTTTGAACAGAAGTGTAACTTGAAGGATTTGAGGATTCACCTACATATGGGGCTTGGTTACTAAGTAATGTCACATGATGATCAAGGCTTTGCACAACATTGGGTGTTCCATTGCTACTTGGGTAGACATTAGGTTCAAGAGAGGTTCTCAAATGATCCAAGGAGAATGACTCTTCAGAACTTGGAATTCTCTCTGGATGCCAAGCTAAGTGTTCTTGTATAGGACATGAAGTCACCTGAGGATCAAGTTTTTCTTCCACATCAGGTGTTCCATTCACACTTGGGGAAGCATCAGAATCAAGAAAGGCCATTATGTCATCCAAGAAGAAAGACTCTTCAGAAAGGGGACTTGTCTCTGGGTGCCAAGCCAGGTTGACTTGGTTAGTAAGTGAAGTCACTTGAGGATCAAGGCTTTCTTCAACTTTGGATGTTCCATGCAAACTTCGGGAAGCATCAGAATCAAGAAAGGCAATTATGTCATCCAAAAAGAAAGACACTTCAGAACTGGGACTTGCCTCTGGGTGACAATCTAGGTTGGCTGGGTTACTAAGTGAGGTCACCTGAGGAACAAGGTTTTCTTCAACATTGGGGGATCCATTCAAACTTGAGGAAGCATCAGAATCAGGAAAGGCTATTATCTCATCCAAGAAAAAAGACTCTTCAGAACTGGGACTTGTCTCTGGATGACAAGCTTGTTTTTCTGGTTTACTAAGTGAAGTCACCTGAGCATTTTGGCTTTCTTCAATACTGGTAGCTCCATTCAGATTTAGGGAAGCATTAGAATCAGGAAAGGCTATTATCTCATCCAAGGAGAATGTCTCTTCAGGACTGGGACTTGTCTCTGGGTGACAAGCTAGGTGGTCTTCCTTACTAAGTGAAGTCACCTGAGCATTTTGGCTTTCTTCAATACTGGTAGTTCCATTCAGATTTAGGGAAGCATTAGAATCAGGAAAGGCTATTATCTCATCCAAGAAGAATGTCTCTTCTGGACTGGGACTTGTCTCTGGGTGACAAGCTAGGTGGTCTTCCTTACTAAGTGAAGTTACCTGAGGATCAATGCTTTTTTCAACATTAGGTTTTTCATTCAAACTTGGATGGATATTTGGATTCACAGAAGTTCTCATTTGATCCAAGGAATATAACTCTTTAGAACTGGGACTTGTCTCTGGATCCCAAGCTATGTGGTCTTGATTACAAAATGAATTCACCTGAGGATCCAGCCTTTTTTCAACATTTGGTGTTCCATTCAGACATGGGTAGACATTTGGATCAGAGGACCTCATCTGATGCAAGTAGCATGACACTTTAGAACTGGGATAATTCTGTGGATGCCAAGTCATATTTTCTTCTGCATTGAATTTTGCCCTCTTAGGCCCGTGAAAATTTGGGCCAAAACTGGTGTTTGGCATCTGAAAACCATAGAAAGTCTGGCCACCAATTGGATTTGTCACCCAGTGACTGACCATCAAATTCTGATCACATCTGTGTCCTGATAACTGATACCCAAAGAGAAAGTGCTCACCACAGACCAGGTTATCCTGACCTCTGTAGACATTCTGACCACGGAAGGATGACTTCTGGTAGTAGAGCTTCATGTGGTCATGGTTATCTCTCACCGGAGGCTCATAAAAAGCCTGATATACATTAGAAGGTATCATCAGATCTGCATTGAATCTATTATTAGCTACTAAATCCCTCTGCTGATACCAAAAAGAACTCTGTTCAGAAAAATAGTCCAGGGAGCGATCTACATTTGAATTCTGGTCTGCATGGCTTCCAGAAGGAGCAGCATGATGATTACCAAAGGGAATCCTCTCACTGTCATTCAAGGCTGTGTTTTGGATCACAAGAGTCTTGTCAAAGTTGACTGTCCTCATCCAGTGTCCTTCAATGTAGAGAGATTCCCTAGCTTCAAGAACAGCTTTATTCTGGGCATGAGGATGGCATATCTTTGGTGTGTTGTTGAGCTCCTTAAGCTGAGTGTCTTCCGGGAATTTTTTCTGCTGAAGAGACTCAGCTATCTGATTCACAGAGGAAGTCTCACTTGGCTCTCCAGTTTTTCCTGGGTGTGCTGTCGAGTTCAGAGTACAGGTTATCTCAGGTGTGCTAGAGTATGCAGATGCCATCACTGTTGGTTTCCAGGCAAGCATCTCTGAGCTCTGACCTGAGACAGGCTGGCTGGACTCCACAGGGAAAGGCTGGGGATTACACCTCCCTGGCTGGAATGCACCTGTGGATTCTTCCATGTCTATGCAAGCTTCACAAATGGCCTGGGGACTCTTCAAGTTCCTGCACTGTTGGGAGAAAAATCAACATCTGGCTAAACTAGGTATTCAGTGGTAGAGATTAAAGTTCTTGAGAATACTCAAACTCGGCGGACAGGCAGAACTTAAATGGTAGACACAAGAAGGCATAAAATGTTCTCTGGAGATCAGGGATTCACAACTTTAAGGGCTCTGATGAAGGTGGGATGGGCAAACAAAACTTCATTACCCTGGGATCTCCTTTTATAAAGCTAGGCCTGATATGTTCAGTACTTCTGAGTCTACGATTTCATAAGACTTATGTTTCCACATGTAGGCCCCCATACTTAGAAGACATGTTTAAATATCTCACCCCAGGCTCTTAGAGTTTAGAAGATGCTCTCATTAAGTAAACTCTTAGGAACTGTGTATGTTAGCTTGCCTCTGACTTACTTTATAAACAATATACAGTTACATGGTTGCATTCATCAACTTTAGAAGAGAATGTGGAACAGGATTTGTTGGTGGGACTGGTGGGTTTTTACAGGAGCAGTAGGTCATGTGGGGTTTGTTTTGAATGAAGAGAGTGAATGAAAAAAACTTGTGAGCTGATGAAACCTCTTGCTGTGGAGACTTATAGAGTACAAGAGGTTAATCTTTGTAATGGTGGATACAGAATCTGGTGTGATTATTTTTTTGCAATGCTACAATCTGTTGTGTCCTTTTGGTATGGGATCCCATCCATTTTCTCAAATATTATAGATAAATGCTAAGAGAGGGTTTCACTCTCAGCACACTGACTATAGGACCCAGTTACCTAAAATTGTGTCCACATAGTTCATGGATCCTGGATAGATCCTGATGGTGGTAAAGGTTGATGAAATGAGACAAAAATCTTATTTTAAATTTTAAAAGCAAATAGTGAAAACCAATGTTTAAGAAAGGAAGATGGAATGAAAGACAGAAAAAAACAAGAAAAGAAATAATACAAATGGAGAAATCACATCATCATCATGAGACACAACATGTAGTATTGGAACAAAAGTGAAGTTGTTTGGATGGATAGTTGCACTCTTAAAATTGATAAAAAAAAAAAAAAAACTGTAAGATAGGAGATTAAAATTGCTTGCACCTTTTCACCAATTAGAAACCACTTGAAAAAAATACACTCTGAATTTGTGAAGGCATCATTCCGTAGGCATCACTTATTAAAACACATACAAGGTGTCCAGATCAACATCCAGCCTCTCTTCTATCCCAGAGAAGTGGAAAATCATTCCTCCCATGATGATTTACAGGAAGTTACAGGACAACTCATTTTTACAGAAGACATTTATACTTCAATCTGGTCTCATAATCTTTATCTTTTGTCTCTAACCCTTGATTGCTGAAATTAAAAATACTTGCCATAATATAGGCCAAGGATTCTCTTTTTTTGTATTGCCATAACACATAGCTGCAGGCTACTTCCTAATTAATACCATACCACATAACATATTCAGTTTTAAATAATTTATATTTTGATATTTATGATTTTCAACTAACAACATCTACAACAACAACAATTAGAATACTATGGTAAGACAATAAAATCAGTCACAACAATCCTAACTATCTCATAAGATCAATGCCCTTGCCATTCAGCTGCATAAGGAAGAATTTTTAGAAAACAAAGTGGAGAAGAGCTTAAAACATGTAGGCACAGGGGAAAGTTTTCTCAACAGAAAACAAATAGATTATACTCTAAGATCAAGAATCAACAATCGAGACCTCATAAAATTGGAAAGTTTCTGGAGGCTAAGCATATTATCAAGAAGACAATATGTCCAACAACAGATTGAGGAAGGATGTTTGATACTCCTGCAACTGATGGAGGGCTAATATACAACATATACAAAGAGCTCAGGAAGTTAGACTCCAGGGAATCAAATATTTATATATAAAACTGGTATACAAGGCCAACAAAGAATTCTCAGCTGAGAAATTCCAAATAGCTATGAAGCACCCAAAGAAATTATAAATATGGCTAGTTATCAGGTAAATGTAAATCTAAACAACCCTGAGAATACACCTTATTTTAATTAGAATGGCTAAGGTCAAAAATCAGGTGACAGAAGATGCTGGCAAGAATGTGGAGAGTAAAGAAAACTTCTTGAGTGTTGGTGGGATTGTAAGCTGGTACAACCACTCTGTAAAACAGTCTGGTGGTTTCGCAGAAAATTGAACATAGTGCTACCTGAAAACCCAGCTATTCCACTCCTAGACATATAGCCCAAAGACGTTCCAACATATGACAAGCACACATGCTCCACCATGTTCTAGCAGCCTTATTTATGATAGCCAGAAGCTGGAAGAAACCCAGATGTTTAAAAAACAAATAATGTATAAAGAATGAATGGTACATTTATAAATTAGAAACAATGACTTTATGAAACACCTAGGCAAATATATGGGTCGAGATAATATCGTGAGTACCCCACGCACAAAATCACACACATGGAATGCCCTCACTGTGAAGAAAATACTAGCCACAGAACACTTTGAGTAACTCAGCAAAAATTGACAGACCTTATGATGTGCAAGGAAGAAGGAAGGCCAAAATGCCAAACCTCAGTCCTGTTTAGTAGAAAGAACAAAACACTTTAGATAGGAAATACAAGGTAAAATAGAGGAATAGGGAATAAAGAAAAATCATTCAGAGACTTCTTTATATGGGGATCCATGCCATATGAAGCCACCAATCCCTAGCTCTATTGCTGATGCACAAAGTGCTTAGAAGCAAGAAACATATAGAGATGCCTACTCTGGGTCTCTGCCAGAGTTAAATGCATACAGCTGAGCATGTTAGCATCTAACCATCAGAGTGAACTTGGGGACTCCAAGGAAGGTGCTAAAGAAAAGCCTGAAGGAGCTGAAAGGGGTTGCAACTGCATGGGAAAACAATGTGATCAACCAACTAAACCCTACACAACCCCCAGGTACTATAACACTGATCATTGAGAACACATTGAGAAAACTATGGTTACAGTTGCATATGTAGCTGAACCTAGCAGTGTCTGGCATTAATTTGAGAAGAGGTCTTTGGTCCAGGGAGAACATGTTTCCCCAATATAGGGAAATGCCAAAACACTGGGGTTCAGAGGGTTGGAAGGGAGCAAGGTGGAGGACGAGCATACCATTATAAATATCAAAACAAAGAGTATGTAATAAGTAAGGAAATGAAGAACCCATAAGAAAGAAGAATTCCCATGTCGGGCCAGGGTCTGGTCATTGGCACTTTGCTACATGTTCCAGTCATCCACCTCTATTCTGAGCAAATAGTGACATACCTTTGAAAACCATCCCTTAGTCAGACTATTAGACTCCACAAGAAACTGACTTTCTCAGATCAAAAAATTGCCCTCTCTCACCAGTGGTCAACTCAAACTCTAAATGTACTGCCCACAGGTGTGGCAGATCAACTCCACAATGAACAGTATTTTAAAATGTTGTTTCGACACCTGGCTTCACAATTTTTTTTCTCCTATACTACTCAAGCATTGTGCTAATCATTGTTGACATAGCCTTGTGTAGCCCCTTCCTCCTTCCCTGGGAATGATAGGACTCACAGAAATATGTTCTTAAGCATTCCAAGGCCAAGGGAAGGGGTGGCTCCCACACTGTCTCTTAAGATACAACAGAAATACCGTAAAAACTCTAATTATGGGGCTTATAATTCCATTCCAAACAATTAAAAGAAAGTCCCAAATAAACTGTATATGGATTTTTTATGAAATTCTAAATTCATGCCTATAGCATAATTTAAGCTTGTGATCATTAAATAAATTTATGAAACCACAATAAAATTAACAGACCATATGGAGATGAAGAAGGAATTATGGAAGCTTCATTCTAACTTAGAAGAAGGAACTTAGAAGACCTACTTAGAAGTAAGGACAGAGCCTTTCTGAAACCAACACAGATGCTTATAGCCAGCCATCAGACTGAGTACTGGGACCCCATTGGAGAAGTTATGGAATGTCCTAAAAGAGTTGAAAAAGTTTGCAACCCCGTTGTAAGAACAATAATACCAACCAGCCTGACTGTTCAGAGCTCCAAGGGAATAAACCACCCACCAAAGAGCAAATATGGAGGAAGAAACCAAGGTTCCTGCTGCATGTAGCAGAACATGACCTTACTATAGATTTAAGGGGAAACCCTTGATCCAGTATAGACTCAATGACCTTGTGTAGGGAAACCTTAGGGTGGTGCGGTAGAACTATCATAGAAACAACTTGATGTTGATGGAATGAAGGTTTGTGTAGAGGAAACCAGGAAAGAACATATAGATGAAAGTTAAATGAATAAAATATCCCATAAAATAAAATGATGAAATTAATTTTTCTCTATATGTATGTCAAAAAAAGAATTTTTGGATGTACTTACGGTTCGAAGTCCTGTACACTCACAATGGCAAGCTGAGGATAAAAAGTCCAAAAGAATGGTAGTTTTGAGTATTGGAACACAGATTGGTACAGCTGGCCTAATCTAGAGGCTGGAAACTGGCACAGCTGGTGCCAGTACCAGTGTAGGGACAGACTTGTGAACAAGCTGAGGACAAGCTGACAAATAGGCACTCCTTCCTGCATCCATGGACTTATATAGGCCTCCAGCGGAAGGTGTATCCTGGATTAAAGTATGTCTTCCTGTCACGTGTTCTTGGTCACCAACCAATTAACAAATTTCAACCAGTCACTATCTCACACGTGTGTCCATCTTGTGTAGATCTTTTGGCTTTCTAGGTATTTTCAAGTGGACAAAAAGGGGAAACTTGTTGGAAATCACAACCTTGTCCTCAGAAAAATGTGGTTTTCGTGTCCTAAAACACATTAAAAATAGGGGACAACATAGTGTATCATGATTTCGTTTCAGAAGATATTTACAGATGGATGAATACCTAAGTTTGACCAAGTGGACTTGCAAATGATCTCTTTCTTTTACTTACCTCCTGCATTTGCCAGGCTTCTCTAGAGGACCAACACTTTCACAGTGAATCTTTCTATATATGTAAGTAGACAGAGATTTAGTATAATGGCTTACAGGTTGAGATAGCTCAGCAACCCGTATCAAACTGAGCCTAGCTCCAATCACTAGACTACTCCAAATATAATGAGTGTTTCAAGGTTTTATATAAAAACAAGACCAGCAGTTCTGGATTATTTCCTCAACAAACCTGGTTAAAAAGTCAGTGTTTGCCTCAAAACTGTCAATGCAGAGGGAAGCAGATATTAAGTTTATGATATGACTCCCAGCATCACCCAATTATGTTAAAGGCCACAGTAGTATTCCAAGTAGATGTTTGTACCCATCCATTCTAATCGATGCTTTCTATAAAACATTGTTCCAGTAGATATTTGGGGTTGCACTACCATACAAACTATCCTGCCTTACAATTGTAAATGTGGTCATGAGATAGCTTGAATAAGGACCTAGCTGTGAGTTGCATCATATCAATCCTGTCTGGTTTTCGGGAGATCACAAATATTTCCCTGGCACTATAGCTTCTTGAGTTCTCTTTGTACCATTGATACTAGGTCCAAATGGTAGTATGTGCCCTTTATCCCAACTCTCAGGAGAAAAATTGGTAGATTTCTAAGTTCTAGGTCAGCATGGGAATGAGCCAGTTCTACTTTAAAAAAAAATATGATTTGGTCGAGGAATGATGACACATGCCTTAAATCCCAGAACTCTGTAATTGATCATTCAGATCCTTCAGTTGAAAATTACACAGAAAAGGCCAAGACAGCTAATACTAAACAGGGAATGACTTAATAGAATAAGGGAGACAAGTACCAGGCCCAGGAAGCAGAATCATTTGGGAGCAATGGCCTTGTACCTCTGGCTTTAGAGTCAAGATCCGAAGGGATTACAGATTCTGGCTAGCTGGAGATAGGATATCAATGGACATAAGAATAGACCATTTGACTATGAAGAAATATTCTGATAAGTGATTTCTGAGGACATAAAATTGTTGTGTTCCAGAATTAACTGAGTCTGTACCTAGCCCTACAGGGAAATTAATTATTTATAGGTATCACCCAGGTGGTAATGATTTTTAAGGCATTTAAGGATCAAGGAGTTTGATCCAACAATTCCTGCAGAAATTACACAAACACAGATCTTACTCAGCAAAATAGTTACTTTGAATGCACACCCTAATACTGTTCACATCAATGATGCAGCTCATGTTTTTGAATATGCCTATATGATAGAGAGTAGAATAGAGTGACTCGGGAGTGTGAATATTAGCTGTGACCTTGTTGAAGTAGTTGTTGCTTTATTCAAGGTAGTGTTTCACTATCAGTGTGTGCTTTGATGATCCGATGCTGTGGCTCCACCCAATGCAGAATGAGAGGGCTCCCTTGGCTCCCTTTGTATCAAGCAGTAGAAAAATCATCTCTGCCAACACCCTGTCTGTCATGCTACATGATCCCATGCTTCTTACCATGAAGAAATGGACTGAACCTCTCAGACTGTTAACCAGCCCTAATTAAATGTTTGCCTTTACAAGAAATGACTTGTTCATAGTGTCTCTTCAGAGCAAAAAAACCTTAACTAAAACTTATAGGTAATAAAATGTCAGAGACTACTGAAGGTTGGAATCATATGATAATTGTGAAAGTATTTGAAATGCCTAAGGGACAATCTCTAATAAAGCAGTCCTGAAATAATACCATGGTTTTATAAACATGGTTCAATTTTATACTGTTAAATGAATTAGTATCCTTGAATTTAGTACACAAAATTGTATTGAATTATTGTTCAGAGAGTATGTGTACTTTGGAGAGGCAAGCTTAGGTAGTATATAAGTGGGTAAACAAAAAGAACATCCAAAAGGGAAAAGGAACTCCACAGGAAGAACAATAGAGTCTACTAACCTGGACTCCTGAGAGCTCTCACCAAAGAGCAGGCACAGGCTGATCCAATCCCGATCCCCAAGAACATATGTAGCAGATTCTTAGTCTCCACTTGGATCCCCCAACACCTGCATAAGGGACTGTACCTAAAGCTGTTGTCTGACTGGAATCTGTTTCCTTAGAAGGTTACCTTGTCTGACCTCAATGAAAAAGAATGGGCCTAATCCTGATGAGATAAGATTAGATGTGCTAGTGTGGGTGGATTCCCACCGAGCCTTCCCCCCTGTGAGAGGAAAGGGGAGTTGGTGGGAGAGGGACTCTGTAAGGAAGTGACAAATGAGCAGTGTTTGGGATACAAGTAAATAAATTAAAAATAAAAATAAAAATAAAAATAAATATAGTGATAATGTATTAAAACAAGGGGTACATAATCACTGTCCTTCAGGCAGCAGTAAATGCTCTGGCCAGATGATTCTAGAAATAGAGACAAGAATAAAGGGACCACGGGGAAAACTGATGCTGTTATGCTGGAGCAAAAAAATTAGAGTTGATTAAGAAGAGACCAGCTTAGAGTCAGCCTCGTGTGCTACAAAGATCATAGCTGGAAAAATGGCACAAGCCCTTTGTCATGGCACAGAAGACAATAGGTAAAGCACAACTAATGACACAAGGAGCTGGGCATAATTTCTTCCCCAGGGTATTTTACCTCCCCTTCTAAGAATGGCTGAAGCATCCACATTTAGGTCTTCCTTCTTATCGATGTTCATATGATCTGTGAGATATATTTTGGGACTTCAAAACATTTGGGCTGATATCCCTTTATCAGTGAGTGCATACCATGTGTGTTTTTTTTGTGAAGGGGTTACCTCACTCAGGATGATATTTTCTAGTTCCTTCCATTTGCCTAAGAGTTTCATATACTCAGTGTTTTGAATAGCTCTGTAGTGCATCATTGAGTAAATGTTCCATGTATTTGTTGTATGCATACCTCTTTTGAAGGACATCTGGGATCTTTCCAGCTCATGGATTTTATAAATAAGGCTGATATGAACAAATAGGGATCCATCCTGTTATGGTTTACATATACTTGGCCCAGGCAGTGGCACTATGGAATGTGTGGCTTTATTGGAGTAAGTGTGTCATTGTGGAGATGGACTTTGAGACCCTCCTCCTATCTATGAGAGGAGAACAAGTCTGTTCCTATCTTCCTTTGGATGAAAATGTGGAACCATCAACTTCTCATGCACTTTGCATGCCTGGACTTGCCATGTTCCTGCCTTGATAATGAACTGAATCATTGAACCTACAAAGTAATCCCAACTAAATATTATCTGTAAGACATGCCTTGGTCATGGTGTCTGTTGAAAGCAGTGAAAGCTTAAGACAGAAGATGGCACCAGGAGTGGGTTATTGCTTTGAAAGGCCTTATCATTCATTTGTTTGGAAAAATGTGGATTTTGGTATTTTGGATTTAAAGAGTACTTTAATTCTTTAAATGGGGTTTAATAAACTATCCTTGAAGGGATATGGAAGACTTTGTTGGTGAGGGAGATCTGAACTGTTCAGACATGGCCCAAGATCATGTGGTCTATTTCAGTGCAGAATTTCAGTCTGTGGCCTAAACATTGGTTTTCAGGTAGTTGGGTGTAAAAATTCTTAAGCAGTGAAGGAGTTAGAAAATAGGCATGTAGTGATAATGTAATACAACAAGGGGCCAGATTCAAGATCCTGCAAGCAGCATAACTCAGCAGCTTTAAACCTGGGTCTCTGGCTTTATGATCAAGGGAATGAGGCTACCCGGACAATTGATGCTGTTTATCTGGAGCTAAAAAATTAGGGATGATTAAGAACAGGCCAACATCACCGTGGTAAAATCTTCTGAAAAGTATTTTTGGAGTGCAGAAAGAATCTGTGTTCCTGAGACATGGAAAGTTGCACCTCACACTGCAGCTGTACTTAGTAATATGTAAGAATCCCCCATGTGGTCCTGGTTTTGAAGGGGCCATGAAGAACTCTTGAGGCTTGTTACTATGAGAGGCCATTGAAAGCAAAAGGGTTTGTGGAAAATACAGCTTATCAGCTGTAAAAGGTTTCTGGTGGAATTCTTTGAGTCACATAAGTATACTATCATATCATCAACAAATAGTGATATTTGACATCTTGTTTTCTAATTTACATCCATTTGACTGAATTTGTGGTATTATTGCTCTTGTTAAGACTTCCAGTACTCCATTACAGAAGAAGAGTAATAGAAGTGTGGGCAGACTTGTCGAGTATCTGATTTTAGTGTGATTGCTTCAACATTCTCCCTATTTAGATTAATATTGGCTACTCATTTGCTGTATATTGCTTTTACTATCTTTAAGGATGAGCCTAAAGTTCCAGATATTTCCAAACCATTAACATGAAATGGTGTTTTATTTTCTCTAGTTACTTCTAAGCATCTAAAGAGATCTTTATATAGTTTATTTATTTGATTATTTTTGGTTGATTACTTTGATGGATTTTCATATATTGAACTCTCCCTGTATCACTGGGATGAACTTTACTTGATCATGTTAAAGGATCATATGATGTGTTCTAGTATTCTTTTTACAAGAATTCGATTGAATATTTTCACGGCTGTTCATGAAGGAATATTGTCTGACACTTTCTTTCTTTCTTTGTAGGGTCTCTGTTTGATTTAAGAATTAGAGTAATTTTGGCTTCAAAGAATGAGTTGTGTAGTGTTCCTTCTCTTTCTATTTTATGAAATAGTGTCGACAATATTGGTATCAGTTCTTCTCTGAATGTCTGATAAAATATGGCACTGAAACCTTTGGCTTTTTACCCCCTTGGGATCAGAGGCTTTTGATGAGTTCTTGTTTTTATATAGTGATTATGGGACTGTTGTGATGATTTACTTGATTTAGATTTAAATTTGATCTTTGGTAATATGGAGAATATGAGACATTTTCTCAACATTTTCTGTTTGGTTGAGTATACACTTTTGTTGCAGGATCTGATGATTTGTTTTTACTTTCTTCAGTTTCTATTGTTATATCTTCCTTTTCTTTTCTGAGTTTGTTAATTTAGATAGTCTCTGTGTCCTCTAGTTAGTCTGGCTCAGGTTTCATCAATATTTTTTGATTTTATCAAAGACCTAGCTCCTGGTTTTGTTGATTTTTTGTATAGTTCCTTTTTGTTTCTACTTTGTTGATTTCATCTCTGATTTTGAGTGTTTCCTCCTGCCTATTCCTCTTAGATGTATCTTCTTTTTTTTGTTCTATAACTTTTAGTTCTTCTGTCAAGCTGGTTGTGTATGCTCTCTGCAGTTTCTTTTGGAACAAATCCAAGCAATAAGTTTTCTTCTTAATACTGCTTTCATTGCATCCCATAGTTTCAGTTTGGTGTGCTCTCATTTTCATTAAATTTTGAAAATCCTTAAGATTTTATTTATTTCTTCCTTGAACATGGTATTGTTGTGTAGGGCATTGTTTATGTGTATGTGGTCTTTTTGATTTGTTTTTGTTTTTGAAGAGGAGCCTTCGTCCATGGTTATTTGAAAGGGTGCATGGAATCATGTCAATTTTTTTTTTTTTTTTTTTTTTTTTTTTTACTAACTGCAGGTGCTCTTGTATTTGGAGCACAGTTCTTCACCTTGATAGAACTTTTCCTCTGATTAGTCAAAATTGTCCTTCCTTAACAATGTTGGTAACTTTTCTTGAAAATTTATCTTATTTGGTATTAGAATAGCCACTCTAGATTGTTTCTTAGTACCATTTTTCCTTGAAATTTCTTCCTAACCTTTTACTCTGAGGTACTATTTGTGTTTGTTCCTGAGAGGAGTTTCCGGTATGCAGCAAAATGTTGGACTCGGATTGTGTGTACATTCTTATAATCTATGTCTCTTTATTGGGGAAATGAATCCAATGATGCTAAGAGATATCAAAGAGCCATTATTGGTCCCTGTTATTTTTATTGTTAGAAGTAGAATTATGTTTGTGTGGTTTTCTTCTTTAGGGTTTTCACAAGTGATAGAAAAACACAAGGATTTGGGGGACTCTGAGACTTTTGCAAAAAGCCTCATTTGTATAATGTAAGACACTAAAAACATAGAAATGGTTAAAGTGAAACTCATAGACTTTCCAGTCATTACTAAGCTCTGAGACTCAGCCTGTGCCTGACAAATAAAAACAGTGGCCTAGAATAAATCTCAAAAAAGCCAGAATATACTGACTGATTGCCACCTATCTAGAAAGACCTTCATAGGTTCCTGATGCATGGCATATTCAGTTCATGCTATAATAACACAATTCTGAGAAACAAAACAGGGACACAACTCTTAAAAATTTGGAATGTATAAACAAAGTTCTAAACATGTAAAAGCACCGATTTAGTGGACAGGTTAAGCTATACAGTCCAAGCTGAGTATACCTCTTTTGCTATACTTTCTTTGTTTTGAATATTTGGTATTTTGACTATTGTATGTCAGAGGGAATTTTATTTATCTGGTCTAATCTATTCCGAGATCTGTAGATTTCTTGTATGTTCATGGTCATTTCTTCCTTTAGGTTAGTGAATTAGCCTCTAAATTTTGTTCAAGATATTTAGTGACACTTTTATTTGAGAGTCTATATTTTCTTCTACAACTATTATACTTTGGTTGACTCTTCTTATTGTGTCCTGGAATTACTAGATGCATTAAGATAATGCTTTTAGATTTTTGCATTATCTCTGACTGATGTGCCAATGTTTACTGTGGTATCTTTTGCCCCTGAGAAACTCTCTTCCATCTCTTGCATTCTGTTGGTAATGCTTGTGTCTACGACTTCTAATCTCTTTCTGAGGTTATTTATCTCCAGGGTTGTTTGTTTTTGTGATTATTTTTTTTTTCTATTTTTGTTTCTAATTCCTTCACCTGTGTGGTTGTATTTTTCTGTAGCTCTTTAACTGATTTTTCTTTTCCTCTTTAACGTCTTCTATGTGTTTAATGGTTCCCATGTGTTTCTTCAACTTGTTTACTGGTTCTCATGTAATTTATGTGCCTCTAGAAGACCTTCATCATCCTTTTCATGCAGTTTGTTTTTATGTCCAAATCTTGCTTTTCTGGTGTGTTGGGCTGTCTCTTCCTTGTTTCTGTCATTTTCAGGTTGTGTTTGATTCCCTTGCTTAGTTACTAGCACTACACTCTTAACATCTTGTTATCTGTGATGCCAGGTTTTCTTATTGTCTCTGAATTGTGTGTGTGTGTGTGTGTGTGTGTGTGTGTGAATGTGAGTGGTCCCTTCAAACTCTCCACATTAGAGAGGTAATCAAAATTTTGAAGCACAAAAAGTATATAGTCCTATTGAACCAACTGATATCAGTACACATTGATTTGTTTTCATTACGTTTTGTATATATCAACTAATCAGTAATATTTATGATTGACAAATTTATGTTCAAGCATTTTTGTATACTTTTTGCATGTTTGTTTGTCCTGCAGTATATCTATAAGCTCTCTAGACACCAGTACATGTTAGATTGCCTCTAAATAATTGTATTACAATTTTAATGGAAATTATTTTGAATCTGTAAATTGCTTTTGGTAAGATAGTTAATTAACTATGTTAATCGTGCTCAGTCGGGATCATGGTAGATCTTTGCATCTTCTGATATCTTCCCCAGTTTCTTCATAGACATGAAGTTCCTGTTATATAGGTCTTTGACTTGCTGGGTTAAAGTCATATGAGAAATTTTTTTTAGGATTTTTGGGTATTATAAGAGAATTATCACCTTAAATTCTGTCTTAGCATATCATTTGCACAAATGAGGCCTACTGATTTTTCTTTTATTAATTTTTTGTGCAAGCATCTTGCTGAATGAGTTCATCAGCTGTGGAAGTTTTCTGATAGAACTTGGAGGTCTGCTATTTATACTTTCAAGTCATCTGTGAACAATAATACTGTGCCTACTTTGTTCCAAATTGAATCCCTTAGATATTCTCATGTTGTCTTACTGCCCTTGTTAGAATGTCAAGTTTGTCTTGCCTACATATTGTGCAGAGATAAAGATGGAACAGACAGTGAGGAAACAGCCCTCCAATGATTATCCCAAATAGAGATACATTTCATGGGAGAGAGTCCACACTAGACCATATTAATGATACTTGGCTACTCTTCTATGCTTGCATGTAGGAACCTAGCATTATTGTCTCCTGAGTCTTCATCCAGTAGAGTATAGAAACAGACTGACAAACATTATGTGGAGCCCAGGAAGCATTCTGGAAGTTAAACAGGGGCTATCTCAGTCTCTGTTCATTGATATTGGTAATCTTTTCTTCTTCCTGGCCTCCCTGGTTAGGCCTCAGCAGGAGAGGATATGACTAGACCTGCTGGGAATAGATGATCCAGGGTGGGGTGATACCCAGTGGACTCTGTTTCATTGAGGAGATAAGGAGGTAGTAATTAACATAAGGGTGAGAACCAATACAACAAAATAGCATGTGTTCCATGTTTTAAAGGTTTTTCACTATTGCAATAAAAAACACTCACTACCTGAGCTATCATATTTCCTGGGGAGACATAATATTCATAATATTCATGCCTACTAATCTCAGATAAGAATAATGGTATATATATATATATACATATATATATATATATATATATATACATATATATATATATATATATATATATATATATATATATATATATATATGTGTGTGTGTGTGTGTGTGTGTGTGTGTGTGTGTGTGTGTGTGTGTGTGTGTGTGAAGAGCTAGAAAGAGAGAGATTGAGAGATAGAGAGAGAGAGGGAGGTATGTAGGAAGGGAGGTAGGGAGAGAGGGTTCGAGGTAGGTAGGGAAGGAAGTGGAGAGAGAGAGAACTAAATTCCAACTTGGTGAATCAGTAAGTTTTATGGAGGTTATTTTCACAAAAACAGATGAGTTGTTACAGGGGCAAAAATTACACAAAAGCAGCTTTATCTCCAATGTCCACCTCATCATTGGTGACAAGTCACTAAAGGTAGAAACCTGAAGAAAATTGACAGCACAACAATTGTATAGTGCCTTTTTCAAGTGACTAAGCTAATATAAACCTCTCCCAGGCATGGAGGTTTGAGATGCAAAGGAAGAGTGGCATAATGGATATAATGAGTGGTTTGTGCTTATTCAGGGTCTTCTTGGATGTATTATTAGTCGTTTCCCTTCCTACCTAATATTCCTGAAGATTACTGAATGATGGAATGTTTTAGTCTCAGAGGAAACCACTGACCTTGGCAGCTCAAAACCATTATGTCTTACTCTCTTGGTTGTATCAGAATTCTACCATAGTATCTGAATTTATATTACTTCATTTTAATTTTCTTATGTTCAAACTCTAAGTAATGATTCTACCTGTTGTGAAAGCCCCTTACATATTTATTGGCCTAGTAAATGAATATGTTCCCTTCAACTTGTGTTTCATTTATAAATTTATAAAGCAGTTTATAAAAAGTGAGTGTAAATCTCGTTAGAACAAATTTTATACAAGATAGTTCATAACACTTGAGCATCTAAAATAATAGACCCAGAAGTTAAACCAAGATTTTGGTATAGTACCATATCCTAACATATGCTCTACAACTCTATTAGGACCTAGAGACATTGCTGTGATGATGTCAAAATGGGGACTGATTGTTCTATAAAGTAATATCATGAAAATTTATTCCTGTGACTGATGGATACCATAGAGGAGCAAAAGAAGTGGCTAAAATATAGTGCAAAGATCATATTGACAACCTAATGTATGTCCAAGAAAATATGAGAAAAATAAGAACTGTCATTATTCTAAATTTTTACATCTCTAGAAATCCAACATCATGATATATGTATAAGAGGAGTAGACACTAATGTGTATGAATGAGACAGAATTTGTGGACAGTAGTGACTAGGGTTGAAATAAGAAGAGTTGAGACAGGAATATGTGCAAGAAGTCTATTGTAAAAAAGAGTTACTTTATATTCAAGGACTTGCAGATTGTGTTACTGTTAAAACCATCTTTTCTAGAAAGGCTGGATCATTACAAAGACAAACCTAGGTGCACAACAAATATTGATTAGAAAGGCCAATAAATCACACAATTTTAAAGTATCAAAAAAAGTCACAGAGTTTAAAAACTAGTGTTTTTAGTCATTTTATTTGAGATGCAATTCATAAAAACAAGTTCGAGGGAGGAGGAAAGGGGAGTAAAGGGGAGGATATAAGGTTAGAAATGTAAATGTTCAGAATATCCAATAAAATTTTAAAAATGTCAAACATAACAAATTTTTTTTCTTAAAAAATTTTATTAAATTGCAAAGCAGAACTTGAACACAAATTTAAATATCGGTAACAAGGTCACAAAACAGTTGCAAAATGTCTGTAATGGGAGGATTATATATCCTTATAACTAAGTCACCCATCCATGCCTACATTAGTACATTAGATAAATCTTCAAGTCAGCAGCCCATCAAAGAGCTAGCAGTTCCATTATTGGATCTTTCCTGTTACAAAAACTTGCTAATATTTTGGGTATCAGATCTTTATCAGATGGAAACTACAAACTAAACTTTTAAAATTTGTTAAAGAATGATTAAAATACTGTAACTAATTTGGTTTCAAAAACTCTGGGTATACAACTGAGATAAAACACTAAGATTTATACTTATCGCATTGACAAAACTCTTTTATATTTACGATTTTGGTATTAATATACTCTCAATTAAATTTCCAAAAGTCCATCTCATCATACAAATAAACATTGAGACCAACCTTTCACTGGTCTCATAATCCACTCACATTAGACTAAATTCACTTTTATTCATGTCCCAAATTTGCACCTGTGGGGCAGATATAGCACACATTTATAGGGAAAATATAGGGAGTTGGTTATTCCTTTTTATCCAGTTTTCATTCCTATTTCTATCTTTCTTCAAGTCTTTTTTTTCTTTTCCTATTTTTCTACTTCTCACACACCAGCATCTCTATCTTTACAACACCAAATGGATTATTTCATGTAATAGAGAGATTTTGTTTAAGATTTACTCCATTTATAATTTATTTTCTAAATAAACACAGATAGAAGAACAAATGTTTGAATTTTTACATAAATGTATAAGAATACATTTTAGTAAGTGCTTTGCATTTTTTTTAAGGTTTGATATTCTGCATTAATGTCCTAATAGTTACAATGAGCAAAAGTACATGTAAATCAGGATGTAACCCAGAAGTAGTCAAAGTTTTCTTGGTGTGTGAGGATTGAGTATAATGTTTTATTTTTTTTTTTCTTGAATTTCACAGTCTGAGTTTTATCTGGGGTAGGCTGAGCTTTCTGGCGTTAGTATCCCATTATCAATGACTGCATATTATGTCTGTTCTTTTGTGACTGGGTTATCTCACTCAGGATGCTATTCTCTAGATGCAACCATTTTCTTAAGAATTTGGTTAAGTCATTGTTTCTGATAGCTGAGTAGTACTTCAATGATTAAATGTACCACAATTTTTGTATCCATTCATCTTCTGAAGGGCATCTGGGTTCTTTCCAGCTTCTGGCTAACATAAATAGTGCTGCTATGAACATTGTGGTGCATGCGTCTTTGTTGTATATTGGAGTGTCTCTGGGGTATATGCCCAGAAGTGGAATAGCTGGATTTTCAGGTAGTACCATGTCCAGTTTTCTGAGGAATCGCCTGTCTGATTTCCAGAGTTGTTTTATCAGTTTACAACCCCACCAACAGTGGAAAAGTGTTCCTCTTTCTGCACAGCCTCTCCTGCATCTGTTGTCATCTGAGTTTTGGATCTTGGCCAATCTGACTGGTGTGATGTGGAATCACAGGGTTGTTATGATTTGCATTTGCCTGATGGCTATGGATGTCCAGCACTTCCTAGATGTTTCTCAGTTATTGGATTTTCCTCAATTGAAAACATTTTGTTTAGCTCTATACTACATGTTTAATAGGGTTGTTGGATTTACTGGTGTCTAGCTTTTTCTGTTCTTTTTATACCTTGGATATTAGGCCTCTATCTGATGTGGAGTTGGTTATGATCTTTTCCCATTCTGTTGGCTGCAGTTTTGTTTTCTTGACACTGTCCTAAGCCTTACAGAATCTTGTAATCTCATTAAGTTTCATTTGTTAATCTTTGACCTAAGAGCAGGGGCCATTGTTGTTTTGTTCAGAAAATTATTTTCCTATGCCTACGTATTCTAAGTTTTTCCCTATTTTCTCATCTAATAGTTTCAGTGTATCTGGTTTAATGTGGATATATTTGATCCACTTACACTTAAGCTTTGTACAAAGAGATAAGAAAGGGTCTATTTTCATTCTTCTGCATGCTGAGTGCCAGTTAGACGAATACCATTTGTTGAATAGGCTGTCATTTTTCCATTGAATATTTACAGGTCCTTGGTCAAAATTCAGGTGACCCTATATATGGGGCCTCATTACAGGGTCTTCTATTCTATTCCATTGATCCATGTGCCTATTTCTGTACCAGTCCCACACAGTTTTCATCAGAATTGCCTTGTACTATAGCTTGAGGTCAGGGATAGAGATTCTCGCAGATGTTTACTTGTTTTTGAGGATGGATTTCGCTTTTCTAAGTCTTTTGTTATTCCAGGTGAAATCACACATTTCTCTTTCCAATTCAATGAAGAACTACATTAGAATTTTGATGGGGATATCATTGAATCTGTAGATTGCTTTGGGTAAGATGGTCATTTTTAGAATGTTGATCCTTCCATTCCATGAGCATGGGAGATCTTTCCATTTTCTGAGACTTTCCTTGATATCCTTCTTTAGAGGTTTGGAGTTCTTGTCATACAGGTCCTTCACTTACTTAGTTGGAGGCACACCAAGGTATTTCATCATTTTTGTGACTATAGTAGAGGATATCATTTTCCTAATTTCTTTCTCCACATGATTGTCCTTTGAATACAGGAAGGCTACTGATTTGTTTGAAGTAATTTAATATTCAGCCACTTTGCTGAATGTTTATCAGCCGTAGTAGTTCTTTGGTGGAATTTGTGGGATCACTTACATAAACTATCATGTCATCTGCAAAAAGTTTTTACCTTCCGAATGTGACAGTTTACATTTCACAGAAAACCCTTCATTATTTATAGCTTCAATGTATCTTCAGTTGATTAAAATGATATCAGCAATCCTCTCTTATTAGTACAATTCTCAAATGGCAAGCAATAGATAAGAAAGTGTCATAGTTTGGTATAGTGTCAATACTTAGAGTCAGGTTACTCTGTCGGAGATAACTCTGTAGTTCTTCTCCTGATGAAGATGGGAAGTCAGAGGCAGATGTAGAGGCAAAAGTGGGTGCACAAGGTACAGAAGCTCTGCATTCAGTACATGATTTTTGTCCCTTTTTCACAACATGGTTATTTTCATGTACATTTAACTATTTAGGCTTTTGATAAAACATAGTGCTACACAATATGTGTGTGTGTGTATATATATATCTATATGTAATAAATTGGCTAAAGATTTTTCTTAATTTTTCAAAAATATCTGTAATTTTATTATAAAGTCTCTTCATGTGCACATCTTCATAAACTAATATATACATAGAACATTAGTTCAGAGATGCTCCTGTAAAGCTTTAGTATTACCTAGATCTGACATTGCCTTTATAAATACTCAGCGAAGCAAACAAAGATACTCTAACTTTTGGATCATATCCAAGATTATGTAGAAAGAACAAAAGCAGCAATCCATAGAAGACAGTGAGGTGAGCCCTTTACTATCTTTTGCTTTTCGTTTTAGATGTTTGAAAAACTCTGGAAGCAGACATGAGGTTATCTGTATATTGTCCAAGAACTTGATTTTCTGATTTTAGCTTCAGGTTTACTTCCTCAAATGCATCTACTCTTGCAGAAAGATTTTCAAGTTTGTGTTGTAGTTCAAACTCTTGATTGAGAAGTGGAGTCTTTCTTCCAGTTCCACCTGATTTTCAGCATAAACTGCGTCCATATCAGCATTCATCATCTTGGGAACATACATTGAGCTCTTGAAAACTAACTCCTTAGTGATGGGTCTTGCATCTGCAGCACATGCAGGAGGTGGGATAGGTAGCCAACTTACATTATATTAAAGAGGAAAAGTTCAGTATACAGTGTATGGAGCTTAGATTTAAAAATCTGGTATTGAAAAGGGATCAGTTGAGATTTCCCTATGCAAATAAATAGATGTGAGGATCACATGGTCCACTTTCAAATTCTAAATGTTAGTTTGTTTGTTCATTTGTTTGTAATCTTCAGGCAACAGTAAAATCTACTTGTTGACAGAGGTGTCCATAGAAACAATAAATCAATTTCAGAGAAGATATTTTTTGAACAGTCAGTTTGTACTGGTGAATGATGCTTGGGAGTGAGATTTCAGATGCTGCTTGAGGTAACAGGTTCTGGAATAGCTTTTGTTGCAGAGGGGACAAGCATGGGGCCTCTCACCACTGTGCTTTTTTATGTGTCTCTTTAGATCTGTTGAACGGTAGAATGTCCATTTGCAGCCAGGCACATTGCACTCATAACTCCTCTTTCCAGTGTGTTTCTTCATGTGGTCTTTGAGGTGGTGAGCCTTTGTGTAAGATTTCCCACAATCTGGGTAGGAACATGAGTAGCGCTTCAAAGGTTGAGGGTTGATTGGAGAGACAGGGCTCAGTGTCTGCAGGTCTGCGTTCAACTCTGGACCCTTTCCTTGAACCAAATCAGAAGCTGAAGAGCTTGCCTGGGGTTGTCTTTGAACAGAAGGGTAACTTGAAGGATTTGAGGATTCACCTACATATGGGGCTTGGTTACTAAGTAATGTCACATGATGATCAAGGCTTTGCACAACATTGGGTGTTCCATTGCTACTTGGGTAGACATTAGGTTCAAGAGAGGTTCTCAAATGATCCAAGGAGAATGACTCTTCAGAACTTGGAATTCTCTCTGGATGCCAAGCTAAGTGTTCTTGTATAGGACATGAAGTCACCTGAGGATCAAGTTTTTCTTCCACATCAGGTGTTCCATTCACACTTGGGGAAGCATCAGAATCAAGAAAGGCCATTATGTCATCCAAGAAGAAAGACTCTTCAGAAAGGGGACTTGTCTCTGGGTCCCAAGCCTGGTTGACTTGGTTAGTAAGTGAAGTCACTTGAGGATCAAGGCTTTCTTCAACTTTGGATGTTCCATGCAAACTTCGGGAAGCATCAGAATCAAGAAAGGCAATTATGTCATCCAAAAAGAAAGACTCTTCAGAACTGGGACTTGCCTCTGGGTGACAATCTAGGTTGGCTGGGTTACTAAGTGAGGTCACCTGAGGAACAAGGTTTTCTTCAACATTGGGGGATCCATTCAAACTTGAGGAAGCATCAGAATCAGGAAAGGCTATTATCTCATCCAAGAAAAAAGACTCTTCAGAACTGGGACTTGTCTCTGGATGACAAGCTTGTTTTTCTGGTTTACTAAGAGAAGTCACCTGAGCATTTTGGCTTTCTTCAATACTGGTAGCTCCATTCAGATTTAGGGAAGCATTAGAATCAGGAAAGGCTATTATCTCATCCAAGGAGAATGTCTCTTCAGGACTGGGACTTGTCTCTGGGTGACAAGCAAGGTGGTCTTCCTTACTAAGTGAAGTCACCTGAGCATTTTGGCTTTCTTCAATACTAGTAGTCCCATTCAGATTTATGGAAGCATTAGAATCAGGAAAGGCTATTATCTCATCCAAGAAGAATGTCGCTTCTGGACTGGGACTTGTCTCTGGGTGACAAGCTAGGTGGTCTTCCTTACTAAGTGAAGTGACCTGAGGATCAATGCTTTTTTCAACATTAGGTTTTTCATTCAAACTTGGATGGATATTTGGATTCACAGAAGTTCTCATTTGATCCAAGGAATATAACTCTTTAGAACTGGGACTTGTCTCTGGATCCCAAGCTATGTGGTCTTGATTACAAAATGAATTCACCTGAGGATCCAGCCTTTTTTCAACATTTGGTGTTCCATTCAGACATGGGTAGACATTTGGATCAGAGGACCTCATCTGATGCAAGTAGCATGACACTTTAGAACTGGGATAATTCTGTGGATGCCAAGTCATATTTTCTTCTGCATTGGATGTTGCCCTCCTAGACCCATGAAAATTTGGGCCAAAACTGGTGTTTGGCATCTGAAAACCATAGAAAGTCTGGCCACCAATTGGATTTGTCACCCAGTGACTGACCATCAAATTCTGATCACATCTGTGTCCTGATAACTGATACCCAGAGAGAAAGTGCTCACCACAGACCAGGTTATCCTGACCTCTGTAGACATTCTGACCACGGAAGGATGACTTCTGGTAGTAGAGCTTCATGTGGTCATGGTTATCTCTCACCGGAGTCTCATAAAAAGCCTGATATTCATTAGAAGGTACCATCAGATCTGCATTGAATCTATTATTAGCTACTAAATCCCTCTGCTGATACCTAAAAGAAATCTGTTCAGAAAAATAGTCCAGGGAGCGATCTACATTTGAATTCTGGTCTGCATGGCTTCCAGAAGGAGCAGCATGATGATTACCAAAGGGAATCCTCTCACTGTCATTCAAGGCTGTATTTTGGATCATAAGAGTCTTGTCAAAGTTGACTGTCCTCATCCAGTGTCCTTCAATGTAGAGAGATTCCCTAGCTTCAAGGACAGCTTTATTCTGGGCATGAGGATGGCATATCTTTGGTGTGTTGTTGAGCTCCTTAAGCTGAGTGTCTTCCGGGAATTTTTTCTGCTGAAGAGACACAGCTATCTGATTCACAGAGGAAGTCTCACTTTTCTCTCCAGTTTTTCCTGGGTGTGCTGTCGAGTTCAGAGTACAGGTTATCTCAGGTGTGCTAGAGTATGCAGATGCCATCACTGTTGGTTTCCAGGCAAGCATCTCTGAGCTCTGACCTGAGACAGTCTGGCTGGACTCCACAGGGAAAGGCTGAGGATTACACCTCCCTGGCTGGAATGCACCTGTGGATTCTTCCATGTCTATGCAGGCTTCACAAATGGCTTGGGGACTCTTCACGTTCCTGCACTGTTGGGAGAAAAATCAACATCTGGCTAAACTAGGTATTCAGTGGTAGAGAATAAAGTTCTTGAGAATACTCAAACTCGGCGGACAGGCAGAACTTAAATGGTAGACACAAGAAGGCATAAAATGTTCTCTGGAGATCAGGGATTCACAACTTTAAGGGCTCTGATGAAGGTGGGATGGGCAAACAAAAGCTTCATTACTCTGGGATCTCCTTTTATAAAGCTAGGCCTGATATGTTCAGTACTTCTGAGTCTATGATTTCATAAGACTTATGTTTCCACATGTAGGCCCCCATACTTAGAAGACATGTTTAAATATCTCACCCCAGGCTCTTAGAGTTTAGAAGATGCTCTCATTAAGTAAACTCTTAGGAACTGTGTATGTTAGCTTGCCTCTGATTTACTTTATAAACAATATACAGTTACATGGTTGCATTCATCAACTTTAGAAGAGAATGTGGAACAGGATTTGTTGGTGGGACTGGTGGGTTTTTACAGGAGCATAGGTCATGTGGGGTTTGTTTTGAATGAAGAGAGTGAATGAAAAAAAACTTGTGAGCTGATGAAACCTCTTGCTGTGGAGACTTATAGAGTACAAGAGGTTAATCTTTGTAATGGTGGATACAGAATCTGGTGTGATTATTTTTTAGCAATGCTACAATCTGTTGTGTCCTTTTGGTATGGGATCCCATCCATTTTCTCAAATATTATAGATAAATGCTAAGAGAGGGTTTCACTCTCAGCACACTGACAATAGGACCCAGTTACCTAGAATTGTGTCCACATAGTTCATGGATCCTGGATAGATCCTGATGGTGGTAAAGGTTGATGAAATGAGACAAAAATCTTATTTTAAATTTTAAAAGCAAATAGTGAAAACCAATGTTTAAGAAAGAAAGATGGAATGAAAGACAGAAAAAAACAAGAAAAGAAATAATACAAATGGAGAAATCACATCATCATCATGAGACACAACATGTAGTATTGGAACAAAAGTGAAGTTGTTTGGATGGATAGTTGCACTCTTAAAATTGATAAAAAAAAAACTGTAAGATAGGAGATTAAAATTTCTTGCACCTTTTCACCAATTAGAAACCACTTGAAAAAAATACACTCTGGATTTGTGAAGGCATCATTCCGTAGGCATCACTTATTAAAACACATACAAGGTGTCCAGATCAATATCCAGCCTCTCTTCTATCCCAGAGAAGTGGAAAATCATTCCTCCCATGATGATTTACAGGAAGTTACAGGACAACTCATTTTTACAGAAGACATTTATACTTCAATCTGGTCTCATAATCTTTATCTTTTGTCTCTAACCCTTGATTGCAGAAATTAAAAATACTTGACATAATATAGGCCAAGGATTCTCTTTTTTTGTATTGCCATAACGCATAGCTGCAGGCTACATCCTAATTAATACCATACCACATAACATATTCAGTTTTTAAATAATTTATATTTTGATATTTATGATTTTCAACTAACAACATCTACAACAACAACAATTAGAATACTATGGTAAGACAATAAAATCAGTCACAACAATCCTAACTATCTCTTAAGATCAATGCCCTTGCCATTCAGCTCCATAAGGAAGAATTTTTAGAAAACAAAGTGGAGAAGAGCTTAAAACATGTAGGCACAGGGGAAAGTTTTCTCAACAGAAAACAAATAGATTATACTCTAAGATCAAGAATCAACAATTGGGACCTCATAAAATTGGAAAGTTTCTGGAGGCTAAGCATATTATCAAGAAGACAATATGTCCAACAACAGATTGAGGAAGGATGTTTGATACTCCTGCAACTGATGGAGGGCTAATATACAACATATACAAAGAGCTCAGGAAGTTAGACTCCAGAGAATCAAATATTTATATATAAAACTGGTATACAGAGCCCAACAAAGAATTCTCAGCTGAGAAATTCCAAATAGCTATGAAGCACCCAAAGAAATTATAAATATGGCTAGTTATCAGGTAAATGTAAATCTAAACAACCCTGAGAATACACCTTATTTTAATTAGAATGGCTAAGGTCAAAAATCAGGTGACAGAAGATGCTGGCAAGAATGTGGAGAGAAAAGAAAACTTCTTGAGTGTTGGTGGGATTGTAAGCTGGTACAACCACTCTGTAAAACAGTCTGGTGGTTTCGCAGAAAATTGAACATAGTGCTACCTGAAAACCCAGCTATTCCACTCCTAGACATATAGCCCAAAGACGTTCCAACATATGACAAGCACACATGCTCCACCATGTTCTAGCAGCCTTATTTATGATAGCCAGAAGCTGGAAGAAACCCAGATGTTTAAAAAACAAATAATGTATAAAGAATGAATGGTACATTTATAAATTAGAAACAATGACTTTATGAAACACCTAGGCAAATATATGGGTCGAGATAATATCATGAGTACCCCACTCACAAAAACACACACATGGAATGCCCTCACTGTGAAGAAAATACTAGCCACAGAACACTTTGAGTACCCCAGCAAAAATTGACAGAACTTATGATGTGCAAAGAAGAAGGAAGGCCAAAATGCCAAACCTCAGTCCTGTTTAGTAGAAAGAACAAAACACTTTAGATAGGAAATACAAGGTAAAATAGAGGAATAGGGAATAAAGAAAAATCATTCAGAGACTTCTTTATATGGGGATCCATGCCATATGAAGCCACCAATCCCTAGCTCTATTGCTGATGCACAAAGTGCTTAGAAGCAAGAAACATATAGAGATGCCTACTCTGGGTCTCTGCCAGAGTTAAATGCATACAGCTGAGCATGTTAGCATCTAACCATCAGAGTGAACTTGGGGACCCCAATGAAGGTGCTAAAGAAAAGCCTGAAGGAGCTGAAAGGGGTTGCAACTGCATGGGAAAACAATGTGATCAACCAACTAAACCCTACACAACCCCCAGGTACTATACCACTGATCATTGAGAACACATTGAGAAAACTATGGTTACAGTTGCATATGTAGCTGAACCTAGCAGTGTCTGGCATTAATTTGAGAAGAGGTCTTTGGTCCAGGGAGAACATGTTTCCCCAATATAGGGAAATGCCAAAACACTGGGGTTCAGAGGGTTGGAAGGGAGCAAGGTGGAGGACGAGCATACCATTATAAATATCAAAACAAAGAGTATGTAATAAGAAAGGAAAAGAAGAACCAATAAGAAAGAAGAATTCCCATGTCGGGTCAGGGTCTGGTCATTGGCACTTTGCTACATGTTCCAGTCATCCACCTCTATTCTGAGCAAATAGTGACATACCTTTGAAAACCATCCCTTAGTCAGACTATTAGGCTCCACAAGAAACTGACTTTCTCAGATCAAAAAATTGCCCTCTCTCACCAGTGGTCAACTCAAACTCTAAATGTACTGCCCACAGGTGTGGCAGATCAACTCCACAATGAACAGTATTTTAAAATGTTGTTTCGACACCTGGCTTCACAATTTTTTTTCTCCTATACTACTCAAGCATTGTGCTAATCATTGTTGACATAGCCTTGTGTAGCCCCTTCCTCCTTCCCTGGGAATGATAGGACTCACAGAAATATGTTCTTAAGCATTCCAAGGCCAAGGCAAGGTGTGGCTCCCACCCTGTCTCTTAAGATACAACAGAAATACCGTAAAAACTCTAATTATGGGGCTTATAATTCCATTCCAAACAATTAAAAGAAAGTCCCAAATAAACTGTATATGGATTTTTTATGAAATTCTAAATTCATGCCTATAGCATAATTTAAGCTTGTGATCATTAAATAAATTTATGAAACCACAATAAAATTCACAGACCGTATGGAGATGAAGAAGGAATTATGGAAGCTTCATTCTAACTTAGAAGAAGGAACTTAGAAGACCTACTTAGAAGTAAGGACAGAGCCTTTCTGAAACCAACACAGATGCTTATAGCCAGCCATCAGACTGAGTACTGGGACCCCATTGGAGGAGTTATGGAATGTCCTAAAAGAGTTGAAAAAGTTTGCAACCCCGTTGTAAGAACAATAATACCAACCAGCCTGACTGTTCAGAGCTCCAAGGGAATAAACCACCCACCAAAGAGCAAATATGGAGGAAGAAACCAAGGTTCCTGCTGCATGTAGCAGAACATAACTTTACTATAGATTTAAGGGGAAACCCTTGATCCAGTATAGACTCGATGACCTTGTGTAGGGAAACCTTAGGGTGGTGCGGTAGAACTATCATAGAAACAACTTGATGTTGATGGAATGAAGGTTTGTGTAGAGGAAACCAGGAAAGAACATATAGATGAAAGTTAAATGAATAAAATATCCCATAAAATAAAATGATGAAATTAATTTTTCTCTATATGTATGTCAAAAAAAGAATTTTTGGATGTACTTACGGTTCGAAGTCCTGTACACTCACAATGGCAAGCTGAGGATAAAAAGTCCAAAAGAATGGTAGTTTTGAGTATTGGAACACAGATTGGTACAGCTGGCCTAATCTAGAGGCTGGAAACTGGCACAGCTGGTACCAGTACAAGTGTTGGGACAGACTTGTGAACAAGCTGAGGACAAGCTGACAAATAGGCACTCCTTCCTGCATCCATGGACTTATATAGGCCTCCAGCGGAAGGTGTATCCTGGATTAAAGTATGTCTTCCTGTCACGTGTTCTTGGTCACCAACCAATTAACAAATTTCAACCAGTCACTATCTCACACGTGTGTCCATCTTGTGTAGATCTTTTGGCTTTCTAGGTATTTTCAAGTGGACAAAAAGGGGAAACTTGTTGGAAATCACAACCTTGTCCTCAGAAAAATGTGGTTTTCGTGTCCTAAAACACATTAAAAATAGGGGACAACATAGTGTATCATGATTTCGTTTCAGAAGATATTTACAGATGGATGAATACCTAAGTTTGACCAAGTGGACTTGCAAATGATCTCTTTCTTTTACTTACCTCCTGCATTTGCCAGGCTTCTCTAGAGGACCAACACTTTCACAGTGAATCTTTCTATATATGTAAGTAGACAGAGATTTAGTATAATGGCTTACAGGTTGAGATAGCTCAGCAACCCGTATCAAACAGAGCCTAGCTCCAATCACTAGACTACTCCAAATATAATGAGTGTTTCAAGGTTTTATATAAAAACAAGACCATCAGTTCTGGATTATTTCCTCAACAAACCTGGTTAAAAAGTCAGTGTTTGCCTCAAAACTGTCAATGCAGAGGGAAGCAGATATTAAGTTTATGATATGACTCCCAGCATCACCCAATTATGTTAAAGGCCACAGTAGTATTCCAAGTAGATGTTTGTACCCATCCATTCTAATCGATGCTTTCTATAAAACATTGTTCCAGTAGATATTTGGGGTTGCCCTACAATACAAACTATCCTGCCTTACAATTGTAAATGTGGTCATGAGATAGCTTGAATAAGGACCTAGCTGTGAGTTGCATCATATCAATCCTGTCTGGTTTTCGGGAGATCACAAATATTTCCCTGGCACAATAGCTTCTTGAGTTCTCTTTGTACCATTTATACTTGGTCCAAATGGTAGTATGTGCCCTTTATCCCAACTCTCAGGAGAAAAATTGGTAGATTTCTAAGTTCTAGGTCAGCATGGGAATGAGCCAGTTCTACTTTAAAAAAAATATGATTTGGTCGAGGAATGATGACACATGCCTTAAATCCCAGAACTCTGTAATTGATCATTCAGATCCTTCAGTTGAAAATTACACAGAAAAGGCCAAGACAGCTAATACTAAACAGGGAATGACTTAATAGAATAAGGGAGACAAGTACCAGGCCCAGGAAGCAGAATCATTTGGGAGCAATGGCCTTGTACCTCTGGCTTTAGAGTCAAGATCCGAAGGGATTGCAGATTCTGGCTAGCTGGAGATAGGATATAAATGGACATAAGAATAGACCATTTTACTAAGAAGAAATATTCTGATAAGTGATTTCTGAGGACATAAAATTGTTGTGTTCCAGAATTAACTGAGTCTGTACCTAGCCCTACAGGGAAATTAATTATTTATAGGTATCACACAGGTGGTAATGATTTTTAAGGCATTTAAGGATCAAGGAGTTTTAATCCAACAATTCCTGCAGAAATTACACAAACACAGATCTTACTCAGCCAAATAGTTACTTTGAATGCACACCCTAATACTGTTCACATCAATGATGCAGCTCATGTTTTTGAATATGCCTATATGATAGAGAGTAGAATAGAGTGACTCGGGAGTGTGAATATTAGCTGTGACCTTGTTGAAGTAGTTGTTGCTTTATTCAAGGTAGTGTTTCACTATCAGTGTGTGCTTTGATGATCCGATGCTGTGGCTCCACCCAATGCAGAATGAGAGGGCTCCCTTGGCTCCCTTTGTATCAAGCAGTAGAATAATCATCTCTGCCAACACCCTGTCTGTCATGCTACATGATCCCATGCTTCTTACCATGAAGAAATGGACTGAACTTCTCAGACTGTTAACCAGCCCTAATTAAATGTTTGCATTTACAAGAAATGACTTGTTCATAGTGTCTCTTCAGAGCAAAAAAACCTTAACTAAAACTTATAGGTAATAAAATGTCAGAGACTACTGAAGGTTGGAATCATATGAAAATTGTGAAAGTATTTGAAATGTCTAAGGGACAATCTCTAATAAAGCAGTCTTGAAATAATACCATGGTTTTATAACCATTTTTCAATTTTATACTGTTAAATGAATTAGTAACCTTGAATTTAGTACACAAAATTGTATTGAATTATTGTTCAGAGAGTATGTGTACTTTGGAGAGGCAAGCTTACGTAGTATATAAGTGGGTAAACAAAAAGAACATCCAAAAGGGAAAAGGAACTCCACAGGAAGAACAATAGAGTCTACTAACCTGGACTCCTGAGAGCTCTCACCAAAGAGCATGCACAGGCTGATCCAATCCCGATCCCCAGGAACATATGTAGCAGATTCTTAGTCTCCACTTGGATCCCCCAACACCTGCATAAGGGACTGTACCTAAAGCTGTTGTCTGACTGGAATCTGTTTCCTTAGAAGGTTACCTTGTCTGACCTCAATGAAAAAGAATGGGCCTAATCCTGATGAGATAAGATTAGATGTGCTAGTGTGGTTGGATTCCCACCGAGCCTTCCCCCCTGTGAGAGGAAAGGGGAGTTGGTGGGAGAGGGACTCTGTAAGGAAGTGACAAATGAGAAGTGTTTGGGATACAAGTAAATAAATAAAAAAAATAAATAAATAAATAAAAAATATAGTGATAATGTATTAAAACAAGGGGTACATAATCACTGTCCTTCAGGCAGCAGTAAATGCTCTGGCCAGATGATTCTAGAAATAGAGACAAGAATAAAGGGACCACGGGGAAAACTGATGCTGTGATGCTGGAGCAAAAAAATTAGAGTTGATTAAGAAGAGACCAGCTTAGAGTCAGCCTCGTGTGCTACAAAGATCAGAGCTGGAAAAATGGCACAAGCCCTTTGTCATGGCACAGAAGACAATAGGTGAAGCCCAACTAATGACACAAGGAGCTGGGCATAATTTCTTCCCCAGGGTATTTTACTTCCCCTTCTAAGAATGACTGAAGCATCCACATTTAGGTCTTCCTTCTTATCGATGTTCATATGATCTGTGAGATATATTTTGGGTCTTCAAAACATTTGGGCTGATATCCCTTTATCAGTGAGAGCATACCATGTGTGTTTTTTTTGTGAAGGGGTTACCTCACTCAGGATGATATTTTCTAGTTCCTCCCATTTGCCTAAGAGTTTCATATACTCAGTGTTTTGAATAGTTCTGTAGTGCATCATTGAGTAAATGTTCCATGTATTTGTTGTATGCATACCTCTTTTGAAGGACATCTGGGATCTTTCCAGCTCATGGATTTTATAAATAAGGCTGATATGAACAAATAGGGATCCATCCTGTTATGGTTTACATATACTTGGCCCAGGCAGTGGCACTATGGAATGTGTGGCTTTATTGGAGTAAGTGTGTCATTGTGGAGATGGACTTTGAGACCCTCCTCCTATCTACGAGAGGAGACCAAGTCTGTTCCTATCTTCCTTTGGATGAAAATGTGGAACCCTCAACTTCTCATGCACTTTGCATGCCTGGACTTGCCATGTTCCTGCCTTGATAATGAACTGAATCATTGAACCTACAAAGTAATCCCAACTAAATATTATCTGTAAGACATGCCTTGGTCATGGTGTCTGTTTAAAGCAGTGAAACCTTAATACAGAAGATGGCACCAGGAGTGGGTTATTGCTTTGAAAGGCCTTATCATTCATTTGTTTGGAAAAATGTGGATTTTGGTATTTTGGATTTAAAGAGTACTTTAATTCTTTAAATGGGGTTTAATAAACTATCCTTGAAGGGATATGGAAGACTTTGTTGGTGAGGGTGATCTGAACTGTTCAGACCTGGCCCAAGATCATGTGGTCTATTTCAGTGCAGAATTTCAGTCTGTGGCCTAAACATTGGTTTTCAGGTAGTTGGGTGGAAAAATTCTTAAGCAGTGAAGGAGTTAGAAAATAGGCATGTAGTGATAATGTAATGCAATAAGGGAACAGATTTAAGCTCCTGCAAGCAGCATAACTCAGCAGCTTTAAGCCTGGGTCTCTGGCTTTATGATCAAGGGAATGAGGCTACCCGGACAATTGATGCTATTTGTCTGGAGCTAAAAAATTAGGGATGATTAAGAACAGGCCAACATCACCGTGGTAAAATCTTCTGAAAAGTATTTTTGGAGTGCAGAAAGAATCTGTGTTCCTGAGACATGGAAAGTTGCACCTCACACTGCAGCTGTACTTAGTAATATGTAAGAATCCCCCATGTGGTCCTGGTTTTAAAGGGGCCATTAAGTACTCCTGAGGCTTGTTACTATGAGAGGCCATTGAAAGCAAAAGGGATTGTGGAAAATACAGCTTATCAGCTGTAAAAGGTTTCTGGTGAAATTCTTTGAGTTACATAAGTATACTATCATATCATCAACAAATAGTGATATTTGACATCTTGTTTTCAAATTTACATCCATTTGACTGAATTTGTGGTATGATTGCTTTGTTAAGACTTCCAGTACTCCATTACAGAAGAAGAGTAATAGAAGTGTGGGCAGACTTGTCGAGTATCTGATTTTAGTGTGATTGCTTCAATGTTCTCCCTATTTAGATTAATATTGGCTGCTCATTTGCTGTATATTGCTTTTACTATCTTTAAGGATGAGCCTAAAGTTCCAGATATTTCCAAACAATTAACATGAAATGGTGTTTTATTTTCTCAAGTTACTTCTAAGCATCTAAAGAGATCTTTACATGGTTTATTTATTTGATTTTGTTTTTGGTTGATTACTTTTATGGATTTTCATATATTGAACTCTCCCTGTATCCCTGGGATGAACTATACTTGATCATGGTAAAGGATCATATGTTGTTTTCTAGTATTCTTTTTACAAGAATTCGATTGAAAATTTTCACTGCTGTTCATGATGGAATATTGTCTGACACTTTCTTTCTTTCTTTGTAGGGTCTCTGTGTGATTTAAGCATTAGAGTAATTTTGGCTTCAAAGAATGAGTTATGTAGTGTTCCTTCTCTTTCCATTTCTTGAAATAGTGTCGACAGTATTGGTATCAGTTCTTCTCTCAATGTCTGATAAAATATAGCACTGAAACCATTGGCTTTTTCCCCCCTTTGGATCAGAGGCTTTTGATGAGTTCTTGATTTTATATAGGGATTATGGGGATGTTGTGATGATTTACTTGATTTAGATTTAAATTTGGTCTTTGGTAATATGGAGAATATGAGACATTTTCTCAACATTTTTAGTTTGGTTGAATATACACTTTTGTTGCAGGATCTGATGATTTCTTTTTACTTTCTTCAGTTTCTGTTGTTATATCTTCCTTTTCTTTTCTGAGTTTGTTAATTTAGATAGTCTCTGTGTCCTCTAGTTAGTCTGGCTCAGGTTTCATCAATCTTTTTTGAATTTATCAAAGACCTAGCTCCTGGTTTTGTTGATTTTTTTGTATAATTCCTGTTTGTTTCTACTTTGTTGATTTCATCTCTGATTTTGAGTGTTTCCTGCTGTCTATTCCTCTTAGATGTATCTTCTTCTTTTTGTTCTATAATGTTTAGTTCTTCTCTCAAGCTGGTTGTGTATGCTCTCTGCAGTTTCTTTTGGAATAAATCCAAGCAATGAGTTTTCTTCTTAGTACTGCTTTCATTGCATCCCATAGTTTCAGTTTGGTGTGCTCTCATTTTCATTAAATTTTGAAAATCCTTAAGATTTTATTTATTTCTTCCTTGAACATGGTATTGTTGAGTAGGGCATTGTTCATGTGTATGTGGTCTTTATGATTTGTTTTTGTTTTTGAACGAGGAGCCTTAGTCCATGGTTATTTGAAAGGGTGCATGGAATCACGTCATTTTTTTTTTTTTTTTTTTTTTTTTTTTTTTTTTTTTTTTTTTTTTTTACTAAATGTAGGTGCTCTTGTATTTGGAGCACAGTTCTTCACCTTGATAGAACTTTTCCTCTGATTAGTCAAAATTGTCCTTCCTTAACAATGTTGGTAACTTTTGGTTGAAAATTTATCTTATTTGGTATTAGAATAGCCACTCTAGATTGTTTCTTAGTACCATTTTTCCTTGAAATTTCTTCCTAACCTTTTACTCTGAGGTACTATTTGTGTTTGTTCCTGAGAGGAGTTTCCAGTATGCAGCAAAATGTTGGACTCAGATTGTGTATACATTCTGATAATCTATGTCTCTTTATTGGGGAAATTAATCCAATGATGCAAGAGATATCAAAGAACTATTATTGGTCCCTGTTATTTTTATTGTTAGAAGTAGAATTATGTTTGTGTGGTTTTCTTCTATAGGGTTTTCACAAGTGATAGAAAAAAGCAAGGATTTGGGGGACTCTGAGACTTTTGCAAAAAGCCTCATTTGTATAATGTAAGACACTAAAAACATAGAAATGGTTAAAGTGAAACTCATAGACTTTCCAGTCATTACTAAGCTCTGAGACTCAGCCTGTGCCTGACAAATAAAAACAGTGGCCTAGAATAAATCTCAAAAAAGCCAGAATATACTGACTGATTGCCACCTATCTAGAAAGACTTTCATAGGTTCCTGACGCATGGCATATTCAGTTCATGCTATAATAACACAATTCTGAGAAACAAAACAAGGACACAACTCTTAAAAATTTGGAATGTATAAACAAAGTTCTAAACATGTAAAAGCACCGATTTAGTGGACAGGTTAAGCTATACAGTCCAAGCTGAGTATACCTCTTTTGCTATACTTTCTTTGTTTTGAATATTTGGTATTTTGACTATTTTATGTCAGAGGGAATTTTATTTATCTGGTCTAATCTATTCCGAGTTCTGTAGATTTCTTGTATGTTCATGGTCAATTCTTCCTTTAGGTTAGTGAATTAGCCTCTAAAATTTGTTCAAGATATTTAGTGACACTTTTATTTGAGAGTCTTTATTTTCTTCTACAACTATTATACTTTGGTTGACTCTTCTCATTGAGTCCTGGAATTACTAGATGCTTTAAGATAATGCTTTTAGATTTTTGCATTATCTCTGACTGATGTGCCAATGTTTACTGTGGTATATTTTGCCCCTGAGAAACTCTCTTTCAACTCTTGCATTCCGTTGGTAATGCTTGTGTCTATGACTTCTAATCTCTTTCTGAGGTTTTCTATCTCCAGGGTTGTTTATTTTTGTGATTATTTTCTCTATTTTTGTTTCTAATTCCTTCACCTGTGTGGTTGTATTTTTCTATAGCTCTTTAACTGATTTTTCTGTTGCCTCTTTAAGGTTGTCTACGTGTTTAAAGGTTCTCATATGTTTCTTCAACATGTTTACTGGTTCTCATATAATTTATGTGCCTCTAGAAGACCTTCATCATCCTTATCATGCAGTTTGTTTTTATGTCCAAATCTTGCTTTTCTGGTGTGTTGGGCTGTCTCTTCCTTGTTTCTGTCATTTTCAGGTTGTGTTTGATTCCCTTGCTTAGTTACTAGCACTACACTCTTAACATCTTGTTATCTGTGATGCCAGGTTTTCTTATTGTCTCTGAATTATATGTGTGTGTGTGTGTGTGTGTGTGTGTGTGTGTGTGTGTGTGTGTGTGTGTGAATGTGAGTGGTCCCTTCAAACTACTCCACATTAGAGAGGTAATCAAAATTTTGAAGCACAAAAAGTATATAGTCCTATTGAACCAACTGATATCAGTACACATTGATTTGTTTTCATTACGTTTTGTATATATCAACTAATCAGTAATATTTATGAGTGACAAATTTATTTTCAAGCTTTTTTGTATACTTTTTGCATGTTTGTTTGTCCTGAAGTATATCTATAAGCCCTCTAGACACCAGAACATGTTAGATTGCCTCTAAATAATTGTATTACTATTTTAATGGAAATTATTTTGAATCTGTAAATTGCTTTTGGTAAGATAGTTAATTAACTATGTTAATCCTGCTCAGTCGGGATCATGGTAGATCTTTGCATCTTCTGATATCTTCCCCAGTTTCTTCATAGACATGAAGTTCCTGTTATATAGGTCTTTGACTTGCTGGGTTAAAGTCATATGAGAAATTTTTTTTAGGATTTTTGGGTATTATAAGAGAATTATCACCTTAAATTCTCTCTTAGCATATCATTTGCACAAATAAGGCTTACTGATTTTTCTTTTATTAATTTTTTGTGCAAGCATCTTACTGAATGAGTTCATCAGCTGTGGAAGTTTTCTGATAGAACTTGGAGGTCTGCTATTTATACTTTCAAGTCATCTGTGAACAATAATACTGTGCCTACTTTGTTCCAAATTGAATCCCTTAGATATTCTCATGTTGTCTTACTGCCCTTGTTAGAATGTCAAGTTTGTCTTGCCTACATATTGTGCAGAGATAAAGATGGAACAGACAGTGAGGAAACAGCCCTCCAATGATTATCCCAAATAGAGATACATTTCATGGGAGAGAGTCCACACTAGACCATATTAATGATACTTGGCTACTCTTCTATGCTTGCATGTAGGAACCTAGCATTATTGTCTCCTGAGTCTTCATCCAGTAGAGTATAGAAACAGACTGACAAACATTATGTGGAGCCCAGGAAGCATTCTGGAAGTTAAACAGGGGCTATCTCAGTCTCTGTTCATTGATATTGGTAATCTTTTCTTCTTCCTGGCCTCCCTGGTTAGGCCTCAGCAGGAGAGGATATGACTAGACCTGCTGGGAATAGATGATCCAGGGTGGGGTGATACCCAGTGGACTCAGTTTCATTGAGGAGATAAGGAGGTAGTAATTAACATAAGGGTGAGAACCAATACAACAAAATAGCATGTGTTCCATGTTTTAAATGTTTTTCACTATTGCAATAAAAAACACTCACTACCTGAGCTATCATATTTTCTGGGGAGACATAATATTCATAATATTCATGCCTACTAATCTCAGATAAGAATCATGGTATATATATATATATATATATATATATATATATATATATATATATATATGTGTGTGTGTGTGTGTGTGTGTGTGTGTGTGTGTGTGTGAAGAGCTAGAAAGAGAGAGATTGAGAGATAGAGAGAGAGAGGGAGGTATGTAGGAAGGGAGGTAGGGAGGGAGGGTTCGAGGTAGGTAGGGAAGGAAGTGGAGAGAGAGAGAACTAAATTCCAACTTGGTGAATCAGTAAGTTTTATGGAGGTTATTTTCACAAAAACAGATGAGGTGTTACAGGGGCAAAAATTACACAAAAGCAGCTTTATCTCCAATGTCCACCTCATCATTGGTGACAAGTCACTAGAGGTAGAAACCTGAAGAAAATTGACAGCACAACAATTGTATAGTGCCTTTTTAAAGTGACTAAGCTAATATAAACCTCTCCCAGGCATGGAGGTTTGAGCTGCAAAGGAAGAGTGGCATAATGGATATAATGAGTGGTTTGTGCTTATTCAGGGTCTTCTTGGATGTATTATTAGTCATTTCCCTTCCTACCTAATATTTTTGAAGATTACTGAATGATGGAATGTTTTAGTCTCAGAGGAAACCACTGACCTTGGCAGCTCAAAACCATTATGTCTTACTCTCTTGGTTGTATCAGAATTCTACCATAGTATCTGAATTTATATTACTTCATTTTAATTTTCTTATGTTCAAACTCTAAGTAATGATTCTACCTGTTGTGAAAGCCCCTTACATATTTATTGGCCTAGTAAATGAATATGTTCCCTTCAACTTGTGTTTCATTTATAAATTTATAAAGCAGTTTATAAAAAGTGAGTGTAAATCTCGTTAGAACAAATTTTATACAAGATAGTTCATAACACTTGAGCATCTAAAATAATAGACCCAGAAGTTAAACCAAGATTTTGGTATAGTACCATATCCTAACATATGCTCTACAACTCTATTAGGACCTAGAGACATTGCTGTGATGATGTCAAAATGGGGACTGATTGTTCTATAAAGTAATATCATGAAAATTTATTCCTGTGACTGATGGATACCATAGAGTAGCAAAAGAAGTGGCTAAAATATTGTGCAAAGATCATATTGACAACCTAACGTATGTCCAAGAAAATATGAGAAAAATAAGAACTGTCATTATTCTAAATTTTTACATCTCTAGAAATCCAACATCATGATATATGTATAAGAGGAGTAGACACTAATGTGAATGAATGAGACAGAATTTGTGGACAGTAGTGACTAGGGTTGAAATAAGAAGAGTTGAGACAGGAATATGTGCAAGAAGTCTATTGTAAAAAAGAGTTACTTTATATTCAAGGACTTGCAGATTGTGTTACTGTTAAAACCATCTTTTCTAGAAAGGCTGGATCATTACAAAGACAAACCTAGGTGCACAACAAATATTGATTAGAAAGGCCAATAAATCACACAATTTTAAAGTATCAAAAAAAGTCACAGAGTTTAAAAACTAGTGTTTTTAGTCATTTTATTTGAGATGCAATTCATAAAAACAAGTTCGAGGGAGGAGGAAAGGGGAGTAAAGGGGAGGATATAAGGTTAGAAATGTAAATGTTCAGAATATCCAATAAAATTTTAAAAATGTCAAACATAACAAATTTTTTTTCTTAAAAAATTTTATTAAATTGCAAAGCAGAACTTGAACACAAATTTAAATATCAGTAACAAGGTCACAAAACAGTTGCAAAATGTCTGTAATGGGAGGATTATATATCCTTATACCTAAGTCACCCATCCATGCCTACATTAGTACATTAGATAAATCTTCAAGTCAGCAGCCCATCAAAGAGCTAGCAGTTCCATTATTGGATCTTTCCTGTTACAAAAACTTGCTAATATTTTGGGTATCAGATCTTTATCAGATGGAAACTACAAACTAAACTTTTAAAATTTGTTAAAGAATGATTAAAATACTGTAACTAATTTGGTTTCAAAAACTCTGGGTATACAACTGAGATAAAACACTAAGATTTATACTTATCGCATTGACAAAACTCTTTTATATTTACGATTTTGGTATTAATATACTCTCAATTAAATTTTCAAAAGTCCATCTCATCATACAAATAAACATTGAGACCAACCTTTCACTGGTCTCATAATCCACTCACATTAGACTAAATTCACTTTTATTCATGTCCCAAATTTGCACCTGTGGGGCAGATATAGCACACATTTATAGGGAAAATATAGGGAGTTGGTTATTCCTTTTTATCCAGTTTTCATTCCTATTTCTATCTTTCTTCAAGTCTTTTTTTCTTTTCCTATTTTTCTACTTCTCACACA
This sequence comes from Micromys minutus, assembly GCF_963924665.1. Lineage (NCBI taxonomy): Eukaryota > Metazoa > Chordata > Mammalia > Rodentia > Muridae > Micromys > Micromys minutus. The sequence goes on along the minus strand of NC_137970.1, from coordinate 106,735,443 downwards.
CCAGCATCTCTATCTTTACAACACCAAATGGATTATTTCATGTAATAGAGAGATTTTGTTTAAGATTTACTCCATTTATAATTTATTTTCTAAATAAACACAGATAGAAGAACAAATGTTAGAATTTTTACATAAATGTATAAGAATACATTTTAGTAAGTGCTTTGCATTTTTTTAAGGTTTGATATTCTGCATTAATGTCCTAATAGTTACAATGAGCAAAAGTACATGTAAATCAGGATATAACCCAGAAGTAGTCAAAGTTTTCTTGGTGTGTGAGGATTGATTATAATGTTTTATTTTTTTTTTCTTGAATTTCACAGTCTGAGTTTTATCAGGGGTAGGCTGAGCTTTCTGGCATTAGTATCACATTATCAATGACTGCATATTATGTCTGTTCTTTTGTGACTGGGTTATCTCACTCAGGATGCTATTCTCTAGATGCAACCATTTTCTTAAGAATTTGGTTAAGTCATTGTTTCTGATAGCTGAGTAGTACTTCATTGATTAAATGTACCACAATTTTTGTATCCATTCATCTACTGAAGGGCATCTGGGTTCTTTCCAGCTTCTGGCTAACATAAATAGTGCTGCTATGAACATTGTGGTGCATGCGTCTTTGTTGTATATTGGAGTGTCTCTGGGGTATATGCCCAGAAGTGGAATAGCTGGATTTTCAGGTAGTACCATGTCCAGTTTTCTGAGGAATCGCCTGTCTGATTTCCAGAGTTGTTTTATCAGTTTACAACCCCACCAACAGTGGAAAAGTGTTCCTCTTTCTGCACAGCCTCTCCTGCATCTGTTGTCATCTGAGTTTTGGATCTTGGCCAATCTGACTGGTGTGATGTGGAATCACAGGGTTGTTATGATTTGCATTTGCCTGATGGCTATGGATGTCCAGCACATCCTAGATGTTTCTCAGTTATTGGATTTTCCTCAATTGAAAACATTTTGTTTAGCTCTGTACTACATGTTTAATAGGGTTGTTGGATTTACTGGTGTCTAGCTTTTTCTGTTCTTTTTATACCTTGGATATTAGGCCTCTATCTGATGTGGAGTTGGTTATGATCTTTTCCCATTCTGTTGGCTGCAGTTTTGTTTTCTTGACACTGTCCTAAGCCTTACAGAAACTTGCAATCTCATTAAGTTTCATTTGTTAATCTTTGACCTAAGAGCAGGGGTCATTGGTGTTTTGTTCAGAAAATTATTTTCCTATGCCTACGTATTCTAAGTTTTTCCCTATTTTCTCATCTAATAGTTTCAGTGTATCTGGTTTAATGTGGATATATTTGATCCACTTACACTTAAGCTTTGTAGAAAGAGATAAGAAAGGGTCTATTTTCATTCTTCTGCATGCTGAGTGCCAGTTGGACGAATACCATTTGTTGAATAGGCTGTCATTTTTCCATTGAATATTTACAGGTCCTTGGTCAAAATTCAGGTGACCCTATATATGGGGCCTCATTACGGGGTCTTCTATTCTATTCCATTGATCCATGTGCCTATTTCTGTACCAGTCCCACACAGTTTTCATCAGAATTGCCTTGTACTATAGCTTGAGGTCAGGGATAGAGATTCTCGCAGATGTTTACTTGTTTTTGAGGATGGATTTCGCTTTTCTAAGTCTTTTGTTATTCCAGGTAAAATCACACATTTCTCTTTCCAATTCAATGAAGAACTACATTAGAATTTTGATGGGGATATCATTGAATCTGTAGATTGCTTTGGGTAAGATGGTCATTTTTAGAATGTTGATCCTTCCATTCCATGAGCATGGGAGATCTTTCCATTTTCTGAGACTTTCCTTGATATCCTTCTTTAGAGGTTTGGAGTTCTTGTCATACAGGTCCTTCACTTACTTAGTTGGAGGCACACCAAGGTATTTCATCATTTTTGTGATTATAGTAGAGGATATCTTTTTCCTAATTTCTTTCTCCACATGATTGTCCTTTGAATACAGGAAGGCTACTGATTTGTTTGAAGTAATTTAATATTCAGCCACTTTGCTGAATGTTTATCAGCCATAGTAGTTCTCTGGTGGAATTTGTGGGATCACTTACATAAACTATCATGTCATCTGCAAAAAGTTTTTACCTTCCGAATGTGACAGTTTACATTTCACAGAAAACCCTTCATTATTTATAGCTTCAATGTATCTTCAGTTGATTAAAATGATATCAGCAATCCTCTCTTATTAGTACAATTCTCAAATGGCAAGCAATAGATAAGAAAGTGTCATAGTTTGGTATAGTGTCAATACTTAGAGTCAGGTTACTCTGTCGGAGATAACTCTGTAGTTCTTCTCCTGATGAAGATGGGAAGTCAGAGGCAGATGTAGAGGAAAAAGTGGGTGCACAAGGTACAGAAGCTCTGCATTCAGTACATGATTTTTGTCCCTTTTTCACAACATGGTTATTTTCATGTACATTTAACTATTTAGGCTTTTGATAAAACACAGTGCTACACAATATGTGTGTGTGTATATATATATATATATATATATATATATATATATATATATATATATATATGTAATAAATTGGCTAAAGATTCTTCTTAAATTTTCAAAAATATCTGTAATTTTATTATAAAGTCTCTTCATGTGCACATCTTCATAAACTAATATATACATAGAACATTAGTTCAGAGATGCTCCTGTAAAGCTTTAGTATTACCTAGATCTGACATTGCCTTTATAAATACTCAGCGAAGCAAACAAAGATACTCTAACTTTTGGATCATATCCAAGATTATGTAGAAAGAACAAAAGCAGCAATCCATAGAAGACAGTGAGGTGAGCCCTTTACTATCTTTTGCTTTTCGTTTTAGATGTTTGAAAAACTCTGGAAGCAGACATGAGGTTATCTGTATATTGTCCAAGAACTTGATTTTCTGATTTTAGCTTCAGGTTTACTTCCTCAACTGCATCTACTCTTGCAGAAAGATTTTCAAGTTTGTGTTGTAGTTCAAACTCTTGATTGAGAAGTGGAGTCTTTCTTCCAGTTCCACCTGATTTTCAGCATAAACTGCGTCCATATCAGCATTCATCATCTTGGGAACATACATTGAGCTCTTGAAAACAAACTCCTTAGTGATGGGTCTTGCATCTGCAGCATATGGAGGAGGTGGGATAGGTAGCCAACTTACATTATATTAAAGAGGAAAAGTTCAGTATACAGTGTATGGAACTTAGATTTAAAAATCTGGTATTGAAAAGGGATCAGTTGAGATTTCCCTATGCAAATAAATAGATGTGAGGATCACATGGTCCACTTTCAAATTCTAAATGTTAGTTTGTTTGTTCATTTGTTTGTAATCTTCAGGCAACAGTAAAATCTACTTGTTGACAGAGGTGTCCATAGAAACAATAAATCAATTTCAGAGAAGATATTTTTTGAACAGTCAGTTTGTACTGGTGAATGATGCTTGGGAGTGAGACTTCAGATGCTGCTTGAGGTAACAGGTTCTGGAATAGCTTTTGTTGCAGAGGGGACAAGCATGGGGCCTCTCACCACTGTGCTTTTTTATGTGTCTCTTTAGATCTGTTGAACGGTAGAATGTCCATTTGCAGCCAGGCACATTGCACTCATAACTCCTCTTTCCAGTGTGTTTCTTCATGTGGTCTTTGAGGTGGTGAGCCTTTGTGTAAGATTTCCCACAATCTGGGTAGGAACATGAGTAGCGCTTCAAAGGTTGAGGGTTGATTGGAGAGACAGGGCTCAGTGTCTGCAGGTCTGCGTTCAACTCTGGACCCTTTCCTTGAACCAAATCAGAAGCTGAAGAGCTTGCCTGGGGTTGTCTTTGAACAGAAGTGTAACTTGAAGGATTTGAGGATTCACCTACATATGGGGCTTGGTTACTAAGTAATGTCACATGATGATCAAGGCTTTGCACAACATTGGGTGTTCCATTGCTACTTGGGTAGACATTAGGTTCAAGAGAGGTTCTCAAATGATCCAAGGAGAATGACTCTTCAGAACTTGGAATTCTCTCTGGATGCCAAGCTAAGTGTTCTTGTATAGGACATGAAGTCACCTGAGGATCAAGTTTTTCTTCCACATCAGGTGTTCCATTCACACTTGGGGAAGCATCAGAATCAAGAAAGGCCATTATGTCATCCAAGAAGAAAGACTCTTCAGAAAGGGGACTTGTCTCTGGGTGCCAAGCCAGGTTGACTTGGTTAGTAAGTGAAGTCACTTGAGGATCAAGGCTTTCTTCAACTTTGGATGTTCCATGCAAACTTCGGGAAGCATCAGAATCAAGAAAGGCAATTATGTCATCCAAAAAGAAAGACACTTCAGAACTGGGACTTGCCTCTGGGTGACAATCTAGGTTGGCTGGGTTACTAAGTGAGGTCACCTGAGGAACAAGGTTTTCTTCAACATTGGGGGATCCATTCAAACTTGAGGAAGCATCAGAATCAGGAAAGGCTATTATCTCATCCAAGAAAAAAGACTCTTCAGAACTGGGACTTGTCTCTGGATGACAAGCTTGTTTTTCTGGTTTACTAAGTGAAGTCACCTGAGCATTTTGGCTTTCTTCAATACTGGTAGCTCCATTCAGATTTAGGGAAGCATTAGAATCAGGAAAGGCTATTATCTCATCCAAGGAGAATGTCTCTTCAGGACTGGGACTTGTCTCTGGGTGACAAGCTAGGTGGTCTTCCTTACTAAGTGAAGTCACCTGAGCATTTTGGCTTTCTTCAATACTGGTAGTTCCATTCAGATTTAGGGAAGCATTAGAATCAGGAAAGGCTATTATCTCATCCAAGAAGAATGTCTCTTCTGGACTGGGACTTGTCTCTGGGTGACAAGCTAGGTGGTCTTCCTTACTAAGTGAAGTTACCTGAGGATCAATGCTTTTTTCAACATTAGGTTTTTCATTCAAACTTGGATGGATATTTGGATTCACAGAAGTTCTCATTTGATCCAAGGAATATAACTCTTTAGAACTGGGACTTGTCTCTGGATCCCAAGCTATGTGGTCTTGATTACAAAATGAATTCACCTGAGGATCCAGCCTTTTTTCAACATTTGGTGTTCCATTCAGACATGGGTAGACATTTGGATCAGAGGACCTCATCTGATGCAAGTAGCATGACACTTTAGAACTGGGATAATTCTGTGGATGCCAAGTCATATTTTCTTCTGCATTGAATTTTGCCCTCTTAGGCCCGTGAAAATTTGGGCCAAAACTGGTGTTTGGCATCTGAAAACCATAGAAAGTCTGGCCACCAATTGGATTTGTCACCCAGTGACTGACCATCAAATTCTGATCACATCTGTGTCCTGATAACTGATACCCAAAGAGAAAGTGCTCACCACAGACCAGGTTATCCTGACCTCTGTAGACATTCTGACCACGGAAGGATGACTTCTGGTAGTAGAGCTTCATGTGGTCATGGTTATCTCTCACCGGAGGCTCATAAAAAGCCTGATATACATTAGAAGGTATCATCAGATCTGCATTGAATCTATTATTAGCTACTAAATCCCTCTGCTGATACCAAAAAGAACTCTGTTCAGAAAAATAGTCCAGGGAGCGATCTACATTTGAATTCTGGTCTGCATGGCTTCCAGAAGGAGCAGCATGATGATTACCAAAGGGAATCCTCTCACTGTCATTCAAGGCTGTATTTTGGATCACAAGAGTCTTGTCAAAGTTGACTGTCCTCATCCAGTGTCCTTCAATGTAGAGAGATTCCCTAGCTTCAAGAACAGCTTTATTCTGGGCATGAGGATGGCATATCTTTGGTGTGTTGTTGAGCTCCTTAAGCTGAGTGTCTTCCGGGAATTTTTTCTGCTGAAGAGACTCAGCTATCTGATTCACAGAGGAAGTCTCACTTGGCTCTCCAGTTTTTCCTGGGTGTGCTGTCGAGTTCAGAGTACAGGTTATCTCAGGTGTGCTAGAGTATGCAGATGCCATCACTGTTGGTTTCCAGGCAAGCATCTCTGAGCTCTGACCTGAGACAGGCTGGCTGGACTCCACAGGGAAAGGCTGGGGATTACACCTCCCTGGCTGGAATGCACCTGTGGATTCTTCCATGTCTATGCAAGCTTCACAAATGGCCTGGGGACTCTTCAAGTTCCTGCACTGTTGGGAGAAAAATCAACATCTGGCTAAACTAGGTATTCAGTGGTAGAGATTAAAGTTCTTGAGAATACTCAAACTCGGCGGACAGGCAGAACTTAAATGGTAGACACAAGAAGGCATAAAATGTTCTCTGGAGATCAGGGATTCACAACTTTAAGGGCTCTGATGAAGGTGGGATGGGCAAACAAAACTTCATTACCCTGGGATCTCCTTTTATAAAGCTAGGCCTGATATGTTCAGTACTTCTGAGTCTACGATTTCATAAGACTTATGTTTCCACATGTAGGCCCCCATACTTAGAAGACATGTTTAAATATCTCACCCCAGGCTCTTAGAGTTTAGAAGATGCTCTCATTAAGTAAACTCTTAGGAACTGTGTATGTTAGCTTGCCTCTGACTTACTTTATAAACAATATACAGTTACATGGTTGCATTCATCAACTTTAGAAGAGAATGTGGAACAGGATTTGTTGGTGGGACTGGTGGGTTTTTACAGGAGCAGTAGGTCATGTGGGGTTTGTTTTGAATGAAGAGAGTGAATGAAAAAAACTTGTGAGCTGATGAAACCTCTTGCTGTGGAGACTTATAGAGTACAAGAGGTTAATCTTTGTAATGGTGGATACAGAATCTGGTGTGATTATTTTTTTGCAATGCTACAATCTGTTGTGTCCTTTTGGTATGGGATCCCATCCATTTTCTCAAATATTATAGATAAATGCTAAGAGAGGGTTTCACTCTCAGCACACTGACTATAGGACCCAGTTACCTAAAATTGTGTCCACATAGTTCATGGATCCTGGATAGATCCTGATGGTGGTAAAGGTTGATGAAATGAGACAAAAATCTTATTTTAAATTTTAAAAGCAAATAGTGAAAACCAATGTTTAAGAAAGGAAGATGGAATGAAAGACAGAAAAAAACAAGAAAAGAAATAATACAAATGGAGAAATCACATCATCATCATGAGACACAACATGTAGTATTGGAACAAAAGTGAAGTTGTTTGGATGGATAGTTGCACTCTTAAAATTGATAAAAAAAAAAAAAACTGTAAGATAGGAGATTAAAATTGCTTGCACCTTTTCACCAATTAGAAACCACTTGAAAAAAATACACTCTGAATTTGTGAAGGCATCATTCCGTAGGCATCACTTATTAAAACACATACAAGGTGTCCAGATCAACATCCAGCCTCTCTTCTATCCCAGAGAAGTGGAAAATCATTCCTCCCATGATGATTTACAGGAAGTTACAGGACAACTCATTTTTACAGAAGACATTTATACTTCAATCTGGTCTCATAATCTTTATCTTTTGTCTCTAACCCTTGATTGCTGAAATTAAAAATACTTGCCATAATATAGGCCAAGGATTCTCTTTTTTTGTATTGCCATAACACATAGCTGCAGGCTACTTCCTAATTAATACCATACCACATAACATATTCAGTTTTAAATAATTTATATTTTGATATTTATGATTTTCAACTAACAACATCTACAACAACAACAATTAGAATACTATGGTAAGACAATAAAATCAGTCACAACAATCCTAACTATCTCATAAGATCAATGCCCTTGCCATTCAGCTGCATAAGGAAGAATTTTTAGAAAACAAAGTGGAGAAGAGCTTAAAACATGTAGGCACAGGGGAAAGTTTTCTCAACAGAAAACAAATAGATTATACTCTAAGATCAAGAATCAACAATCGAGACCTCATAAAATTGGAAAGTTTCTGGAGGCTAAGCATATTATCAAGAAGACAATATGTCCAACAACAGATTGAGGAAGGATGTTTGATACTCCTGCAACTGATGGAGGGCTAATATACAACATATACAAAGAGCTCAGGAAGTTAGACTCCAGGGAATCAAATATTTATATATAAAACTGGTATACAAGGCCAACAAAGAATTCTCAGCTGAGAAATTCCAAATAGCTATGAAGCACCCAAAGAAATTATAAATATGGCTAGTTATCAGGTAAATGTAAATCTAAACAACCCTGAGAATACACCTTATTTTAATTAGAATGGCTAAGGTCAAAAATCAGGTGACAGAAGATGCTGGCAAGAATGTGGAGAGTAAAGAAAACTTCTTGAGTGTTGGTGGGATTGTAAGCTGGTACAACCACTCTGTAAAACAGTCTGGTGGTTTCGCAGAAAATTGAACATAGTGCTACCTGAAAACCCAGCTATTCCACTCCTAGACATATAGCCCAAAGACGTTCCAACATATGACAAGCACACATGCTCCACCATGTTCTAGCAGCCTTATTTATGATAGCCAGAAGCTGGAAGAAACCCAGATGTTTAAAAAACAAATAATGTATAAAGAATGAATGGTACATTTATAAATTAGAAACAATGACTTTATGAAACACCTAGGCAAATATATGGGTCGAGATAATATCGTGAGTACCCCACGCACAAAATCACACACATGGAATGCCCTCACTGTGAAGAAAATACTAGCCACAGAACACTTTGAGTAACTCAGCAAAAATTGACAGACCTTATGATGTGCAAGGAAGAAGGAAGGCCAAAATGCCAAACCTCAGTCCTGTTTAGTAGAAAGAACAAAACACTTTAGATAGGAAATACAAGGTAAAATAGAGGAATAGGGAATAAAGAAAAATCATTCAGAGACTTCTTTATATGGGGATCCATGCCATATGAAGCCACCAATCCCTAGCTCTATTGCTGATGCACAAAGTGCTTAGAAGCAAGAAACATATAGAGATGCCTACTCTGGGTCTCTGCCAGAGTTAAATGCATACAGCTGAGCATGTTAGCATCTAACCATCAGAGTGAACTTGGGGACCTTAAGGAAGGTGCTAAAGAAAAGCCTGAAGGAGCTGAAAGGGGTTGCAACTGCATGGGAAAACAATGTGATCAACCAACTAAACCCTACACAACCCCCAGGTACTATAACACTGATCATTGAGAACACATTGAGAAAACTATGGTTACAGTTGCATATGTAGCTGAACCTAGCAGTGTCTGGCATTAATTTGAGAAGAGGTCTTTGGTCCAGGGAGAATATGTTTCCCCAATATAGGGAAATGCCAAAACACTGGGGTTCAGAGGGTTGGAAGGGAGCAAGGTGGAGGACGAGCATACCATTATAAATATCAAAACAAAGAGTATGTAATAAGAAAGAAAAAGAAGAACCAATAAGAAAGAAGAATTCCTATGTCGGGTCAGGGTCTGGTCATTGGCACTTTGCTACATGTTCCAGTCATCCACCTCTGTTCTGAGCAAATAGTGACATATCTTTGAAAACCATCCCTTAGTCAGACTATTAGACTCCACAAGAAACTGACTTTCTCAGATCAAAAAATTGCCCTCTCTCACCAGTGGTCAACTCCAACTCTAAATGTACTGCCCACAGGTGTGGCAGATCAAGTCCACAAGGAACAGTATTTTAAAATGTTGTTTCGACACCTGGCTTCACAATTTTTTTTCTCCTATACTACTCAAGCATTGTGCTAATCATTGTTGACATAGCCTTGTGTAGCCCCTTCCTCCTTCCCTGGGAATGATAGGACTCACAGGAATATGTTCTTAAGCATTCCAAGGCCAAGGCAAGGGGTGGCTCCCACCCTGTCTCTTAAGATACAACAGAAATACCGTAAAAACTCTAATTATGGGGCTTATAATTCCATTCCAAACAATTAAAAGAAAGTCCCAAATAAACTGTATATGGATTTTTTATGAAATTCTAAATTCATGCCTATAGCATAATTTAAGCTTGTGATCATTAAATAAATTTATGAAACCACAATAAAATTCACAGACCGTATGGAGATGAAGAAGGAATTATGGATGCTTCATTCTAACTTAGAAGAAGGAACTTAGAAGACCTACTTAGAAGTAAGGACAGAGCCTTTCTGAAACCAACACAGATGCTTATAGCCAGCCATCAGACTGAGTACTGGGACCCCATTGGAGGAGTTATGGAATGTCCTAAAAGAGTTGAAGAAGTTTGCAACCCCGTTGTAAGAACAATAATACCAACCAGCCTGACTGTTCAGAGCTCCAAGGGAATAAACCCCCCACCAAAGAGCAAATATGGAGGAAGAAACCAAGGTTCCTGCTGCATGTAGCAGAAGATGACCTTACTATAGATTTAAGGGGAAACCCTTGATCCAGTATAGACTCGATGACCTTGTGTAGGGAAACCTTAGGGTGGTGCGGTAGAACTATCATAGAAACAACTTGATGTTGATGGAATGAAGGTTTGTGTAGAGGAAACCAGGAAAGAACATATAGATGAAAGTTAAATGAATAAAATATCCCATAAAATAAAATGATGAAATTAATTTTTCTCTATATGTATGTCAAAAAAAGAATTTTTGGATGTACTTACGGTTCGAAGTCCTGTACACTCACAATGGCAAGCTGAGGATGAAAAGTCCAAAAGAATGGTAGTTTTGAGTATTGGAACACAGATTGGTACAGCTGGTCTAATCTAGAGGCTGGAAACTGGCACAGCTGGTGCCAGTACCAGTGTAGGGACAGACTTGTGAACAAGCTGAAGACAAGCTGACAAATAGGCACTCCTTCCTGCATCCATGGACTTATATAGGCCTCCAGCGGAAGGTGTATCCTGGATTAAAGTATGTCTTCCTGTCACGTGTTCTTGGTCACCAACCAATTAACAAATTTCAACCAGTCACTATCTCACACGTGTGTCCATCTTGTGTAGATCTTTTGGCTTTCTAGGTATTTTCAAGTGGACAAAAAGGGGAAACTTGTTGGAAATCACAACCTTGTCCTCAGAAAAATGTGGTTTTCGTGTCCTAAAACACATTAAAAATAGGGGAAAACATAGTGTATCATGATTTCGTTTCAGAAGATATTTACAGATGGATGAATACCTAAGTTTGACCAAGTGGACTTGCAAATGATCTCTTTCTTTTACTTACCTCTTGCATTTGCCAGGCTTCTCTAGAGGACCAACACTCTCACAGTGAATCTTTCTATATATGTAAGTAGACAGAGATTTAGTATAATGGCTTACAGGTTGAGATATCTCAGCAACCCGTATCAAACAGAGCCTAGCTCCAATCACTAGACTAATCCAAATATAATGAGTGTTTCAAGGTTTTATATAAAAACAAGACCAGCAGTTCTGGATTATTTCCTCAACAAACCTGGTTAAAAAGTCAGTGTTTGCCTCAAAACTGTCAATGCAGAGGGAAGCAGATATTAAGTTTATGATATGACTCCCAGCATCACCCAATTATGTTAAAGGCCACAGTAGTATTCCAAGTAGATGTTTGTACCCATCCATTCTAATCGATGCTTTCTATAAAACATTGTTCCAGTAGATATTTGGGGTTGCCCTACAATACAAACTATCCTGCCTTACAATTGTAAATGTGGTCATGAGATAGTTGAATAAGGACCTAGCTGTGAGTTGCATCATATCAATCCTGTCTGGTTTTCGGGAGATCACAAATATTTCCCTGGCACTATAGCTTCTTGAGTTCTCTTTGTACCATTGATACTAGGTCCAAATGGTAGTATGTGCCCTTTATCCCAACTCTCAGAAGACAAATTGGTAGATTTCTAAGTTCTAGGTCAGCCTGGGAATGAGCCAGTTCTACTTTAAAAAAAATATGATTTGGTCGAGGAATGATGACACATGCCTTAAATCCCAGAACTCTGAAATTGATCATTCAGATCCTTCAGTTGAAAATTACACAGAAAAGGCCAAGACAGCTAATACTAAACAGGGAATGACTTAATAGAATAAGGGAGACAAGTACCAGGCCCAGGAAGCAGAATCATTTGGGAGCAATGGCCTTGTACCTCTGGCTTTAGAGTCAAGATCCGAAGGGATTGCAGATTCTGGCTAGCTGGAGATAGGATATCAATGGAGATAAGAATAGACCATTTGACTATGAAGAAATATTCTGATAAGTGATTTCTGAGGACATAAAATTGTTGTGTTCCAGAATTAACTGAGTCTGTACCTAGCCCTACAGGGAAATTAATTATTTATAGGTATCACACAGGTGGTAATGATTTTTAAGGCATTTAAGGATCAAGGAGTTTTGATCCAACAATTCCTGCAGAAATTACACAAACACAGATCTTACTCAGCCAAATAGTTACTTTGAATGCACACCCTAATACTGTTCACATCAATGATGCAGCTCATGTTTTTGAATATGCCTATATGATAGAGAGTAAAATAGAGTGACTCGGGAGTGTGAATATTAGCTGTGACCTTGTTGAAGTAGTTGTGGCTTTATTCAAGGTAGTGTTTCACTATCAGTGTGTGCTTTGATGATCTGATGCTGTGGCTCCACCCAATGCAGAATGAGAGGGCTCCCTTGGCTCCCTTTGTATCAAGCAGTAGAATAATCATCTCTGCCAACACCATGTCTGTCATGCTACATGATCGCATGCTTCTTACCATGAAGAAATGGACTGAACCTCTCAGACTGTTAACCAGCCCTAATTAAATGTTTGCCTTTACAAGAAATGACTTGTTCATAGTGTCTCTTCAGAGCAATAAAACCTTAACTAAAACTTATAGGTAATTAAATGTCAGAGACTACTGAAGGTTGGAATCATATGAAAAATGTGAAAGTATTTGAAATGTCTAAGGGACAATCTGAAATAAAGCAGTCTTGAAATAATACCATGGTTTTATAAACATGGTTCAATTTTATACTGTTAAATGAATTAGTATCCTTGAATTTAGTACACAAAATTGTATTGAATTATTGTTCAGAGAGTATGTGTACTTTGGAGAGGCAAGCTTAGTTAGTATATAAGTGGGTAAACAAAAAGAAAGTCCAAAAGGGATAAGGAACTCCACAGGAAGAACAATAGAGTCTACTAATCTGGACTCCTGAGATCTCTCACCAAAGAGCATGCACAGGCTGATCAAATCCCCATCCCCATGCACATATGTAGCAGATTCTTAGTCTCCACGTGGATCCCCCAACCACTGCATAAGGGACTGTACCTAAAGCTGTTGTCTGACTGGAAACTGTTTCCTTAGAATGTTACCTTGTCTGACCTCAATGAAAAAAGATGGGCCTAATCCTCATGGGATAAGATTAGATGTGCTAGTGTGGTTGGATTCCCACGGAGCCCTCCCCCTGTGAGAGGAAAGGGGAGTTGGTGGGAGAGGACTCTGTAAGGAAGTGACACATGAGCAGTGTTTGGGATACAAGTAAATAAATAAAAAAATTAAAAATAAAAAAATATAGTGATAATGTATTAAAACAAGGGGTACATAATCACTGTCTTCAGGCAGCAGTAAATGCTCTGGCCAGATGATTCTAGAAATAGAGACAAGAATAAAGGGACCACGGGGAAAACTTATGCTGTTATGCTGGATCAAAAAAATTAGAGTTGATTAAGAAGAGACCAGCTTAGAGTCAGCCTCCAGTGCTACAAAATCAGAGCTGGAAAAATGGCACAAGCCTTTTGTCATGGCACAGAAGACAATAGGTGAAGCCCAAATAATGACACAAGGAGCTGGGCATAATTTCTTCCCCAGGGTATTTTACCTCCCCTTCTAAGAATGGCTGAAGCATCCACATTTAGGTCTTCCTTCTTATCGAGGTTCATATGATCTGTGAGTTATATTTTGGGTCTTCAAAACATTTGGGCTGATATCCCTTTATCAGTGAGTGCATACCATGTGTGTTTTTTTGTGAAGGGGTTAGCTCACTCAGGAGGATATTTTCTAGTTCCTTCCATTTGCCTAAAAGTTTCATATAGTCACTGTTTTGAATAGCTCTGTAGTGCATCATTGAGTAAATGTTCCATGTATTTGTTGTATGCATACCTCTTTTGAAGGACATCTGGGTTTTTTTCAGCTCATGGCTTTTATAAATATGGCTGATATGAACAAATAGGGATCCATCCTGTTATGGTTTACATACACTTGGCTCAGGCAGTGGCACTTGGAATGTGTGGCTTTATTGGAGTAAGTGTGTCATTGTGGAGATGGACTTTGAGACCCTCCTCCTATCTATGAGAGGAGACCAAGTCTGTTCCTATCTCCCTTTGGATAAATATGTAGAACTCTCAACTCCTCATGCACTTTGCATGCCTGGACTTGCCATGTTCCTGCCTTGATAATGAACTGAATCATTGAACCTACAAAGTAATCCCAACTAAATGTTATGTGTAAGACATGCCTTGGTCATGGTGTCTGTTGAAAGCAGTAAAAGCTTAAGACAGAAGATGGCACCAGGAGTGGGTTATTGCTTTGAAAGGCCTTATCATTCATTTGTTTGGAAATATGTGGATTTTGGTATTTTGGATTTAAAGAGTACTTTAATTCTTTAAATGGGGTTTAATAAACTATCCTTGAAGGGATATGGAAGACTTTGTTGGTGAGGGTGATCTGAACTGTTCAGACCTGGACCAAGATCATGTGGTCTATTTCAGTGCAGAATTTCAGTCTGTGGCCTAAACATTGGTTTTCAGGTAGTTGGGTGGAAAAATTCTTAAGCAGTGAAGGAGTTACAAAATAGGCATGTAGTGATAATGTAATACAACAAGGGGCCAGATTCAAGCTCCTGCAAGCAGCATAACTCAGCAGCTTTAAGCCTGGGTCTCTGGCTTTATGATCAAGGGAATGAGGCTACCCGGACAATTGATGCTGTTTATCTGGAGCTAAAAAATTAGGGATGATTAAGAACAGGCCAGCATCACTGTGGTAAAATCTTCTGAAAAGTATTTCTGGAGAGCAGAGAGAATCTGTGTTCCTGAGACATGGAAAGTTAAACCTCCCACTGCAGCTGTACTTAGTAATATGTAAGAATTCCCCATGTGGTCCTGGTTTTGAAGGGGCCATGAAGAACTCTTGAGGCTTGTTACTATGAGAGGCCATTGAAAGCAAAAGGGATTGTGGAAAATACAGCTTATCAGCTGTAAAAGTTTTCTGGTGGATTTCTTTGAGTCACATAAGTATACTATCATATCATCAACAAATAGTGATATTTGACATCTTGTTTTCTAATTTACATCCATTTGACTGAATTTGTGGTATTATTGCTCTTGTTAAGACTTCCAGTACTCCATTACAGAAGAAGAGTAATAGAAGTGTGGGCAGACTTGTCGAGTATCTTATTTTAGTGTGATTGCTTCAACATTCTCCCTATTTAGATTAATATTGGCTAGTCATTTGCTGTATATTGCTTTTACTATCTTTAAGGATGAGCCTAAAGTTCCAGATATTTCCAAACCATTAACATGAAATGGTGTTTTATTTTCTCAAGTTACTTCTAAGCATCTAAAGAGACCTTTATATGGTTTATTTATTTGATTTTTTTTTTTTTGGTTGATTACTTTGATGGATTTTCATATATTGAACTCTCCCTGTATCCCTGGGATGAAGTTTACTTGATCATGTATAAGGATCATATGTTGTGTTCTAGTATTCTTTTTACAAGAATTCGATTGAATATTTTCACTGCTGTTCATGAAGGAATATTGTCTGACACTTTCTTTCTTTCTTTGTAGGGTCTCTGTGTGATTTAAGAATTAGAGTAATTTTGGCTTCAAAGAATGAGTTGTGTAGTGTTCCTTCTCTTTCTATTTCTTGAAATAGTGTCGACAGTATTGGTATCAGTTCTTTTCTGAATGTCTGATAAAATATGGCACTGAAACCTTTGGCTTTTCAAAAACTAGTGATTTTAGTCATTTTATTTGAGATGCAATTCATAAAAACAAGTTTGAGGGAGGAGGAAAGGGGAGTAAAGGGGAGGATATAAGGTTAGAAATGTAAATGTTCCGAATATCCAATAAAATTTTAAAAATTTCAAACATAACAATTTTTTTTCTTAAAAAATTTTATTAAATTGCAAAGCAGAACTTGAACACAAATTTAAATATCAGTAACAAAGTCACAAAACGGTTGCAAAATGTCTGTAATGGGAGGAATATATATCCTTATAACTAAGTCACCCATCCATGCCTACATTAGTACATTAGATAAATCTACAAGTCAGCAGCCCATCGAGGAGCTATCAGTTCCATTATTGGATCTTTCCTGTTACAAAAACTTGCTAATATTTTGGGTATTAGCTCTTTATCAGATGGAAACTACAAACTAAACTTTTAAAATTTGTTAAAGAATGACTAAAATACTGTAAATAATTTGGTTTCAAAAACTCTGGGTATACAACTGAGATAAAACACTAAGAATTATACTTATCGCATTGACAAAACTTTTTTATATTTAGGATTTTGGTATTAATATACTCTCAATTAAATTTCCAAAAGTCCATCTCATCATACAAATAAACTTTGAGACCAACCTTTCACTGGTCTCACAATCCACTCACATTAGACTAAATTCACTTTCATTCATGTGCCAAATTTGCACCTGTGGGGCAGATGTAGCACACATTTATAGGGAATATATAGGGAGTTGGTTATTCCTTTTTATCCAGTTTTCATTCCTATTTCTATCTTTCCTCAAGTCTTTTTTTCTTTTCCTTTTTTTCTACTTCTCACACACCAGCATCTCTATCTTTACAACACCAAATGGAATATTTCATGTAATAGAGAGATTTTGTTTAAGATTTACTCCATTCTAAATTTATTTTCTAAATAAACACAGATAGAAGAACAAATGTTAAGGATTTTTACATAAATGTATAAGAATATATTTTAGTAAGTGCTTTGCTTTTTTTAAGGTTTGATATTCTGCATTAAGGTCTTAATAGTTACAATGAGCAAATGTCCATGTAAATCAGGATGTAACCCAGAAGTAGTCAAAGTTTTCTTTGTGTGTGAGGATTGAGTATAATGTTTTTTTTTTTTTTCTTGAATTTCACAGTCTGAGTTTTATCAGGGGTAGGCTGAGCTTTCTGGCATTAGTATCACATTATCAATGACTGCATATTATGTCTGTTCTTTTGTGACTGGGTTATCTCACTCAGGATGCTATTCTCTAGATGCAACCATTTTCTTAAGAATTTGGTTAAGTCATTGTTTCTGATAGCTGAGTAGTACTTCATTGATTAAATGTACCACAATTTTTGTATCCATTCATCTACTGAAGGGCATCTGGGTTCTTTCCAGCTTCTGGCTAACATAAATAGTGCTGCTATGAACATTGTGGTGCATGCGTCTTTGTTGTATATTGGAGTGTCTCTGGGGTATATGCCCAGAAGTGGAATAGCTGGATTTTCAGGTAGTACCATGTCCAGTTTTCTGAGGAATCGCCTGTCTGATTTCCAGAGTTGTTTTATCAGTTTACAACCCCACCAACAGTGGAAAAGTGTTCCTCTTTCTGCACAGCCTCTCCTGCATCTGTTGTCATCTGAGTTTTGGATCTTGGCCAATCTGACTGGTGTGATGTGGAATCACAGGGTTGTTATGATTTGCATTTGCCTGATGGCTATGGATGTCCAGCACATCCTAGATGTTTCTCAGTTATTGGATTTTCCTCAATTGAAAACATTTTGTTTAGCTCTGTACTACATGTTTAATAGGGTTGTTGGATTTACTGGTGTCTAGCTTTTTCTGTTCTTTTTATACCTTGGATATTAGGCCTCTATCTGATGTGGAGTTGGTTATGATCTTTTCCCATTCTGTTGGCTGCAGTTTTGTTTTCTTGACACTGTCCTAAGCCTTACAGAAACTTGCAATCTCATTAAGTTTCATTTGTTAATCTTTGACCTAAGAGCAGGGGTCATTGGTGTTTTGTTCAGAAAATTATTTTCCTATGCCTACGTATTCTAAGTTTTTCCCTATTTTCTCATCTAATAGTTTCAGTGTATCTGGTTTAATGTGGATATATTTGATCCACTTACACTTAAGCTTTGTAGAAAGAGATAAGAAAGGGTCTATTTTCATTCTTCTGCATGCTGAGTGCCAGTTGGACGAATACCATTTGTTGAATAGGCTGTCATTTTTCCATTGAATATTTACAGGTCCTTGGTCAAAATTCAGGTGACCCTATATATGGGGCCTCATTACGGGGTCTTCTATTCTATTCCATTGATCCATGTGCCTATTTCTGTACCAGTCCCACACAGTTTTCATCAGAATTGCCTTGTACTATAGCTTGAGGTCAGGGATAGAGATTCTCGCAGATGTTTACTTGTTTTTGAGGATGGATTTCGCTTTTCTAAGTCTTTTGTTATTCCAGGTGAAATCACACATTTCTCTTTCCAATTCAATGAAGAACTACATTAGAATTTTGATGGGGATATCATTGAATCTGTAGATTGCTTTGGGTAAGATGGTCATTTTTAGAATGTTGATCCTTCCATTCCATGAGCATGGGAGATCTTTCCATTTTCTGAGACTTTCCTTGATATCCTTCTTTAGAGGTTTGGAGTTCTTGTCATACAGGTCCTTCACTTACTTAGTTGGAGGCACACCAAGGTATTTCATCATTTTTGTGATTATAGTAGAGGATATCTTTTTCCTAATTTCTTTCTCCACATGATTGTCCTTTGAATACAGGAAGGCTACTGATTTGTTTGAAGTAATTTAATATTCAGCCACTTTGCTGAATGTTTATCAGCCATAGTAGTTCTCTGGTGGAATTTGTGGGATCACTTACATAAACTATCATGTCATCTGCAAAAAGTTTTTACCTTCCGAATGTGACAGTTTACATTTCACAGAAAACCCTTCATTATTTATAGCTTCAATGTATCTTCAGTTGATTAAAATGATATCAGCAATCCTCTCTTATTAGTACAATTCTCAAATGGCAAGCAATAGATAAGAAAGTGTCATAGTTTGGTATAGTGTCAATACTTAGAGTCAGGTTACTCTGTCGGAGATAACTCTGTAGTTCTTCTCCTGATGAAGATGGGAAGTCAGAGGCAGATGTAGAGGAAAAAGTGGGTGCACAAGGTACAGAAGCTCTGCATTCAGTACATGATTTTTGTCCCTTTTTCACAACATGGTTATTTTCATGTACATTTAACTATTTAGGCTTTTGATAAAACACAGTGCTACACAATATGTGTGTGTGTATATATATATATATATATATATATATATATATATATATATATATATATATATGTGTAATAAATTGGCTAAAGATTCTTCTTAAATTTTCAAAAATATCTGTAATTTTATTATAAAGTCTCTTCATGTGCACATCTTCATAAACTAATATATACATAGAACATTAGTTCAGAGATGCTCCTGTAAAGCTTTAGTATTACCTAGATCTGACATTGCCTTTATAAATACTCAGCGAAGCAAACAAAGATACTCTAACTTTTGGATCATATCCAAGATTATGTAGAAAGAACAAAAGCAGCAATCCATAGAAGACAGTGAGGTGAGCCCTTTACTATCTTTTGCTTTTCGTTTTAGATGTTTGAAAAACTCTGGAAGCAGACATGAGGTTATCTGTATATTGTCCAAGAACTTGATTTTCTGATTTTAGCTTCAGGTTTACTTCCTCAACTGCATCTACTCTTGCAGAAAGATTTTCAAGTTTGTGTTGTAGTTCAAACTCTTGATTGAGAAGTGGAGTCTTTCTTCCAGTTCCACCTGATTTTCAGCATAAACTGCGTCCATATCAGCATTCATCATCTTGGGAACATACATTGAGCTCTTGAAAACAAACTCCTTAGTGATGGGTCTTGCATCTGCAGCATATGGAGGAGGTGGGATAGGTAGCCAACTTACATTATATTAAAGAGGAAAAGTTCAGTATACAGTGTATGGAACTTAGATTTAAAAATCTGGTATTGAAAAGGGATCAGTTGAGATTTCCCTATGCAAATAAATAGATGTGAGGATCACATGGTCCACTTTCAAATTCTAAATGTTAGTTTGTTTGTTCATTTGTTTGTAATCTTCAGGCAACAGTAAAATCTACTTGTTGACAGAGGTGTCCATAGAAACAATAAATCAATTTCAGAGAAGATATTTTTTGAACAGTCAGTTTGTACTGGTGAATGATGCTTGGGAGTGAGACTTCAGATGCTGCTTGAGGTAACAGGTTCTGGAATAGCTTTTGTTGCAGAGGGGACAAGCATGGGGCCTCTCACCACTGTGCTTTTTTATGTGTCTCTTTAGATCTGTTGAACGGTAGAATGTCCATTTGCAGCCAGGCACATTGCACTCATAACTCCTCTTTCCAGTGTGTTTCTTCATGTGGTCTTTGAGGTGGTGAGCCTTTGTGTAAGATTTCCCACAATCTGGGTAGGAACATGAGTAGCGCTTCAAAGGTTGAGGGTTGATTGGAGAGACAGGGCTCAGTGTCTGCAGGTCTGCGTTCAACTCTGGACCCTTTCCTTGAACCAAATCAGAAGCTGAAGAGCTTGCCTGGGGTTGTCTTTGAACAGAAGTGTAACTTGAAGGATTTGAGGATTCACCTACATATGGGGCTTGGTTACTAAGTAATGTCACATGATGATCAAGGCTTTGCACAACATTGGGTGTTCCATTGCTACTTGGGTAGACATTAGGTTCAAGAGAGGTTCTCAAATGATCCAAGGAGAATGACTCTTCAGAACTTGGAATTCTCTCTGGATGCCAAGCTAAGTGTTCTTGTATAGGACATGAAGTCACCTGAGGATCAAGTTTTTCTTCCACATCAGGTGTTCCATTCACACTTGGGGAAGCATCAGAATCAAGAAAGGCCATTATGTCATCCAAGAAGAAAGACTCTTCAGAAAGGGGACTTGTCTCTGGGTGCCAAGCCAGGTTGACTTGGTTAGTAAGTGAAGTCACTTGAGGATCAAGGCTTTCTTCAACTTTGGATGTTCCATGCAAACTTCGGGAAGCATCAGAATCAAGAAAGGCAATTATGTCATCCAAAAAGAAAGACACTTCAGAACTGGGACTTGCCTCTGGGTGACAATCTAGGTTGGCTGGGTTACTAAGTGAGGTCACCTGAGGAACAAGGTTTTCTTCAACATTGGGGGATCCATTCAAACTTGAGGAAGCATCAGAATCAGGAAAGGCTATTATCTCATCCAAGAAAAAAGACTCTTCAGAACTGGGACTTGTCTCTGGATGACAAGCTTGTTTTTCTGGTTTACTAAGTGAAGTCACCTGAGCATTTTGGCTTTCTTCAATACTGGTAGCTCCATTCAGATTTAGGGAAGCATTAGAATCAGGAAAGGCTATTATCTCATCCAAGGAGAATGTCTCTTCAGGACTGGGACTTGTCTCTGGGTGACAAGCTAGGTGGTCTTCCTTACTAAGTGAAGTCACCTGAGCATTTTGGCTTTCTTCAATACTGGTAGTTCCATTCAGATTTAGGGAAGCATTAGAATCAGGAAAGGCTATTATCTCATCCAAGAAGAATGTCTCTTCTGGACTGGGACTTGTCTCTGGGTGACAAGCTAGGTGGTCTTCCTTACTAAGTGAAGTTACCTGAGGATCAATGCTTTTTTCAACATTAGGTTTTTCATTCAAACTTGGATGGATATTTGGATTCACAGAAGTTCTCATTTGATCCAAGGAATATAACTCTTTAGAACTGGGACTTGTCTCTGGATCCCAAGCTATGTGGTCTTGATTACAAAATGAATTCACCTGAGGATCCAGCCTTTTTTCAACATTTGGTGTTCCATTCAGACATGGGTAGACATTTGGATCAGAGGACCTCATCTGATGCAAGTAGCATGACACTTTAGAACTGGGATAATTCTGTGGATGCCAAGTCATATTTTCTTCTGCATTGAATTTTGCCCTCTTAGGCCCGTGAAAATTTGGGCCAAAACTGGTGTTTGGCATCTGAAAACCATAGAAAGTCTGGCCACCAATTGGATTTGTCACCCAGTGACTGACCATCAAATTCTGATCACATCTGTGTCCTGATAACTGATACCCAAAGAGAAAGTGCTCACCACAGACCAGGTTATCCTGACCTCTGTAGACATTCTGACCACGGAAGGATGACTTCTGGTAGTAGAGCTTCATGTGGTCATGGTTATCTCTCACCGGAGGCTCATAAAAAGCCTGATATACATTAGAAGGTATCATCAGATCTGCATTGAATCTATTATTAGCTACTAAATCCCTCTGCTGATACCAAAAAGAACTCTGTTCAGAAAAATAGTCCAGGGAGCGATCTACATTTGAATTCTGGTCTGCATGGCTTCCAGAAGGAGCAGCATGATGATTACCAAAGGGAATCCTCTCACTGTCATTCAAGGCTGTATTTTGGATCACAAGAGTCTTGTCAAAGTTGACTGTCCTCATCCAGTGTCCTTCAATGTAGAGAGATTCCCTAGCTTCAAGAACAGCTTTATTCTGGGCATGAGGATGGCATATCTTTGGTGTGTTGTTGAGCTCCTTAAGCTGAGTGTCTTCCGGGAATTTTTTCTGCTGAAGAGACTCAGCTATCTGATTCACAGAGGAAGTCTCACTTGGCTCTCCAGTTTTTCCTGGGTGTGCTGTCGAGTTCAGAGTACAGGTTATCTCAGGTGTGCTAGAGTATGCAGATGCCATCACTGTTGGTTTCCAGGCAAGCATCTCTGAGCTCTGACCTGAGACAGGCTGGCTGGACTCCACAGGGAAAGGCTGGGGATTACACCTCCCTGGCTGGAATGCACCTGTGGATTCTTCCATGTCTATGCAAGCTTCACAAATGGCCTGGGGACTCTTCAAGTTCCTGCACTGTTGGGAGAAAAATCAACATCTGGCTAAACTAGGTATTCAGTGGTAGAGATTAAAGTTCTTGAGAATACTCAAACTCGGCGGACAGGCAGAACTTAAATGGTAGACACAAGAAGGCATAAAATGTTCTCTGGAGATCAGGGATTCACAACTTTAAGGGCTCTGATGAAGGTGGGATGGGCAAACAAAACTTCATTACCCTGGGATCTCCTTTTATAAAGCTAGGCCTGATATGTTCAGTACTTCTGAGTCTACGATTTCATAAGACTTATGTTTCCACATGTAGGCCCCCATACTTAGAAGACATGTTTAAATATCTCACCCCAGGCTCTTAGAGTTTAGAAGATGCTCTCATTAAGTAAACTCTTAGGAACTGTGTATGTTAGCTTGCCTCTGACTTACTTTATAAACAATATACAGTTACATGGTTGCATTCATCAACTTTAGAAGAGAATGTGGAACAGGATTTGTTGGTGGGACTGGTGGGTTTTTACAGGAGCAGTAGGTCATGTGGGGTTTGTTTTGAATGAAGAGAGTGAATGAAAAAAACTTGTGAGCTGATGAAACCTCTTGCTGTGGAGACTTATAGAGTACAAGAGGTTAATCTTTGTAATGGTGGATACAGAATCTGGTGTGATTATTTTTTTGCAATGCTACAATCTGTTGTGTCCTTTTGGTATGGGATCCCATCCATTTTCTCAAATATTATAGATAAATGCTAAGAGAGGGTTTCACTCTCAGCACACTGACTATAGGACCCAGTTACCTAAAATTGTGTCCACATAGTTCATGGATCCTGGATAGATCCTGATGGTGGTAAAGGTTGATGAAATGAGACAAAAATCTTATTTTAAATTTTAAAAGCAAATAGTGAAAACCAATGTTTAAGAAAGGAAGATGGAATGAAAGACAGAAAAAAACAAGAAAAGAAATAATACAAATGGAGAAATCACATCATCATCATGAGACACAACATGTAGTATTGGAACAAAAGTGAAGTTGTTTGGATGGATAGTTGCACTCTTAAAATTGATAAAAAAAAAAAAAACTGTAAGATAGGAGATTAAAATTGCTTGCACCTTTTCACCAATTAGAAACCACTTGAAAAAAATACACTCTGAATTTGTGAAGGCATCATTCCGTAGGCATCACTTATTAAAACACATACAAGGTGTCCAGATCAACATCCAGCCTCTCTTCTATCCCAGAGAAGTGGAAAATCATTCCTCCCATGATGATTTACAGGAAGTTACAGGACAACTCATTTTTACAGAAGACATTTATACTTCAATCTGGTCTCATAATCTTTATCTTTTGTCTCTAACCCTTGATTGCTGAAATTAAAAATACTTGCCATAATATAGGCCAAGGATTCTCTTTTTTTGTATTGCCATAACACATAGCTGCAGGCTACTTCCTAATTAATACCATACCACATAACATATTCAGTTTTAAATAATTTATATTTTGATATTTATGATTTTCAACTAACAACATCTACAACAACAACAATTAGAATACTATGGTAAGACAATAAAATCAGTCACAACAATCCTAACTATCTCATAAGATCAATGCCCTTGCCATTCAGCTGCATAAGGAAGAATTTTTAGAAAACAAAGTGGAGAAGAGCTTAAAACATGTAGGCACAGGGGAAAGTTTTCTCAACAGAAAACAAATAGATTATACTCTAAGATCAAGAATCAACAATCGAGACCTCATAAAATTGGAAAGTTTCTGGAGGCTAAGCATATTATCAAGAAGACAATATGTCCAACAACAGATTGAGGAAGGATGTTTGATACTCCTGCAACTGATGGAGGGCTAATATACAACATATACAAAGAGCTCAGGAAGTTAGACTCCAGGGAATCAAATATTTATATATAAAACTGGTATACAAGGCCAACAAAGAATTCTCAGCTGAGAAATTCCAAATAGCTATGAAGCACCCAAAGAAATTATAAATATGGCTAGTTATCAGGTAAATGTAAATCTAAACAACCCTGAGAATACACCTTATTTTAATTAGAATGGCTAAGGTCAAAAATCAGGTGACAGAAGATGCTGGCAAGAATGTGGAGAGTAAAGAAAACTTCTTGAGTGTTGGTGGGATTGTAAGCTGGTACAACCACTCTGTAAAACAGTCTGGTGGTTTCGCAGAAAATTGAACATAGTGCTACCTGAAAACCCAGCTATTCCACTCCTAGACATATAGCCCAAAGACGTTCCAACATATGACAAGCACACATGCTCCACCATGTTCTAGCAGCCTTATTTATGATAGCCAGAAGCTGGAAGAAACCCAGATGTTTAAAAAACAAATAATGTATAAAGAATGAATGGTACATTTATAAATTAGAAACAATGACTTTATGAAACACCTAGGCAAATATATGGGTCGAGATAATATCGTGAGTACCCCACGCACAAAATCACACACATGGAATGCCCTCACTGTGAAGAAAATACTAGCCACAGAACACTTTGAGTAACTCAGCAAAAATTGACAGACCTTATGATGTGCAAGGAAGAAGGAAGGCCAAAATGCCAAACCTCAGTCCTGTTTAGTAGAAAGAACAAAACACTTTAGATAGGAAATACAAGGTAAAATAGAGGAATAGGGAATAAAGAAAAATCATTCAGAGACTTCTTTATATGGGGATCCATGCCATATGAAGCCACCAATCCCTAGCTCTATTGCTGATGCACAAAGTGCTTAGAAGCAAGAAACATATAGAGATGCCTACTCTGGGTCTCTGCCAGAGTTAAATGCATACAGCTGAGCATGTTAGCATCTAACCATCAGAGTGAACTTGGGGACCTTAAGGAAGGTGCTAAAGAAAAGCCTGAAGGAGCTGAAAGGGGTTGCAACTGCATGGGAAAACAATGTGATCAACCAACTAAACCCTACACAACCCCCAGGTACTATAACACTGATCATTGAGAACACATTGAGAAAACTATGGTTACAGTTGCATATGTAGCTGAACCTAGCAGTGTCTGGCATTAATTTGAGAAGAGGTCTTTGGTCCAGGGAGAATATGTTTCCCCAATATAGGGAAATGCCAAAACACTGGGGTTCAGAGGGTTGGAAGGGAGCAAGGTGGAGGACGAGCATACCATTATAAATATCAAAACAAAGAGTATGTAATAAGAAAGAAAAAGAAGAACCAATAAGAAAGAAGAATTCCTATGTCGGGTCAGGGTCTGGTCATTGGCACTTTGCTACATGTTCCAGTCATCCACCTCTGTTCTGAGCAAATAGTGACATATCTTTGAAAACCATCCCTTAGTCAGACTATTAGACTCCACAAGAAACTGACTTTCTCAGATCAAAAAATTGCCCTCTCTCACCAGTGGTCAACTCCAACTCTAAATGTACTGCCCACAGGTGTGGCAGATCAAGTCCACAAGGAACAGTATTTTAAAATGTTGTTTCGACACCTGGCTTCACAATTTTTTTTCTCCTATACTACTCAAGCATTGTGCTAATCATTGTTGACATAGCCTTGTGTAGCCCCTTCCTCCTTCCCTGGGAATGATAGGACTCACAGGAATATGTTCTTAAGCATTCCAAGGCCAAGGCAAGGGGTGGCTCCCACCCTGTCTCTTAAGATACAACAGAAATACCGTAAAAACTCTAATTATGGGGCTTATAATTCCATTCCAAACAATTAAAAGAAAGTCCCAAATAAACTGTATATGGATTTTTTATGAAATTCTAAATTCATGCCTATAGCATAATTTAAGCTTGTGATCATTAAATAAATTTATGAAACCACAATAAAATTCACAGACCGTATGGAGATGAAGAAGGAATTATGGATGCTTCATTCTAACTTAGAAGAAGGAACTTAGAAGACCTACTTAGAAGTAAGGACAGAGCCTTTCTGAAACCAACACAGATGCTTATAGCCAGCCATCAGACTGAGTACTGGGACCCCATTGGAGGAGTTATGGAATGTCCTAAAAGAGTTGAAGAAGTTTGCAACCCCGTTGTAAGAACAATAATACCAACCAGCCTGACTGTTCAGAGCTCCAAGGGAATAAACCCCCCACCAAAGAGCAAATATGGAGGAAGAAACCAAGGTTCCTGCTGCATGTAGCAGAAGATGACCTTACTATAGATTTAAGGGGAAACCCTTGATCCAGTATAGACTCGATGACCTTGTGTAGGGAAACCTTAGGGTGGTGCGGTAGAACTATCATAGAAACAACTTGATGTTGATGGAATGAAGGTTTGTGTAGAGGAAACCAGGAAAGAACATATAGATGAAAGTTAAATGAATAAAATATCCCATAAAATAAAATGATGAAATTAATTTTTCTCTATATGTATGTCAAAAAAAGAATTTTTGGATGTACTTACGGTTCGAAGTCCTGTACACTCACAATGGCAAGCTGAGGATGAAAAGTCCAAAAGAATGGTAGTTTTGAGTATTGGAACACAGATTGGTACAGCTGGTCTAATCTAGAGGCTGGAAACTGGCACAGCTGGTGCCAGTACCAGTGTAGGGACAGACTTGTGAACAAGCTGAAGACAAGCTGACAAATAGGCACTCCTTCCTGCATCCATGGACTTATATAGGCCTCCAGCGGAAGGTGTATCCTGGATTAAAGTATGTCTTCCTGTCACGTGTTCTTGGTCACCAACCAATTAACAAATTTCAACCAGTCACTATCTCACACGTGTGTCCATCTTGTGTAGATCTTTTGGCTTTCTAGGTATTTTCAAGTGGACAAAAAGGGGAAACTTGTTGGAAATCACAACCTTGTCCTCAGAAAAATGTGGTTTTCGTGTCCTAAAACACATTAAAAATAGGGGAAAACATAGTGTATCATGATTTCGTTTCAGAAGATATTTACAGATGGATGAATACCTAAGTTTGACCAAGTGGACTTGCAAATGATCTCTTTCTTTTACTTACCTCTTGCATTTGCCAGGCTTCTCTAGAGGACCAACACTCTCACAGTGAATCTTTCTATATATGTAAGTAGACAGAGATTTAGTATAATGGCTTACAGGTTGAGATATCTCAGCAACCCGTATCAAACAGAGCCTAGCTCCAATCACTAGACTAATCCAAATATAATGAGTGTTTCAAGGTTTTATATAAAAACAAGACCAGCAGTTCTGGATTATTTCCTCAACAAACCTGGTTAAAAAGTCAGTGTTTGCCTCAAAACTGTCAATGCAGAGGGAAGCAGATATTAAGTTTATGATATGACTCCCAGCATCACCCAATTATGTTAAAGGCCACAGTAGTATTCCAAGTAGATGTTTGTACCCATCCATTCTAATCGATGCTTTCTATAAAACATTGTTCCAGTAGATATTTGGGGTTGCCCTACAATACAAACTATCCTGCCTTACAATTGTAAATGTGGTCATGAGATAGTTGAATAAGGACCTAGCTGTGAGTTGCATCATATCAATCCTGTCTGGTTTTCGGGAGATCACAAATATTTCCCTGGCACTATAGCTTCTTGAGTTCTCTTTGTACCATTGATACTAGGTCCAAATGGTAGTATGTGCCCTTTATCCCAACTCTCAGAAGACAAATTGGTAGATTTCTAAGTTCTAGGTCAGCCTGGGAATGAGCCAGTTCTACTTTAAAAAAAATATGATTTGGTCGAGGAATGATGACACATGCCTTAAATCCCAGAACTCTGAAATTGATCATTCAGATCCTTCAGTTGAAAATTACACAGAAAAGGCCAAGACAGCTAATACTAAACAGGGAATGACTTAATAGAATAAGGGAGACAAGTACCAGGCCCAGGAAGCAGAATCATTTGGGAGCAATGGCCTTGTACCTCTGGCTTTAGAGTCAAGATCCGAAGGGATTGCAGATTCTGGCTAGCTGGAGATAGGATATCAATGGAGATAAGAATAGACCATTTGACTATGAAGAAATATTCTGATAAGTGATTTCTGAGGACATAAAATTGTTGTGTTCCAGAATTAACTGAGTCTGTACCTAGCCCTACAGGGAAATTAATTATTTATAGGTATCACACAGGTGGTAATGATTTTTAAGGCATTTAAGGATCAAGGAGTTTTGATCCAACAATTCCTGCAGAAATTACACAAACACAGATCTTACTCAGCCAAATAGTTACTTTGAATGCACACCCTAATACTGTTCACATCAATGATGCAGCTCATGTTTTTGAATATGCCTATATGATAGAGAGTAAAATAGAGTGACTCGGGAGTGTGAATATTAGCTGTGACCTTGTTGAAGTAGTTGTGGCTTTATTCAAGGTAGTGTTTCACTATCAGTGTGTGCTTTGATGATCTGATGCTGTGGCTCCACCCAATGCAGAATGAGAGGGCTCCCTTGGCTCCCTTTGTATCAAGCAGTAGAATAATCATCTCTGCCAACACCATGTCTGTCATGCTACATGATCGCATGCTTCTTACCATGAAGAAATGGACTGAACCTCTCAGACTGTTAACCAGCCCTAATTAAATGTTTGCCTTTACAAGAAATGACTTGTTCATAGTGTCTCTTCAGAGCAATAAAACCTTAACTAAAACTTATAGGTAATTAAATGTCAGAGACTACTGAAGGTTGGAATCATATGAAAAATGTGAAAGTATTTGAAATGTCTAAGGGACAATCTGAAATAAAGCAGTCTTGAAATAATACCATGGTTTTATAAACATGGTTCAATTTTATACTGTTAAATGAATTAGTATCCTTGAATTTAGTACACAAAATTGTATTGAATTATTGTTCAGAGAGTATGTGTACTTTGGAGAGGCAAGCTTAGTTAGTATATAAGTGGGTAAACAAAAAGAAAGTCCAAAAGGGATAAGGAACTCCACAGGAAGAACAATAGAGTCTACTAATCTGGACTCCTGAGATCTCTCACCAAAGAGCATGCACAGGCTGATCAAATC
Organism: Micromys minutus; assembly: GCF_963924665.1. Lineage (NCBI taxonomy): Eukaryota > Metazoa > Chordata > Mammalia > Rodentia > Muridae > Micromys > Micromys minutus. The sequence goes on along the minus strand of NC_137970.1, from coordinate 106,705,838 downwards.
CCCATCCCCATGCACATATGTAGCAGATTCTTAGTCTCCACATGGATCCCCCAACCACTGCATAAGGGACTGTACCTAAAGCTGTTGTCTGACTGGAAACTGTTTCCTTAGAATGTTACCTTGTCTGACCTCAATGAAAAAAGATGGGCCTAATCCTCATGGGATAAGATTAGATGTGCTAGTGTGGTTGGATTCCCACGGAGCCCTCCCCCTGTGAGAGGAAAGGGGAGTTGGTGGGAGAGGGACTCTGTAAGGAAGTGACACATGAGCAGTGTTTGGGATACAAGTAAATAAATAAAAAAATTAAAAATAAAAAAAATATAGTGATAATGTATTAAAACAAGGGGTACATAATCACTGTCTTCAGGCAGCAGTAAATGCTCTGGCCAGATGATTCTAGAAATAGAGACAAGAATAAAGGGACCACGGGGAAAACTGATGCTGTTATGCTGGATCAAAAAAATTAGAGTTGATTAAGAAGAGACCAGCTTAGAGTCAGCCTCGAGTGCTACAAAGATCAGAGCTGGAAAAATGGCACAAGCCTTTTGTCATGGCACAGAAGACAATAGGTGAAGCCCAAATAATGACACAAGGAGCTGGGCATAATTTCTTCCCCAGGGTATTTTACCTCCCCTTCTAAGAATGGCTGAAGCATCCACATTTAGGTCTTCCTTCTTATCGAGGTTCATATGATCTGTGAGTTATATTTTGGGTCTTCAAAACATTTGGGCTGATATCCCTTTATCAGTGAGTGCATACCATGTGTGTTTTTTTGTGAAGGGGTTAGCTCACTCAGGAGGATATTTTCTAGTTCCTTCCATTTGCCTAAAAGTTTCATATAGTCACTGTTTTGAATAGCTCTGTAGTGCATCATTGAGTAAATGTTCCATGTATTTGTTGTATGCATACCTCTTTTGAAGGACATCTGGGTTTTTTTCAGCTCATGGCTTTTATAAATATGGCTGATATGAACAAATAGGGATCCATCCTGTTATGGTTTACATACACTTGGCTCAGGCAGTGGCACTTGGAATGTGTGGCTTTATTGGAGTAAGTGTGTCATTGTGGAGATGGACTTTGAGACCCTCCTCCTATCTATGAGAGGAGACCAAGTCTGTTCCTATCTCCCTTTGGATAAATATGTAGAACTCTCAACTCCTCATGCACTTTGCATGCCTGGACTTGCCATGTTCCTGCCTTGATAATGAACTGAATCATTGAACCTACAAAGTAATCCCAACTAAATGTTATGTGTAAGACATGCCTTGGTCATGGTGTCTGTTGAAAGCAGTAAAAGCTTAAGACAGAAGATGGCACCAGGAGTGGGTTATTGCTTTGAAAGGCCTTATCATTCATTTGTTTGGAAATATGTGGATTTTGGTATTTTGGATTTAAAGAGTACTTTAATTCTTTAAATGGGGTTTAATAAACTATCCTTGAAGGGATATGGAAGACTTTGTTGGTGAGGGTGATCTGAACTGTTCAGACCTGGACCAAGATCATGTGGTCTATTTCAGTGCAGAATTTCAGTCTGTGGCCTAAACATTGGTTTTCAGGTAGTTGGGTGGAAAAATTCTTAAGCAGTGAAGGAGTTACAAAATAGGCATGTAGTGATAATGTAATACAACAAGGGGCCAGATTCAAGCTCCTGCAAGCAGCATAACTCAGCAGCTTTAAGCCTGGGTCTCTGGCTTTATGATCAAGGGAATGAGGCTACCCGGACAATTGATGCTGTTTATCTGGAGCTAAAAAATTAGGGATGATTAAGAACAGGCCAGCATCACTGTGGTAAAATCTTCTGAAAAGTATTTCTGGAGAGCAGAGAGAATCTGTGTTCCTGAGACATGGAAAGTTAAAACTCCCACTGCAGCTGTACTTAGTAATATGTAAGAATTCCCCATGTGGTCCTGGTTTTGAAGGGGCCATGAAGAACTCTTGAGGCTTGTTACTATGAGAGGCCATTGAAAGCAAAAGGGATTGTGGAAAATACAGCTTATCAGCTGTAAAAGTTTTCTGGTGGATTTCTTTGAGTCACATAAGTATACTATCATATCATCAACAAATAGTGATATTTGACATCTTGTTTTCTAATTTACATCCATTTGACTGAATTTGTGGTATTATTGCTCTTGTTAAGACTTCCAGTACTCCATTACAGAAGAAGAGTAATAGAAGTGTGGGCAGACTTGTCGAGTATCTTATTTTAGTGTGATTGCTTCAACATTCTCCCTATTTAGATTAATATTGGCTAGTCATTTGCTGTATATTGCTTTTACTATCTTTAAGGATGAGCCTAAAGTTCCAGATATTTCCAAACCATTAACATGAAATGGTGTTTTATTTTCTCAAGTTACTTCTAAGCATCTAAAGAGACCTTTATATGGTTTATTTATTTGATTTTTTTTTTTTTGGTTGATTACTTTGATGGATTTTCATATATTGAACTCTCCCTGTATCCCTGGGATGAAGTTTACTTGATCATGTATAAGGATCATATGTTGTGTTCTAGTATTCTTTTTACAAGAATTCGATTGAATATTTTCACTGCTGTTCATGAAGGAATATTGTCTGACACTTTCTTTCTTTCTTTGTAGGGTCTCTGTGTGATTTAAGAATTAGAGTAATTTTGGCTTCAAAGAATGAGTTGTGTAGTGTTCCTTCTCTTTCTATTTCTTGAAATAGTGTCGACAGTATTGGTATCAGTTCTTTTCTGAATGTCTGATAAAATATGGCACTGAAACCTTTGGCTTTTCAAAAACTAGTGATTTTAGTCATTTTATTTGAGATGCAATTCATAAAAACAAGTTTGAGGGAGGAGGAAAGGGGAGTAAAGGGGAGGATATAAGGTTAGAAATGTAAATGTTCCGAATATCCAATAAAATTTTAAAAATTTCAAACATAACAATTTTTTTTCTTAAAAAATTTTATTAAATTGCAAAGCAGAACTTGAACACAAATTTAAATATCAGTAACAAAGTCACAAAACGGTTGCAAAATGTCTGTAATGGGAGGAATATATATCCTTATAACTAAGTCACCCATCCATGCCTACATTAGTACATTAGATAAATCTACAAGTCAGCAGCCCATCGAGGAGCTATCAGTTCCATTATTGGATCTTTCCTGTTACAAAAACTTGCTAATATTTTGGGTATTAGCTCTTTATCAGATGGAAACTACAAACTAAACTTTTAAAATTTGTTAAAGAATGACTAAAATACTGTAAATAATTTGGTTTCAAAAACTCTGGGTATACAACTGAGATAAAACACTAAGAATTATACTTATCGCATTGACAAAACTTTTTTATATTTACGATTTTGGTATTAATATACTCTCAATTAAATTTCCAAAAGTCCATCTCATCATACAAATAAACTTTGAGACCAACCTTTCACTGGTCTCACAATCCACTCACATTAGACTAAATTCACTTTCATTCATGTGCCAAATTTGCACCTGTGGGGCAGATGTAGCACACATTTATAGGGAATATATAGGGAGTTGGTTATTCCTTTTTATCCAGTTTTCATTCCTATTTCTATCTTTCCTCAAGTCTTTTTTTCTTTTCCTTTTTTTCTACTTCTCACACACCAGCATCTCTATCTTTACAACACCAAATGGAATATTTCATGTAATAGAGAGATTTTGTTTAAGATTTACTCCATTCTAAATTTATTTTCTAAATAAACACAGATAGAAGAACAAATGTTAAGGATTTTTACATAAATGTATAAGAATATATTTTAGTAAGTGCTTTGCTTTTTTTAAGGTTTGATATTCTGCATTAAGGTCTTAATAGTTACAATGAGCAAATGTCCATGTAAATCAGGATGTAACCCAGAAGTAGTCAAAGTTTTCTTTGTGTGTGAGGATTGAGTATAATGTTTTTTTTTTTTTTTTCTTGAATTTCACAGTCTGTGAGTTTTTTCTGGGGTAGGCTGAGCTTTCTGGGGTTAGTATCCCATTATCAATGACTGCATATTATGTCTGTTCTTTTGTGACTGGGTTATCTCACTCATGATGCTGTTCTCTAGATGCAACCATTTTCTTAATAATTTGGTTAAGTCATTGTTTCTGATAGCTGAGTAGTACTTCATTGATTAAATGTACCACAATTTTTGTATCCATTCATCTCCTAAAGTGCATCTGGGTTCTTTCCAGCTTCTGGCTAACATAAATAGTGCTGCTATGAACATTGTGGTGCATGCGTCTTTGTTGTATATTGGAGTGTCCCTGGGGTATATGCCCAGAACTGGAATAGCTGGATTTTCAGGTAGTACTATGTCCAGTTTTCTGAGGAATCGCCTGACTGATTTCCAGAGTTGTTTTATCAGTTTACAACCCCACCAACAGTGGAAAAGTGTTTCTCTTTCTGCACAGCCTCTCCTGCATCTGTTGTCATCTGACTTTTGAATCTTGGCCAATCTGACTGGTGTGATGTGGAATCACAGGGTTGTTATGATTTGAATTTGCCTGATGGCTATGGATGTCCAGCACATCCTAGATGTTTCTCAGTTATTGGATTTTCCTCAATTGAGAACATTTTGTTTAGCTCTGTACTGCATTGTTAATAGGGTTGTTGGATTATCTGGTGTCTATCTTTTTCTGTTCTTTGTATACCTTGGATATTAGGCCTCTATCTGATGTGGAGTTGGTTGTGATCTTTTCCCATTCTGTTGGCTGCAGTTTTGTTTTCTTGACACTGTCCTAAGCCTTACAGAAACTTGCAATCTCATTAAGTTTCATTTGTTAATCTTTGACCTTAGAGCAGGGGCCATTGGTGTTTTGTTCAGAAAATTATTTTCCTATGCCTAAGTATTCTAAGTTTTTCCCTATTTTCTCATATAATAGTTTCAGTGTATCTGGTTTAATGTGGATATATTTGATCCACTTACACTTAAGCTTTGTACAAGGAGATAAGAAAGGGTCTATTTTCTTTCTTCTGCATGCTGAATGCCAGTTGGACCAATACCATTTGTTGAATAAGCTGTCATTTTTCCATTGAATTTTTACAGGTCCTTGGTCAAAATCAGGTGACCCTATATATGGGGACTCATTATGGGGTCTTCTATTCTATTCTATTGATCTATGTGCCTATTTCTGTACCAGTCCCACACAGTTTTCATCAGAATTGCCTTGTACTATAGCTTGAGGTCAGGGATAGTGATTCTCGCAGATGTTTTCTTGTTTTTGAGGATGGATTTTGCTTTTCTAAGTCTTTTGTTTTTCCAGGTGAAATCGCACATTTCTCTTTCCAACTCAATAAAGAACTACATTAGAATTTTGATGGGGATATCATTGAATCTGTAGATTGCTTTTGGTAAGATGGTCATTTTTAGAATGTTGATCCTTCCATTCCATGAGCATGGGAGATCTTTCCATTTTCTGAGACTTTCCTTGATATCCTTCTTTAGAGGTTTGAAGTTCTTGTCATACAGGTCCTTCACTTACTTAGTTGGAGGCACACCAAAGTATTTCTTCGTTTTTGTGACTATTGTAGAGGATATCTGTTTCCTAATTTTTTTCTCCACATGTTTGTCCTTTGAATACAGGATGGCTACTGATTTGTTTGAAGTAATTTAATATCCAGCCACCTTGCTGAATGTTTATCAGCTGTAGTAGTTCTCTGGTGGAATTTGTGGGATCACTTACCTAAACTATCATGTCATCTGCAAAAAGTTTTTAGCTTCTGAATTTGACAGTTTATGTTTCACAGAAAACCCTTCATTATTTATAGCTTCAATGTATCTTCAGTTGATTAAAATGATATCAGCAATCCTCTCTTAATAGTAAAAATCTCAAATGGCAAGCAATAGATAAGAAAGTATCATAGTTTGGTATAGTGTCAATACTTAGAGTCAGGTTACTCTGTAGGAGATAACTCTGTAGTTCTTCTCCTGACGAAGATGGGAAGGCAGAGGCAGCTGTAGGGGCAAAAGTGGGTGCACAATGTACAGAAGCTATGCATTCAGTACATGATTTTGGTCCCTTTTTCACAACATGGTTATTTTCTTGTACATTTAAGTAGTTAGGCTTTTGATAAAACACAGTGCTACACAATATGTGTGTGTATATATATATATATATATATATATATATATATATATATATATATATGTATATGTAAGAAATTGGCTAAAGATTTTTCTTAAATTTTCAAAAATATCTGTAATTTTAATACAAAGTCTCTTCATGTGCACATTTTCATAAACTAATATATACATAGAACGTTAGTTCAGAGATGCTCCTGTTAAGCTTTAGTATTACCTAGATCTGACATTGTCTTTATAAATACTCAGTGAAGCAAACAAAGATACTCTACCTTTTGGATCATATCCAAGATTATGTAGAAAGAACAAAAGCAGCAATCCATAGAAGACAGTGAGGTGAGCCCTTTACTATCTTTTGCTTTTCGTTTTAGATGTTTGAAAAACTCTGGAAGCAGACATGAGGTTATCTGTATATTGTCCAAGAACTTGATTTTCTGATTTTATCTACAGGTTTACTTCCTAAACTGCATCTACTCTTGCAGAAAGATTTTCAAGTTTGTGTTGTAGTTCAAACTCTTGATTGAGAAGTGGAGTCTTTCTTCCAGTTCCACCTGATTTTCAGCATAAACTGCGTCCATATCAGCATTCATCATCTTGGGAACATACATTGAGCTCTTGAAAACAAACTCCTTAGTGATGGGTCTTGCATCTGCAGCACATGGAGGAGGTGGGATAGGTAGCCAACTTACATTATATTAAAGAGGAAAAGTTCAGTATACAGTGTATGGAACTTAGATTTAAAAATCTGGTATTGAAAAGGGATCAGTTGAGATTTCCCTATGCAAATAAATAGATGTAAGGATCACATGGTCCACTTTCAAATTCTAAATGTTAGTTTGTTTGTTCATTTGTTTGTAATTCAGGCAACAGTAAAATCTACTTGTTGACAGAGGTGTCCATAGAAACAATAAATCAATTTCAGAGAAGATATTTTTTGAAGAGTCAGTTTGTACTGGTGAATGATGCTTGGGAATGAGACTTCAGATGCTGCTTGAGGTAACAGGTTCTGGAATAGCTTTTGTTGCAGAGGGGACAAGCATGGGGCCTCTCACCACTTTGCTTTTTTATGTGTCTCTTTAGATCTGTTGAACGGTAGAATGTCCATTTGCAGCCAGGCACATTGCACTCATAACTCCTCTTTCCAGTGTGTTTCTTCATGTGGTCTTTGAGGTGGTGAGCCTTTGTGTAAGATTTCCCACAATCTGGGTAGGAACATGAGTAGCGCTTCAAAGGTTGAGGGTTGATTGGAGAGACAGGGCTCAGTGTCTGCAGGTCTGCGTTCAACTCTGGACCCTTTCCTTGAACCAAATCAGAAGCTGAAGAGCTTGCCTGGGGTTGTCTTTGAACAGAAGTGTAACTTGAAGGATTTGAGGATTCACCTACATATGGGGCTTGGTTACTAAGTAATGTCACATGATGATCAAGGCTTTGCACAACATTGGGTGTTCCATTGCTACTTGGGTAGACATTAGGTTCAAGAGAGGTTCTCAAATGATCCAAGGAGAATGACTCTTCAGAACTTGGAATTCTCTCTGGATGCCAAGCTAAGTGTTCTTGTATAGGACATGAAGTCACCTGAGGATCAAGTTTTTCTTCCACATCAGGTGTTCCATTCACACTTGGGGAAGCATCAGAATCAAGAAAGGCCATTATGTCATCCAAGAAGAAAGACTCTTCAGAAAGAGGACTTGTCTCTGGGTGCCAAGCCAGGTTGACTTGGTTAGTAAGTGAAGTCACTTGAGGATCAAGGCTTTCTTCAACTTTGGATGTTCCATGCAAACTTCGGGAAGCATCAGAATCAAGAAAGGCAATTATGTCATCCAAAAAGAAAGACTCTTCAGAACTGGGACTTGCCTCTGGGTGACAATCTAGGTTGGCTGGGTTACTAAGTGAGGTCACCTGAGGAACAAGGTTTTCTTCAACATTGGGGGATCCATTCAAACTTGAGGAAGCATCAGAATCAGGAAAGGCTATTATCTCATCCAAGAAAAAAGACTCTTCAGAACTGGGACTTGTCTCTGGATGACAAGCTTGTTTTTCTGTGTTACTAAGTGAAGTCACCTGAGCATTTTGGCTTTCTTCAATACTGGTAGCTCCATTCAGATTTAGGGAAGCATTAGAATCAGGAAAGGCTATTATCTCATCCAAGGAGAATGTCTCTTCAGGACTGGGACTTGTCTCTGGGTGACAAGCTAGGTGGTCTTCCTTACTAAGTGAAGTCACCTGAGGATCAATGCTTTTTTCAACATTAGGTTTTCAATTCAAACATGGATGGATATTTGGATTCACAGAAGTTCTCATTTGATCCAAGGAATATAACTCTTTAGAATTCGGACTTGTCTCTGGATCCCAAGCTATGTGGTCTTGATTACAAAATGAATTCACCTGAGGATCCAGCCTTTTTTCAACATTTGGTGTTCCATTCAGACATGGGTAGACATTTGGATCAGAGGACCTCATCTGATGCAAGTAGCATGACACTTTAGAACTGGGATAATTCTGTGGATGCCAAGTCATATTTTCATCTGCATTGGATGTTGCCCTCTTAGACCCATGAAAATTTGGGCCAAAACTGGTGTTTGGCATCTGAAAACCATAGAAAGTCTGGCCACCAATTGGATTTGTCACCCAGTGACTGACCATCAAATTCTGATCACATCTGTGTCCTGATAACTGATACCCAGAGAGAAAGTGCTCACCACAGACCAGGTTATCCTGACCTCTGTAGACATTCTGACCACGGAAGGATGACTTCTGGTAGTAGAGCTTCATGTGGTCATGGTTATCTCTCACCGGAGGCTCATAAAAAGCCTGATATTCATTAGAAGGTATCATCAGATCTGCATTGAATCTATTATTAGCTACTAAATCCCTCTGCTGATACCTAAAAGAACTCTGATCAGAAAAATAGTCCAGGGAGCGATCTACATTTGAATTCTGGTCTGCATGGCTTCCAGAAGGAGCAGCATGATGATTACCAAAGGGAATCCTCTCACTGTCATTCAAGGCTGTATTTTGGATCCCAAGAGTCTTGTCAAAGTTGACTGTCCTCATCCAGTGTCCTTCAATGTAGAGAGATTCCCTAGCTTCAAGGACAGCTTTATTCTGGGCATGAGGATGGCATATCTTTGGTGTGTTGTTGAGCTCCTTAAGCTGAGTGTCTTCCGGGAATTTTTTCTGCTGAAGAGACACAGCTATCTGATTCACAGAGGAAGTCTCACTTGGCTCTCCAGTTTTTCCTGGGTGTGCTGTCGAGTTCAGAGTACAGGTTATCTCAGGTGTGCTAGAGTATGCAGATGCCATCACTGTTGATTTCCAGGCAAGCATCTCTGAGCTCTGACCTGAGACATGCTGGCTGGACTCCACAGAGAAAGGCTGGGGATTACACCTCCCTGGCTGGAATGCACCTGTGGATTCTTCCATGTCTATGCAGGCTTCACAAATGGCTTGGGGACTCTTCATGTTCCTGCACTGTTGGGAGAAAAATCAACATCTGGCTAAACTAGGTATTCAGTGGTAGAGAATAAAGTTCTTGAGAATACTCAAACTCGGCGGACAGGCAGAACTTAAATGGTAGACACAAGAAGGCATAAAATGTTCTCTGGAGATCAGGGATTCACAACTTTAAGGGCTCTGATGAAGGTGGGATGGGCAAACAAAAGCTTCATTACTCTGGGATCTCCTTCTATAAAGCTAGGCCTGATATGCTCAGTACTTCTGAGTCTATGATTTCATAAGACTTATGTTTCCACATGTAGGCCCCCATACTTAGAAGACATGTTTAAATATCTCACCCCAGGCTCTTAGAGTTTAGAAGATGCTCTCATTAAGTAAACTCTTAGGAACTGTGTATGTTAGCTTGCCTCTGATTTACTTTATAAACAATATACAGTTACATGGATGCATTCATCAACTTTAGAAGAGAATGTGGAACAGGATTTGTTGGTGGGACTGGTGGGTTTTTACAGGAGCAGTAGGTCATGTGGGGTTTGTTTTGAATGAAGAGAGTGAATGAAAAAAAACTTGTGAGCTGATGAAACCTCTTGCTGTGGAGACTTATAGAGTACAAGAGGTTAATCTTTGTAATGGTGGATACAGAATCTGGTGTGATTATTTTTTTGCAATGCTACAATCTGTTGTGTCCTTTTGGTATGGGATCCCATCCATTTTCTCAAATATTATAGATAAATGCTAAGAGAGGGTTTCACTCTCAGCACACTGACAATAGGACCCAGTTACCTAGAATTGTGTCCACATAGTTCATGGATCCTGGATAGATCCTGATGGTGGAAAAAGGTTGATGAAATGAGACAAAAATCTTATTTTAAATTTTAAAAGCAAATAGTGAAAACCAATGTTTAAGAAAGGAAGATGGAATGAAAGACAGAAAAAAACAAGAAAAGAAATAATACAAATGGAAAAATCACATCATCATCATGAGACACAACATGTAGTATTGGAACAAAAGTGAAGTTGTTTGGATGGATAGTTGCACTCTTAAAATTGATAAAAAAAACTGTAAGATAGGAGATTAAAATTGCTTGCACCTTTTCACCAATTAGAAACCACTTGAAAAAAATACACTCTGGATTTGTGAAGGCATCATTCCGTAGGCATCACTTATTAAAACACATACAAGGTGTCCAGATCAACATCCAGCCTCTCTTCTATCCCAGAGAAGTGGAAAATCATTCCTCCCATGATGATTTACAGGAAGTTACAGGACAACTCATTTTTACAGAAGACATTTATACTTCAATCTGGTCTCATAATCTTTATCTTTTGTCTCTAACCCTTGATTGCAGAAATTAAAAATACTTGCCATAATATAGGCCAAGGATTCTCTTTTTTTGTATTGCCATAACGCATAGCTGCAGGCTACTTCCTAATTAATACCATACCACATAACATATTCAGTTTTTAAATAATTTATATTTTGATATTTATGATTTTCAACTAACAACATCTACAACAACAACAATTAGAATACTATGGTAAGACAATAAAATCAGTCACAACAATCCTAACTATCTCTTAAGATCAATGCCCTTGCCATTCAGCTGCATAAGGAAGAATTTTTAGAAAACAAAGTGGAGAAGAGCTTAAAACATGTAGGCACAGGGGAAAGTTTTCTCAACAGAAAACAAATAGATTATACTCTAAGATCAACAATTGGGACCTCATAAAATTGGAAAGTTTCTGGAGGCTAAGCATATTATCAAGAAGACAATATGTCCAACAACAGATTGAGGAAGGATGTTTGATACTCCTGCAACTGATGGAGGGCTAATATACAACATATACAAAGAGCTCAGGAAGTTAGACTCCAGAGAATCAAATATTTATATATAAAACTGGTATACAGAGCCCAACAAAGAATTCTCAGCTGAGAAATTCCAAATAGCTATGAAGCACCCAAAGAAATTATAAATATGGCTAGTTATCAGGTAAATGTAAATCTAAACAACCCTGAGAATACACCTTATTTTAATTAGAATGGCTAAGGTCAAAAATCAGGTGACAGAAGATGCTGGCAAGAATGTGGAGAGAAAAGAAAACTTATTGAGTGTTGGTGGGATTGTGAGCTGGTACAACCACTCTGTAAAACAGTCTGGTGGTTTCGCAGAAAATTGAACATAGTGCTACCTGAAAACCCAGCTATTCCACTCCTAGACATATAGCCCAAAGACGTTCCAACATATGACAAGCACACATGCTCCACCATGTTCTAGCAGCCTTATTTATGATAGCCAGAAGCTGGAAGAAACACAGATGTTTAAAAAACAAATAATGTATAAAGAATGAATGGTACATTTATAAATTAGAAACAATGACTTTATGAAACACCTAGGCAAATATATGGGTCGAGATAATATCTTGAGTACCCCACGCACAAAAACACACACATGGAATGCCCTCACTGTGAAGAAAATACTAGCCACAGAACACTTTGAGTACCCCAGCAAAAATTGACAGACCTTATGATGTGCAAAGAAGAAGGAAGGCCAAAATGCCAAACCTCAGTCCTGTTTAGTAGAAAGAACAAAACACTTTAGATAGGAAATACAAGGTAAAATAGAGGAATAGCGAATAAAGAAAAATCATTCAGAGACTTCTTTATATGGGGATCCATGCCATATGAAGCCACCAATCCCTAGCTCTATTGCTGATGCACAAAGTGCTTAGAAGCAAGAAACATATAGAGATGCCTACTCTGGGACTCTGCCAGTGTTAAATGCATACAGCTGAGCATGTTAGCATCTAACCATCAGAGTGAACTTGGGGACCCCAATGAAGGTGCTAAAGAAAAGCCTCAAGGAGCTGAAAGGGGTTGCAACGGCATGGGAAAACAATGTGATCAACCAACTAAACCCTACACAACTCCCAGGTACTATAACACTGATCATTGAGAACACATTGAGAAAACTATGGTTACAGTTGCATATGTAGCTAAACCTAGCAGTGTCTGGCATTAATTTGAGAAGAGGTCTTTGGTCCAGGGAGAACATGTTTTCCCAATATAGGGAAATGCCAAAACACTGGGGTTCAGAGGGTTGGAAGGGAGCAAGGTGGAGGAAGAGCATACCATTATAAATATCAAAATAAAGAGTATGTAATAAGAAAGGAAAAGAAGAACCAATAAGAAAGAAGAATTCCCATGTCGGGTCAGGGTCTGGTCATTGGCACTTTGCTACATGTTCCAGTCATCCACCTCTGTTCTGAGCAAATAGTGACATATCTTTGAAAACCATCCCTTAGTCAGACTATTAGACTCCACAAGAAACTGACTTTCTCAGATCAAAAAATTGCCCTCTCTCACCAGTGGTCATCTCCAACTCTTAATGTACTGCCCACAGGTGTGGCAGATCAACTCCACAAGGAACAGTATTTTAAAATGTTGTTTCGACACCTGGCTTCACAATTTTTTTCTCCTATACTGCTCAAGCATTGTGCTAATCATTGTTGACATAGCCTTGTGTAGCCCCTTCCTCCTTCCCTGGGAATGATAGGACTCACAGGAATATGTTCTTAGGCATTCCAAGGCCAAGGCAAGGTGTGGCTCCCACCCTGTCTCTTAAGATACAACAGAAATACAGTAAAAACTCTAATTATGGGGCTTATAATTCCATTCCAAACAATTAAAAGAAAGTCCCAAATAAACTGTATATGGATTTTTTATGAAATTCTAAATTCATGCCTATAGCATAATTTAAGCTTGTGATAATTAAATAAATTTATGAAACCACAATAAAATTCACAGACCGTACGGAGATGAAGAAGGAATTATGGAAGCTTCATTCTAACTTAGAAGAAGGAACTTAGAAGACCTACTTAGAAGTAAGGACAGAGCCTTTCTGAAACCAACACAGATGCTTAGAGCCAGCCATCAGACTGAGAACTGGGACCCCATTGGAGGAGTTATGGAATGTCCTAAAAGAGTTGAAGAAGTTTGCAACCCCGTTGTAAGAACAATAATACCAACCAGCCTGACTGTCCAGAGCTCAAAGGGAATAAACCACCCACCAAAGAGCAAATATGGAGGAAGAAACCAAGGTTCCTGCTGCATGTAGCAGAACATGACCTTACTATTGATTTAAGGGGAAACCCTTGATCCAGTATAGACTCGATGACCTTGTGTAGGGAAACCTTAGGGTGGTGCGGTAGAACTATCATAGAAACAACTTGATGTTGATGGAATGAAGGTTTGTGTAGAGGAAACCAGGAAAGAACATATAGATGAAAGTTAAATGAATAAAATATCCCATAAAATAAAATGATGAAATTAATTTTTCTCTATATGTATATCAAAAAAGAATTTTTGGATGTACTTACGGTTCGAAGTCCTGTACACTCACAATGGCAAGCTGAGGATAAAATTCCAAAAGAATGGTAGTTTTGAGTATTGGAACACAGATTGGTACAGCTGGTCTAATCTAGAGGCTGGAAACTGGCACAGCTGGTGCCAGTACCAGTGTAGGGACAGACTTGTGAACAAGCTGAGGACAAGCTGACAAATAGGCACTCCTTCCTGCATCCATGGACTTATATAGGCCTCCAGCGGAAGGTGTATCCTGGATTAAAGTATGTCTTCCTGTCACGTGTTCTTGGTCACCAACCAATTAACAAATTTCAACCAGTCACTATCTCACACGTGTGTCCATCTTGTGTAGATCTTTTGGCTTTCTAGGTATTTTCAAGTGGACAAAAAGGGGAAACTTGTTGGAAATCACAACCTTGTCCTCAGAAAAATGTGGTTTTTGTGTCCTAAAACACATTAAAAATAGGGGACAACATAGTGTATCATGATTTCGTTTCAGAAGATATTTACAGATGGATGAATACCTAAGTTTGACCAAGTGGACTTGCAAATGATCTCTTTCTTTTACTTACCTCCTGCATTTGCCAGGCTTCTCTAGAGGACCAACACTTTCACAGTGAATCTTTCTATATATGTAAGTAGACAGAGATTTAGTATAATGGCTTACAGGTTGAGATAGCTCAGCAACCCGTATCAAACAGAGCCTAGCTCCAATCACTAGACTACTCCAAATATGATGAGTGTTTCAAGGTTTTATATAAAAACAAGACCAGCAGTTCTGGATTATTTCCTCAACAAACCTGGTTAAAAAGTCAGTGTTTGCCTCAAAACTGTCAATGCAGAGGGAAGCAGATATTAAGTTTATGATATGACTCCCAGCATCACCCAATTATGTTAAAGGCCACAGTAGTATTCAAAGTAGATGTTTGTACCCATCCATTCTAATCGATGCTTTCTATAAAACATTGTTCCAGTAGATATTTGGGGTTGCCCTACAATACAAACTATCCTGCCTTACAATTGTAAATGTGGTCATGAGATAGCTTGAATAAGGACCTAGCTGTGAGTTGCATCATATCAATCATGTCTGGTTTTCGGGAGATCACAAATATTTCCCTGGCACTATAGCTTCTTGAGTTCTCTTTGTACCATTGATACTAGGTCCAAATGGTAGTATGTGCCCTTTATCCCAACTCTCAGAAGACAAATTGGTAGATTTCTAAGTTCTAGGTCAGCCTGGGAATGAGCCAGTTCTACTTTAAAAAAAATATGATTTGGTCGAGGAATGATGACACATGCCTTAAATCCCAGAACTCTGTAATTGATCATTCAGATCCTTCAGTTGAAAATTACACAGAAAAGGCCAAGACAGCTAATACTAAACAGGGAATGACTTAATAGAATAAGGGAGACAAGTACCAGGCCCAGGAAGCAGAATCATTTGGGAGCAATGGCCTTGTACCTCTGGCTTTAGAGTCAAGATCCGAAGGGATTGCAGATTCTGGCTAGCTGGAGATAGGATATCAATGGAGATAAGAATAGACCATTTGACTATGAAGAAATATTCTGATAAGTGATTTCTGAGGACATAAAATTGCTGTGTTTCAGAATTAACTGAGTCTGTACCTAGCCCTAGAGGGAAATTAATTATTTATAGGTATCACATACGTGGTAGTGATTTTTAAGGCATTTAAGGATCAAGGAGTTTTGATCCAACAATTCCTGCAGAAATTACACAAACACAGATCTTACTCAGCCAAATAGTTACTTTGAATGCACACCCTAATACTGTTCACATCAATGATGCAGCTCATGTTTTTGAATATGCCTATATGATAGAGAGTAAAATAGAGTGACTCGGGAGTGTGAATATTAGCTGTGACCTTGTTGAAGTAGTTGTGGCTTTATTCAAGGTAGTGTTTCACTATCAGTGTGTGCTTTGATGATCCAATGCTGTGGCTCCACCCAAGGCAGAATGAGAGGGCTCCCTTGGCTCCCTTTGTATCAAGCAGTAGAATAATCATCTAGGCCAACACCATGTCTGTCAGGATACATGATCCCATGCTTCTTACCATGAAGAAATGGACTGAACCTCTCAGACTGTTAACCAGCCCTAATTAAATGTTTGCCTTTACAAGAAATGACTTGTTCATAGCGTCTCTTCAGAGCAATAAAACCTTAACTAAAACTTATAGGTAATAAAATGTCAGAGACTACTGAAGGTTGGAATCATATGAAAAATGTGAAAGTATTTGAAATGTCTAAGGGACAATCTGAAATAAAGCAGTCTTGAAATAATACCATGGTTTTATAAACATGGTTCAATTTTATACTGTTAAATGAATTAGTATCCTTGAATTTAGTACACAAAATTGTATTGAATTATTGTTCAGAGAGTATGTGTACTTTGGAGAGGCAAGCTTAGTTAGTATATAAGTGGGTAAACAAAAAGAAAGTCCAAAAGGGAAAAGGAACTCCACAGGAAGACCAATAGAGTCTACTAATCTGGACTCCTGGGAGCTCTCACCAAAGAGCATGCACAGGCTGATCAAATCCCCATCCCCATGCACATATGTAGCAGATTCTTAGTCTCCACGTGGATCCCCCAACAACTGCATAAGGGACTGTACCTAAAGCTGTTGTCTGACTGGAAACTGTTTCCTTAGAATGTTACCTTGTCTGACCTCAATGAAAAAAGATGGGCCTAATCCTAATGAGATAAGATTAGATGTGCTAGTGTGGTTGGATTCCCACGGAGCCCTCCCCCTGTGAGAGGAAAGGGGAGTTGGTGGGAGAGGGAATCTGTAAGGAAGTGACAAATGAGCAGTGTTTGGGATACAAGTAAATAAATAAAAAAATTAAAAATAAAAAAAATATAGTGATAATGTATTAAAACAAGGGGTACATAATCACTGTCCTTCAGGCAGCAGTAAATGCTCTGGCCAGATGATTCTAGAAATAGAGACAAGAATAAAGGGACCACGGGGAAAACTGATGCTGTTATGCTGGAGCAAAAAAATTAGAGTTGATTAAGAAGAGACCAGCTTAGAGTCAGCATCCAGTGCTACAAAATCAGAGCTGGAAAAATGGCACAAGCCCTTTGTCATGGCACAGAAGACAATAGGTGAAGCCAAACTAATGACATAAGGAGCTGGGCATAATTTCTTCCCCAGGGTATTTTACTTCCCCTTCTAAGAATGACTGAAGCATCCACATTTAGGTCTTCCTTCTTATCGAGGTTCATATGATCTGTGAGATATATTTTGGGTCTTCAAAACATTTGGGCTGATATCCCTTTATCAGTGAGTGCATACCATGTGTGTTTTTTTGTGAAGGGGTTACCTCACTCAGGAGGATATTTTCTAGTTCCTTCCATTTGCCTAAAAGTTTCATATAGTCAGTGTTTTGAATAGCTCTGTAGTGCATCATTGAGTAAATGTTCCATGTATTTGTTGTATGCATACCTCTTTTGAAGGACATCTGGGTTCTTTCCAGCTCATGGCTTTTATAAATATGGCTGATATGAACAAATAGGGATCCATCCTGTTATGGTTTACATACACTTGGCAAAGGCAGTGGCACTTGGAATGTGTGGCTTTATTGGAGTAAGTGTGTCATTGTGGAGATGGATTTGAGACCCTCCTCCTATCTATGAGAGGAGACCAAGTCTGTTCCTATCTCCCTTTGGGTGAAAATATAGAACTCTCAACTCCTCATGCAATTTGCATGCCTGGACTTGCCATGTTCCTGCCTTGATAATGAACTGAATCATTGAACCTACAAAGTAATCCCAACTAAATGTTATGTGTAAGACATGCCTTGGTCATGGTGTCTGTTGAAAGCAGTGAAACCTTAAGACATAAGATGGCACCAGGAGTGGGTTATTGCTTTGAAAGGCCTTATCATTCATTTGTTTGGAAAAATGTGGATTTTGGTATTTTGGTTTAAAGAGTACTTTAATTCTTTAAATGGGGTTTAATAAACTATGCTTGAAGGGATATGGAAGACTTTTTTGGTGAGGGTGATCTGAACTGTTCAGACCTGGCCCAAGATCATGTGGTCTATTTCAGTGCAGAATTTCAGTCTGTGGCCTAAACATTGGTTTTCAGGTAGTTGGGTGGAAAAATTCTTAAGCAGTGAAGGAGTTACAAAATAGGCATGTAGTGATAATGTAATACAACAAGGGGCCAGATTCAAGCTCCTGCACGCAGCATAACTCAGCAGCTTTAAGCCTGGGTCTCTGGCTTTATGATCAAGGGAATGAGGCTACCCGGACAATTGATGCTGTTTATCTGCAGCTAAAAAATTAGGGATGATTAAGAACAGGCCAGCATCACTGTGGTAAAATCTTCTGAAAAGTATTTTTGGAGAGCAGAAAGAATCTGTGTTCCTGAGAAATGGAAAGTTGCACCTCACACTGCAGCTGTACTTAGTAATATGTAAGAATCCCCCATGTTCTCCTGGTTTTGAAGGGGCCATGAAGAACTCTTGAGGCTTGTTACTATGAGAGGCCATTGAAAGCAAAAGGGATTGTGGAAAATACAGCTTATCAGCTGTAAAAGTTTTCTGGTGGAATTCTTTGAGTCACATAAGTATACTATCATATCATCAACAAATAGTGATATTTGACATCTTGTTTTCTAATTTACATCCATTTGACTGAATTTGTGGTATTATTGCTCTTGTTAAGACTTCCAGTACTCCATTACAGAAGAAGAGTAATAGAAGTGTGGGCAGACTTGTCGAGTATCTTATTTTAGTGTGATTGCTTCAACATTCTCCCTATTTAGATTAATATTGGCTGCTCATTTGCAGTATATTGCTTTTACTATCTTTAAGGATGAGCCTAAAGTTCCAGATATTTCCAAACCATTAACATGAAATGGTGTTTTATTTTCTCAAGTTACTTCTAAGCATCTAAAGAGATCTTTATATGGTTTATTTATTTGATTTTTTTTTGGTTGATTATTTGATGGATTTTCATATATTGAACTCTCCCTGTATCCCTGGGATGAACTTTACTTGATCATGTATAAGGATCATATGTTGTGTTCTAGTATTCTTTTTACAAGAATTCGATTGAATATTTTCACTGCTGTTCATGAAGGAATATTGTCTGACACTTTCTTTCTTTCTTTGTAGGGTCTCTGTGTGATTTAAGAATTAGAGTAATTTTGGCTTCAAAGAATGAGTTGTGTAGTGTTCCTTCTCTTTCTATTTCTTGAAATAGTGTCGACAGTATTGGTATCAGTTTTTCTCTGAATGTCTGATAAAATATGGCACTGAAACCTTTGGCTTTTCAAAAACTAGTGATTTTAGTCATTTTATTTGAGATGCAATTCATAAAAACAAGTTTGAGGGAGGAGGAAAGGGGAGTAAAGGGGAGGATATAAGGTTAGAAATGTAAATGTTCAGAATATCCAATAAAATTTTAAAAATTTCAAACATAACAATTTTTTTCTTAAAAAATTTTATTAAATTGCAAAGCAGAACTTGAACACAAATTTAAATATCAGTAACAAAGTCACAAAACGGTTGCAAAATGTCTGTAATGGGAGGAATATATATCCTTATAACTAAGTCACCCATCCATGCCTACATTAGTACATTAGATAAATCTACAAGTCAGCAGCCCATCGAGGAGCTATCAGTTCCATTATTGGATCTTTCCTGTTACAAAAACTTGCTAATATTTTGGGTATTAGCTCTTTATCAGATGGAAACTACAAACTAAACTTTTAAAATTTGTTAAAGAATGACTAAAATACTGTAAATAATTTGGTTTCAAAAACTCTGGGTATACAACTGAGATAAAACACTAAGAATTATACTTATCGCATTGACAAAACTTTTTTATATTTACGATTTTGGTATTAATATACTCTCAATTAAATTTCCAAAAGTCCATCTCATCATACAAATAAACTTTGAGACCAACCTTTCACTGGTCTCACAATCCACTCACATTAGACTAAATTCACTTTCATTCATGTGCCAAATTTGCACCTGTGGGGCAGATGTAGCACACATTTATAGGGAATATATAGGGAGTTGGTTATTCCTTTTTATCCAGTTTTCATTCCTATTTCTATCTTTCCTCAAGTCTTTTTTTCTTTTCCTTTTTTTCTACTTCTCACACACCAGCATCTCTATCTTTACAACACCAAATGGAATATTTCATGTAATAGAGAGATTTTGTTTAAGATTTACTCCATTCTAAATTTATTTTCTAAATAAACACAGATAGAAGAACAAATGTTAAGGATTTTTACATAAATGTATAAGAATATATTTTAGTAAGTGCTTTGCTTTTTTTAAGGTTTGATATTCTGCATTAAGGTCTTAATAGTTACAATGAGCAAATGTCCATGTAAATCAGGATGTAACCCAGAAGTAGTCAAAGTTTTCTTTGTGTGTGAGGATTGAGTATAATGTTTTTTTTTTTTCTTGAATTTCACAGTCTGTGAGTTTTTTCTGGGGTAGGCTGAGCTTTCTGGGGTTAGTATCCCATTATCAATGACTGCATATTATGTCTGTTCTTTTGTGACTGGGTTATCTCACTCATGATGCTGTTCTCTAGATGCAACCATTTTCTTAATAATTTGGTTAAGTCATTGTTTCTGATAGCTGAGTAGTACTTCATTGATTAAATGTACCACAATTTTTGTATCCATTCATCTCCTAAAGGGCATCTGGGTTCTTTCCAGCTTCTGGCTAACATAAATAGTGCTGCTATGAACATTGTGGTGCATGCGTCTTTGTTGTATATTGGAGTGTCCCTGGGGTATATGCCCAGAACTGGAATAGCTGGATTTTCAGGTAGTACTATGTCCAGTTTTCTGAGGAATCGCCTGACTGATTTCCAGAGTTGTTTTATCAGTTTACAACCCCACCAACAGTGGAAAAGTGTTTCTCTTTCTGCACAGCCTCTCCTGCATCTGTTGTCATCTGACTTTTGAATCTTGGCCAATCTGACTGGTGTGATGTGGAATCACAGGGTTGTTATGATTTGAATTTGCCTGATGGCTATGGATGTCCAGCACATCCTAGATGTTTCTCAGTTATTGGATTTTCCTCAATTGAGAACATTTTGTTTAGCTCTGTACTGCATTGTTAATAGGGTTGTTGGATTATCTGGTGTCTAGCTTTTTCTGTTCTTTGTATACCTTGGATATTAGGCCTCTATCTGATGTGGAGTTGGTTGTGATCTTTTCCCATTCTGTTGGCTGCAGTTTTGTTTTCTTGACACTGTCCTAAGCCTTACAGAAACTTGCAATCTCATTAAGTTTCATTTGTTAATCTTTGACCTTAGAGCAGGGGCCATTGGTGTTTTGTTCAGAAAATTATTTTCCTATGCCTAAGTATTCTAAGTTTTTCCCTATTTTCTCATATAATAGTTTCAGTGTATCTGGTTTAATGTGGATATATTTGATCCACTTACACTTAAGCTTTGTACAAGGAGATAAGAAAGGGTCTATTTTCTTTCTTCTGCATGCTGAATGCCAGTTGGACCAATACCATTTGTTGAATAAGCTGTCATTTTTCCATTGAATTTTTACAGGTCCTTGGTCAAAATCAGGTGACCCTATATATGGGGACTCATTATGGGGTCTTCTATTCTATTCTATTGATCTATGTGCCTATTTCTGTACCAGTCCCACACAGTTTTCATCAGAATTGCCTTGTACTATAGCTTGAGGTCAGGGATAGTGATTCTCGCAGATGTTTTCTTGTTTTTGAGGATGGATTTCGCTTTTCTAAGTCTTTTGTTTTTCCAGGTGAAATCGCACATTTCTCTTTCCAACTCATTAAAGAACTACATTAGAATTTTGATGGGGATATCATTGAATCTGTAGATTGCTTTTGGTAAGATGGTCATTTTTAGAATGTTGATCCTTCCATTCCATGAGCATGGGAGATCTTTCCATTTTCAGAGACTTTCCTTGATATCCTTCTTTAGAGGTTTGAAGTTCTTGTCATACAGGTCCTTCACTTACTTAGTTGGAGGCACACCAAAGTATTTCTTCGTTTTTGTGACTATTGTAGAGGATATCTGTTTCCTAATTTTTTTCTCCACATGTTTGTCCTTTGAATACAGGATGGCTACTGATTTGTTTGAAGTAATTTATTATCCAGCCACCTTGCTGAATGTTTATCAGCTGTAGTAGTTCTCTGGTGGAATTTGTGGGATCACTTACCTAAACTATCATGTCATCTGCAAAAAGTTTTTAGCTTCTGAATTTGACAGTTTATGTTTCACAGAAAACCCTTCATTATTTATAGCTTCAATGTATCTTCAGTTGATTAAAATGATATCAGCAATCCTCTCTTAATAGTAAAAATCTCAAATGGCAAGCAATAGATAAGAAAGTATCATAGTTTGGTATAGTGTCAATACTTAGAGTCAGGTTACTCTGTAGGAGATAACTCTGTAGTTCTTCTCCTGACGAAGATGGGAAGGCAGAGGCAGCTGTAGAGGCAAAAGTGGGTGCACAATGTACAGAAGCTATGCATTCAGTACATGATTTTGGTCCCTTTTTCACAACATGGTTATTTTCTTGTACATTTAAGTAGTTAGGCTTTTGATAAAACACAGTGCTACACAATATGTGTGTGTATATATATATATATATATATATATATATATATATATATATATATATATATATATGTATGTATATGTAAGAAATTGGCTAAAGATTTTTCTTAAATTTTCAAAAATATCTGTAATTTTAATACAAAGTCTCTTCATGTGCACATTTTCATAAACTAATATATACATAGAACGTTAGTTCAGAGATGCTCCTGTTAAGCTTTAGTATTACCTAGATCTGACATTGTCTTTATAAATACTCAGTGAAGCAAACAAAGATACTCTACCTTTTGGATCATATCCAAGATTATGTAGAAAGAACAAAAGCAGCAATCCATAGAAGACAGTGAGGTGAGCCCTTTACTATCTTTTGCTTTTCGTTTTAGATGTTTGAAAAACTCTGGAAGCAGACATGAGGTTATCTGTATATTGTCCAAGAACTTGATTTTCTGATTTTAGCTACAGGTTTACTTCCTCAACTGCATCTACTCTTGCAGAAAGATTTTCAAGTTTGTGTTGTAGTTCAAACTCTTGATTGAGAAGTGGAGTCTTTCTTCCAGTTCCACCTGATTTTCAGCATAAACTGCGTCCATATCAGCATTCATCATCTTGGGAACATACATTGAGCTCTTGAAAACAAACTCCTTAGTGATGGGTCTTGCATCTGCAGCACATGGAGGAGGTGGGATAGGTAGCCAACTTACATTATATTAAAGAGGAAAAGTTCAGTATACAGTGTATGGAACTTAGATTTAAAAATCTGGTATTGAAAAGGGATCAGTTGAGATTTCCCTATGCAAATAAATAGATGTGAGGATCACATGGTCCACTTTCAAATTCTAAATGTTAGTTTGTTTGTTCATTTGTTTGTAATTCAGGCAACAGTAAAATCTACTTGTTGACAGAGGTGTCCATAGAAACAATAAATCAATTTCAGAGAAGATATTTTTTGAAGAGTCAGTTTGTACTGGTGAATGATGCTTGGGAATGAGACTTCAGATGCTGCTTGAGGTAACAGGTTCTGGAATAGCTTTTGTTGCAGAGGGGACAAGCATGGGGCCTCTCACCACTGTGCTTTTTTATGTGTCTCTTTAGATCTGTTGAACGGTAGAATGTCCATTTGCAGCCAGGCACATTGCACTCATAACTCCTCTTTCCAGTGTGTTTCTTCATGTGGTCTTTGAGGTGGTGAGCCTTTGTGTAAGATTTCCCACAATCTGGGTAGGAACATGAGTAGCGCTTCAAAGGTTGAGGGTTGATTGGAGAGACAGGGCTCAGTGTCTGCAGGTCTGCGTTCAACTCTGGACCCTTTCCTTGAACCAAATCAGAAGCTGAAGAGCTTGCCTGGGGTTGTCTTTGAACAGAAGGGTAACTTGAAGGATTTGAGGATTCACCTACATATGGGGCTTGGTTACTAAGTAATGTCACATGATGATCAAGGCTTTGCACAACATTGGGTGTTCCATTGCTACTTGGGTAGACATTAGGTTCAAGAGAGGTTCTCAAATGATCCAAGGAGAATGACTCTTCAGAACTTGGAATTCTCTCTGGATGCCAAGCTAAGTGTTCTTGTATAGGACATGAAGTCACCTGAGGATCAAGTTTTTCTTCCACATCAGGTGTTCCATTCACACTTGGGGAAGCATCAGAATCAAGAAAGGCCATTATGTCATCCAAGAAGAAAGACTCTTCAGAAAGAGGACTTGTCTCTGGGTGCCAAGCCAGGTTGACTTGGTTAGTAAGTGAAGTCACTTGAGGATCAAGGCTTTCTTCAACTTTGGATGTTCCATGCAAACTTCGGGAAGCATCAGAATCAAGAAAGGCAATTATGTCATCCAAAAAGAAAGACACTTCAGAACTGGGACTTGCCTCTGGGTGACAATCTAGGTTGGCTGGGTTACTAAGTGAGGTCACCTGAGGAACAAGGTTTTCTTCAACATTGGGGGATCCATTCAAACTTGAGGAAGCATCAGAATCAGGAAAGGCTATTATCTCATCCAAGAAAAAAGACTCTTCAGAACTGGGACTTGTCTCTGGATGACAAGCTTGTTTTTCTGTGTTACTAAGTGAAGTCACCTGAGCATTTTGGCTTTCTTCAATACTGGTAGCTCCATTCAGATTTAGGGAAGCATTAGAATCAGGAAAGGCTATTATCTCATCCAAGGAGAATGTCTCTTCAGGACTGGGACTTGTCTCTGGGTGACAAGCTAGGTGGTCTTCCTTACTAAGTGAAGTCACCTGAGGATCAATGCTTTTTTCAACATTAGGTTTTCCATTCAAACATGGATGGATATTTGGATTCACAGAAGTTCTCATTTGATCCAAGGAATATAACTCTTTAGAATTCGGACTTGTCTCTGGATCCCAAGCTATGTGGTCTTGATTACAAAATGAATTCACCTGAGGATCCAGCCTTTTTTCAACATTTGGTGTTCCATTCAGACATGGGTAGACATTTGGATCAGAGGACCTCATCTGATGCAAGTAGCATGACACTTTAGAACTGGGATAATTCTGTGGATGCCAAGTCATATTTTCATCTGCATTGGATGTTGCCCTCTTAGACCCATGACAATTTGGGCCAAAACTGGTGTTTGGCATCTGAAAACCATAGAAAGTCTGGCCACCAATTGGATTTGTCACCCAGTGACTGACCATCAAATTCTGATCACATCTGTGTCCTGATAACTGATACCCAGAGAGAAAGTGCTCACCACAGACCAGGTTATCCTGACCTCTGTAGACATTCTGACCACGGAAGGATGACTTCTGGTAGTAGAGCTTCATGGGGTCATGGTTATCTCTCACCGGAGGCTCATAAAAAGCCTGATATTCATTAGAAGGTATCATCAGATCTGCATTGAATCTATTATTAGCTACTAAATCCCTCTGCTGATACCTAAAAGAACTCTGATCAGAAAAATAGTCCAGGGAGCGATCTACATTTGAATTCTGGTCTGCATGGCTTCCAGAAGGAGCAGCATGATGATTACCAAAGGGAATCCTCTCACTGTCATTCAAGGCTGTATTTTGGATCCCAAGAGTCTTGTCAAAGTTGACTGTCCTCATCCAGTGTCCTTCAATGTAGAGAGATTCCCTAGCTTCAAGGACAGCTTTATTCTGGGCATGAGGATGGCATATCTTTGGTGTGTTGTTGAGCTCCTTAAGCTGAGTGTCTTCCGGGAATTTTTTCTGCTGAAGAGACACAGCTATCTGATTCACAGAGGAAGTCTCACTTGGCTCTCCAGTTTTTCCTGGGTGTGCTGTCGAGTTCAGAGTACAGGTTATCTCAGGTGTGCTAGAGTATGCAGATGCCATCACTGTTGATTTCCAGGCAAGCATCTCTGAGCTCTGACCTGAGACAGGCTGGCTGGACTCCACAGGGAAAGGCTGGGGATTACACCTCCCTGGCTGGAATGCACCTGTGGATTCTTCCATGTCTATGCAGGCTTCACAAATGGCTTGGGGACTCTTCACGTTCCTGCACTGTTGGGAGAAAAATCAACATCTGGCTAAACTAGGTATTCAGTGGTAGAGAATAAAGTTCTTGAGAATACTCAAACTCGGCGGACAGGCAGAACTTAAATGGTAGACACAAGAAGGCATAAAATGTTCTCTGGAGATCAGGGATTCACAACTTTAAGGGCTCTGATGAAGGTGGGATGGGCAAACAAAAGCTTCATTACTCTGGGATCTCCTTCTATAAAGCTAGGCCTGATATGCTCAGTACTTCTGAGTCTATGAATTCATAAGACTTATGTTTCCACATGTAGGCCCCCATACTTAGAAGACATGTTTAAATATCTCACCCCAGGCTCTTAGAGTTTAGAAGATGCTCTCATTAAGTAAACTCTTAGGAACTGTGTATGTTAGCTTGCCTCTGATTTACTTTATAAACAATATACAGTTACATGGATGCATTCATCAACTTTAGAAGAGAATGTGGAACAGGATTTGTTGGTGGGACTGGTGGGTTTTTACAGGAGCAGTAGGTCATGTGGGGTTTGTTTTGAATGAAGAGAGTGAATGAAAAAAAACTTGTGAGCTGATGAAACCTCTTGCTGTGGAGACTTATAGAGTACAAGAGGTTAATCTTTGTAATGGTGGATACAGAATCTGGTGTGATTATTTTTTTGCAATGCTACAATCTGTTGTGTCCTTTTGGTATGGGATCCCATCCATTTTCTCAAATATTATAGATAAATGCTAAGAGAGGGTTTCACTCTCAGCACACTGACAATAGGACCCAGTTACCTAGAATTGTGTCCACATAGTTCATGGATCCTGGATAGATCCTGATGGTGGAAAAAGGTTGATGAAATGAGACAAAAATCTTATTTTAAATTTTAAAAGCAAATAGTGAAAACCAATGATTAAGAAAGGAAGATGGAATGAAAGACAGAAAAAAACAAGAAAAGAAATAATACAAATGGAAAAATCACATCATCATCATGAGACACAACATGTAGTATTGGAACAAAAGTGAAGTTGTTTGGATGGATAGTTGCACTCTTAAAATTGATAAAAAAAAACTGTAAGATAGGAGATTAAAATTGCTTGCACCTTTTCACCAATTAGAAACCACTTGAAAAAAATACACTCTGGATTTGTGAAGGCATCATTCCGTAGGCATCACTTATTAAAACACATACAAGGTGTCCAGATCAACCTCCAGCCTCTCTTCTATCCCAGAGAAGTGGAAAATCATTCCTCCCATGATGATTTACAGGAAGTTACAGGACAACTCATTTTTACAGAAGACATTTATACTTCAATCTGGTCTCATAATCTTTATCTTTTGTCTCTAACCCTTGATTGCAGAAATTAAAAATACTTGCCATAATATAGGCCAAGGATTCTCTTTTTTTGTATTGCCATAACGCATAGCTGCAGGCTACTTCCTAATTAATACCATACCACATAACATATTCATTTTTTAAATAATTTATATTTTGATATTTATGATTTTCAACTAACAACATCTACAACAACAACAATTAGAATACTATGGTAAGACAATAAAATCAGTCACAACAATCCTAACTATCTCTTAAGATCAATGCCCTTGCCATTCAGCTGCATAAGGAAGAATTTTTAGAAAACAAAGTGGAGAAGAGCTTAAAACATGTAGGCACAGGGGAAATTTTTCTCAACAGAAAACAAATAGATTATACTCTAAGATCAACAATTGGGACCTCATAAAATTGGAAAGTTTCTGGAGGCTAAGCATATTATCAAGAAGACAATATGTCCAACAACAGATTGAGGAAGGATGTTTGATACTCCTGCAACTGATGGAGGGCTAATATACAACATATACAAAGAGCTCAGGAAGTTAGACTCCAGAGAATCAAATATTTATATATAAAACTGGTATACAGAGCCCAACAAAGAATTCTCAGCTGAGAAATTCCAAATAGCTATGAAGCACCCAAAGAAATTATAAATATGGCTAGTTATCAGGTAAATGTAAATCTAAACAACCCTGAGAATACACCTTATTTTAATTAGAATGGCTAAGGTCAAAAATCAGGTGACAGAAGATGCTGGCAAGAATGTGGAGAGAAAAGAAAACTTATTGAGTGTTGGTGGGATTGTGAGCTGGTACAACCACTCTGTAAAACAGTCTGGTGGTTTCGCAGAAAATTGAACATAGTGCTACCTGAAAACCCAGCTATTCCACTCCTAGACATATAGCCCAAAGACGTTCCAACATATGACAAGCACACATGCTCCACCATGTTCTAGCAGCCTTATTTATGATAGCCAGAAGCTGGAAGAAACACAGATGTTTAAAAAACAAATAATGTATAAAGAATGAATGGTACATTTATAAATTAGAAACAATGACTTTATGAAACACCTAGGCAAATATATGGGTCGAGATAATATCTTGAGTACCCCACGCACAAAAACACACACATGGAATGCCCTCACTGTGAAGAAAATACTAGCCACAGAACACTTTGAGTACCCCAGCAAAAATTGACAGACCTTATGATGTGCAAAGAAGAAGGAAGGCCAAAATGCCAAACCTCAGTCCTGTTTAGTAGAAAGAACAAAACACTTTAGATAGGAAATACAAGGTAAAATAGAGGAATAGCGAATAAAGAAAAATCATTCAGAGACTTCTTTATATGGGGATCCATGCCATATGAAGCCACCAATCCCTAGCTCTATTGGTGATGCACAAAGTGCTTAGAAGCAAGAAACATATAGAGATGCCTACTCTGGGACTCTGCCAGTGTTAAATGCATACAGCTGAGCATGTTAGCATCTAACCATCAGAGTGAACTTGGGGACCCCAATGAAGGTGCTAAAGAAAAGCCTCAAGGAGCTGAAAGGGGTTGCAACGGCATGGGAAAACAATGTGATCAACCAACTAAACCCTACACAACTCCCAGGTACTATAACACTGATCATTGAGAACACATTGAGAAAACTATGGTTACAGTTGCATATGTAGCTAAACCTAGCAGTGTCTGGCATTAATTTGAGAAGAGGTCTTTGGTCCAGGGAGAACATGTTTTCCCAATATAGGGAAATGCCAAAACACTGGGGTTCAGAGGGTTGGAAGGGAGCAAGGTGGAGGAAGAACATACCATTATAAATATCAAAACAAAGAGTATGTAATAAGAAAGGAAAAGAAGAACCAATAAGAAAGAAGAATTCCCATGTCGGGTCAGGGTCTGGTCATTGGCACTTTGCTACATGTTCCAGTCATCCACCTCTGTTCTGAGCAAATAGTGACATATCTTTGAAAACCATCCCTTAGTCAGACTATTAGACTCCACAAGAAACTGACTTTCTCAGATCAAAAAATTGCCCTCTCTCACCAGTGGTCATCTCCAACACTAAATGTACTGCCCACAGGTGTGGCAGATCAACTCCACAAGGAACAGTATTTTAAAATGTTGTTTCGACACCTGGCTTCACAATTTTTTTCTCCTATACTGCTCAAGCATTGTGCTAATCATTGTTGACATAGCCTTGTGTAGCCCCTTCCTCCTTCCCTGGGAATGATAGGACTCACAGGAATATGTTCTTAAGCATTCCAAGGCCAAGGCAAGGTGTGGCTCCCACCCTGTCTCTTAAGATACAACAGAAATACAGTAAAAACTCTAATTATGGGGCTTATAATTCCATTCCAAACAATTAAAAGAAAGTCCCAAATAAACTGTATATGGATTTTTTATGAAATTCTAAATTCATGCCTATAGCATAATTTAAGCTTGTGATAATTAAATAAATTTATGAAACCACAATAAAATTCACAGACCGTACGGAGATGAAGAAGGAATTATGGAAGCTTCATTCTAACTTAGAAGAAGGAACTTAGAAGACCTACTTAGAAGTAAGGACAGAGCCTTTCTGAAACCAACACAGATGCTTAGAGCCAGCCATCAGACTGAGAACTGGGACCCCATTGGAGGAGTTATGGAATGTCCTAAAAGAGTTGAAGAAGTTTGCAACCCCGTTGTAAGAACAATAATACCAACCAGCCTGACTGTCCAGAGCTCAAAGAGAATAAACCACCCACCAAAGAGCAAATATGGAGGAAGAAACCAAGGTTCCTGCTGCATGTAGCAGAACATGACCTTACTATTGATTTAAGGGGAAACCCTTGATCCAGTATAGACTCGATGACCTTGTGTAGGGAAACCTTAGGGTGGTGCGGTAGAACTATCATAGAAACAACTTGATGTTGATGGAATGAAGGTTTGTGTAGAGGAAACCAGGAAAGAACATATAGATGAAAGTTAAATGAATAAAATATCCCATAAAATAAAATGATGAAATTAATTTTTCTCTATATGTATATCAAAAAAGAATTTTTGGATGTACTTACGGTTCGAAGTCCTGTACACTCACAATGGCAAGCTGAGGATAAAAAGTCCAAAAGAATTTTAGTTTTGAGTATTGGAACACAGATTGGTACAGCTGGTCTAATCTAGAGGCTGGAAACTGGCACAGCTGGTGCCAGTACCAGTGTAGGGACAGACTTGTGAACAAGCTGAGGAGAAGCTGACAAATAGGCACTCCTTCCTGCATCCATGGACTTATATAGGCCTCCAGCGGAAGGTGTATCCTGGATTAAAGTATGTCTTCCTGTCACGTGTTCTTGGTCACCAACCAATTAACAAATTTCAACCAGTCACTATCTCACACGTGTGTCCATCTTGTGTAGATCTTTTGGCTTTCTAGGTATTTTCAAGTGGACAAAAAGGGGAAACTTGTTGGAAATCACAACCTTGTCCTCAGAAAAATGTGGTTTTTGTGTCCTAAAACACATTAAAAATAGGGGACAACATAGTGTATCATGATTTCGTTTCAGAAGATATTTACAGATGGATGAATACCTAAGTTTGACCAAGTGGACTTGCAAATGATCTCTTTCTTTTACTTACCTCCTGCATTTGCCAGGCTTCTCTAGAGGACCAACACTTTCACAGTGAATCTTTCTATATATGTAAGTAGACAGAGATTTAGTATAATGGCTTACAGGTTGAGATAGCTCAGCAACCCGTATCAAACAGAGCCTAGCTCCAATCACTAGACTACTCCAAATATGATGAGTGTTTCAAGGTTTTATATAAAAACAAGACCAGCAGTTCTGGATTATTTCCTCAACAAACCTGGTTAAAAAGTCAGTGTTTGCCTCAAAACTGTCAATGCAGAGGGAAGCAGATATTAAGTTTATGATATGACTCCCAGCATCACCCAATTATGTTAAAGGCCACAGTAGTATTCCAAGTAGATGTTTGTACCCATCCATTCTAATCGATGCTTTCTATAAAACATTGTTCCATTAGATATTTGGGGTTGCCCTACAATACAAACTATCCTGCCTTACAATTGTAAATGTGGTCATGAGATAGCTTGAATAAGGACCTAGCTGTGAGTTGCATCATATCAATCCTGTCTGGTTTTCGGGAGATCAAAAATATTTCCCTGGCACTATAGCTTCTTGAGTTCTCTTTGTACCATTGATACTAGGTCCAAATGGTAGTATGTGCCCTTTATCCCAACTCTCAGAAGACAAATTGGTAGATTTCTAAGTTCTAGGTCAGCCTGGGAATGAGCCAGTTCTACTTTAAAAAAAATATGATTTGGTCGAGGAATGATGACACATGCCTTAAATCCCAGAACTCTGTAATTGATCATTCAGATCCTTCAGTTGAAAATTACACAGAAAAGGCCAAGACAGCTAATACTAAACAGGGAATGACTTAATAGAATAAGGGAGACAAGTACCAGGCCCAGGAAGCAGAATCATTTGGGAGCAATGGCCTTGTACCTCTGGCTTTAGAGTCAAGATCCGAAGGGATTGCAGATTCTGGCTAGCTGGAGATAGGATATCAATGGAGATAAGAATAGACCATTTGACTATGAAGAAATATTCTGATAAGTGATTTCTGAGGACATAAAATTGCTGTGTTTCAGAATTAACTGAGTCTGTACCTAGCCCAACAGGGAAATTAATTATTTATAGGTATCACACAGGTGGTAATGATTTTTAAGGCATTTAAGGATCAAGGAGTTTTGATCTAACAATTCCTGCAGAAATTACACAATAACAGATCTTACTCAGCCAAATAGTTTCTTTGAATGCACACCCTAATACTGTTCACATCAATGATGCAGCTCATGTTTTTGAATATGCCTATATGATAGAGAGTAAAATAGAGTGACTCGGGAGTGTGAATATTAGCTGTGACTTTGTTGAAGTAGTTGTGGCTTTATTCAAGGTAGTGTTTCACTATCAGTGTGTGCTTTGATGATCCAATGCTGTGGCTCCACCCAATGCAGAATGAGAGGGCTCCCTTGGCTCCCTTTGTATCAAGCAGTAGAATAATCATCTCTGCCAACACCATGTCTGTCAGGATACATGATCCCATGCTTCTTACCATGAAGAAATGGACTGAACCTCTCAGACTGTTAACCAGCCCTAATTAAATGTTTGCCTTTACAAGAAATGACTTGTTCATAGTGTCTCTTCAGAGCAATAAAACCTTAACTAAAACTTATAGGTAATAAAATGTCAGAGACTACTGAAGGTTGGAATCATATGAAAAATGTGAAAGTATTTGAAATGTCTAAGGGACAATCTGAAATAAAGAAGTCTTGAAATAATACCATGGTTTTATAAACATGGTTCAATTTTATACTGTTAAATGAATTAGTATCCTTGAATTTAGTACACAAAATTGTATTGAATTATTGTTCAGAGAGTATGTGTACTTTGGAGAGGCAAGCTTAGTTAGTATATAAGTGGGTAAACAAAAAGAAAGTCCAAAAGGGAAAAGGAACTCCACAGGAAGACCAATAGAGTCTACTAATCTGGACTCCTGAGAGCGCTCACCAAAGAGCATGCACAGGCTGATCAAATCCCCATCCCCATGCACATATGTAGCAGATTCTTAGTCTCCACGTGGATCCCCCAACAACTGCATAAGGGACTGTACCTAAAGCTGTTGTCTGACTGGAAACTGTTTCCTTAGAATGTTACCTTGTCTGACCTCAATGAAAAAAGATGGGCCTAATCCTAATGAGATAAGATTAGATGTGCTAGTGTGGTTGGATTCCCATGGAGCCCTCCCCCTGTGAGAGGAAAGGGGAGTTGGTGGGAGAGGGAATCTGTAAGGAAGTGACAAATGAGCAGTGTTTGGGATACAAGTAAATAAATAAAAAAATTAAAAATAAAAAAAATATAGTGATAATGTATTAAAACAAGGGGTACATAATCACTGTCCTTCAGGCAGCAGTAAATGCTCTGGCCAGATGATTCTAGAAATAGAGACAAGAATAAAGGGACCACGGGGAAAACTGATGCTGTTATGCTGGAGCAAAAAAATTAGAGTTGATTAAGAAGAGACCAGCTTAGAGTCAGCCTCCAGTGCTACAAAATCAGAGCTGGAAAAATGGCACAAGCCCTTTGTCATGGCACAGAAGACAATAGGTGAAGCCAAACTAATGACATAAGGAGCTGGGCATAATTTCTTCCCCAGGGTATTTTACTTCCCCTTCTAAGAATGACTGAAGCATCCACATTTAGGTCTTCCTTCTTATCGAGGTTCATATGATCTGTGAGATATATTTTGGGTCTTCAAAACATTTGGGCTGATATCCCTTTATCAGTGAGTGCATACCATGTGTGTTTTTTTGTGAAGGGGTTACCTCACTCAGGAGGATATTTTCTAGTTCCTTCCATTTGCCTAAAAGTTTCATATAGTCGGTGTTTTGAATAGCTCTGTAGTGCATCATTGAGTAAATGTTCCATGTATTTGTTGTATGCATACCTCTTTTGAAGGACATCTGGGTTCTTTCCAGCTCATGGCTTTTATAAATATGGCTGATATGAACAAATAGGGATACATCCTGTTATGGTTTACATACACTTGGCAAAGGCAGTGGCACTTGGAATGTGTGGCTTTATTGGAGTAAGTGTGTCATTGTGGAGATGGACTTTGAGACCCTCCTCCTATCTATGAGAGGAGACCAAGTCTGTTCCTATCTCCCTTTGGGTGAAAATATAGAACTCTCAACTCCTCATGCACTTTGCATGCCTGGACTTGCCATGTTCCTGCCTTGATAATGAACTGAATCATTGAACCTACAAAGTAATCCCAACTAAATGTTATGTGTAAGACATGCCTTGGTCATGGTGTCTGTTGAAAGCAGTGAAACCTTAAGACAGAAGATGGCACCAGGAGTGGGTTATTGCTTTGAAAGGCCTTATCATTCATTTGTTTGGAAAAATGTGGATTTTGGTATTTTGGTTTAAAGAGTACTTTAATTCTTTAAATGGGGTTTAATAAACTATGCTTGAAGGGATATGGAAGACTTTGTTGGTGAGGGTGATCTGAACTGTTCAGACCTGGCCCAAGATCATGTGGTCTATTTCAGTGCAGAATTTCAGTCTGTGGCCTAAACATTGGTTTTCAGGTAGTTGGGTGGAAAAATTCTTAAGCAGTGAAGGAGTTACAAAATAGGCATGTAGTGATAATGTAATACAACAAGGGGCCAGATTCAATCTCCTGCAAGCAGCATAACTCAGCAGCTTTAAGCCTGGGTCTCTGGCTTTATGATCAAGGGAATGAGGCTACCCAGACAATTGATGCTGTTTATCTGCAGCTAAAAAATTAGGGATGATTAAGAACAGGCCAGCATCACTGTGGTAAAATCTTCTGAAAAGTATTTTTGGAGAGCAGAAAGAATCTGTGTTCCTGAGAAATGGAAAGTTGCACCTCACACTGCAGCTGTACTTAGTAATATGTAAGAATCCCCCATGTGCTCCTGGTTTTGAAGGGGCCATGAAGAAATCTTGAGGCTTGTTACTATGAGAGGCCATTGAAAGCAAAGGGATTGTGGAAAATACAGCTTATCAGCTGTAAAAGTTTTCTGGTGGAATTCTTTGAGTCACATAAGTATACTATCATATCATCAACAAATAGTGATATTTGACATCTTGTTTTCTAATTTACATCCATTTGACTGAATTTGTGGTATGATTGCTCTTGTTAAGATTTCCAGTACTCCATTACAGAAGAAGAGTAATAGAAGTGTGGGCAGACTTGTCGAGTATCTTATTTTAGTGTGATTGCTTCAACATTCTCCCTATTTAGATTAATATTGGCTGCTCATTTGCAGTATATTGCTTTTACTATTTTTAAGGATGAGCCTAAAGTTCCAGATATTTCCAAACCATTAACATGAAATGGTGTTTTATTTTCTCAAGTTACTTCTAAGCATCTAAAGAGATCTTTATATGGTTTATTTATTTGATTTTTTTTTTGGTTGATTATTTGATGGATTTTCATATATTGAACTCTCCCTGTATCCCTGGGATGAACTTTACTTGATCATGTATAAGGATCATATGTTGTGTTCTAGTATTCTTTTTACAAGAATTCGATTGAATATTTTCACTGCTGTTCATGAAGGAATATTGTCTGACACTTTCTTTCTTTCTTTGTAGGGTCTCTGTGTGATTTAAGAATTAGAGTAATTTTGGCTTCAAAGAATGAGTTGTGTAGTGTTCCTTCTCTTTCTATTTCTTGAAATAGTGTCGACAGTATTGGTATCAGTTCTTCTCTGAATGTCTGATAAAATATGGCACTGAAACCTTTGGCTTTTCTAAAACTAGTGATTTTAGTCATTTTATTTGAGATGCAATTCATAAAAACAAGTTTGAGGGAGGAGGAAAGGGGAGTAAAGGGGAGGATATAAGGTTAGAAATGTAAATGTTCAGAATATCCAATAAAATTTTAAAAATTTCAAACATAACAATTTTTTTTTCTTAAAAAATTTTATTAAATTGCAAAGCAGAACTTGAACACAAATTTAAATATCAGTAACAAAGTCACAAAAGGGTTGCAAAATGTCTGTAATGGGAGGATTATATATCCTTATAACTAAGTCACCCATCCATGCCTACATTAGTACATTAGATAAATCTACAAGTCAGCAGCCCATCGAGGAGCTATCAGTTCCATTATTGGATCTTTCCTGTTACAAAAACTTGCTAATATTTTGGGTAATAGCTCTTTATCAGATGGAAACTACAAACTAAACTTTTAAAATTTGTTAAAGAATGACTAAAATACTGTAAATAATTTGGTTTCAAAAACTCTGGGTATACAACTGAGATAAAACACTAAGAATTATACTTATCGCATTGACAAAACTTTTTTATATTTACGATTTTGGTATTAATATACTCTCAATTAAATTTCCAAAAGTCCATCTCATCATACAAATAAACTTTGAGACCAACCTTTCACTGGTCTCACAATCCACTCACATTAGACTAAATTCACTTTCATTCATGTGCCAAATTTGCACCTGTGGGGCAGATGTAGCACACATTTATAGGGAATATATAGGGTGTTGGTTATTCCTTTTTATCCAGTTTTCATTCCTATTTCTATCTTTCCTCAAGTCTTTTTTTCTTTTCCTTTTTTTCTACTTCTCACACACCAGCATCTCTATCTTTACAACACCAAATGGAATATTTCATGTAATAGAGAGATTTTGTTTAAGATTTACTCAATTTTAAATTTATTTTCTAAATAAACACAGATAGAAGAACAAATGTTAAGGATTTTTACATAAATGTATAAGAATATATTTTAGTAAGTGCTTTGCTTTTTTTAAGGTTTGATATTCTGCATTAAGGTCTTAATAGTTACAATGAGCAAATGTCCATGTAAATCAGGATGTAACCCAGAAGTAGTCAAAGTTTTCTTTGTGTGTGAGGATTGAGTATAATGTTTTTTTTTTTTTTTCTTGAATTTCACAGTCTGTGAGTTTTTTCTGGGGTAGGCTGAGCTTTCTAGGGTTAGTATCCCATTATCAATGACTGCATATTATGTCTGTTCTTTTGTGACTGGGTTATCTCACTCATGATGCTATTCTCTAGATGCAACCATTTTCTTAATAATTTGGTTAAGTCGTTGTTTCTGATAGCTGAGTAGTACTTCATTGATTAAATGTACCACAATTTTTGTATCCATTCATCTCCTAAAGGGCATCTGGGTTCTTTCCAGATTCTGGCTAACATAAATAGTGCTGCTATGAACATTGTGGTGCATGCGTCTTTGTTGTATATTGGAGTGTCCCTGGGGTATATGCCCAGAACTGGAATAGCTGGATTTTCAGGTAGTACTATGTCCAGTTTTCTGAGGAATCGCCTGACTGATTTCCAGAGTTGTTTTATCAGTTTACAACCCCACCAACAGTGGAAAAGTGTTTCTCTTTCTGCACAGCCTCTCCTGCATCTGTTGTCATCTGACTTTTGAATCTTGGCCAATCTGACTGGTGTGATGTGGAATCACAGGGTTGTTATGATTTGAATTTGCCTGATGGCTATGGATGTCCAGCACATCCTAGATGTTTCTCAGTTATTGGATTTTCCTCAATTGAGAACATTTTGTTTAGCTCTGTACTGCATTGTTAATAGGGTTGTTGGATTATCTGGTGTCTAGCTTTTTCTGTTCTTTGTATACCTTGGATATTAGGCCTCTATCTGATGTGGAGTTGGTTGTGATCTTTTCCCATTCTGTTGGCTGCAGTTTTGTTTTCTTGACACTGTCCTAAGCCTTACAGAAACTTGCAATCTCATTAAGTTTCATTTGTTAATCTTTGACCTTAGAGCAGGGGCCATTGGTGTTTTGTTCAGAAAATTATTTTCCTATGCCTAAGTATTCTAAGTTTTTCCCTATTTTCTCATCTAATAGTTTCAGTGTATCTGGTTTAATGTGGATATATTTGATCCACTTACACTTAAGCTTTGTACAAGGAGATAAGAAAGGGTCTATTTTCTTTCTTCTGCATGCTGAATGCCAGTTGGACCAATACCATTTGTTGAATAAGCTGTCATTTTTCCATTGAATTTTTACAGGTCCTTGGTCAAAATCAGGTGACCCTATATATGGGGCCTCATTATGGGGTCTTCTATTCTATTCCATTGATCTATGTGCCTATTTCTGTACCAGTCCCACACAGTTTTCATCAGAATTGCCTTGTACTATAGCTTGAGGTCAGGGAAAGTGATTCTCGCAGATATTTTCTTGTTTTTGAGGATGGATTTCGCTTTTCTAAGTCTTTTGTTTTTCCAGGTGAAATCGCACATTTCTCTTTCCAACTCAATAAAGAACTACATTAGAATTTTGATGGGGATATCATTGAATCTGTAGATTGCTTTTGGTAAGATGGTCATTTTTAGAATGTTGATCCTTCCATTCCATGAGCATGGGAGAACTTTCCATTTTCTGAGACTTTCCTTGATATCCTTCTTTAGAGGTTTGAAGTTCTTGTCATACAGGTCCTTCACTTACTTAGTTGGAGGCACACCAAAGTATTTCTTCGTTTTTGTGACTATTGTAGAGGATATCTGTTGCCTAATTTTTCTCTCCACATGTTTGTCCTTTGAATACAGGATGGCTACTGATTTGTTTGAAGTAATTTAATATCCAGCCACTTTGCTGAATGTTTATCAGCTGTAGTAGTTCTCTGGTGGAATTTGTGGGATCACTTACCTAAACTATCATGTCATCTGCAAAAAGTTTTTAGCTTCTGAATGTGACAGTTTACGTTTCACAGAAAACCCTTCATTATTTATAGCTTCAATGTATCTTCAGTTGATTAAAATGATATCAACAATCCTCTCTTATTAGTAAAAATCTCAAATGGCAAGCAATAGATAAGAAAGTATCATAGTTTGGTATAGTGTCAATACTTAGAGTCAGGTTACTCTGTAGGAGATAACTCTGTAGTTCTTCTCTTGACGAAGATGGGAAGGCAGAGGCAGATGTAGAGGCAAAAGTGGGTGCACAAGGTACAGAAGCTATGCATTCAGTACATGATTTTGGTCCCTTTTTCACAACATGGTTATTTTCTTGTACATTTAAGTAGTTAGGCTTTTGATAAAACACAGTGCTACACAATATGTGTGTGTATATATATATATATGTATATGTAAGAAATTTGCTAAAGATTTTTCTTAAATTTTCAAAAATATCTGTAATTTTAATATAAAGTCTCTTCATGTGCACATTTTCATAAACTAATATATACATAGAACATTAGTTCAGAGATGCTCCTGTTAAGCTTTAGTATTACCTAGATCTGACATTGTCTTTATAAATACTCAGTGAAGCAAACAAAGATACTCTAACTTTTGGATCATATCCAAGATTATGTAGAAAGAACAAAAGCAGCAATCCATAGAAGACAGTGAGGTGAGCCCTTTACTATCTTTTGCTTTTCGTTTTAGATGTTTGAAAAACTCTGGAAGCAGACATGAGGTTATCTGTATATTGTCCAAGAACTTGATTTTCTGATTTTAGCTTCAGGTTTACTTCCTCAACTGCATCTACTCTTGCAGAAAGATTTTCAAGTTTGTGTTGTAGTTCAAACTCTTGATTGAGAAGTGGAGTCTTTCTTCCAGTTCCACCTGATTTTCAGCATAAACTGCGTCCATATCAGCATTCATCACCTTGGGAACATACATTGAGCTCTTGAAAACAAACTCCTTAGTGATGGGTCTTGCATCTGCAGCACATGGAGGAGGTGGGATAGGTAGCCAACTTACATTATATTAAAGAGGAAAAGTTCAGTATACAGTGTATGGAACTTAGATTTAAAAATCTGGCATTGAAAAGGGATCAGTTGAGATTTCCCTATGCAAATAAATAGATGTGAGGATCACATGGTCCACTTTGAAATTCTAAATGTTAGTTTGTTTGTTCATTTGTTTGTAATCTTCAGGCAACAGTAAAATCTACTTGTTGACAGAGGTGTCCATAGAAACAATAAATCAATTTCAGAGAAGATATTTTTTGAACAGTCAGTTTGTACTGGTGAATAATGCTTGGGAGTGAGACTTCAGATGCTGCTTGAGGTAACAGGTTCTGGAATAGCTTTTGTTGCAGAGGGGACAAGCATGGGGCCTCTCACCACTGTGCTTTTTTATGTGTCTCTTTAGATCTGTTGAACGGTAGAATGTCCATTTGCAGCCAGGCACATTGCACTCATAACTCCTCTTTCCAGTGTGTTTCTTCATGTGGTCTTTGAGGTGGTGAGCCTTTGTGTAAGATTTCCCACAATCTGGG
The DNA here is from genome assembly GCF_963924665.1 of Micromys minutus. NCBI lineage: Eukaryota > Metazoa > Chordata > Mammalia > Rodentia > Muridae > Micromys > Micromys minutus. Next base: position 106,665,758 of record NC_137970.1, on the reverse strand, counting down.
TAGGAACATGAGTAGCGCTTCAAAGGTTGAGGGTTGATTGGAGAGACAGGGCTCAGTGTCTGCAAGTCTGCGTTCAACTCTGGACCCTTTCCTTGAACCAAATCAGAAGCTGAAGAGCTTGCCTGGGGTTGTCTTTGAACAGAAGGGTAACTTGAAGGATTTGAGGATTCACCTACATATGGGGCTTGGTTACTAAGTAATGTCACATGATGATCAAGGCTTTGCACAACATTGGGTGTTCCATTGCTACTTGGGTAGACATTAGGTTCAAGAGAGGTTCTCAAATGATCCAAGGAGAATGACTCTTCAGAACTTGGAATTCTCTCTGGATGCCAAGCTAAGTGTTCTTGTATAGGACATGAAGTCACCTGAGGATCAAGTTTTTCTTCCACATCAGGTGTTCCATTCACACTTGGGGAAGCATCAGAATCAAGAAAGGCCATTATGTCATCCAAGAAGAAAGACTCTTCAGAAAGGGGACTTGTCTCTGGGTGCCAAGCCAGGTTGACTTGGTTAGTAAGTGAAGTCACTTGAGGATCAAGGCTTTCTTCAACTTTGGATGTTCCATGCAAACTTCGGGAAGCATCAGAATCAAGAAAGGCAATTATGTCATCCAAAAAGAAAGACTCTTCAGAACTGGGACTTGCCTCTGGGTGACAATCTAGGTTGGCTGGGTTACTAAGTGAGGTCACCTGAGGAACAAGGTTTTCTTCAACATTGGGGGATCCATTCAAACTTGAGGAAGCATCAGAATCAGGAAAGGCTATTATCTCATCCAAGAAAAAAGACTCTTCAGAACTGGGACTTGTCTCTGGATGACAAGCTTGTTTTTCTGGATTACTAAGTGAAGTCACCTGAGCATTTTGGCTTTCTTCACTACTGGTAGCTCCATTCAGATTTAGGGAAGCATTAGAATCAGGAAAGGCTATTATCTCAACCAAGGAGAATGTCTCTTCAGGACTGGGACTTGTCTCTGGGTGACAAGCTAGGTGGTCTTCCTTACTAAGTGAAATCACCTGAGCATTTTGGCTTTCTTCAATACTAGTAGTTCCATTCAGATTTAGGGAAGCATTAGAATCAGGAAAGGCTATTATCTCATCCAAGGAGAATGTCTCTTCAGGACTGGGACTTGTCTTTGGGTGACAAACTAGGTGGTCTTCCTTACTAAGTGAAGTCACCTGAGGATCAATGCTTTTTTCAACATTAGGTTTTCCATTCAAACTTGGATGGATATTTGGATTCACAGAAGTCCTCATTAGATCCAAGGAATATAACTCTTTAGAACTGGGACTTGTCTCTGGATCCCAAGCTATGTGGTCTTGATTACAAAATGAATTCACCTGAGGATCCAGCCTTTTTTCAACATTTGGTGTTCCATTCAGACATGGGTAGACATTTGGATCAGAGGACCTCATCGGATGCAAGTAGCATGACACTTTAGAACTGGGATAATTCTGTGGATGCCAAGTCATATTTTCTTCTGCATTGGATGTTGCCCTCTTAGACCCATGACAATTTGGGCCAAAACTGGTGTTTGGCATCTGAAAACCATAGAAAGTCTGGCCACCAATTGGATTTGTCACCCAGTGACTGACCATCAAATTCTGATCACATCTGTGTCCTGATAACTGATACCCAGAGAGAAAGTGCTCACCACAGACCAGGTTATCCTGACCTCTGTAGACATTCTGACCACGGAAGGATGTCTTCTGGTAGTAGAGCTTCATGTGGTCATGGTTATCTCTCACCGGAGGCTCATAAAAAGCCTGATATTCATTAGAAGGTATCATCAGATCTGCATTGAATCTATTATTAGCTACTAAATCCCTCTGCTGATACCTAAAAGAACTCTGTTCAGAAAAATAGTCCAGGGAGCGATCTACATTTGAATTCTGGTCTGCATGGCTTCCAGAAGGAGCAGCATGATGATTACCAAAGGGAATCCTCTCACTGTCATTCAAGGCTGTATTTTGGATCCCAAGAGTCTTGTCAAAGTTGACTGTCCTCATCCAGTGTCCTTCAATGTAGAGAGATTCCCTAGCTTCAAGGACAGCTTTATTCTGGGCATGAGGATGGCATATCTTTGGTGTGTTGTTGAGCTCCTTAAGCTGAGTGTCTTCCGGGAATTTTTTCTGCTTAAGAGACACAGCTTTCTGATTCACAGAGGAAGTCTCACTTGGCTCTCCAGTTTTTCCTGGGTGTGCTATCGAGTTCAGAGTACAGGTTATCTCAGGTGTGCTAGAGTATGCAGATGCCATCACTGTTGGTTTCCAGGCAAGCATCTCTGAGCTCTGACCTGAGACAGTCTGGCTGGACTCCACAGGGAAAGGCTGAGGATTACACCTCCCTGGCTGGAATGCACCTGTGGATTCTTCCATGTCTATGCAGGCTTCACATATGGCCTGGGGACTCTTCAAGTTCCTGCACTGTTGGGAGAAAAATCAACATCTGGCTAAACTAGGTATTCAGTGGTAGAGATTAAAGTTCTTGAGAATACTCAAACTCGGCAGACAGGCAGAACTTAAATGGTAGACACAAGAAGGCATAAAATGTTCTCTGGAGATCAGGGATTCACAACTTTAAGGGCTCTGATGAAGGTGGGATGGGCAAACAAAAGCTTCATTACTCTGGGATCTCCTTTTATAAATCTAGGCCTGATATGCTCAGTACTTCTGAGTCTATGATTTCATAAGACTTATGTTTCCACATGTAGGCCCCCATACTTAGAAGACATGTTTAAATATCTCACCCCAGGCTCTTAGAGTTTAGAAGATGCTCTCATTAAGTAAACTCTTAGGAACTGTGTATGTTAGCTTGCCTCAGATTTACTTTATAAACAATATACAGTTACATGGTTGCATTCATCAACTTTAGAAGAGAATGTGGAACAGCATTTGTTGGTGGGACTGGTGGGTTTTTACAGGAGCAGTAGGTCATGTGGGGTTTGTTTTGAATGAAGAGAGTGAATGAAAAAAAAAACTTGTGAGCTGATGAAACCTCTTGCTGTGGAGACTTATAGAGTACAAGAGGTTAATCTTTGTAATGGTGGATACAGAATCTGGTGTGATTATTTTTTTGCAATGCTACAATCTGTTGTGTCCTTTTGGTATGGGATCCCATCCATTTTCTCAAATATTATAGATAAATGCTAAGAGAGGGTTTCACTCTCAGCACACTGACAATAGGACCCAGTTACCTAGAATTGTGTCCACATAGTTCATGGATCCTGGATAGATCCTGATGGTGGTAAAGGTTGATGAAATGAGACAAAAATCTTATTTTAAATTTTAAAAGCAAATAGTGAAAACCAATGTTTAAGAAAGGAAGATGGAATGAAAGACAGAAAAAAACAAGAAAAGAAATAATACAAATGGAAAAATCACATCATCATCATGAGACACAACATGTAGTATTGGAACAAAAGTGAAGTTGTTTGGATGGATAGTTGCACTCTTAAAATTGATAAAAAAACTGTAAGATAGGAGATTAAAATTGCTTGCACCTTTTCACCAATTAGAAACCACTTGAAAAAAATACACTCTGGATTTGTGAAGGCATCATTCCGTAGGCATCACTTATTAAAACACATACAAGGTGTCCAGATCAACATCCAGCCTCTCTTCTATCCCAGAGAAGTGGAAAATCATTCCTCCCATGATGATTTACAGGAAGTTACAGGACAACTCATTTTTACAGAAGACATTTATACTTCAATCTGGTCTCATAATCTTTATGTTTTGTCTCTAACCCTTGATTGCAGAAATTAAAAATACTTGCCATAATATAGGCCAAGGATTCTCTTTTTTTGTATTGCCATAACGCATAGCTGCAGACTACTTCCTAATTAATACCATACCACATAACATATTCAGTTTTTAAATAATTTATATTTTGATATTTATGATTTTCAACTAACAACATCTACAACAACAACAATTAGAATACTATGGTAAGACAATAAAATCAGTCACAACAATCCTAACTATCTCTTAAGATCAATGCCCTTGCCATTCAGCTGCATAAGGAAGAATTTTTAGAAAACAAAGTGGAGAAGAGCTTAAAACATGTAGGCACAGGGGAAAGTTTTCTCAACAGAAAACAAATAGATTATACTCTAAGATCAAGAATCAACAATTGGGACCTCATAAAATTGGAAAGTTTCTGGAGGCTAAGCATATTATCAAGAAGACAATATGTCCAACAACAGATTGAGGAAGGATGTTTGATACTCCTGCAACTGATGGAGGGCTAATATACAACATATACAAAGAGCTCAGGAAGTTAGACTCCAGAGAATCAAATATTTATATATAAAACTGGTATACAGAGCCCAACAAAGAATTCTCAGCTGAGAAATTCCAAATAGCTTTGAAGCACCCAAGAAATTATAAATATGGCTAGTTATCAGGTAAATGTAAATCTAAACAACCCTGAGAATACACCTTATTTTAATTAGAATGGCTAAGGTCAAAAATCAGGTGACAGAAGATGCTGGCAAGAATGTGGAGAGAAAAGAAAACTTCTTGAGTGTTGGTGGGATTGTGAGCTGGTACAACCACTCTGTAAAACAGTCTGATGGTTTCGCAGAAAATTGAACATAGTGCTACCTGAAAACCCAGCTATTCCACTCCTAGACATATAGCCCAAAGACGTTCCAACATATGACAAGCACACATGCTCCTCCATGTTCTAGCAGCCTTATTTATGATAGCCAGAAGCTGGAAGAAACACAGATGTTTAAAAAACAAATAATGTATAAAGAATGAATGGTACATTTATAAATTAGAAACAATGACTTTATGAAACACCTAGGCAAATATATGGGTCGAGATAATATCCTGAGTACCCCACTCACAAAAACACACACATGGAATGCCCTCACTGTGAAGAAAATACTAGCCACAGAACACTTTGAGTACCCCAGCAAAAATTGACAGACCTTATGATGTGCAAAGAAGAAGGAAGGCCAAAATGCCAAACCTCAGTCCTGTTTAGTAGAAAGAACAAAACACTTTAGATAGGAAATACAAGGTAAAATAGAGGAATAGGGAATAAAGAAAAATCATTCAGAGACTTCTTTATATGGGGATCCATGCCATATGAAGCCACCAATCCCTAGCTCTATTGCTGATGCACAAAGTGCTTAGAAGCAAGAAACATATAGAGATGCCTACTCTGGGACTCTGCCAGTGTTAAATGCATACAGCTGAGCATGTTAGCATCTAACCATCAGAGTGAACTTGGGGACCCCAATGAAGGTGCTAAAGAAAAGCCTCAAGGAGCTGAAAGGGGTTGCAACTGCATGGGAAAACAATGTGATCAACCAACTAAACCCTACACAACCCCCAGGTACTATAACACAGATCATTGAGAACACATTGAGAAAACTATGGTTATAGTTACATATGTAGCTGAACCTAGCAGTGTCTGGCATTAATTTGAGAAGAGGTCTTTGGTCCAGGGAGAACATGTTTCCCCAATATAGGGAAATGCCAAAACACTGGGGTTCAGAGGGTTGGAAGGGAGCAAGGTGGAGGAAGAGCATACCATTATAAATATCAAAACAAAGAGTATGTAATAAGAAAGGAAAAGAAGAACCAATAAGAAAGAAGAATTCCCATGTCGGGTCAGGGTCTGGTCATTGGCACTTTGCTACATGTTCCAGTCATCCACCTCTGTTCTGAGCAAATAGTGACATATCTTTGAAAACCATCCCTTAGTCAGACTATTAGACTCCACAAGAAACTGACTTTCTCAGATCAACAAATTGCCCTCTCTCACCAGTGGTCATCTCCAACTCTAAATGTACTGCCCACAGGTGTGGCAGATCAACTCCACAAGGAACAGTATTTTAAAATGTTGTTTCGACACCTGGCTTCACAATTTTTTTTCTCCTATACTGCTCAAGCATTGTGCTAATCATTGTTGACATAGCCTTGTGTAGCCCCTTCCTTCTTCCTTGGGAATGATAGGACTCACAGGAATATGTTCTTAAGCATTCCAAGGCCAAGGCAAGGGGTGGCTCCCACCCTGTCTCTTAAGATACAACAGAAATACCGTAAAAACTCTAATTATGGGGCTTATAATTCCATTCCAAACAATTAAAAGAAAGTCCCAAATAAACTGTATATGGATTTTTTATGATTCTAAATTCATGCCTATAGCATAATTTAAGCTTGTGATCATTAAATAAATTTATGAAACCACAATAAAATTCACAGACCGTATGGAGATGAAGAAGGAATTATGGAAGCTTCATTCTAACTTAGAAGAAGGAACTTAGAAGACCTAATTAGAAGTAAGGACAGAGCCTTTCTGAAACCAACACAGATGCTTATAGCCAGCCATAAGACTGAGTACTGGGACCCCATTGGAGGAGTTATGGAATGTCCTAAAAGAGTTGAAGAAGTTTGCAACCCCGTTGTAAGAACAATAATACCAACCAGCCTGACTGTCCTGAGCTCAAAGGGAATAAACCACCCACCAAAGAGCAAATATGGAGGAAGAAACCAAGGTTCGTGCTGCATGTAGCAGAACATGACTTTACTATTGATTTAAGGGGAAACCCTTGATCCAGTATAGACTCGATGACCTTGTGTAGGGAAACCTTAGGGTGGTGAGGTAGAACTCTCATAGAAACAACTTGATGTTGATGGAATGAAGGTTTGTGTAGAGGAAACCAGGAAAGAACATATAGATGAAAGTTAAATGAATAAAATATCCCATAAAATAAAATGAGGAAATTAATTTTTCTCTATATGTATGTCAAAAAAAGAATTTTTGGATGTACTTACAGTTCGAAGTCCTGTACACTCACAATTGCAAGCTGAGGATGAAAAGTCCAAAAGAATGGTAGTTTTGAGTATTGGAACACAGATTGGTACAGCTGGTCTAATCTAGAGGCTGGAAACTGGAACAGCTGGAGCCAGTACCAGTTAGGGACAGACTTGTGAACAAGCTGAGGACAAGCTGACAAATAGGCACTCCTTCCTGCATCCATGGACTTATATAGGCCTCCAGCGGAAGGTATATCCTGGATTAAAGTATGTCTTCCTGTCACGTGTTCTTGGTCACCAACCAATTAACAAATTTCAACCAGTCACTATCTCACACGTGTGTCCATCTTGTGTAGATCTTTTGGCTTTCTAGGTATTTTCAAGTGGACAAAAAGGGGAAACTTGTTGGAAATCACAACCTTGTCCTCAGAAAAATGTGGTTTTCGTGTCCTAAAACACATTAAAAATAGGGGACAACATAGTGTATCATGATTTCGTTTCAGAAGATATTTACAGATGGATGAATACCTAAGTTTGACCAAGTGGACTTGAAAATGATCTCTTTCTTTTACTTACCTCCTGCATTTGCCAGGCTTCTCTAGAGGACCAACACTTTCACAGTGAATCTTTCTATATATGTAAGTAGAGAGAGATTTAGTATAATGGCTTACAGGTTGAGGTTGCTCAGCAACCCATATCAAACAGAGCCTAGCTCCAATCACTAGACTACTCCAAATATGATGAGTGTTTCAAGGTTTTATATAAAAACAAGACCAGCAGTTCTGGATTATTTCCCCAACAAACCTGGTTACAAAGTCAGTGTTTGCCTCAAAACTGTCAATGCAGAGGGAAGCAGATATTAAGTTTATGATATGACTCCCAGCATCACCCAATTATGTTAAAGGCCACAGTAGTATTCCAAGTAGATGTTTGTACCCATCCATTCTAATCGATGCTTTCTATAAAACATTGTTCCAGTAGATATTTGGGGTTGCCCTACAATACAAACTATCCTGCTTTACAATTGTAAATGTGGTCATGAGATAGCTTGAATAAGGACCTAGCTGTGAGTTGCATCATATCAATCCTGTCTGGTTTTCCGGAGATCACAAATATTTCCCTGGCACTATAGCTTCTTGAGTTCTCTTTGTACCTCTGATACTAGGTTCAAATGGTAGTATGTGCCATTTATCCCAACTATCAGGAGACAAATTGGTAGATTTCTAAGTTCTAGGTCAGCATGGGAATGAGCCAGTTTTACTTTAAAAAAAATATGATTTGGTCGAGGAATGATGACACATGCCTTAAATCCCAGAACCCTGTAATTGATCATTCAGATCCTTCAGTTGAAAATTACACAGAAAAGGCCAAGACAGCTAATACTAAACAGGGAATGACTTAATAGAATAAGGGAGACAAGTACCAGGCCAAGGAAGCAGAATCATTTGGGAGACAATGGCCTTGTACCTCTGGCTTTAGAGTCAAGATCCGAAGGGATTGCAGATTCTGGTTAGCTGGAGATAGGATATCAATGGACACAAGAATAGACCATTTGACTATGAAGAAATATTCTGATAAGTGATTTCTGAGGACATAAAATTGTTGTGTTCCAGAATTAACTGAGTCTGTACCTAGCCCTACAGGGAAATTAATTATTTATAGGTATCACACAGGTGGTAATGATTTTTAAGGCATTTAAGGATCAAGGAGTTTTGATCCAACAATTCCTGCAGAAATTACACAAACACAGATCTTACTCAGCCAAATAGTTACTTTGAATGCACACCCTAATACTGTTCACATCAATGATGCAGCTCATGTTTTTGAATATGCCTATATGATAGAGAGTAGAATAGAGTGACTCGGGAGTGTGAATATTAGCTGTGACTTTGTTGAAGTAGTTGTGGCTTTATTCAAGGTAGTGTTTCACTATCAGTGTGTGCTTTGATGATCCAATGCTGTGGCTCCACCCAATGCAGAATGAGAGGGCTCCCTTGGATCCCTTTGTATCAAGCAGTAGAATAATCATCTCTGCCTACACCATGTCTGTCATGCTACATGATCGCATGCTTCTTACCATGAAAAAATGGACTGAACCTCTCAGACTGTTAACCAGCCCTAATTAAATGTTTGCCTTTACAAGAAATGACTTGTTCATAGTGTCTCTTCAGAGCAATAAAACCTTAACTAAAACTTATAGGTAATTAAATGTCAGAGACTACTGAAGGTTGGAATCATATGAAAAATGTGAAAGTATTTGAAATGCCTAAGGGACAATCTGAAATAAAGCAGTCTTGAAATAATACCATGGTTTTATAACCATGGTTCAATTTTATACTGTTAAATGAATTAGTATCCTTGAATTTAGTACACAAAATTGTATTGAATTATTGTTCAGAGAGTATGTGTACTTTGGAGAGGCAAGCTTAGGTAGTATATAAGTGGGTAAACAAAAAGAACATCCAAAATGGAAAAGGAACTCCACAGGAAGACCAATAGAGTCTACTAATCTGGACTCCTGAGAGCTCTCACCAAAGAGCATGCACAGGCTGATCAAATCCCCATCCCCATGCACATATGTAGCAGATTCTTAGTCTCCACGTGGATCCCCCAACAACTGCATAAGGGACTGTACCTAAAGCTGTTGTCTGACTGGAATCTGTTTCCTTAGAAGGTTACCTTGTCTGACCTCAATGAAAAAGGATGGGCCTAATCCTCATGGGATAAGATTAGATGTGCTAGTGTGGTTGGATTCCCACGGAGCCCTCCCCCTGTGAGAGGAAAGGGGAGTTGGTGGGAGAGGGACTCTGTAAGGAAGTGACAAATGAGCAGTGTTTGGGATACAAGTAAATAAATAAAAAAATTAAAAATAAAAAAATATAGTGATAATGTATTAAAACAAGGGGTACATAATCACTGTCTTCAGGCAGCAGTAAATGCTCTGGCCAGATGATTCTAGAAATAGAGACAAGAATAAAGGGACCACGGGGAAAACTGATGCTGTTATGCTGGATGAAAAAAATTAGAGTTGATTAAGAAGAGTCCAGCTTAGAGTCAGCCTCGAGTGCTACAAAGATCAGAGCTGGAAAAATTGCACAAGCCCTTTGTCATGGCACAGAAGACAATAGGTAAAGCGCAACTAATGACACAAGGAGCTGGGCATAATTTCTTCCCCAGGGTATTTTACCTCCCCTTCTAAGAATGGCTGAAGCATCCACATTTAGGTCTTCCTTCTTATCGATGTTCATATGATCTGTGAGATATATTTTGGGACTTCAAAACATTTGGGCTGATATCCCTTTATCAGTGAGTGCATACCATGTGTGTTTTTTTGTGAAGGGGTTACCTCACTCAGGAGGATATTTTCTAGTTCCTTCCATTTGTCTAAGAGTTTCATATAGTCAGTGTTTTGAATAGCTCTGTAGTGCATCATTGAGTAAATGTTCCATGTATTTGTTGTATGCATACCTCTTTTGAAGGACATCTGGGTTCATTCCAGCTCATGGCTTTTATAAATAAGGCTGATATGAACAAATAGGGATCCATCCTGTTATGGTTTACATATACTTGGCCCAGGCAGTGGCACTATGGAATGTGTGGATTTATTGGAGTAAGTGTGTCATTGTGGAGATGGACTTTGAGACCCTCCTCCTATCTATGAGAGGAGACCAAGTCTGTTCCTATCTTCCTTTGGATGAAAATGTAAAACTCTCAACTCCTCATGCACTTTGCATGCCTAGACTTGCCATGTTCCTGCCTTGATAATGAACTGAATCATTGAACCTACAAAGTAATCCCAACTAAATGTTATGTGTAAGACATGCCTTGGTCATGGTGTCTGTTGAAAGCAGTGAAAGCTTAAGACAGAAGATGGCACCAGGAGTGGGTTATTGCTTTGAAAGGCCTTATCATTCATTTGTTTGGAAAAATGTGGATTTTGGTATTTTGGATTTAAAGAGTACTTTAATTCTTTAAATGGGGTTTAATAAACTATCCTTGAAGGGATATGGAAGACTTTGTTGGTGAGGGTGATCTGAACTGTTCAGACCTGGCCCAAGATCATGTGGTCTATTTCAGTGCAGAATTTCAGTCTGTGGCCTAAACATTGGTTTTCAGGTAGTTGGGTGGAAAAATTCTTAAGCAGTGAAGGAGTTAGAAAATAGGCATGTAGTGATAGTGTAATACAACAAGGGGCCAGATTCAAGCTCCTGCAAGTGGCATAACTCAGCAGCTTTAAACCTGGGTCTCTGGCTTTATGATCAAGGGAATGAGGCTACCCGGACAATTGATGCTGTTTATCTGGAGCTAAAAAATTAGGGATGATTAAGAACAGGCCAGCATCACTGTGGTAAAATCTTCTGAAAAGTATTTTTGGAGAGCAGAAAGAATCTGTGTTCCTGAGACATGGAAAGTTGCACCTCACACTGCAGCTGTACTTAGTAATATGTACGAATCCCCCATGTGGTCCTGGTTTTGAAGGGGCCATGAAGAAATCTTGAGGCTTGTTACTATGAGAGGCCATTGAAAGCAAAAGGGTTTGTGGAAAATACAGCTTATCAGCTGTAAAAGGTTTCTGGTGGAATTCTTTGAGTCACATAAGTATACTATCATATCATCAACAAATAGTGATATTTGACATCTTGTTTTCTAATTTACATCCATTTGACTGAATTTGTGGTATTATTGCTCTTGTTAAGACTTCCAGTACTCCATTACAGAAGAAGAGTAATAGAAGTGTGGGCAGACTTGTCGAGTATCTTATTTTATTGTGATTGCTTCAACATTCTCCCTATTTAGATTAATATTGGCTACTCATTTGCTGTATATTGCTTTTACTATCTTTAAGGATGAGCCTAAAGTTCCAGATATTTCCAAACCATTAACATGAAATGGTGTTTTATTTTCCCTAGTTACTTCTAAGCATCTAAAGAGATCTTTATATAGTTTATTTATTTGATATTTTTTTGGTTGATTACTTTGATGGATTTTCATATATTGAACTCTCCCTGTATCACTGGGATGAACTTTACTTGATCATGTTAAAGGATCATATGATGTGTTCTAGTATTCTTTTTACAAGAATTCGATTGAATATTTTCACGGCTGTTCATGAAGGAATATTGTCTGACACTTTCTTTCTTTCTTTGTAGGGTCTCTGTTTGATTTAAGAATTAGAGTAATTTTGGCTTCAAAGAATGAGTTGTGTAGTGTTCCTTCTCTTTCTATTTTATGAAATAGTGTGGACAATATTGGTATCAGTTCTTCTCTGAATGTCTGATAAAATATGGCACTGAAACCTTTGGCTTTTTACCCCCTTGGGATCAGAGGCTTTTGATGAGTTCTTGTTTTTATATAGTGATTATGGGACTGTTGTGATGATTTACTTGATTTAGATTTAAATTTGATCTTTGGTAATATGGAGAATATGAGACATTTTCTCAACATTTTCTGTTTGGTTGAGTATACACTTTTGTTGCAGGATCTGATGATTTGTTTTTACTTTCTTCAGTTTCTATTGTTATATCTTCCTTTTCTTTTCTGAGTTTGTTAATTTAGATAGTCTCTGTGTCCTCTAGTTAGTCTGGCTCAGGTTTCATCAATATTTTTTGATTTTATCAAAGACCTAGCTCCTGGTTTTGTTGATTTTTTGTATAGTTCCTTTTTGTTTCTACTTTGTTGATTTCATCTCTGATTTTGAGTGTTTCCTCCTGCCTATTCCTCTTAGATGTATCTTCTTTTTTTTGTTCTATAACTTTTAGTTCTTCTGTCAAGCTGGTTGTGTATGCTCTCTGCAGTTTCTTTTGGAACAAATCCAAGCAATAAGTTTTCTTCTTAATACTGCTTTCATTGCATCCCATAGTTTCAGTTTGGTGTGCTCTCATTTTCATTAAATTTTGAAAATCCTTAAGATTTTATTTATTTCTTCCTTGAACATGGTATTGTTGTGTAGGGCATTGTTTATATGTATGTGGTCTTTTTGATTTGTTTTTGTTTTTGAAGAGGAGCCTTCGTCCATGGTTATTTGAAAGGGTGCATGGAATCATGTCAATTTTTTTTTTTTTTTTTTGTTTACTAACTGCAGGTGCTCTTGTATTTGAAGCACAGTTCTTCACCTTGATAGAACTTTTCCTCTGATTAGTCAAAATTGTCCTTCCTTAACAATGTTGGTAACTTTTCTTGAAAATTTATCTTATTTGGTATTAGAATAGCCACTCTAGATTGTTTCTTAGTACCATTTTTCCTTGAAATTTCTTCCTAACCTTTTACTCTGAGGTACTATTTGTGTTTGTTCCTGACAGGAGTTTCCGGTATGCAGCAAAATGTTGGACTCGGATTGTGTGTACATTCTTATAATCTATGTCTCTTTATTGGGGAAATGAATCCAATGATGCTAAGAGATATCAAAGAACCATTATTGGTCCCTGTTATTTTTATTGTTAGAAGTAGAATTATGTTTGTGTGGTTTTCTTCTTTAGGGTTTTCACAAGTGATAGAAAAACACAAGGATTTGGGGGACTCTGAGACTTTTGCAAAAAGCCTCATTTGTATAATGTAAGACACTAAAAACATAGAAATGGTTAAAGTGTAAATCATAGACTTTCCAGTCATTACTAAGCTCTGAGACTCAGCCTGTGCATGACAAATAAAAACAGTGGCCTAGAATAAATCTCAAAAAAGCCAGAATATACTGACTGATTGCCACCTATCTAGAAAGACCTTCATAGGTTCCTGATGCATGGCATATTCAGTTCATGCTATAATAACACAATTCTGAGAAACAAAACAGGGACACAACTCTTAAAAATTTGGAATGTATAAACAAAGTTCTAAACATGTAAAAGCACCGATTTAGTGGACAGGTTAAGCTATACAGTCCAAGCTGAGTATACCTCTTTTGCTATACTTTCCTTGTTTTGAATATTTGGTATTTTGACTATTTTATGTCAGAGGGAATTTTATTTATCTGGTCTAATCTATTTAGAGTTTTGTAGATTTCTTGTATGTTCATGGTCATCTCTTCCTTTAGGTTAGTGAATTAGCCTCTAAATTTTGTTCAAGATATTTAGTGACACTTTTATTTGAGAGTCTATATTTTCTTCTACAACTATTATACTTTGGTTGACTCTTCTTATTGTGTCCTGGAATTACTAGAAGCATTAAGATAATGCTTTTAGATTTTTGCATTATCTCTGACTGATGTGCCAATGTTTACTGTGGTATCTTTTGCCCCTGAGAAACTCTCTTCCATCTCTTGCATTCCGTTGGTAATGCTTGTGTCTACGACTTCTAATCTCTTTCTGAGGTTTTTTATCTCCAGTGTTGTTTCTTTTTGTGATTATTTTTTTTCTATTTTTGTTTCTAATTCCTTCACCTGTGTGGTTGTATTTTTCTGTAGCTCTTTAACTGATTTTTCTTTTCCTCTTTAAGGTCTTCTATGTGTTTAATGGTTCTCATGTGTTTCTTCAACTTGTTTACTGGTTCTCATGTAATTTATGGGCCTCTAGAAGACCTTCATCATCCTTATCATGCAGTTTGTTTTTATGTCCAAATCTTGCTTTTCTGGTGTGTTGGGCTGTCTCTTCCTTGTTTCTGTAATTTTCAGGTTGTGTTTGATTCCCTTGCTTAGTTACTAGCACTACACTCTTAACATCTTGTTATCTGTGATGCCAGGTTTTCTTATCGTCTCTGAATTATGTGTGTGTGTGTGTGTGTGTGTGTGTGTGTGTGTGTGTGTGTGTGTGTGTGTGTGTTTGAATATGAGTGGTCCCTTCAAACTACTCCACATTAGAGAGGTAATCAAAATTTTGAAGCACAAAAAGTATATAGTCCTATTGAACCAACTGGTATCAGTACACATTGATTTGTTTTCATTACGTTTTGTATATATCAACTAATCAGTAATATTTATGAGTGACAAATTTATTTTCAAGCATTTTTGTATACTTTTTGCATGTTTGTTTGTCCTGAAGTATATCTATAAGCTCTCTAGACACCAGTACATGTTAGATTGCCTCTAAATAATTGTATTACAATTTTAATGGAAATTATTTTGAATCTGTAAATTGCTTTTGGTAAGATAGTTAATTAACTATGTTAATCCTGCTCAGTCGGGATCATGGTAGATCTTTGCATCTTCTGATATCTTCCCCAGTTTCTTCATAGACATGAAGTTCCTTTTATATAGGTCTTTGACTTGCTGGGTTAAAGTCATATGAGAAATTTTTTTTAGGATTTTTGGGTATTATAAGGGAATTATCACCTTAAATTCTGTCTTAGCATATCATTTGCACAAATGAGGCCTACTGATTTTTCTTTTATTAATTTTTTGTGCAAGCATCTTGCTGAATGAGTTCATCAGCTGTGGAAGTTTTCTGATAGAACTTGGAGGTCTGCTATTTATACTTTCAAGTCATCTGTGAACAATAATACTGTGCCTACTTTGTTCCAAACTGAATCCCTTAGATATTCTCATGTTGTCTTACTGCCCTTGTTAGAATGTCAAGTTTGTCTTGCCTACATATTGTGCAGAGATAAAGATGGAACAGACAGTGAGGAAACAGCCCTCCAATGATTATCCCAAATAGAGATACATTTCATGGGAGAGAGTCCACACTAGACCATATTAATGATACTTGGCTACTCTTCTATGCTTGCATGTAGGAACCTAGCATTATTGTCTCCTGAGTCTTCATCCAGTAGAGTATAGAAACAGACTGACAAACATTATGTGGAGCCCAGGAAGCATTCTGGAAGTTAAACAGGGGCTATCTCAGACTCTGTTCATTGATATTGGTAATCTTTTCTTCTTCCTGGCCTCCCTGGTTAGGCCTCAGCAGGAGAGGATATGACTAGACCTGCTGGGAATAGATGATCCAGGGTGGGGTGATACCCAGTGGACTCTGTTTCATTGAGGAGATAAGGAGGTAGTAATTAACATAAGGGTGAGAACCAATACAACAAAATAGCATGTGTTCCATGTTTTAAATGTTTTTCACTATTGCAATAAAAAACACTCACTACCTGAGCTATCATATTTCCTGGGGAGACATAATATTCATAATATTCATGCCTACTAATCTCAGATAAGAATCATGGTATATATATATGTGTGTGTGTGTGTGTGTGTGTGTGTGTGTGTGTGTGTGTGTGTGAAGAGCTAGAAAGAGAGAGATTGAGAGATAGAGAGAGAGAGGTAGGTATGTAGGAAGGGAGGTAGGGAGGGAGGGTTCGAGGTAGGTAGGGAAGGAAGTGGAGAGAGAGAGAACTAAATTCCAACTTGGTGAATCAGTAAGTTTTATGGAGGTTATTTTCACAAAAACAGATGAGGTGTTACAGGGGCAAAAATTACACAAAAGCAGCTTTATCTCCAATGTCCACCTCATCATTGGTGAGAAGTCACTAGAGGTAGAAACCTGAAGAAAATTGACAGCACAACAATTGTATAGTGCCTTTTTCAAGTGACTAAGCTAATATAAACCTCTCCCAGGCATGGAGGTTTGAGCTGCAAAGGAAGAGTGGCATAATGGATATAATGAGTGGTTTGTGCTTATTCAGGGTCTTCTTGGATGTATTATTAGTCGTTTCCCTTCCTACCTAATATTCCTGAAGATTACGGAATGATGGAATGTTTTAGTCTCAGAGGAAACCACTGACCTTGGCAGCTCAAAACCATTATGTCTTACTCTCTTGGTTGTATCAGAATTCTACCATAGTATCTGAATTTATATTACTTCATTTTAATTTTCTTATGTTCAAACTGTAAGTAATGATTCTACCTGTTGTGAAAGCCCCTTACATATTTATTGGCCTAGTAAATGAATATGTTCCCTTCAACTTGTGTTTCATTTATAAATTTATAAAGCAGTTTATAAAAAGTGAGTGTAAATCTCGTTAGAACAAATTTTATACAAGATAGTTCATAACACTTGAGCATCTAAAATAATAGACCCAGAAGTTAAACCAAGATTTTGGTATAGTACCATATCCTAACATATGCTCTACAACTCTATTAGGACCTAGAGACATTGCTGTGATGATGTCAAAATGGGGACTGATTGTTCTATAAAGTAATATCATGAAAATTTATTCCTGTGACTGATGGATACCATAGAGGAGCAAAAGAAGTGGCTAAAATATAGTGCAAAGATCATATTGACAACCTAACGTATGTCCAAGAAAATATGAGAAAAATAAGAACTGTCATTATTCTAAATTTTTACATCTCTAGAAATCCAACATCATGATATATGTATAAGAGGAGTAGACACTAATGTGTATGAATGAGACAGAATTTGTGGACAGTAGTGACTAGGGTTGAAATAAGAAGAGTTGAGACAGGAATATGTGCAAGAAGTCTATTGTAAAAAAGAGTTACTTTATATTCAAGGACTTGCAGATTGTGTTACTGTTAAAACCATCTTTTCTAGAAAGGCTGGATCATTACAAAGACAAACCTAGGTGCACAACAAATATTGATTAGAAAGGCCAATAAATCACACAATTTTAAAGTATCAAAAAAAGTCACAGAGTTTAAAAACTAGTGTTTTTAGTCATTTTATTTGAGATGCAATTCATAAAAACAAGTTTGAGGGAGGAGGAAAGGGGAGTAAAGGGGAGGATATAAGGTTAGAAATGTAAATGTTCAGAATATCCAATAAAATTTTAAAAATGTCAAACATAACAAATTTTTTTTCTTAAAAAATTTTATTAAATTGCAAAGCAGAACTTGAACACAAATTTAAATATCAGTAACAAGGTCACAAAACAGTTGCAAAATGTCTGTAATGGGAGGATTATATATCCTTATAACTAAGTCACCCATCCATGCCTACATTAGTACATTAGATAAATCTTCAAGTCAGCAGCCGATCGAAGAGCTAGCAGTTCCATTATTGGATCTTTCCTGTTACAAAAACTTGCTAATATTTTGGGTATCAGATCTTTATCAGATGGAAACTACAAACTAAACTTTTAAAATTTGTTAAAGAATGATTAAAATACTGTAACTAATTTGGTTTCAAAAACTCTGGGTATACAACTGAGATAAAACACTAAGATTTATACTTATCGCATTGACAAAACTCTTTTATATTTACGATTTTGGTATTAATATACTCTCAATTAAATTTCCAAAAGTCCATCTCATCATACAAATAAACATTGAGACCAACCTTTCACTGGTCTCATAACCCACTCACATTAGACTAAATTCACTTTTATTCATGTCCCAAATTTGCACCTGTGGGGCAGATATAGCACACATTTTTAGGGAAAATATAGGGAGTTGGTTATTCCTTTTTATCTAGTTTTCATTCCTATTTCTATCTTTCTTCAAGTCTTTTTTTCTTTTCTTTTTTTCTACTTCTCACACACCAGCATCTCTATCTTTACAACACCAAATGGATTATTTCATGTAATAGAGAGATTTTGTTTAAGATTTACTCCATTTATAATTTATTTTTTAAATAAACACAGATAGAAGAACAAATGTTAGAATTTTTACATAAATGTATAAGAATACATTTTAGTAAGTGCTTTGCATTTTTTTAAGGTTTGATATTCTGCATTAATGTCCTAATAGTTACAATGAGCAAAAAGTACATGTAAATCAGGATGTAACCCAGAAGTAGTCAAAGTTTTCTTGGTGTGTGAGGATTGAGTATAATGTTTTATTTTTTTTTTTTCTTGAATTTCACAGTCTGAGTTTTTTCTGGGGTAGGCTGAGCTTTCTGGCGTTAGTATCCCATTATCAATGACTGCATATTATGTCTGTTCTTTTGTGACTGGGTTATCTCACTCAGGATGCTATTCTCTAGATGCAACCATTTTCTTAAGAATTTGGTTAAGTCATTGTTTCTGATAGCTGAGTAGTACTTCATTGATTAAATGTACCACAATTTTTGTATCCATTCTTCTACTGAAGGGCATCTGGGTTCTTTCCAGCTTCTGGCTAACATAAATAGTGCTGCTATGAACATTGTGGTGCATGCGTCTTTGTTGTATATTGGAGTGTCTCTGGGGTATATGCCCAGAAGTGGAATAGCTGGATTTTCAGGTAGTACCATTTCCAGTTTTCTGAGGAATCGCCTGTCTGATTTCCAGAGTTGTTTTATCAGTTTACAACCCCACCAAGAGTGGAAAAGTGTTCCTCTTTCTGCACAGCCTCTCCTGCATCTGTTGTCATCTTAGTTTTGGATCTTGGCCAATCTGACTGGTGTGATGTGGAATCACAGGGTTGTTATGATTTGCATTTGCCTGATGGCTATGGATGTCCAGCACTTCCTAGATGTTTCTCAGTTATTGGATTTTCCTCAATTGAAAACATTTTGTTTAGCTCTGTACTACATGTTTAATAGGGTTGTTGGATTTACTGGTGTCTAGCTTTTTCTGTTCCTTTTATACCTTGGATATTAGGCCTCTATCTGATGTGGAGTTGGTTATGATCTTTTCCCATTCTGTTGGCTGCAGTTTTGTTTACTTGACACTGTCCTAAGCCTTACAGAAACTTGCAATCTCATTAAGTTTCATTTGTTAATCTTTGACCTAAGAGCAGGGGCCATTGTTGTTTTGTTCAGAAAATTATTTTCCTATGCCTAAGTATTCTAAGTTTTTCCCTATTTTCTCATCTAATAGTTTCAGTTTATCTGGCTTAATGTGGATATATTTGATCCACTTACACTTAAGCTTTGTACAAAGAGATAAGAAAGGGTCTATTTTCATTCTTCTGCATGCTGAGTGCCAGTTGGACGAATACCATTTGTTGAATAGGCTGTCATTTTTCCATTGAATATTTACAGGTCCTTGGTCAAAATTCAGGTGACCCTATATATGGGGCCTCATTACGGGGTCTTCTATTCTATTCCATTGATCCATGTGCCTATTTCTGTACCAGTCCCACACAGTTTTCATCAGAATTGCCTTGTACTATAGCTTGAGGTCAGGGATAGAGTTTCTCGCAGATGTTTACTTGTTTTTGAGGATGGATTTCGCTTTTCTAAGTCTTTTGTTATTCCAGGTGAAATCACACATTTCTCTTTCCAATTCAATGAAGAACTACATTAGAATTTTGATGGGGATATCATTGAATCTGTAGATTGCTTTGGGTAAGATGGTCATTTTTAGAATGTTGATCCTTCCATTCCATGAGCATGGGAGATCTTTCCATTTTCTGAGACTTTCCTTGATATCCTTCTTTAGAGGTTTGGAGTTCTTGTCATACAGGTCCTTCACTTAGTTGGAGGCACACCAAGGTATTTCATCATTTTTGTGACTATTGTAGAGGATATCTTTTTCCTAATTTCTTTCTCCACATGATTGTCCTTTGAATACAGGAAGGCTACTGATTTGTTTGAAGTAATTTAATATTCAGCCACTTTGCTGAATGTTTATCAGCCGTAGTAGTTCTCTGGTGGAAATTGTGGGATCACTTACATAAACTATCATGTCATCTGCAAAAAGTTTTTACCTTCCGAATGTGACAGTTTACATTTCACAGAAAACCCTTCATTATTTATAGCTTCAATGTATCTTCAGTTGATTAAAATGATATCAGCAATCCTCTCTTATTAGTACAATTCTCAAATGGCAAGCAATAGATAAGAAAGTGTCATAGTTTGGTATAGTGTCAATACTTAGAGTCAGGTTACTCTGTCGGAGATAACTCTGTAGTTCTTCTCCTGATGAAAATGGGAAGGCAGAGGCAGATGTAGAGGCAAAAGTGGGTGCACAAGGTACAGAAGCTCTGCATTCAGTACATGATTTTTGTCCCTTTTTCACAACATGGTTATTTTCATGTACATTTAACTATTTAGGCTTTTGATAAAAAACAGTGCTACACAATATGTGTGTGTGTGTGTATATATATATATATATATATATATATATATATATATATATATATATATATATATATGTAGTAAATTGGCTAAAGATTCTTCTTAAATTTTCAAAAATATCTGTAATTTTATTATAAAGTCTCTTCATGTGCACATCTTCATAAACTAATATATACATAGAACATTAGCTCAGAGATGCTCCTGTAAAGCTTTAGTATTACCTAGATCTGACATTGTCTTTATAAATACTCAGCGAAGCAAACAAAGATACTCTAACTTTTGGATCATATCCAAGATTATGTAGAAAGAACAAAAGCAGCAATCCATAGAAGACAGTGAGGTGAGCCCTTTACTATCTTTTGCTTTTCATTTTAGATGTTTGAAAAACTATGGAAGCAGACATGAGGTTATCTGTATATTGTCCAAGAACTTGATTTTCTGATTTTAGCTTCAGGTTTACTTCCTCAACTGCATCTACTCTTGCAGAAAGATTTTCAAGTTTGTGTTGTAGTTCAAACTCTTGATTGATAAGTGGAGCCTTTCTTCCAGTTCCACCTGATTTTCAGCATAAACTGTGTCCATATCAGCATTCATCATCTTGGGAACATACATTGAGCTCTTGAAAACAAACTCCTTAGTGATGGGTCTTGCATCTGCAGCACATGGAGGAGGTGGGATAGGTAGCCAACTTACATTATATTAAAGAGGAAAAGTTCAGTATACAGTGTATGGAACTTAGATTTAAAAATCTGGTATTGAATAGGGATCAGTTGAGATTTCCCTATGCAAATAAATAGATGTGAGGATCACATGGTCCACTTTCAAATTCTAAATGTTAGTTTGTTTGTTCATTTGTTTGTAATTTTCAGGCAACAGTAAAATCTACTTGTTGACAGAGGTGTCCATAGAAACAATAAATCAATTTCAGAAAAGATATTTTTTGAACAGTCAGTTTGTACTGGTGAATGATGCTTGGGAGTGAGACTTCAGATGCTGCTTGAGGTAACAGGTTCTGGAATAGCTTTTGTTGCAGAGGGGACAAGCATGGGGCCTCTCACCACTGTGCTTTTTTATGTGTCTCTTTAGATCTGTTAAACGGTAGAATGTCCATTTGCAGCCAGGCACATTGCACTCATAACTCCTCTTTCCAGTGTGTTTCTTCATGTGGTCTTTGAGGTGGTGAGCCTTTGTGTAAAATCTCCCACAATCTGGGTAGGAACATGAGTAGCGCTTCAAAGGTTGAGGGTTGATTGGAGAGACAGGGCTCAGTGTCTGCAGGTCTGCGTTCAACTCTGGACCCTTTCCTTGAACCAAATCAGAAGCTGAAGAGCTTGCCTGGGGTTGTCTATGAACAGAAGAGTAACTTGAAGGATTTGAGGATTCACCTACATATGGGGCTTGGTTACTAAGTAATGTCACATGATGATCAAGGCTTTGCACAACATTGGGTGTTCCATTGCTACTTGGGTAGACATTAGGTTCAAGAGAGGTTCTCAAATGATCCAAGGAGAATGACTCTTCAGAACTTGGAATTCTCTCTGGATGCCAAGCTCATTGTTCTTGTATAGGACATGAAGTCACCTGAGGATCAAGTTTTTCTTCCACATCAGGTGTTCCATTCACACTTGGGGAAGCATCAGAATCAAGAAAGGCCATTATGTCATCCAAGAAGAAAGACTCTTCAGAAAGGGGACTTGTCTCTGGGTGCCAAGCCAGGTTGACTTGGTTAGTAAGTGAAGTCACTTGAGGATCAAGGCTTTCTTCAACTTTGGATGTTCCATGCAAACTTCGGGAAGCATCAGAATCAAGAAAGGCAATTATGTCATCCAAAAAGAAAGACTCTTCAGAACTGGGACTTGCCTCTGGGTGACAATCTAGGTTGGCTGGGTTACTAAGTGAGGTCACCTGAGGAACAAGGTTTTCTTCAACATTGGGGGATCCATTCAAACTTGAGGAAGCATCAGAATCAGGAAAGGCTATTATCTCATCCAAGAAAAAAGACTCTTCAGAACTGGGACTTGTCTCTGGATGACAAGCTTGTTTTTCTGGGTTACTAAGTGAAGTCACCTGAGCATTTTGGCTTTCTTCAATACTGGTAGCTCCATTCAGATTTAGGGAAGCATTAGAATCAGGAAAGGCTATTATCTCATCCAAGGAGAATGTCTCTTCAGGACTGGGACTTGTCTCTGGGTGACAAGCTAGGTGGTCTTCCTTACTAAGTGAAGTCACCTGAGCATTTTGGCTTTCTTCAATACTGGTAGTTCCATTCAGATTTAGGGAAGCATTAGAATCAGGAAAGGCTATTATCTCATCCAAGGAGAATGTCTCTTCAGGACTGGGACTTGTCTCTGGGTGACAAGCTAGGTGGTCTTCCTTACTAAGTGAAGTCACCTGAGGATCAATGCTTTTTTCAACATTAGGTTTTCCATTCAAACTTGGATGGATATTTGGATTCACAGAAGTTTTCATTTGATCCAAGGAATATAACTCTTTAGAACTGGGACTTGTCACTGGATCCCAAGCTATGTGGTCTTGATTACAAAATGAATTCACCTGAGGATCCAGCCTTTTTTCAACATTTGGTGTTGCATTCAGACATGGGTAGACATTTGGATCAGAGGACCTCATCTGATGCAAGTAGCATGACACTTTAGAACTGGGATAATTCTGTGGATGCCAAGTCATATTTTCTTCTGCATTGGATGTTGCCCTCTTAGACCCATGAAAATTTGGGCCAAAACTGGTGTTTGGCATCTGAAAACCATAGAAAGTCTGGCCACCAATTGGATTTGTCACCCAGTGACTGACCATCAAATTCTGATCACATCTGTGTCCTGATAACTGATACCCAGAGAGAAAGTGCTCACCACAGACCAGGTTATCCTGACCTCTGTAGACATTCTGACCACGGAAGGATGACTTCTGGTAGTAGAGCTTCATGTGGTCATGTTTATCTCTCACCGGAGGCTCATAAAAAGCCTTATATTCATTAGAAGGTATCATCAGATCTGCATTGAATCTATTATTAGCTACTAAATCCCTCTGCTGATACCTAAAAGAACTCTGTTCAGAAAAATAGTCCAGGGAACGATCTACATTTGAATTCTGGTCTGCATGGCTTCCAGAAGGAGCAACATGATGATTACCAAAGGGAATCCTCTCACTGTCATTCAAGGCTGTATTTTGGATCACAAGAGTCTTGTCAAAGTTGACTGTCCTCATCCAGTGTCCTTCAATGTAGAGAGATTCCCTAGCTTCAAGGACAGCTTTATTCTGGGCATGAGGATGGCATATCTTTGGTGTGTTGTTGAGCTCCTTAAGCTGAGTGTCTTCCGGGAATTTTTTCTGCTGAAGAGACACAGCTATCTGATTCACAGAGGAAGTCTCACTTGGCTCTCCAGTTTTTCCTGGGTGTGCTGTCGAGTTCAGAGTACAGGTTATCTCAGGTGTGCTAGAGTATGCACATGCCATCACTGTTGGTTTCCAGGCAAGCATCTCTGAGCTCTGACCTGAGACAGGCTGGCTGGACTCCACAGGGAAAGGTTGGGGATTACACCTCCCTGGCTGGAATGCACCTGTGGATTCTTCCATGTCTATGCAGGCTTCACAAATGGCCTGGGGACTCTTCAAGTTCCTGCACTGTTGGGAGAAAAATCAACATCTGGCTAAACTAGGTATTCAGTGGTAGAGATTAAAGTTCTTGAGAATACTCAAACTCGGCGGACAGGCAGAACTTAAATGGTAGACACAAGAAGGCATAAAATGTTCTCTGGAGATCAGGGATTCACAACTTTAAGGGCTCTGATGAAGGTGGGATGGGCAAACAAAAGCTTCATTACTCTGGGATCTCCTTTTATAAAGCTAGGCCTGATATGTTCAGTACTTCTGAGTCTATGATTTCATAAGACTTATGTTTCCACATGTAGGCCCCCATACTTAGAAGACATGTTTAAATATCTCACCCCAGGCTCTTAGAGTTTAGAAGATGCTCTCATTAAGTAAACTCTTAGGAACTGTGTATGTTAGCTTGCCTCTGATTTACTTTATAAACAATATACAGTTACATGGTTGCATTCATCAACTTTAGAATAGAATGTGGAACAGGATTTGTTGGTGGGAATGGTGGGTTTTTACAGGAGCAGTAGGTCATGTGGGGTTTGTTTTGAATGAAGAGAATGAATGAAAAGAAACTTGTGGAATGATGAAACCTCTTGCTTTGGAGACTTATAGAGTACAAGAGGTTAATCTTTGTAATGGTGGATACAGAATAAGGTGTGATTATTTTTTTGCAATGCTACAATCTGTTGTGTCCTTTTGGTATTGGATCCCATCCATTTTCTCAAATATTATAGATAAATGCTAAGAGAGGGTTTCACTCTCAGCACACTGACAATAGGACCCAGTTACCTAGAATTGTGTCCACATAGTTCATGGATCCTGGATAGATCCTGATGGTGGTAAAGGTTGATGAAATGAGACAAAAATCTTATTTTAAATTTTAAAAAGCAAATAGTGAAAACAAATGTTTAAGAAAGGAAGATGGAATGAAAGACAGAAAAAAACAAGGAAAGAAATAATACAAATGGAGAAATCACATCATCATCATGAGACACAACATGTAGTATTGGAACAAAAGTGAAGTTGTTTGGATGGATAGTTGCACTCTTAAAATTGATAAAAAAAAAAACTGTAAGATAGGAGATTAAAATTGCTTGCACCTTTTCACCAATTAGAAACCACTTGAAAAAAATACACTCTGGATTTGTGAAGGCATCATTCCGTAGGCATCACTTATTAAAACACATACAAGGTGTCCAGATCAACATCCAGCCTCTCTTCTATCCCAGAGATGTGGAAAATTATTCCTCCCATGAAGATTTACAGGAAGTTACAGGACAACTCATTTTTACAGAAGACATTTATACTTCAATCTGGTCCCATAATCTTTATCTTTTGTCTCTAACTCTTGATTGCAGAAATTAAAATACTTGCCATAATATAGGCCAAGGATTCTCTTTTTTTGTATTGCCATAACGCATAGCTGCAGGCTACTTCCTAATTAATACCATACCACATAACATATTCAGTTTTTAAATAATTTATATTTTGATATTTATGATTTTCAACTAACAACATCTACAACAACAACAATTAGAATACTATGGTAAGACAATAAAATCAGTCACAACAATCCTAACTATCTCTTAAGATCAATGCCCTTGCCATTCAGCTTCATAAGGAAGAATTTTTAGAAAACAAAGTGGAAAAGAGCTTAAAATATGTAGGCACAGGGGAAAGTTTCCTCAACAGAAAACAAATAGATTATACTCTAAGATCAAGAATCAACAATTGGGACCTCATAAAATTGGAAAGTTTCTGGAGGCTAAGCATATTATCAAGAAGACAAAATGTCCAACAACAGATTGAGGAAGGATGTTTGATACTCCTGCAACTGATGGAGGGCTAGTATACAACATATACAAAGAGCTCAGGAAGTTAGACTCCAGGGAATCAAATATTTATATATAAACTGGTTTACAGAGCCCAACAAAGAATTCTCAGCTGAGAAATTCCAAATAGCTATGAAGCACCCAAAGAAATTATAAATATGGTAGTTATCAGGTAAATGTAAATCTAAACAACCATGAGAATACACCTTATTTTAATTAGAATGGCTAAGGTCAAAAATCAGGTGACAGAAGATGCTGGCAAGAATGTGGAGAGAAAAGAAAACTTCTTGAGTGTTGGTGGGATTGTAAGCTGGTACAACCACTCTGTAAAACAGTCTGGTGGTTTCGCAGAAAATTGAACATAGTGCTACCTGAAAACCCAGCTATTCCAATCCTAGACATATAGCCCAAAGATGTTCCAACATATAACAAGCACACATGCTCCACCATGTTCTAGCAGCCTTATTTATGATAGCCAGAAGCTGGAAAAAACCCAGATGTTTAAAAAACAAATAATGTATAAAGAATGAATGGTACATTTATAAATTAGAAACAATGACTTTATGAAACACCTAGGCAAACATATGGGTCGAGATAATATCGTGAGTACCCCACTCACAAAAACACACACATGGAATGCACTCACTGTGAAGAAAATACTAGCCACAGAAAACTTTGAGTACCCCAGCAAAAATTGACAGACCTTATGATGTGCAAAGAAGAAGGAAGGCCAAAATGCCAAACCTCAGTCCTGTTTAGTAGAAAGAACAAAACACTTTTGATAGGAAATACAAGGTAAAATAGAGGAATAGGGAATAGAGAAAAATCATTCAGAGACTTCTTTAAATGGGGATCCACGCCATATGAAGCCATCAATCCCTAGCTCTATCGCTGATGCACAAAGTGCTTAGAAGCAAGAAACATATAGAGATGCCTACTCTGGGTCTCTGCCAGAGTTAAATGCATACAGCTGAGCATGTTAGCATCTAACCATCAGAGTGAACTTGGGGACCCCAATGAAGGTGCTAAAGAAAAGCCTGAAGGAGCGGAAAGGGGTTGCAACTGCATGGGAAAACAATGTGATCAACCAACTAAACCCTACACAACCCCCAGGTACTATAACACTGATCATTGAGAACACATTGAGAAAACTATGGTTACAGTTGCATATGTAGCTGAACCTAGCAGTGTCTGGCATTAATTTGAGAAGAGGTCTTTGGTCAAGGGAGAACATGTTTCCCCAATATAGGGAAATGCCAAAACACTGGGGTTCAGAGTGTTGGAAGGGAGCAAGGTGGAGGAAGAGCATACCATTATAAATATCAAAACAAAGAGTATGTAATAAGAAAGGAAAAGAAGAACCAATAAGAAAGAAGAATTCCCATGTCGGGTCAGGGTCTGGTCATTGGCACTTTGCTACATGTTCCAGTCATCCACCTCTGTTCTGAGCAAATAGTGACATATCTTTGATAACCATCCCTTAGTCAGACTATTAGACTCCACAAGAAACTGACTTTCTCAGATCAAAAAATTGCCCTCTCTCACCAGTGGTCATCTCCAACTCTAAATGTATTGCCCACAGGTGTGGCAGATCAACTCCACAAGGAACAGTATTTTAAAATGTTGTTTCGACACCTGGCTTCACAATTTTTTTTCTCCTATACTGCTCAAGCATTGTGCTAATCATTGTTGACATAGCCTTGTGTAGCCCCTTCCTCCTTCCCTGGGAATGATAGGACTCACAGGAATATGTTCTTAAGCATTCCAAGGCCAAGGCAAGGGGTGGCTCCCACCCTGTCTCTTAAGATACAACAGAAATACAGTAAAAACTCTAATTATGGGGCTTATAATTCCATTACAAACAATTAAAAGAAAGTCCCAAATAAACTGTATATGGATTTTTTATGAAATTCTAAATTCATGCCTATAGCATAATTTAAGCTTGTGATCATTAAATAAATTTAAGAAACCACAATAAAATTCACAGACCGTATGGAGATGAAGAAGGAATTATGGAAGCTTCATTCTAACTTAGAAGAAGGAACTTAGAAGACCTACTTAGAAGTAAGGACAGAGCCTTTCTGAAACCAACACAGATGCTTATAGCCAGCCATCAGACTGAGTACTGGGACCCCATTGGAGGAGTTATGGAATGTCCTAAAAGAGTTGAAAAAGTTTGCAACCCCGTTGTAAGAACAATAATACCAACCAGCCTGACTGTTCAGAGCTCCAAGGGAATAAACCACCCACCAAAGAGCAAATATGGAGGAAGAAACCAAGGTTCCTGCTGCATGTAGCAGAACATGACCTTACTATAGATTTAAGGGGAAACCCTTGATCCAGTATAGACTCGATGACCTTGTGTAGGGAAACCTTAGGGTGGTGCGGTAGAACTATCATAGAAACAACTTGATGTTGATGGAATGAAGGTTTGTGTAGAGGAAACCAGGAAAGAACATATAGATGAAAGTTAAATGAATAAAATATCCCATAAAATAAAATGATGAAATTAATTTTTCTCTATATGTATGTCAAAAAAAGAATTTTTGGATGTACTTACGGTTCGAAGTCCTGTACACTCACAATGGCAAGCTGAGGATGAAAAGTCCAAAAGAATGGTAGTTTTGAGTATTGGAACACAGATTGGTACAGCTGGTCTAATCTAGAGGCTGGAAACTGGAACAGCTGGAGCCAGTACCAGTTAGGGACAGACTTGTGAACAAGCTGAGGACAAGCTGACAAATAGGCACTCCTTCCTGCATCCATGGACTTATATAGGCCTCCAGCGGAAGGTGTATCCTGGATTAAAGTATGTCTTCCTGTCACGTGTTCTTGGTCACCAACCATTTAACAAATTTCAACCAGTCACTATCTCACACGTGTGTCCATCTTGTGTAGATCTTTTGGCTTTCTAGGTATTTTCAAGTGGACAAAAAGGGGAAACTTGTTGGAAATCACAACCTTGTCCTCAGAAAAATGTGGTTTTCGTGTCCTAAAACTCATTAAAAAGAGGAGACAACATAGTGTATCATGATTTCGTTTCAGAAGATATTTACAGATGGATGAATACCTAAGTTTGACCAAGTGGACTTGCAAATGATCTCTTTCTTTTACTTACCTCCTGCATTTGCCAGGCTTCTCTAGAGGACCAACACTTTCACAGTGAATCTTTCTGTATATGTAAGTAGACAGAGATTTAGTATAAAGGCTTACAGGTTGAGATAGCTCAGCAACCCGTATCAAACAGAGCCTAGCTACAATCACTAGACTACTCCAAATATGATGAGTGTTTCAAGGTTTTATATAAAAACAAGACCAGCAGTTCTAGATTATTTCCTCAACAAACCTGGTTAAAAAGTCAGTGTTTGCCTCAAAACTGTCAATGCAGAGGGAAGCAGATATTAAGTTTATGATATGACTCCCAGCATCACCCAATTATGTTAAAGGCCACAGTAGTATTACAAGTGGATGTTTGTACCCATCCATTCTAATCGATGCTTTCTATAAAACATTGTTCCAGTAGATATTTGGGGTTGCCCTACAATACAAACTATCCTGCCTTACAATTGTAAATGTGGTCATGAGATAGTTGAATAAGGACCTAGCTGTGAGTTGCATCATATCAATCCTGTCTGGTTTTCGGGAGATCACAAATATTTCCCTGGCACTATAGCTTCTTGAGTTCTCTTTGTACCATTGATACTAGGTCCAAATGGTAGTATGTGCCCTTTATCCCAACTCTCAGAAGACAAATTGGTAGATTTCTAAGTTCTAGGTCAGCCTGGGAATGAGCCAGTTCTACTTTAAAAAAAATATGATTTGGTCGAGGAATGATGACACATGCCTTAAATCCCAGAACTCTGAAATTGATCATTCAGATCCTTCAGTTGAAAATTACACAGAAAAGGCCAAGACAGCTAATACTAAACAGGGAATGACTTAATAGAATAAGGGAGACAAGTACCAGGCCCAGGAAGCAGAATCATTTGGGAGCAATGGCCTTGTACCTCTGGCTTTAGAGTCAAGATCCGAAGGGATTGCAGATTCTGGCTAGCTGGAGATAGGATATCAATGGAGATAAGAATAGACCATTTGACTATGAAGAAATATTCTGATAAGTGATTTCTGAGGACATAAAATTGTTGTGTTCCAGAATTAACTGAGTCTGTACCTAGCCCTACAGGGAAATTAATTATTTATAGGTATCACACAGGTGGTAATGATTTTTAAGGCATTTAAGGATCAAGGAGTTTTGATCCAACAATTCCTGCAGAAATTACACAAACACAGATCTTACTCAGCCAAATAGTTACTTTGAATGCACACCCTAATACTGTTCACATCAATGATGCAGCTCATGTTTTTGAATATGCCTATATGATAGAGAGTAAAATAGAGTGACTCGGGAGTGTGAATATTAGCTGTGACCTTGTTGAAGTAGTTGTGGCTTTATTCAAGGTAGTGTTTCACTATCAGTGTGTGCTTTGATGATCTGATGCTGTGGCTCCACCCAATGCAGAATGAGAGGGCTCCCTTGGCTCCCTTTGTATCAAGCAGTAGAATAATCATCTCTGCCAACACCATGTCTGTCATGCTACATGATCGCATGCTTCTTACCATGAAGAAATGGACTGAACCTCTCAGACTGTTAACCAGCCCTAATTAAATGTTTGCCTTTACAAGAAATGACTTGTTCATAGTGTCTCTTCAGAGCAATAAAACCTTAACTAAAACTTATAGGTAATTAAATGTCAGAGACTACTGAAGGTTGGAATCATATGAAAAATGTGAAAGTATTTGAAATGTCTAAGGGACAATCTGAAATAAAGCAGTCTTGAAATAATACCATGGTTTTATAAACATGGTTCAATTTTATACTGTTAAATGAATTAGTATCCTTGAATTTAGTACACAAAATTGTATTGAATTATTGTTCAGAGAGTATGTGTACTTTGGAGAGGCAAGCTTAGTTAGTATATAAGTGGGTAAACAAAAAGAAAGTCCAAAAGGGAAAAGGAACTCCACAGGAAGAACAATAGAGTCTACTAATCTGGACTCCTGAGATCTCTCACCAAAGAGCATGCACAGGCTGATCAAATCCCCATCCCCATGCACATATGTAGCAGATTCTTAGTCTCCACGTGGATCCCCCAACAACTGCATAAGGGACTGTACCTAAAGCTGTTGTCTGACTGGAAACTGTTTCCTTAGAATGTTACCTTGTCTGACCTCAATGAAAAAAGATGGGCCTAATCCTGATGAGATAAGATTAGATGTGCTAGTGTGGTTGGATTCCCACGGAGCCCTCCCCCTGTGAGAGGAAAGGGGAGTTGGTGGGAGAGGGACTCTGTAAGGAAGTGACAAATGAGCAGTGTTTGGGATACAAGTAAATAAATAAAAAAATTAAAAATAAAAAAATATAGTGATAATGTATTAAAACAAGGGGTACATAATCACTGTCCTTCCGGCAGCAGTAAATGCTCTGGCCAGATGATTTTAGAAATAGAGACAAGAATAAAGGGACCACGGGGAAAACTGATGCTGTTATGCTGGATCAAAAAAATTAGAGTTGATTAAGAAGAGACCAGCTTAGAGTCAGCCTCGAGTGCTACAAAGATCAGAGCTGGAAAAATGGCACAAGCCCTTTGTCATGGCACAGAAGACAATAGGTAAAGCGCAACTAATGACACAAGGAGCTGGGCATAATTTCTTCCCCAGGGTATTTTACCTCCCCTTCTAAGAATGGCTGAAGCATCCACATTTAGGTCTTCCTTCTTATCGAGGTTCATATGATCTGTGAGATATATTTTGGGTCTTCAAAACATTTGGGCTGATATCCCTTTATCAGTGAGTGCATACCATGTGTGTTTTTTTTGTGAAGGGGTTACCTCACTCAGGAGGATATTTTCTAGTTCCTTCCATTTGCCTAAGAGTTTCATATAGTCAGTGTTTTGAATAGCTCTGTAGTGCATCATTGAGTAAATGTTCCATGTATTTGTTGTATGCATACCTCTTTTGAAGGACATCTGGGTTCTTTCCAGCTCATGGCTTTTATAAATAAGGCTGATATGAACAAATAGGGATCCATCCTGTTATGGTTTACATATACTTGGCCCAGGCAGTGGCACTATGGAATGTGTGGATTTATTGGAGTAAGTGTGTCATTGTGGAGATGGACTTTGAGACCCTCCTCCTATCTATGAGAGGAGACCAAGTCTGTTCCTATCTTCCTTTGGAAGAAAATGTAAAACTCAACTCCTCATGCACTTTGCATGCCTGGACTTGCCATGTTCCTGCCTTGATAATGAACTGAATCATTGAACCTACAAAGTAATCCCAACTAAATGTTATGTGTAAGACATGCCTTGGTCATGGTGTCTGTTGAAAGCAGTGAAAGCTTAAGACAGAAGATGACACCAGGATTGGGTTATTGCTTTGAAAGGCCTTATCATTCATTTGTTTGGAAAAATGTGGATTTTGGTATTTTGGATTTAAAGAGTACTTTAATTCTTTAAATGGGGTTTAATAAACTATCCTTGAAGGGATATGGAAGACTTTGTTGGTGAGGGTGATCTGAACTGTTCAGACCTGGCCCAAGATCATGTGGTCTTTTCAGTGCAGAATTTCATTCTGTGGCCTATACATTGGTTTTCAGGTAGTTGGGTGGAAAAATTCTTAAGCAGTGAAGGAGTTAGAAAATAGGCATGTAGTGATAATGTAATACAACAAGGGGCCAGATTCAAGCTCCTGCAAGCAGCATAACTCAGCAGCTTTAAGCCTGGGTCTCTGGCTTTATGATCAAGGGAATGAGGCTACCCGGACAATTGATGCTGTTTATCTGGAGCTAAAAAATTAGGGATGATTAAGAACAGGCCAGCATCACTGTGGTGAAATCTTCTGAAAAGTATTTTTGGAGAGCAGAAAAAATCTGTGTTCCTGAGACATGGAAAGTTGCACCTCACACTGCAGCTGTACTTAGTAATATGTAAGAATCCCCCATGTGGTCCTGGTTTTGAAGGGGCCATGAAGAACTCTTGAGGCTTGTTACTATGAGAGGCCATTGAAAGCAAAAGGGATTGTGGAAAATACAGCTTATCAGCTGTAAAAGGTTTCTGGTGGAATTCTTGGAGTCACATAAGTATACTATCATATCATCAACAAATAGTGATATTTGACATCTTGTTTTCTAATTTACATCCATTTGACTGAATTTGTGGAATGATTGCTCTGTTAAGACTTCCAGTACTCCATTACAGAAGAAGAGTAATAGAAGTGTTTGCAGACTTGTCGAGTATCTTATTTTAGTGTGATTGCTTCAACATTCTCCCTATTTAGATTAATATTGGCTACTCATTTGCTGTATATTGCTTTTACTATCTTTAAGGATGAGCCTAAAGTTCCAGATATTTCCAAACCGTTAACATGAAATGGTGTTTTATTTTCTCTAGTTACTTCTAAGCATCTAAAGAGATCTTTATATAGTTTATTTATTTGATTTTTTTTGCTTGATTACTTTGATGGATTTTCATATATTGAACTCTCCCTGTGTCACTGGAATGAACTTTACTTGATCATGTTAAAGGATCATATGTTGTGTTCTAGTATTCTTTTTACAAGAATTCGATTGAATATTTTCATGGCTGTTCATGAAGGAATATTGTCTGACACTTTCTTTTTTTCTTTGTAGGGTCTCTGTTTGATTTAAGAATTAGAGTAATTTTGGCTTCAAAGAATGAGTTGTGTAGTGTTCCTTCTCTTTCTATTTTATGAAATAGTGTCGACAATATTGGTATCAGTTCTTCTCTGAATGTCTGATAAAATATGGCACTGAAACCTTTGGCTTTTTACCCCCTTGGGATCAGAGGCTTTTGATGAGTTCTTGTATTTATATAGTGATTATGGGACTGTTGTGATGATTTACTTGATTTAGATTTAAATTTGATCTTTGGTAATATGGAGAATATGAGTCATTTACTCAACATTTTCTGTTTGGTTGAGTATACACTTTTGTTGCAGGATCTGATGATTTGTTTTTACTTTCTTCAGTTTCTATTGTTATATCTTCCTTTTCTTTTCTGAGTTTGTTAATTTAGATAGTCTCTGTGTCCTCTAGTTAGTCTGGCTCAGATTTCATCAATATTTTTTGATTTTATCAAAGACCTATCTCCTGGTTTTGTTGATTTTTTGTATAGTTCCTTTTTGTTTCTACTTTGTTGATTTCATCTCTGATTTTGAGTGTTTCCTCCTGCCTATTCCTCTTAGATGTATCTTCTTTTTTTTTTGTTCTATAACTTTTAGTTCTTCTGTCAAGCTGGTTGTGTATGCTCTCTGCAGTTTCTTTTGGAACAAATCCAAGCAATAAGTTTTCTTCTTAATACTGCTTTCATTGCATCCCATAGTTTCAGTTTGGTGCGCTCTCATTTTCATTAAATTTTGAAAATCCTTAAGATTTTATTTATTTCTTCCTTGAACATGGTATTGTTGTGTAGTGCATTGTTTATGTGTATGTGGTCTTTTTGAT
The DNA here is from genome assembly GCF_963924665.1 of Micromys minutus. Taxonomy (NCBI): domain Eukaryota; kingdom Metazoa; phylum Chordata; class Mammalia; order Rodentia; family Muridae; genus Micromys; species Micromys minutus. The sequence goes on along the minus strand of NC_137970.1, from coordinate 106,631,176 downwards.
TTGTTTTTGTTTTTGAAGAGGAGCCTTCGTCCATGGTTATTTGAAAGGGTGCATGGAATCATGTCAATTTTTTTTTCTTATTCTTTTTCTTTTTTTTTTTTTATACTAACTGTAGGTGCTCTTGTATTTGGAGCACAGTTCTTCACCTTGATAGAACTTTTCCTCTGATTAGTCAAAATTGTCCTTCCTTAACAATGTTGGTAACTTTTCTTGAAAATTTATCTTATTTGGTATTAGAATAGCCACTCTAGATTGTTTCTTAGTACCATTTTTCCTTGAAATTTCTTCCTAACCTTTTACTCTGAGGTACTATTTGTGTTTGTTCCTGACAGGAGTTTCCGGTATGCAGCAAAATGTTGGACTCGGATTGTGTGTACATTCTTATAATCTATGTCTCTTTATTGGGGAAATGAATCCAATGATGCTAAGAGATATCAAAGAACCATTATTGGTCCCTGTTATTTTTATTGTTAGAAGTAGAATTATGTTTGTGTGGTTTTCTTCTTTAGGGTTTTCACAAGTGATAGAAAAACACAAGGATTTGGGGGACTCTGAGACTTTTGCAAAAAGCCTCATTTGTATAATGTAAGACACTAAAAACATAGAAATGGTTAAAGTGTAACTCATAGACTTTCCAGTCATTACTAAGCTCTGAGACTCAGCCTGTGCATGACAAATAAAAACAGTGGCCTAGAATAAATCTCAAAAAAGCCAGAATGTACTGACTGATTGCCACCTATCTAGAAAGACCTTCATAGGTTCCTGATGCATGGCATATTCAGTTCATGCTATAATAACACAATTCTGAGAAACAAAACAGGGACACAACTCTTAAAAATTTGGAATGTATAAACAAAGTTCTAAACATGTAAAAGCACCGATTTAGTGGACAGGTTAAGCTATACAGTCCAAGCTGAGTATACCTCTTTTGCTATACTTTCTTTGTTTTGAATATTTGGTATTTTGACTATTTTATGTCAGAGGGAATTTTATTTATCTGGTCTAATCTATTTGGAGTTTTGTAGATTTCTTGTATGTTCATGGTCATCTCTTCCTTTAGGTTAGTGAATAGCCTCTAAATTTTGTTCAAGATATTTAGTGACACTTTTATTTGAGAGTCTATATTTTCTTCTACAACTATTATACTTTGGTTGACTCTTCTTATTGTGTCCTGGAATTACTAGATGCATTAAGATAATGCTTTTAGATTTTTGCATTATCTCTGACTGATGTGCCAATGTTTACTGTGGTATCTTTTGCCCCTGAGAAACTCTCTTCCATCTCTTGAATTCCGTTGGTAATGCTTGTGTCTACGACTTCTAATCTCTTTCTGAGGTTTTTTATCTCCAGGGTTGTTTCTTTTTGTGATTATTTTTTTTCTATTTTTGTTTCTAATTCCTTCACCTGTGTGGTTGTATTTTTCTGTAGCTCTTTAACTGATTTTTCTTTTCCTCTTTAAGGTCTTCTATGTGTTTAATGGTTCTCATGTGTTTCTTCAACTTGTTTACTGGTTCTCATGTAATTTATGTGCCTCTAGAAGACCTTCATCATCTTTATCATGCAGTTTGTTTTTATGTCCAAATCTTGCTTTTCTGGTGTGTTGGGCTGTCTCTTCCTTGTTTCTGTCATTTTCAGGTTGTGTTTGATTCCCTTGCTTAGTTACTAGCACTACACTCTTAACATCTTGTTATCTGTGATGCCAGGTTTTCTTATTGTCTCTGAATTGTGTGTGTGTGTGTGTGTGTGTGTGTGTGTGTGTGTGTGTGAATGTGAGTGGTCCCTTCAAACTACTCCACATTAGAGAGGTAATCAAAATTTTGAAGCACAAAAAGTACATAGTCCTATTGAACCAACTGATATCAGTACACATTGATTTGTTTTCATTACGTTTTGTATATATCAACTAATCAGTAATATTTATGAGTGACAAATTTATTTTCAAGCATTTTTGTATACTTTTTGCATGTTTGTTTGTCCTGAAGTATATCTATAAGCTCTCTAGACACCAGTACATGTTAGATTGCCTCTAAATAATTGTATTACAATTTTAATGGAAATTATTTTGAATCTGTAAATTGCTTTTGGTAAGATAGTTAATTAACTATGTTAATCCTGCTCAGTCGGGATCATGGTAGATCTTTGCATCTTCTGATATCTTCCCCAGTTTCTTTATAGACATGAAGTTCCTGTTATATAGGTCTTTGACTTGCTGGGTTAAAGTCATATGAGAAATTTTTTTTTGGATTTTTGCGTATTATAAGAGAATTATCACCTTAAATTCTGTCTTAGCATATCATTTGCACAAATGAAGCCTACTGATTTTTCTTTTATTAATTTTTTGTGCAAGCATCTTGCTGAATGAGTTCATCAGCTGTGGAAGTTTTCTGATAGAACTTGGAGGTCTGCTATTTATACTTTCAAGTCATCTGTGAACAATAATACTGTGCCTACTTTGTTCCAAATTGAATCCCTTAGATATTCTCATGTTGTCTTACTGCCCTTGTTAGAAGGTCAAGTTTGTCTTGCCTACATATTGTGCAGAGATAAAGATGGAACAGACAGTGAGGAAACAGCCCTCCAATGATTATCCCAAATAGAGATACATTTCATGGGAGAGAGTCCACACTAGACCATATTAATGATACTTGGCTATTCTTCTATGCTTGCATGTAGGAACCTAGCATTATTGTCTCCTGAGTCTTCATCCAGTAGAGTATAGAAACAGACTGACAAACATTATGTGGAGCCCAGGAAGCATTCTGGAAGTTAAACAGGTGCTATCTCAGTCTCTGTTCATTGATATTGGTAATCTTTTCTTCTTCCTGGCCTCCCTGGTTAGGCCTCAGCAGGAGAGGATATGACTAGACCTGCTGGGAATAGATGATCCAGGGTGGGGTGATACCCAGTGGACTCTGTTTCATTGAGGAGATAAGGAGGTAGTAATTAACATAAGGGTGAGAACCAATACAACAAAATAGCATGTGTTCGGTGTTTTAAATGTTTTTCACTATTGCAATAAAAAACACTCACTACCTGAGCTATCATATTTCCTGGGGAGACATAAAATTCATAATATTTATGCCTACTAATCTCAGATAAGAATCATGGTATATATATATATATATATATATATATATATATATATGTGTGTGTGTGTGTGTGTGTGTGTGTGTGTGTGTGTGTGTGTGTGTGTTTGAAGAGCTAGAAAGAGAGAGATTGAGAGATAGAGAGAGAGAGAGAGGTATGTAGGAAGGGAGGTAGGGAGGGAGGGTTCGAGGTAGGTAGGGAAGGAAGTGGAGAGAGAGAGAACTAAATTCCAACTTGGTGAATCAGTAAGTTTTATGGAGGTTATTTTCACAAAAACAGATGACGTGTTACAGGGGCAAAAATTACACAAAAGCAGCTTTATCTCCAATGTCCACCTCATCATTGGTGATAAGTCACTAGAGGTAGAAACCTGAAGAAAATTGACAGCACAACAATTGTATAGTGCCTTTTTCAAGTGACTAAGCTAATATAAACCTCTCCCAGGCATGGAGGTTTGAGCTGCAAAGGAAGAGTGGCATAATGGATATAATGAGTGGTTTGTGCTTATTCGGGGTATTCTTGGATGTATTATTAGTCGTTTCCCTTCCTACCTAATATTCCTGAAGATTACTGATTGATGGAATGTTTTAGTCTCAGAGGAAACCACTGACCTTGGCAGCTCAAAACCATTATGTCTTACTCTCTTGGTTGTATCAGAATTCTACCATAGTATCTGAATTTATATTACTTCATTTTAATTTTCTTATGTTCAAACTGTAAGTAATGATTCTACCTGTTGTGAAAGCCCCTTACATATTTATTGGCCTAGTAAATGAATATGTTCCCTTCAACTTGTGTTTCATTTATAAATTTATAAAGCAGTTTATAAAAAGTGAGTGTAAATCTCGTTAGAACAAATTTTATACAAGATAGTTCATAACACTTGAGCATCTAAAATAATAGACCCAGAAGTTAAACCAAGATTTTGGTATAGTACCATATCCTAACATATGCTCTACAACTCTATTAGGACCTAGAGACATTGCTGTGATGATGTCAAAATGGGGACTGATTGTTCTATAAAGTAATATCATGAAAATTTATTCCTGTGACTGATGGATACCATAGAGGAGCAAAAGAAGTGGCTAAAATATAGTGCAAAGATCATATTGACAGCCTAACGTATGTCCAAGAAAATATGAGAAAAATAAGAACTGTCATTATTCTAAATTTTTACATCTCTAGAAATCCAACATCATGACATATGTATAAGAGGAGTAGACACTAATGTGTATGAATGAGACAGAATTTGTGGACAGTAGTGACTAGGGTTGAAATAAGAAGAGTTGAGACAGGAATATGTGCAAGAAGTCTATTGTAAAAAAGAGTTACTTTATATTCAAGGACTTGCAGATTGTGTTACTGTTAAAACAATCTTTTCTAGAAAGGCTGGATCATTACAAAGACAAACCTAGGTGCACAACAAATATTGATTAGAAAGGCCAATAAATCACACAATTTTAAAGTATCAAAAAAAGTCACAGAGTTTAAAAACTAGTGTTTTTAGTCATTTTATTTGAGATGCAATTCATAAAAACAAGTTTGAGGGAGGAGGAAAGGGGAGTAAAGGGGAGGATATAAGGTTAGAAATGTAAATGTTCAGAATATCCAATAAAATTTTAAAAATGTCAAACATAACAAATTTTTTTTCTTAAAAAATTTTATTAAATTGCAAAGCAGAACTTGAACACAAATTTAAATATCAGTAACAAGGTCACAAAACAGTTGCAAAATGTCTGTAATGGGAGGATTATATATCCTTATAACTAAGTCACCCATCCATGCCTACATTAGTACATTAGATAAATCTTCAAGTCAGCAGCCCATCGAAGAGCTAGCAGTTCCATTATTGGATCTTTCCTGTTACAAAAACTTGCTAATATTTTGGGTATCAGATCTTTATCAAATGGAAACTACAAACTAAACTTTTAAAATTTGTTAAAGAATGATTAAAATACTGTAACTAATTTGGTTTCAAAAACTCTGGGTATACAACTGAGATAAAACACTAAGATTTATACTTATCGCATTGACAAAACTCTTTTATATTTACGATTTTGGTATTAATATACTCTCAATTAAATTTCCAAAAGTCCATCTCATCATACAAATAAACATTGAGACCAACCTTTCACTGGTCTCATAATCCACTCACATTAGACTAAATTCACTTTTATTCATGTCCCAAATTTGCACCTTTGGGGCAGATATAGCACACATTTATAGGGAAAATATAGGGAGTTGGTTATTCCTTTTTATCCAGTTTTCATTCCTATTTCTATCTTTCTTCATGTCTTTTTTTCTTTTCCTTTTTTTCTACTTCTCACACACCAGCATCTCTATCTTTACAACACCAAATGGATTATTTCATGTAATAGAGAGATTTTGTTTAAGATTTACTCCATTTATAATTTATTTTCTAAATAAACACAGATAGAAGAACAAATGTTAGAATTTTTACATAAATGTATAAGAATACATTTTAGTAAGTGCTTTGCATTTTTTTTAAGTTTTGATATTCTGCATTAATGTCCGAATAGTTACAATGAGCAAAAAGTACATGTAAATCAGGATGTAACCCAGAAGTAGTCAAAGTTTTCTTGGTGTGTGAGGATTGAGTATAATGTTTTATTTTTTTTTTCTTGAATTTCACAGTCTGAGATTTTTCTGGGGTAGGCTGAGCTTTCTGGGGTTAGTATCCCATTATCAATGACTGCATATTATGTCTGTTCTTTTGAGACTGGGTTATCTCACTCAGGATGCTATTCTCTAGATGCAACCATTTTCTTAAGAATTTGGTTAAGTCATTGTTTCTGATAGCTGAGTAGTACTTCATTGATTAAATGTACCACAATTTTTGTATCCATTCATCTACTGAAGGGCATCTGGGTTCTTTCCAGCTTCTGGCTAACATAAATAGTGCTGCTATGAACATTGTGGTGCATGCGTCTTTGTTGTATATTGGAGTGTCTCTGGGGTATATGCCCAGAAGTGGAATAGCTGGATTTTCAGGTAGTACCATGTCCAGTTTTCTGAGGAATCGCCTGTCTGATTTCCAGAGTTGTTTTATCAGTTTACAACCCCACCAACAGTGGAAAAGTGTTCCTCTTTCTGCACAGCCTCTCCTGCATCTGTTGTCATCTGAGTTTTGGATCTTGGCCAATCTGACTGGTGTGATGTGGAATCACAGGGTTGTTATGATTTGCATTTGCCTGATGGCTATGGATGTCCAGCACTTCCTAGATGTTTCTCAGTTATTGGATTTTCCTCAATTGAAAACATTTTGTTTAGCTCTGTACTACATTTTTAATAGGGTTGTTGGATTTACTGGTGTCTAGCTTTTTCTGTTCTTTTTATACCTTGGATATTAGGCCTCTATCTGATGTGGAGTTGGTTATGATCTTTTCCCATTCTGTTGGCTGCAGTTTTGTTTTCTTGACACTGTCCTAAGCCTTACAGAAACTTGCAATCTCATTAAGTTTCATTTGTTAATCTTTGACCTAAGAGCAGGGGCCATTGTTGTTTTGTTCAGAAAATTATTTTCCTATGCCTAAGTATTCTAAGTTTTTCCCTATTTTCTCATCTAATAGTTTCAGTTTATCTGGTTTAATGTGGATATATTTGATCTACTTACACTTAAGCTTTGTACAAAGAGATAAGAAAGGGTCTATTTTCATTCTTCTGCATGCTGAGTGCCAGTTGGACGAATACCATTTGTTGAATAGGCTGTCATTTTTCCATTGAATATTTACAGGTCCTTGGTCAAAATTCAGGTGACCCTATATATGGGGCCTCATTACGGGGTGTTCTATTCTATTCCATTGATCCATGTGCCTATTTCTGTACCAGTCCCACACAGTTTTCATCAGAATTGCCTTGTACTATAGCTTGAGGTCAGGGATAGAGATTCTCGAAGATGTTTACTTGTTTTTGAGGATGGATTTCGCTTTTCTAAGTCTTTTGTTATTCCAGGTGAAATCACACATTTCTCTTTCCAATTCAATGAAGAACTACATTAGAATTTTGATGGGGATATCATTGAATCTGTAGATTGCTTTGGGTAAGATGGTCATTTTTAGAATGTTGATCCTTCCATTCCATGAGCATGGGAGATCTTTCCATTGTCTGAGACTTTCCTTGATATCCTTCTTTAGAGGTTTGGAGTTCTTGTCATACAGGTCCTTCACTTATTTATTTGGAGGCACACCAAGGTATTTTATTATTTTTGTGACTATTGTAGAGGATATCTTTTTCCTAATTTCTTTCTCCACATGATTGTCCTTTGAATACAGGAAGGCTACTGATTTGTTTGAAGTAATTTAATATTCAGCCACTTTGCTGAATGTTTATCAGCCGTAGTAGTTCTCTGGTGGAATTTGTGGGATCACTTACATAAACTATCATGTCATCTGCAAAAAGTTTTTACCTTCCGAATGTGACAGTTTACATTTCACAGAAAACCCTTCATTATTTATAGCTTCAATGTATCTTCAGTTGATTAAAATGATATCAGCAATCCTCTCTTATTAGTACAATTCTCAAATGGCAAGCAATAGATAAGAAAGTGTCATAGTTTGGTATAGTGTCAATACTTAGAGTCAGGTTACTCTGTCGGAGATAACTCTGAGGTTCTTCTCCTGATGAAGATGGGAAGGCAGAGGCAGATGTAGAGGCAAAAGTGGGTGCACAAGGTACAGAAGCTCTGCATTCAGTACATGATTTTTGTCCCTTTTTCACAACATGGTTATTTTCATGTACATTTAACTATTTAGGCTTTTGATAAAACACAGTGCTACACAATATGTGTGTATATATATATATATATATATATATATGTAATAAATTGGCTAAAGATTCTTCTTAAATTTTCAAAAATATCTGTAATTTTATTATAAAGTCTCTTCATGTGCACATCTTCATAAACTAATATATACATATACATAGAACATTAGTTGAGAGATGCTCCTGTAAAGCTTTAGTATTACCTAGATTTGACATTGTCTTTATAAATACTCAGCGAAGCAAACAAAGAACAAAAGCAGCAATCCATAGAAGACAGTGAGGTGAGCCCTTTACTATCTTTTGCTTTTCATTTTAGATGTTGAAAAACTCTGGAAGCAGACATGAGGTTATCTGTATATTGTCCAAGAACTTGATTTTCTGATTTTAGCTTCAGGTTTACTTCCTCAACTGCATCTACTCTTGCAGAAAGATTTTCAAGTTTGTGTTGTAGTTCAAACTCTTGATTGAGAAGTGGAGTCTTTCTTCCAGTTCCACCTGATTTTCAGCATAAACTGCATCCATATCAGCATTCATCATCTTGGGAACATACATTGAGCTCTTGAAAACAAACTCCTTAGTGATGGGTCTTGCATCTGCAGCACATGGAGGAGGTGGGATAGGTAGCCAACTTACATTATATTAAAGAGGAAAAGTTCAGTATACAGTGTATGGAACTTAGATTTAAAAATCTGGTATTGAAAAGGGATCAGTTGAGATTTCCCTATGCAAATAAATAGATGTGAGGATCACATGGTCCACTTTCAAATTCTAAATGTTAGTTTGTTTGTTCATTTGTTTGTAATCTTCAGGCAACAGTAAAATCTACTTGTTGACAGAGGTGTCCATAGAAACAATAAATCAATTTCAGAAAAGATATTTTTTGAACAGTCAGTTTGTACTGGTGAATGATGCTTGGGAGTGAGACTTCAGATGCTGCTTGAGGTAACAGGTTCTGGAATAGCTTTTGTTGCAGAGGGGACAAGCATGGGGCCTCTCACCACTGTGCTTTTTTATGTGTCTCTTTAGATCTGTTGAACGGTAGAATGTCCATTTGCAGCCAGGCACATTGCACTCATAACTCCTCTTTCCAGTGTGTTTCTTCATGTGGTCTTTGAGGTGGTGAGCCTTTGTGTAAGATTTCCCACAATCTGGGTAGGAACATGAGTAGCGCTTCAAAGGTTGAGGGTTGATTGCAGAGACAGGGCTCAGTGTCTGCAGGTCTGCCTTCAACTCTGGACCCTTTCCTTGAACCAAATCAGAAGATGAAGAGCTTGCCTGGGGTTGTCTTTGAACAGAAGGGTAACTTGAAGGATTTGAGGATTCACCTACATATGGGGCTTGGTTACTAAGTAATGTCACATGATGATCAAGGCTTTGCACAACATTGGGTGTTCCATTGCTACTTGGGTAGACATTAGGTTCAAGAGAGGTTCTCAAATGATCAAAGGAGAATGACTCTTCAGAACTTGGAATTCTCTCTGGATGCCAAGCTATGTGTTCTTGTATAGAACATGAAGTCACCTGAGGATCAAGTTTTTCTTCCACATCAGGTGTTCCATTCACACTTGGGGAAGCATCAGAATCAAGAAAGGCCATTATGTCATCCAAGAAGAAAGACTCTTCAGAAAGGGGACTTGTCTCTGGGTGCCAAGCCAGGTTGACTTGGTTAGTAAGTGAAGTCACTTGAGGATCAAGGCTTTCTTCAACTTTGGATGTTCCATGCAAACTTCGGGAAGCATCAGAATCAAGAAAGGCAATTATGTCATCCAAAAAGAAAGACTCTTCAGAACTGGGACTTGCCTTTGGGTGACAATCTAGGTTGGCTGGGTTACTAAGTGAGGTCACCTGAGGAACAAGGTTTTCTTCAACATTGGGGGATCCATTCAAACTTGAGGAAGCATCAGAATCAGGAAAGGCTATTATCTCATCCAAGAAAAAAGACTCTTCAGAACTGGGACTTGTCTCTGGATGACAAGCTTGTTTTTCTGGGTTACTAAGTGAAGTCACCTGAGCATTTTGGCTTTCTTCAATACTGGTAGCTCCATTCAGATTTAGAGAAGCATTAGAATCAGGAAAGGCTATTATCTCATCCAAGGAGAATGTCTCTTCAGGACTGGGACTTGTCTCTGGGTGACAAGCTAGGTGGTCTTCCTTACTAAGTGAAGTCACCTGAGCATTTTGGCTTTCTTCAATACTGGTAGTTCCATTCAGATTTAGGGAAGCATTAGAATCAGGAAAGGCTATTATCTCATCCAAGGAGAATGTCTCTTCAGGACTGGGACTTGTCTCTGGGTGACAAGCTAGGTGGTCTTCCTTACTAAGTGAAGTCACCTGAGGATCAATGCTTTTTTCAACATTAGGTTTTCCATTCAAACTTGGATGGATATTTGGATTCACAGAAGTTCTCATTTGATCCAAGGAATATAACTCTTTAGAACTGGGACTTGTCACTGGATCCCAAGCTATGTGGTCTTGATTACAAAATGAATTCACCTGAGGATCCAGCCTTTTTTCAACATTTGGTGTTGCATTCAGACATGGGTAGACATTTGGATCAGAGGACCTCATCTGATGCAAGTAGCATGACACTTTAGAACTGGGATAATTCTGTGGATGCCAAGTCATATTTTCTTCTGCATTGGATGTTGCCCTCTTAGACCCATGAAAATTTGGGCCAAAACTGGTGTTTGGCATCTGAAAACCATAGAAAGTCTGGCCACCAATTGGATTGGTAACCCAGTGACTGACCATCAAATTCTGATCACATCTGTGTCCTGATAACTGATACCCAGAGAGAAAGTGCTCACCACAGACCAGGTTATCCTGACCTCTGTAGACATTCTGACCACGAAAGGATGACTTCTGGTAGTAGAGCTTCATGTGTTCATGGTTATCTCTCACTGGAGGCTCATAAAAAGCCTGATATTCATTAGAAGGTATCATCAGATCTGCATTGAATCTATTATTAGCTACTAAATCCCTCTGCTGATACCTAAAAGAACTCTGTTCAGAAAAATAGTCCAGGGAGCGATCTACATTTGAATTCTGGTCTGCATGGCTTCCAGAAGGAGCAGCATGATGATTACCAAAGGGAATTCTCTCACTGTCATTCAAGGCAGTATTTTGGATCACAAGAGTCTTGTCAAAGTTGACTGTCCTCATCCAGTGTCCTTCAATGTAGAGAGATTCCCTAGCTTCAAGGACAGCTTTATTCTGGGCATGAGGATGGCATATCTTTGGTGTGTTGTTGAGCTCCTTAAGCTGAGTGTCTTCCGGGAATTTTTTCTGCTGAAGAGACACAGCTATCTGATTCACAGAGGAAGTCTCACTTGGCTCTCCAGTTTTTCCTGGGTGTGCTGTCGAGTTCAGAGTACAGGTTATCTCAGGTGTGCTAGAGTATGCAGATGCCATCACTGTTGGTTTCCAGGCAAGCATCTCTGAGCTCTGACCTGAGACAGGCTGGCTGGACTCCACAGGGAAAGGCTGGGGATTACACCTCCCTGGCTGGAATGCACCTGTGGATTCTTCCATGTCTATGCAGGCTTCACAAATGGCCTGGGGACTCTTCAAGTTCCTGCACTGTTGGGAGAAAAATCAACATCTGGCTAAACTAGGTATTCAGTGGTAGAGATTAAAGTTCTTGAGAATACTCAAACTCGGCGGACAGGCAGAACTTAAATGGTAGAAACAAGAAGGCATAAAATGTTCTCTGGAGATCAGGGATTCACAACTTTAAGGGCTCTGATGAAGGTGGGATGGGCAAACAAAAGCTTCATTACTCTGGGATCTCCTTTTATAAAGCTAGGCCTGATATGTTCAGTACTTCTGAGTCTATGATTTCATAAGACTTATGTTTCCACATGTAGGCCCCCATACTTAGAAGACATGTTTAAATATCTCACCCCAGGCTCTTAGAGTTTAGAAGATGCTCTCATTAAGTAAACTCTTAGGAACTGTGTATGTTAGCTTGCCTCTGATTTACTTTATAAACAATATACAGTTACATGGTTGCATTCATCAACTTTAGAAGAGAATGTGGAACAGGATTTGTTGGTGGGACTGGTGAGTTTTTACAGGAGCAGTAGGTCATGTGGGGTTTGTTTTGAATGAAGAGAGTGAATGAAAAGATACTTGTGGGATGATGAAACCTCTTGCTGTGGAGACTTATAGAGTACAAGAGGTTAATCTTTGTAATGGTGGATACAGAATCTGGTGTGATTATTTTTTTGCAATGCTACAATCTGTTGTGTCCTTTTGGTATTGGATCCCATCCATTTTCTCAAATATTATAGATAAATGCTAAGAGAGGGTTTCACTCTCAGCACACTGACAATTGGACCCAGTTACCTAGAATTGTGTCCACATAGTTCATGGATCCTGGATAGATCCTGATGGTGGTAAAGGTTGATGAAATGAGACAAAAATCTTATTTTAAATTTTAAAAAGCAAATAGTGAAAACAAATGTTTAAGAAAGGAAGATGGAATGAAAGACAGAAAAAAACCAGAAAAGAAATATTACAAATGGAGAAATCACATCATCATCATGAGACACAACATGTAGTATTGGAACAAAAGTGAAGTTGTTTGGATGGATAGTTGCACTCTTAAAATTGATAAAAAAAAAAAAACTCTAAGATAGGAGATTAAAATTGCTTGCACCATTTCACCAATTAGAAACCACTTAAAAAAAATACACTCTGGATTTGTGAAGGCATCATTCCGTAGGCATCACTTATTAAAACACATACAAGGTGTCCAGATCAACATCCAGCCTCTCTTCTATCCCAGAGAAGTGGAAAATCATTCCTCCCATGAAGATTTACAGGAAGTTACAGGACAACTCATTTTTACAGAAGACATTTATACTTCAATCTGGTCTCATAATCTTTATCTTTTGTCTCTAACACTTGATTGCAGAAATTAAAAATACTTGCCATAATATAGGCCAAGGATTCTCTTTTTTTGTATTGCCATAACGCATAGCTGCAGGCTACTTCCTAATTAATACCATACCACATAACATATTCAGTTTTTAAATAATTTATATTTTGATATTTATGATTTTCAACTAACAACATCTACAACAACAACAATTAGAATACTATGGTAAGACAATAAAATCAGTCACAACAATCCTAACTATCTCATAAGATCAATGCCCTTGCCATTCAGCTGCATAAGGAAGAATTTTTAGAAAACAAAGTGGAGAAGAGCTTAAAACATGTAGGCACAGGGGAAAGTTTTCTCAACAGAAAACAAATAGATTATACTCTAAGATCAAGAATCAACAATTGTGACCTCATAAAATTAGAAAGTTTCTGGAGGCTAAGCATATTATCAAGAAGACAATATGTCCAACAACAGATTGAGGAAGGATGTTTGATACTCCTGCAACTGATGGAGGGCTAATATACAACATATACAAAGAGCTCAGGAAGTTAGACTCCAGAGAATCAAATATTTATATATAAAACTGGTATACAAGGCCAACAAAGAATTCTCAGCTGAGAAATTCCAAATAGCTATGAAGCACCCAAAGAAATTATAAATGTTGCTAGTTATCAGGTAAATGTAAATCTAAACAACCCTGAGAATACACCTTATTTTAATTAGAATGGCTAAGGTCAAAAATCAGGTGACAGAAGATGCTGGCAAGAATGTGGAGAGAAAAGAAAACTTCTTGAGTGTTGGTGGGATTGTAAGCTGGTACAACCACTCTGTAAAACAGTCTGGTGGTTTCGCAGAAAATTGAACATAGTGCTACCTGAAAACCCAGCTATTCCACTCCTAGACATATAGCCCAAAGACGTTCCAACATATGACAAGCACACATGCTCCACCATGTTCTAGCAGCCTTATTTATGATAGCCAGAAGCTGGAAGAAACCCAGATGTTTAAAAAACAAATAATGTATAAAGAATGAATGGTACATTTATAAATTAGAAACAATGACTTTATGAAACACCTAGGCAAATATATGGGTAGAGATAATATCGTGAGTACCCCACTCACAAAAACACACACATGGAATGCCCTCACTGTGAAGAAAATACTAGCCACAGAACACTTTGAGTACCCCAGCAAAAATTGACAGACCTTATGATGTGCAAAGAAGAAGGAAGGCCAAAATGCCAAACCTCAGTCCTGTTTAGTAGAAAGAACAAAACACTTTAGATAGGAAATACAAGGTAAAATAGAGGAATAGGGAATAAAGAAAAATCATTCAGAGACTTCTTTATATGGGGATCCATGCCATATGAAGCCACCAATCCCTAGCTCTATTGCTGATGCACAAAGTGCTTAGAAGCAAGAAACATATAGAGATGCCTACTCTGGGTCTCTGCCAGAGTTAAATGCATACAGCTGAGCATGTTAGCATCTAACCATCAGAGTGAACTTGGGGACCCCAAGGAAGGTGCTAAAGAAAAGCCTGAAGGAGCTGAAAGGGGTTGCAACTGCATGGGAAAACAATGTGATCAACCAACTAAACCCTACACAACCCCCAGGTACTATAACACTGATCATTGAGAACACATTGAGAAAACTATGGTTACAGTTGCATATGTAGCTGAACCTAGCAGTGTCTGGCATTAATTTGAGAAGAGGTCTTTGGTCCAGAAAGAACATGTTTCCCCAATATAGGGAAATGCCAAAACACTGGGGTTCAGAGGGTTGGAAGGGAGCAAGGTGGAGGAAGAGCATACCATTATAAATATCAAAACAAAGAGTATGTAATAAGAAAGGAAAAGAAGAACCAATAAGAAAGAAGAATTCCCATGTCGGGTCAGGGTCTGGTCATTGGCACTTTGCTACATGTTCCAGTCATCCACCTCTGTTCTGAGCAATTAGTGACATATCTTTGAAAACCATCCCTTAGTCAGACTATTAGACTCCACAAGAAACTGACTTTCTCAGATCAAAAAATTGCCCTCTCTCACCAGTGGTCAACTCCAACTCTAAATGTACTGCCCACAGGTGTGGCAGATCAACTCCACAAGGAACAGTATTTTAAAATGTTGTTTCGACACCTGGCTTCACAATATTTTTTCTCCTATACTACTCAAGCATTGTGCTAATCATTGTTGACATAGCCTTGTGTAGCCCCTTCCTCCTTCCCTGGGAATGATAGGACTCACAGGAATATGTTCTTAAGCATTCCAAGGCCAAGGCAAGGGGTGGCTCCCACCCTGTCTCTTAAGATACAACAGAAATACCATAAAAACTCTAATTATGGGGCTTATAATTCCTTTCCAAACAATTAAAAGAAAGTCCCAAATAAACTGTATATGGATTTTTTATGAAATTCTAAATTCATGCCTATAGCATAATTTAAGCTTGTGATCATTAAATAAATTTATGAAACCACAATAAAATTCACAGACCGTATGGAGATGAAGAAGGAATTATGGAAGCTTCATTCTAACTTAGAAGAAGGAACTTAGAAGACCTACTTAGAAGTAAGGACAGAGCCTTTCTGAAACCAACACAGATGCTTATAGCCAGCCATCAGACTGAGTACTGGGACCCCATTGGAGGAGTTATGGAATGTCCTAAAAGATTTGAAGAAGTTTGCAACCCCGTTGTAAGAACAATAATACCAACCAGCCTGACTGTTCAGAGCTCCAAGGGAATAAACCACCCACCAAAGAGCAAATATGGAGGAAGAAACCAAGGTTCCTGCTGCATGTAGCAGAACATGACCTTACTATAGATTTAAGGGGAAACCCTTGATCCAGTATAGACTCGATGACCTTGTGTAGGGAAACCTTAGGGTGGTGCAGTAGAACTATCATAGAAACAACTTGATGTTGATGGAATGAAGGTTTGTGTAGAGGAAACCAGGAAAGAACATATAGATGAAAGTTAAATGAATAAAATATCCCATAAAATAAAATGATGAAATTAATTTTTCTCTATATGTATGTCAAAAAAAGAATTTTTGGATGTACTTACGGTTCGAAGTCCTGTACACTCACAATGGCAAGCTGAGGATAAAAAGTCCAAAAGAATGGTAGTTTTGAGTATTGGAACACAGATTGGTACAGCTGGTCTAATCTAGAGGCTGGTAACTGGCACAGCTGGTGCCAGTACCAGTGTAGGGACAGACTTGTGAACAAGCTGAGGACAAGCTGACAAATAGGCACTCCTTCCTGCATCCATGGACTTATATAGGCCTCCAGCGGAAGGTGCATCCTGGATTAAAGTATGTATTCCTGTCACGTGTTCTTGGTCACCAACCAATTAACTAATTTCAACCAGTCACTATCTCACACGTGTGTCCATCTTGTGTAGATCTTTTGGCTTTCTAGGTATTTTCAAGTGGACAAAAAAGGGAAACTTGTTGGAAATCACAACCTTGACCTCAGAAAAATGTGGTTTTCGTGTCCTAAAACACATTAAAAATAGGGGACAACATAGTGGATCATGATTTCGTTTCAGAAGATATTTACAGATGGATGAATACCTACGTTTGACCAAGTGGACTTGCAAATGATCTCTTTCTTTACTTACCTCCTGCATTTGCCAGGCTTCTCTAGAGGACCAACATTTTCACAGTGAATCATTCTGTATATGTAAGTAGAGAGAGATTTAGTATAATGGCTTACAGGTTGAGGTAGCTCAGCAACCCATATCAAACAGAGCCTAGCTCCAATCACTAGACTACTCCTAATATGATGAGTGTTTCAAGGTTTTATATAAAAACAAGACCAGCAGTTCTGGATTATTTCCTCAACAAACATGGTTAAAAAGTCAGTGTTTGCCTCAAAACTGTCAATGCAGAGGGAAGCAGATATTAAGTTTATGATATGACTCCCAGCATCACCCAATTATGTTAAAGGCCACAGTAGTATTCCAAGTAGATGTTTGTACCCATCCATTCTAATCGATGCTTTCTATAAAACATTGTTCCAGTAGATATTTGGGGTTGCCCTACAATACAAACTATCCTGCCTTACAATTGTAAATGTGGTCATGAGATAGCTTGAATAAGGACCTAGCTGTGAGTTGCATCATATCAATCCTGTCTGGTTTTCGGGAGATCACAAATATTTCCCTGGCACTATAGCTTCTTGAGTTCTCTTTGTACCATTGATACTAGGTCCAAATGGTAGTATGTGCCCTTTATCCCAACTCTCAGGAGAAAAATTGGTAGATTTCTAAGTTCTAGGTCAGCATGGGAATGAGCCAGTTCTACTTTAAAAAAAATATGATTTGGTCGAGGAATGATGACACATGCCTTAAATCCCAGAACTCTGTAATTGATCATTCAGATCCTTCAGTTGAAAATTACACAGAAAAGGCCAAGACAGCTAATACTAAACAGGGAATGACTTAATAGAATAAGGGAGACTAGTACCAGGCCCAGGAAGCAGAATCATTTAGGAGCAATGGCCTTGTACCTCTGGCTTTAGAGTCAAGATCCGAAGGGATTGCAGATTCTGGCTAGCTGGAGATAGTAAGAATAGACCATTTGACTATGAAGAAATATTCTGATAAGTGATTTCTGAGGACATAAAATTGTTGTGTTCCAGAATTAACTGAGTCTGTACCTAGCCCTACAGGGAAATTAATTATTTATAGGTATCACACAGGTGGTAATGATTTTTAAGGCTTTTAAGGATCAAGGAGTTTTGATCCAACAATTCCTGCAGAAATTACACAAACACAGATCTTACTCAGCCAAATAGTTACTTTGAATGCACACCCTAATACTGTTCACATCAATGATGCAGCTCATGTTTTTGAATATGCCTATATGATAGAGAGTAGAATAGAGTGACTAGGGAGTGTGAATATTAGCTGTGACCTTGTTGAAGTAGTTGTTGCTTTATTCAAGGTAGTGTTTCAATATCAGTGTGTGCTTTGATGATCCAATGCTGTGGCTCCACCCAATGCTGAATGAGAGGGCTCCCTTGGCTCCCTTTGTATCAAGCAGTAGAATAATCATCTCTGCCAACACCATGTCTGTCATGCTACATGATCCCATGCTTCTTACCATGAAGAAATGGACTGAACCTCTCAGACTGTTAACCAGCCCTAATTAAATGTTTGCCTTTATAAGAAATGACTTGTTCATAGTGTCTCTTCAGAGCAATAAAACCTTAACTAAAACTTATAGGTAATAAAATGTCAGAGACTACTGAAGGTTGGAATCATATGAAAAATGTGAAAGTATTTGAAATGTCTAAGGGACAATCTGAAATAAAGCAGTCTTGAAATAATACCATGGTTTTATAACCATGGTTCAATTTTATACTGTTAAATGAATTAGTATCCTTGAATTTAGTACACAAAATTGTATTGAATTATTGTTCAGAGAGTATGTGTACTTTGGAGAGGCAAGCTTAGGTAGTATATAAGTGGGTAAACAAAAAGAACATCCAAAAGGGAAAAGGAACTCCACAGGAAGACCAATAGAGTCTACTAATCTGGACTCCTGAGAGCTCTCACCAAAGAGCATGCACAGGCTGATCAAATCCCCATCCCCATGCACATATGTAGCAGATTCTTAGTCTCCACGTGGATCCCCCAACAACTGCATAAGGGACTGTACCTAAAGCTGTTGTCTGACTGGAATCTGTTTCCTTAGAAGGTTACCTTGTCTGACCTCAATGAAAAAGGATGGGCTTAATCCTCATGAGATAAGATTAGATGTGCTAGTGTGGTTGGATTCCCACGGAGCCTTCCCCCCTGTGAGAGGAAAGGGGAGTTGGTGGGAGAGGGACTCTGTAAGGAAGTGACAAATGAGCAGTGTTTGGGATACAAGTAAATAAATAAAAAAATTAAAAATAAAAAAATATAGTGATAATGTATTAAAACAAGGGGTACATAATCACTGTCTTCAGGCAGCAGTAAATGCTCTGGCCAGATGATTTTAGAAATAGAGACAAGAATAAAGGGACCACGGGGAAAACTGATGCTGTTATGCTGGATCAAAAAAATTAGAGTTGATTAAGAAGAGACCAGCTTAGAGTCAGCCTCCAGTGCTACAAAGATCAGAGCTGGAAAAATTGCACAAGCCCTTTGTCATGGCACAGAAGACAATAGGTAAAGCGCAACTAATGACACAAGGAGCTGGGCATAATTTCTTCCCCAGGGTATTTTACCTCCCCTTCTAAGAATGACTGAAGCATCCACATTTAGGTCTTCCTTCTTATAGATGTTCATTTGATCTGTGAGATATATTTTGGGTCTTCAAAACATTTGGGCTGGTATCCCTTTATCAGTGAGTGCATACCATGTGTGTTTTTTTGTGAAGGGGTTACCTCACTCAGGAGGATATTTTCTAGTTACTTCCATTTGCCTAAAAGTTTCATATAGTCAGTGTTTTGAATAGCTCTGTAGTGCATCATTGAGTAAATGTTCCATATATTTGTTGTATGCATACCTCTTTTGAAGGACATCTGGTTTCTTTCCAGCTCATGGCTTTTATAAATAAGGCTGATATGAACAAATAGGGATCCATCCTGTTATGGTTTACATATACTTGGCCCAGGCAGTGGCACTATGGAATGTGTGGATTTATTGGAGTAAGTGTGTCATTGTGGAGATGGACTTTGAGACCCTCCTCCTATCTATGAGAGGAGACCAAGTCTGTTCCTATCTTCCTTTGGAGGAAAATGTAAAACTCTCAACTCCTCATGCACTTTGCATGCCTGGACTTGCCATGTTCCTGCCTTGATAATGAACTGAATCATTGAACCTACAAAGTAATCCCAACTAAATGTTATGTGTAAGACATGCCTTGGTCATGGTGTCTGTTGAAAGCAGTGAAAGCTTAAGACAGAAGATGGCACCAGGAGTGGGTTATTGCTTTGAAAGGCCTTATCATTCATTTGTTTGGAAAAATGTGGATTTTGGTTTTTTGGATTTAAAGAGTACTTTAATTCTTTAAATGGGGTTTAATAAACTATCCTTGAAGGGATATGGAAGACTTTGTTGGTGAGGGTGATCTGAACTGTTCAGACCTGGCCCAAGATCATGTGGTCTATTTCAGTGCAGAATTTCAGTCTGTGGCCTAAACATTGGTTTTCAGGTAGTTGGGTGGAAAAATTCTTAAGCAGTGAAGGAGTTAGAAAATAGGCATGTAGTGAGAGGGTAATACAACAAGGGGCCAGATTCAAGCTCCTGCAAGCGGCATAACTCAGCAGCTTTAAACCTGGGTCTCTGGCTTTATGATCAAGGGAATGAGGCTACCCGGACAATTGATGCTGTTTATCTGGAGCTAAAAAATTAGGGATGATTAAGAACAGGCCAGCATCAATGTGGTAAAATCTTCTGAAAAGTATTTTTGGAGAGCAGAAAGAATCTGTGTTCCTGAGACATGGAAAGTTGCACCTCACACTGCAGCTGTACTTAGTAATATGTACGAATCCCCCATGTGGTCCTGGTTTTGAAGGGGCCATGAAGAACTCTTGAGGCTTGTTACTATGAGAGGCCATTGAAACAAAAGGGTTTGTGGAAAATACAGCTTATCAGCTGTAAAAGGTTTCTGGTGGAATTCTTTGAGTCACATAAGTATACTATCATATCATCAACAAATAGTGATATTTGACATCTTGTTTTCTAATTTACATCCATTTGACTGAATTTGTGGTATTATTGCTCTTGTTAAGACTTCCAGTACTCCATTACAGAAGAAGAGTAATAGAAGTGTGGGCAGACTTGTCGAGTATCTTATTTTAGTGTGATTGCTTCAACATTCTCCATATTTAGATTAATATTGGCTACTCATTTGCTGTATATTGCTTTTACTATCTTTAAGAATGAGCCTAAAGTTCCAGATATTTCCAAACCATTAACATGAAATGGTGTTTTATTTTCTCTAGTTACTTCTAAGCATCTAAAGAGATCTTTATATAGTTTATTTATTTGATTTTTTTTGGTTGATTACTTTGATGGATTTTCATATATTGAACTCTCCCTGTATCACTGGGATGAACTTTACTTGATCATGTTAAAGGATCATATGATGTGTTCTAGTATTCTTTTTACAAGAATTCGATTGAATATTTTCACGGCTGTTCATGAAGGAATATTGTCTGACACTTTCTTTCTTTCTTTGTAGGGTCTCTGTTTGATTTAAGAATTAGAGTAATTTTGGCTTCAAAGAATGAGTTGTGTAGTGTTCCTTCTCTTTCTATTTTATGAAATAGTGTCGACAATATTGGTATCAGTTCTTCTCTGAATGTCTGATAAAATATGGCACTGAAACCTTTGGCTTTTTACCCCCTTGGGATCAGAGGCTTTTGATGAGTTCTTGTTTTTATATAGTGATTATGGGACTGTTGTGATGATTTACTTGATTTAGATTTAAATTTGATCTTTGGTAATATGGAGAATATGAGACATTTTCTCAACATTTTCTGTTTGGTTGAGTATACACTTTTGTTGCAGGATCTGATGATTTGTTTTTACTTTCTTCAGTTTCTATTGTTATATCTTCCTTTTCTTTTCTGAGTTTGTTAATTTAGATAGTCTCTGTGTCCTCTAGTTAGTCTGGCTCAGGTTTCATCAATATTTTTTGATTTTATCAAAGACCTAGCTCCTGGTTTTGTTGATTTTTTGTATAGTTCCTTTTTGTTTCTACTTTGTTGATTTCATCTCTGATTTTGAGTGTTTCCTCCTGCCTATTCCTCTTAGATGTATCTTCTTTTTTTGTTCTATAACTTTTAGTTCTTCTGTCAAGCTGGTTGTGTATGCTCTCTGCAGTTTCTTTTGGAACAAATCCAAGCAATAAGTTTTCTTCTTAATACTGCTTTCATTGCATCCCATAGTTTCAGTTTGGTGTGCTCTCATTTTCATTAAATTTTGAAAATCCTTAAGATTTTATTTATTTCTTCCTTGAACATGGTATTGTTGTGTAGGGCATTGTTTATGTGTATGTGGTCTTTTTGATTTGTTTTTGTTTTTGAAGAGGAGCCTTCGTCCATGATTATTTGAAAGGGTGCATGGAATCATGTCAATTTTTTCTTTTTTTGTTTTTTTGTTTACTAACTGCAGGTGCTCTTGTATTTGGAGCACAGTTCTTCACCTTGATAGAACTTTTCCTCTGATTAGTCAAAATTGTCCTTCCTTAACAATGTTGGTAACTTTTCTTGAAAATTTATCTTATTTGGTATTAGAATAGCCACTCTAGATTGTTTCTTAGTACCATTTTTCCTTGAAATTTCTTCCTAACCTTTTACTCTTAGGTACTATTTGTGTTTGTTCCTGACAGGAGTTTCCGGTATGCAGCAAAATGTTGGACTCGGATTGTGTGTACATTCTTATAATCTATGTCTCTTTATTGGGGAAATGAATCCAATGATGCTAAGAGATATCAAAGAACCATTATTGGTCCCTGTTATTTTTATTGTTAGAAGTAGAATTATGTTTGTGTGGTTTTCTTCTTTAGGGTTTTCACAAGTGATAAAAAACACAAGGATTTGGGGGACTCTGAGACTTTTGCAAAAAGCCTCATTTGTATAATGTAAGACACTAAAAACATAGAAATGGTTAAAGTGTAACTCATAGACTTTCCAGTCATTACTAAGCTCTGAGACTCAGCCTGTGCATGACAAATAAAAACAGTGGCCTAGAATAAATCTCAAAAAAGCCAGAATATACTGACTGATTGCCACATATCTAGAAAGACCTTCATAGGTTCCTGATGCATGGCATATTCAGTTCATGCTATAATAACACAATTCTGAGAAACAAAACAGGGACACAACTCTTAAAAATTTGGAATGTATAAACAAAGTTCTAAACATGTAAAAGCACCGATTTAGTGGACAGGTTAAGCTATACAGTCCAAGCTGAGTATACCTCTTTTGCTATACTTTCTTTGTTTTGAATATTTGGTATTTTGACTATTTTATGTCAGAGGGAATTTTATTTATCTGGTCTAATCTATTTGGAGTTTTGTAGATTTCTTGTATGTTCATGGTCATCTATTCTTTAGGTTAGTGAATTAGCCTCTAAATTTTGTTCAAGATATTTAGTGACACTTTTATTTGAGAGTCTATATTTTCTTCTACAACTATTATACTTTGGTTGACTCTTCTTATTGTGTCCTGGAATTACTAGATGCATTAAGATAATGCTTTTAGATTTTTGCATTATCTCTGACTGATGTGCCAATGTTTACTGTGGTATCTTTTGCCCCTGAGAAACTCTCTTCCATCTCTTGCATTCCGTTGGTAATGCTTGTGTCTACGACTTCTAATCTCTTTCTGAGGTTTCTTATCTCCAGGGTTGTTTCTTTTTGTGATTATTTTTTTTTCTATTTTTGTTTCTAATTCCTTCACCTGTGTGGTTGTATTTTTCTGTAGCTCTTTAACTGATTTTTCTTTTCCTCTTTAAGGTCTTCTATGTGTTTAATGGTTCTCATGTGTTTCTTCAACTTGTTTACTGGTTCTCATGTAATTTATGTGCCTCTAGAAGACCTTCATCATCCTTATCATGCAGTTTGTTTTTATGTCCAAATCTTGCTTTTCTGGTGTGTTGGGCTGTCTCTTCCTTGTTTCTGTCATTTTCAGGTTGTGTTTGATTCCCTTGCTTAGTTACTAGCACTACACTCTTAACATCTTGTTATCTGTGATGCCAGGTTTTCTTATTGTCTCTGAATTATGTGTGTGTGTGTGTGTGTGTGTGTGTGTGTGTGTGTGTGTGTGTGTGAATATGAGTGGTCCCTTCAAACTACTCCACATTAGAGAGGTAATCAAAATTTTGAAGCACAAAAAGTATATAGTCCTATTGAACCAACTGGTATCAGTACACATTGATTTGTTTTCATTAAGTTTTGTATATATCAACTAATCAGTAATATTTATGAGTGACAAATTTATTTTCAAGCATTTTTGTATACTTTTTGCATGTTTGTTTGTCCTGAAGTATATCTATAAGCTCTCTAGACACCAGTACATGTTAGATTGCCTCTAAATAATTGTTTTACAATTTTAATGGAAATTATTTTGAATCTGTAAATTGCTTTTGGTAAGATAGTTAATTAACTATGTTAATCCTGCTCAGTCGGGATCATGGTAGATCTTTGCATCTTCTGATATCTTCCACAGTTTCTTCATAGACATGAAGTTCCTGTTATATAGGTCTTTGACTTGCTGGGTTAAAGTCATATGAGAAATTTTTTTTAGGATTTTTGGGTATTATAAGAGAATTATCACCTTAAATTCTGTCTTAGCATATCATTTGCACAAATGAGGCATACTGATTTTTCTTTTATTAATTTTTTGTGCAAGCATCTTGCTGAATGAGTTCATCAGCTGTGGAAGTTTTCTGATAGAACTTGGAGGTCTGCTATTTATACTTTCAAGTCATCTGTGAACAATAATACTGTGCCTACTTTGTTCCAAATGGAATCCCTTAGATATTCTCATGTTGTCTTACTGCCCTTGTTAGAATGTCAAGTTTGTCTTGCCTACATATTGTGCAGAGATAAAGATGGAACAGACAGTGAGGAAACAGCCCTCCAATGATTATCCCAAAGAGAGATACATTTCATGGGAGAGAGTCCACACTAGACCATATTAATGATACTCGGCTACTCTTCTATGCTTGCATGTAGGAACCTAGCATTATTGTCTCCTGAGTCTTCATCCAGTAGAGTATAGAAACAGACTGACAAACATTATGTGGAGCCCAGGAAGCATTCTGGAAGTTAATCAGGGGCTATCACAGTCTCTGTTCATTGATATTGGTAATCTTTTCTTCTTCCTGGCCTCCCTGGTTAGGCCTCAGCAGGAGAGGATATGACTAGACCTGCTGGGAATAGATGATCCAGGGTGAGGTGATACCTAGTGGACTCTGTTTCATTGAGGAGATAAGGAGGTAGTAATTAACATAAGGGTGAGAACCAATACAACAAAATAGCATGTGTTCCATGTTTTAAATGTTTTTCACTATTGCAATAAAAAACACTCACTACCTAAGCTATCATATTTCCTGGGGAGACATAATATTCATAATATTCATGCCTACTAATCTCAGATAAGAATCATGGTATATATGTGTGTGTGTGTGTGTGTGTGTGTGTGTGTGTGTGAAGAGCTAGACAGAGAGAGATTGAGAGACAGAGAGAGAGAGGTAGGTATGTAGGAAGGGAGGTAGGGAGGGAGGGTTCGAGGTAGGTAGGGAAGGAAGTGGAGAGAGAGAGAACTAAATTCCAACTTGGTGAATCAGTAAGTTTTATGGAGGTTATTTTCACAAAAACAGATGAGGTGTTACAGGGGCAAAAATTACACAAAAGCAGCTTTATCTCCAATGTCCACCTCATCATTGGTGACAAGTCACTAGAGGTAGAAACCTGAAGAAAATTGACAGCACAACAATTGTATAGTGCCTTTTTCAAGTGACTAAGCTAATATAAACCTCTCCCAGGCATGGAGGTTTGAGCTGCAAAGGAAGAGTGGCATAATGGATATAATGAGTGGTTTGTGCTTATTCAGGGTCTTCTTGGATGTATTATTAGTCGTTTCCCTTCCTACCTAATATTCCTGAAGATTACTGAATGATGGAATGTTTTAGTCTCAGAGGAAACCACTGACCTTGGCAGCTCAAAACCATTATGTCTTACTCTCTTGGTTGTATCAGAATTCTACCATAGTATCTGAATTTATATTACTTCATTTTAATTTTCTTATGTTCAAACTGTAAGTAATGATTCTACCTGTTGTGAAAGCCCCTTACATATTTATTGGCCTAGTAAATGAATATGTTCCCTTCAACTTGTGTTTCATTTATAAATTTATAAAGCAGTTTATAAAAAGTGAGTGTAAATCTCGTTAGAACAAATTTTATACAAGATAGTTCATAACACTTGAGCATCTAAAATAATAGACCCAGAAGTTAAACCAAGATTTTGGTATAGTACCATATCCTAACATATGCTCTACAACTCTATTAGGACCTAGAGACACTGCTGTGATGATGTCAAAATGGGGACTGATTGTTCTATAAAGTAATATCATGAAAATTTATTCCTGTGACTGATGGATACCATAGAGGAGCAAAAGAAGTGGCTAAAATATAGTGCAAAGATCATATTGACAACCTAACGTATGTCCAAGAAAATATGAGAAAAATAAGAACTGTCATTATTCTAAATTTTTACATCTCTAGAAATCCAACATCATGATATATGTATAAGAGGAGTAGACACTAATGTGTATGAATGAGACAGAATTTGTGGACAGTAGTGACTAGGGTTGAAATAAGAAGAGTTGAGACAGGAATATGTGCAAGAAGTCTATTGTAAAAAAGAGTTACTTTATATTCAAGGACTTGCAGATTGTGTTACTGTTAAAACCATCTTTTCTAGAAAGGCTGGATCATTACAAAGACAAACCTAGGTGCACAACAAATATTGATTAGAAAGGCCAATAAATCACACAATTTTAATGTATCAAAAAAAGTCACAGAGTTTAAAAACTAGTGTTTTTAGTCATTTTATTTGAGATGCAATTCATAAAAACAAGTTCGAGGGAGGAGGAAAGGGGAGTAAAGGGGAGGATATAAGGTTAGAAATGTAAATGTTCAGAATATCCAATAAAATTTTAAAAATGTCAAACATAACAATTTTTTTTTCTTAAAAAATTTTATTAAATTGCAAAGCAGAACTTGAACACAAATTTAAATATCAGTAACAAGGTCACAAAACAGTTGCAAAATGTCTGTAATGGGAGGATTATATATCCTTATAACTAAGTCACCCATCCATGCCTACATTAGTACATTAGATAAATCTTCAAGTCAGCAGCCCATCGAAGAGCTAGCAGTTCCATTATTGGATCTTTCCTGTTACAAAAACTTGCTAATATTTTGGGTATCAGATCTTTATCAGATGGAAACTACAAACTAAACTTTTAAAATTTGTTAAAAAATGATTAAAATACTGTAACTAATTTGGTTTCAAAAACTCTGGGTATACAACTGAGATAAAACACTAAGATTTATACTTATCGCATTGACAAAACTCTTTTATATTTACGATTTTGGTATTAATATACTCTCAATTAAATTTCCAAAAGTCCATCTCATCATACAAATAAACATTGAGACCAACCTTTCACTGGTCTCATAATCCACTCACATTAGACTAAATTCACTTTTATTCATGTCCCAAATTTGCACCTGTGGGGCAGATATAGCACACATTTATAGGGGAAATATAGGGAGTTGGTTATTCCTTTTTATCCAGTTTTCATTCCTATTTCTATCTTTCTTCAAGTCTTTTTTTCTTTTCCTTTTTTTCTACTTCTCACACACCAGCATCTCTATCTTTACAACACCAAATGGATTATTTCATGTAATAGAGAGATTTTGTTTAAGATTTACTCCATTTATAATTTATTTTTTAAATAAACACAGATAGAAGAACAAATGTTAGAATTTTTACATAAATGTATAAGAATACATTTTAGTAAGTGCTTTGCATTTTTTTTAAGGTTTGATATTCTGCATTAATGTCCTAATAGTTACAATGAGCAAAAAGTACATGTAAATCAGGATGTAACCCAGAAGTAGTCAAAGTTTTCTTGGTGTGTGAGGATTGAGTATAATGTTTTATTTTTTATTTTTTCTTGAATTTCACAGTCTGAGTTTTTTTCTGGGGTAGGCTGAGATTTCTGGCGTTAGTATCCCATTATCAATGACTGCATATTATGTCTGTTCTTTTGTGACTGGGTTATCTCACTCAGGATGCTATTCTCTAGATGAAACCATTTTCTTAAGAATTTGGTTAAGTCATTGTTTCTGATAGCTGAGTAGTACTTCATTGATTAAATGTACCACAATTTTTGTATCCATTCATCTACTGAAGGGCATCTGGGTTCTTTCCAGCTTCTGGCTAACATAAATAGTGCTGCTATGAACATTGTGGTGCATGCGTCTTTGTTGTATATTGGAGTGTCTCTGGGGTATATGCCCAGAAGTGGAATAGCTGGATTTTCAGGTAGTACCATGTCCAGTTTTCTGAGGAATCGCCTGTCTGATTTCCAGAGTTGTTTTATCAGTTTAAAACCCCACCAACAGTGGAAAAGTGTTCCTCTTTCTGCACAGCCTCTCCTGCATCTGTTGTCATCTGAGTTTTGGATCTTGGCCAATCTGACTGGTGTGATGTAGAATCACAGGGTTGTTATGATTTGCATTTGCCTGATGGCTATGGATGTCCAGCACTTCCTAGATGTTTCTCAGTTATTGGATTTTCCTCAATTGAAAACATTTTGTTTAGCTCTGTACTACATGTTTAATAGGGTTGTTGGATTTACTGGTGTCTAGCTTTTTCTGTTCTTTTTATACCTTGGATATTAGGCCTCTATCTGATGTGGAGTTGGTTATGATCTTTTCCCATTCTGTTGGCTGCAGTTTTGTTTTCTTGACACTGTCCTAAGCCTTACAGAAACTTGCAATCTCATTAAGTTTCATTTGTTAATCTTTGACCTAAGAGCAGGGGCCATTGTTGTTTTGTTCAGAAAATTATTTTCCTATGCCTAAGTATTCTAAGTTTTTCCCTATTTTCTCATCTAATAGTTTCAGTGTATCTGGTTTAATGTGGATATATTTGATCCACTTACACTTAAGCTTTGTACAAAGAGATAAGAAAGGGTCTATTTTCATTCTTCTGCATGCTGAGTGCCAGTTGGACGAATACCATTTGTTGAATAGGCTGTCATTTTTCCATTGAATATTTACAGGTCCTTGGTCAAAATTCAGGTGACCCTATATATGGGGCCTCATTACGGGGTCTTCTATTCTATTCCATTGATCCATGTGCCTATTTCTGTACCAGTCCCACACAGTTTTCATCAGAATTGCCTTGTACTATAGCTTGAGGTCAGGGATAGAGATTCTCGCAGATGTTTACTTGTTTTTGAGGATGGATTTCGCTTTTCTAAGTCTTTTGTTATTCCAGGTGAAATCACACATTTCTCTTTCCAATTCAATGAAGAACTACATTAGAATTTTGATGGGGATATCATTGAATCTGTAGATTGCTTTGGGTAAGATGGTCATTTTTAGAATGTTGATCCTTCCATTCCATGAGCATGGGAGATCTTTCCATTTTCTGAGACTTTCCTTGATATCCTTCTTTAGAGGTTTGGAGTTCTTGTCATACAGGTCCTTCACTTACTTAGTTGGAGGCACACCAAGGTATTTCATCATTGTTGTGACTATTGTAGAGGATATCTTTTTCCTAATTTTTTTTCTCCACATGATTGTCCTTTGAATACAGGAAGGCTACTGATTTGTTTGAAGTAATTTAATATTCAGCCACTTTGCTGAATGTTTATCAGCCGTAGTAGTTCTCTGGTGGAATTTGTGGGATCACTTACATAAACTATCATGTCATCTGCAAAAAGTTTTTACCTTCCGAATGTGACAGTTTACATTTCACAGAAAACCCTTCATTATTTATAGCTTCAATGTATCTTCAGTTGATTAAAATGATATCAGCAATCCTCTCTTATTAGTACAATTCTCAAATGGCAAGCAATAGATAAGAAAGTGTCATAGATTGGTATGATGTCAATACTTAGAGTCAGGTTACTCTGTCGGAGATAACTCTGTAGTTCTTCTCCTGATTAAGATGGGAAGGCAGAGGCAGATGTAGAGGCAAAAGTGGGTGCACAAGGTACAGAAGCTCTGCATTCAGTACATGATTTTTGTCCCTTTTTCACAACATGGTTATTTTCTTGTACATTTAACTAGTTAGGCTTTTGATAAAACACAGTGCTACACAATATGTGTGTGTGTATATATATATATATATATATATATATATATATATATATATATATATGTATATGTAAGAAATTGGCTAAAGATTTTCTTAAATTTTCAAAAATATCTGTAATTTTAATATAAAGTCTCTTCATGTGCACATTTTCATAAACTAATATATACATAGAACGTTAGTTCAGAGATGCTCCTGTTAAGCTTTAGTATTACCTAGATCTGACATTGTCTTTATAAATACTCAGTGAAGCAAACAAAGATACTCTAACTTTTGGATCATATCCAAGATTATGTAGAAAGAACAAAAGCAGCAATCCATAGAAGACAGTGAGGTGAGCCCTTTACTATCTTTTGCTTTTCGTTTTAGATGTTTGAAAAACTCTGGAAGCAGACATGAGGTTATCTGTATATTGTCCAAGAACTTGATTTTCTGATTTTAGCTTCAGGTTTACTTCCTCAACTGCATCTACTCTTGCAGAAAGATTTTCAAGTTTGTGTTGTAGTTCAAACTCTTGATTGAGAAGTGGAGTCTTTCTTCAGTTCCACCTGATTTTCAGCATAAACTGCGTCCATATCAGCATTCATCATCTTGGGAACATACATTGAGCTCTTGAAAACAAACTCCTTAGTGATTGGTCTTGCATCTGCAGCACATGGAGGAGGTGGGATAGGTAGCCAACTTACATTATATTAAAGAGGAAAAGTTCAGTATACAGTGTATGGAACTTAGATTTAAAAATCTGGTATTGAAAAGGGATCAGTTGAGATTTCCCTATGCAAATAAATAGATGTGAGGATCACATGGTCCACTTTCAAATTCTAAATGTTAGTTTGTTTGTTCATTTGTTTGTAATCTTCAGGCAACAGTAAAATCTACTTGTTAAAAGAGGTGTCCATAGAAACAATAAATCAATTTCAGAAAAGATATTTTTTGAACAGTCAGTTTGTACTGGTGAATGATGCTTGGGAGTGAGACTTCAGATGCTGCTTGAGGTAACAGGTTCTGGAATAGCTTTTGTTGCAGAGGGGACAAGCATGGGGCCTCTCACCACTGTGCTTTTTTATGTGTCTCTTTAGATCTGTTGAACGGTAGAATGTCCATTTGCAGCCAGGCACATTGCACTCATAACTCCTCTTTCCAGTGTGTTTCTTCATGTGGTCTTTGAGGTGGTGAGCCTTTGTGTAAGATTTCTCACAATCTGGGTAGGAACATGAGTAGCGCTTCAGAGGTTGAGGGTTGATTGGAGAGACAGGGCTCAGTGTCTGCAGGACTGCGTTCAACTCTGGACCCTTTCCTTGAACCAAATCAGAAGCTGAAGAGCTTGCCTGGGGTTGTCTTTGAACAGAAGGGTAACTTGAAGGATTTGAGGATTCACCTACATATGGGGCTTGGTTACTAAGTAATGTCACATGATGATCAAGGCTTTGCACAACATTGGGTGTTCCATTGCTACTTGGGTAGACATTAGGTTCAAGAGAGGTTCTCAAATGATCCAAGGAGAATGACTCTTCAGAACTTGGAATTCTCTCTGGATGCCAAGCTAAGTGTTCTTGTATAGGACATGAAGTTACCTGAGGATCAAGTTTTTCTTCCACATCAGGTGTTCCATTCACACTTGGGGAAGCATCAGAATCAAGAAAGGCCATTATGTCATCCAAGAAGAAAGACTCTTCAGAAAGGGGACTTGTCTCTGGGTGCCAAGCCAGGTTGACTTGGTTAGTAAATGAAGTCACTTGAGGATCAAGGCTTTCTTCAACTTTGGATGTTCCATGCAAACTTCGGGAAGCATCAGAATCAAGAAAGGCAATTATGTCATCCAAAAAGAAAGACTCTTCAGAACTGGGACTTGCCTCTGGGTGACAATCTAGGTTGGCTGGGTTACTAAGTGAGGTCACCTGAGGAACAAGGTTTTCTTCAACATTGGGGGATCCATTCAAACTTGAGGAAGCATCAGAATCAGGAAAGGCTATTATCTCATCCAAGAAAAAAGACTCTTCAGAACTGGGACTTGTCTCTGGATGACAAGCTTGTTTTTCTGGGTTACTAAGTGAAGTCACCTGAGCATTTTGGCTTTCTTCAATACTGGTAGCTCCATTCAGATTTAGGGAAGCATTAGAATCAGGAAAGGCTATTATCTCATCCAAGGAGAATGTCTCTTCAGGACTGGGACTTGTCTCTGGGTGACAAGCTAGGTGGTCTTCCTTACTAAGTGAAGTCACCTGAGCATTTTGGCTTTCTTCAATACTGGTAGTTCCATTCAGATTTAGGGAAGCATTAGAATCAGGAAAGGCTATTATCTCATCCAAGGAGAATGTCTCTTCAGGACTGGGACTTGTCTCTGGGTGACAAGCTAGGTGGTCTTCCTTACTAAGTGAAGTCACCTGAGGATCAATGCTTTTTTCAACATTAGGTTTTCCATTCAAACTTGGATGGATATTTGGATTCACAGAAGTTCTCATTTGATCCAAGGAATATAACTCTTTAGAACTGGGACTTGTCTCTGGATCCCAAGCTATGTGGTCTTGATTACAAAATGAATTCACCTGAGGATCCAGCCTTTTTTCAACATTTGGTGTTCCATTCAGACATGGGTAGACATTTGGATCAGAGGACCTCATCTGATGCAAGTAGCATGACACTTTAGAACTGGGATAATTCTGTGGATGCCAAGTCATATTTTCTTCTGCATTGGATGTTGCCCTCTTAGACCCATGAAAATTTGGGCCAAAACTGGTGTTTGGCATCTGAAAACCATAGAAAGTCTGGCCACCAATTGGATTTGTCACCCAGTGACTGACCATCAAATTCTGATCACATCTGTGTCCTGATAACTGATACCCAGAAAGAAAGTGCTCACCACAGACCAGGTTATCCTGACCTCTGTAGACATTCTGACCACGGAAGGATGACTTCTGGTAGTAGAGCTTCATGTGGTCATGGTTATCTCTCACTGGAGGCTCAGAAAAAGCCTGATATTCATTAGAAGGTATCATCAGATCTGCATTGAATCTATTATTAGCTACTAAATCCCTCTGCTGATACCTAAAAGAACTCTGTTCAGAAAAATAGTCCAGGGAGCGACCTACATTTGAATTCTGGTCTGCATGGCTTCCAGAAGGAGCAGCATGATGATTACCAAAGGGAATCCTCTCACTGTCATTCAAGGCTGTATTTTGGATCACAAGAGTCTTGTCAAAGTTGACTGTCCTCATCCAGTGTCCTTCAATGTAGAGAGATTCCCTAGCTTCAAGGACAGCTTTATTCTGGGCATGAGGATGGCATATCTTTGATGTGTTGTTGAGCTCCTTAAGCTGAGTGTCTTCCGGGAATTTTTTCTGCTGAAGAGACAGAGCTATCTGATTCACAGAGGAAGTCTCACTTGGCTCTCCAGTTTTTCCTGGGTGTGCTGTCGAGTTCAGAGTACAGGTTATCTCAGGTGTGCTAGAGTATGCAGATGCCATCATTGTTGGTTTCCAGGCAAGGATCTCTGAGCTCTGACCTGAGACAGGCTGGCTGGACTCCACAGGGAAAGGCTGGGGATTACACCTCCCTGGCTGGAATGCACCTGTGGATTCTTCCATGTCTATGCAGGCTTCACAAATGGCCTGGGGACTCTTCAAGTTCCTGCACTGTTGGGAGAAAAATCAACATCTGGCTAAACTAGGTATTCAGTGGTAGAGATTAAAGTTCTTGAGAATACTCAAACTCGGCGGACAGGCAGAACTTAAATGGTAGACACAAGAAGGCATAAAATGTTCTCTGGAGATCAGGGATTCACAACTTTAAGGGCTCTGATGAAGGTGGGATGGGCAAACAAAAGCTTCATTACTCTGGGATCTCCTTTTATAAAGCTAGGCCTGATATGTTCAGTACTTCTGAGTCTATGATTTCATAAGACTTATGTTTCCACATGTAGGCCCCCATACTTAGAAGACATGTTTAAATATCTCACCCCAAGCTCTTAGAGTTTAGAAGATGCTCTCATTAAGTAAACTCTTAGGAACTGTGTATGTTAGCTTGCCTCTGATTTACTTTATATACAATATACAGTTACATGGTTGCATTCATCAACTTTAGAAGAGAATGTGGAACAGGATTTGTTGGTGGGACTGGTGGGTTGTTACAGGAGCAGTAGGTCATGTGGGGTTTGTTTTGAATGAAGAGAGTGAATGAAAAAAAACTTGTGAGATGATGAAACCTCTTGCTGTGGAGACTTATAGAGTACAAGAGGTTAATCTTTGTAATGGTGGATACAGAATCTGGTGTGATTATCTTTTTGCAATGCTACAATCTGTTGTGTCCTTTTGGTATGGGATCCCATCCATTTTCTCAAATATTATAGATAAATGCTAAGAGAGGGTTTCACTCTCAGCACACTGACAATAGGACCCAGTTACCTAGAATTGTGTCCACATAGTTCATGGATCCTGGATAGATCCTGATGGTGGTAAAGGTTGATGAAATGAGACAAAAATCTTATTTTAAATTTTAAAAGCAAATAGTGAAAACCAATGTTTAAGAAAGGAAGATGGAATGAAAGACAGAAAAAAACAAGAAAAGAAATAATACAAATGGAGAAATCACATCATCATCATGAGACACAACATATAGTATTGGAACAAAAGTGAAGTTGTTTGGATGGATAGTTGCACTCTTAAAATTGATAAAAAAAACTGTAAGATAGGAGATTAAAATTGCTTGCACCTTTTCACCAATTAGAAACCACTTGAAAAAAATACACTCTGGATTTGTGAAGGCATCATTCCGTAGGCATCACTTATTAAAACACATACAAGGTGTCCAGATCAACATCCAGCCTCTCTTCTATCCCAGAGAAGTGGAAAATCATTCCTCCCATGATGATTTACAGGGAGTTACAGGACAACTCATTTTTACAGAAGACATTTATACTTCAATCTGGTCTCATAATCTTTATCTTTTGTCTCTAACCCTTGATTGCAGAAATTAAAAATACTTGCCATAATATAGGCCACGGATTCTCTTTTTTTGTATTGCCATAATGCATAGCTGCAGGCTACTTCCTAATTAATACCATACAACATAACATATTCAGTTTTTAAATAATTTATATTTTGATATTTATGATTTTCAACTAACAACATCTACAACAACAACAATTAGAATACTATGGTAAGACAATAAAATCAGTCACAACAATCCTAACTATCTCTTAAGATCAATGCCCTTGCCATTCAGCTGCATAAGGAAGAATTTTTAGAAAACAAAGTGGAGAAGAGCTTAAAACATGTAGGCACAGGGGAAAGTTTTCTCAACAGAAAACAAATAGATTATACTCTAAGATCAAGAATCAACAATTGGGACCTCATAAAATTGGAAAGTTTCTGGAGGCTAAGCATATTATCAAGAAGACAATATGTCCAACAACAGATTGAGGAAGGATGTTTGATACTCCTGCAACTGATGGAGGGCTAATATACAACATATACAAAGAGCTCAGGAAGTTAGACTCCAGAGAATCAAATATTTATATATAAAACTGGTATACAGAGCCCAACAAAGAATTCTCAGCTGAGAAATTCCAAATAGCTATGAAGCACCCAAAGAAATTATAAATATGGCTAGTTATTAGGTAACTGTAAATCTAAACAACCCTGAGAATACACCTTATTTTAATTAGAATGGCTAAGGTCAAAAATCAGGTGACAGAAGATGCTGGCAAGAATGTGGAGAGAAAAGAAAACTTCTTGAGTGTTGGTGGGATTGTAAGCTGGTACAACCACTCTGTAAAACAGTCTGGTGGTTTCGCAGAAAATTGAACATAGTGCTACCTGAAAACCCAGCTATTCCACTCCTAGACATATAGCCCAAAGACGTTCCAACATATGACAAGCACACATGCTCCACCATGTTCTAGCAGCCTTATTTATGATAGCCAGAAGCTGGAAGAAACCCAGATGTTTAAAAAACAAATAATGTATAAAGAATAAATGGTACATTTATAAATTAGAAACAATGACTTTATGAAACACCTAGGCAAATATATGGGTCGAGATAATATCGTGAGTACCCCACTCACAAAAACACACACATGGAATGCCCTCACTGTGAAGAAAATACTAGCCACAGAACACTTTGAGTACCCCAGCAAAAATTGACAGACCTTATGATGTGCAAAGAAGAAGGAAGGCCAAAATGCCAAACCTCAGTCCTGTTTAGTAGAAATAACAAAACACTTTAGATAGGAAATACAAGGGAAAATAGAGGAATAGGGAATAAAGAAAAATCATTCAGAGACTTCTTTATATGGGGATCCATGCCATATGAATCCACCAATCCCTAGCTCTATTGCTGATGCACAAAGTGCTTAGAAGCAAGAAACATATAGAGATGCCTACTCTGTGTCTCTGCCAGAGTTAAATGCATACAGCTGAGCATGTTAGCATCTAACCATCAGAGTGAACTTGGGGACCCCAAGGAAGCTGCTAAAGAAAAGCCTGAAGGAGCTGAAAGGGGTTGCAACTGCATGGAAAAACAATGTGATCAACCAACTAAACCCTACACAACCCCCAGGTACTATAACACTGATCATTGAGAACACATTGAGAAAACTATGGTTACAGTTGCATATGTAGCTGAACCTAGCAGTGTCTGGCATTAATTTGAGAAGAGGTCTTTGGTCCAGGGAGAACATGTTTCCCCAATATAGGGAAATGCCAAAACACTGGGGTTCAGAGGGTTGGAAGGGAGCAAGGTGGAGGAAGAGCATACCATTATAAATATCAAAACAAAGAGTATGTAATAAGAAAGGAAAAGAAGAACCAATAAGAAAGAAGAATTCCATGTCGGGTCAGGGTCTGGTCATTGGCACTTTGCTACATGTTCCAGTCATCCACCTCTGTTCTGAGCAAATAGTGACATAACTTTGAAAACCATCCCTTAGTCAGACTATTAGACTCCACAAGAAACTGACTTTCTCAGATCAAAAAATTGCCCTCTCTCACCAGTGGTCAACTCCAACTCTAAATGTACTGCCCACAGGTGTGGCAGATCAACTCCACAAGGAACAGTATTTTAAAATGTTGTTTTGACACCTGGCTTCACAATTTTTTTTCTCCTATACTACTCAAGCATTGTGCTAATCATTGTTGACATAGCCTTGTTTATCCCCTTCCTCCTTCCCTGGGAATGATAGGACTCACAGGAATATGTTCTTAAGCATTCCAAGGCCATGGCAAGGGGTGGCTCCCACCCTGTCTCTTAAGATACAACAGAAATACTGTAAAAACTCTAATTATGGGGCTTATAATTCCATTCCAAACAATTAAAAGAAAGTCCCAAATAAACTGTATATGGATTTTTTATGAAATTCTAAATT
The DNA here is from genome assembly GCF_963924665.1 of Micromys minutus. NCBI lineage: Eukaryota > Metazoa > Chordata > Mammalia > Rodentia > Muridae > Micromys > Micromys minutus. Next base: position 106,594,210 of record NC_137970.1, on the reverse strand, counting down.
CATGCCTATAGCATAATTTAAGCTTGTGATCATTAAATAAATTTATGAAACCAAAATAAAATTCACAGACCGTATGGAGATGAAGAAGGAATTATGGAAGCTTCATTCTAACTTAGAAGAAGGAACTTAGAAGACCTACTTAGAAGTAAGGACAGAGCCTTTCTGAAACCAACACAGATGCTTATAGCCAGACATCAGACTGAGTACTGGGACCCCATTGGAGGAGTTATGGAATGTCCTAAAAGAGTTGAAGAAGTTTGCAACCCCGTTGTAAGAACAATAATACCAACCAGCCTGACTGTTCAGAGCTCCAAGGGAATAAACCACACACCAAAGAGCAAATATGGAGGAAGAAACCAAGGTTCCTGCTGCATGTAGCAGAACATGACCTTACTATAGATTTAAGGGGAAACCCTTGATCCAGTATAGACTCGATGACCTTGTGTAGGGAAACCTTAGGGTGGTGCGGTAGAACTATCATAGAAATAACTTGATGTTGATGGAATGAAGGTTTGTGTAGAGGAAACCAGGAAATAACATATAGATGAAAGTTAAATGAATAAAATATCCCATAAAATAAAATGATGAAATTAATTTTTCTCTATATGTATGTCAAAAAAAGAATTTTTGGATGTACTTACGGTTCGAAGTCCTGTACACTCACAATGGCAAGCTGAGGATAAAAAGTCCAAAAGAATGGTAGTTTTGAGTATTGGAACACAGATTGGTACAGCTGGTCTAATCTAGAGGCTGGAAACTGGCACAGCTGGTGCCAGTACCAGTGTAGGGACAGACTTGTGAACAAGCTGAGGACAAGCTGACAAATAGGCACTCCTTCCTGCATCCATGGACTTATATAGGCCTCCAGCGGAAGGTGTATCCTGGATTAAAGTATGTCGTCCTGTCACGTGTTCTTGGTCACCAACCAATTAACAAATTTCAACCAGTCACTATCTCAAACGTGTGTCCATCTTGTGTAGATCTTTTGGCTTTCTAGGTATTTTCAAGTGGACAAAAAGGGGAAACTTGTTGGAAATCACAACCTTGTCCTCAGAAAAATGTGGTTTTCGTGTCCTAAAACACATTAAAAAAAGGGGACAACATAGTGTATCATGATTTCATTTCAGAAGATATTTACAGATGGATGAATACCTAAGTTTGACCAAGTGGACTTGCAAATGATCTCTTTCTTTTACTTACCTCCTGCAATTGCCAGGCTTCTCTAGAGGACCAACACTTTCACAGTGAATCTTTCTATATATGTAAGTAGACAGAGATTTAGTATAATGGCTTACAGGTTGAGATAGCTCAGCAACCCCTATCAAACAGAGCCTAGCTCCAATCACTAGACTACTCCAAATATGATGAGTGTTTCAAGGTTTTATATAAAAACAAGACCAGCAGTTCTGGATTATTTCCTCAACAAACCTGGTTAAAAAGTCAGTGTTTGCCTCAAAACTGTCAATGCAGAGGGAAGCAGATATTAAGTTTATGATATGACTCCCAGCATCACCCAATTATGTTAAAGGCCACAGTAGTATTCCAAGTAGATGTTTGTACCCATCCATTCTAATCGATGCTTTCTATAAAACATTGTTCCAGTAGATATTTGGGGTTGCCCTACAATACAAACTATCCTGCCTTACAATTGTAAATGTGGTCATGAGATAGCTTGAATAAGGACCTAGCTGTGAGTTGCATCATATCAATCCTGTCTGGTTTTCGGGAGATCACAAATATTTCCCTGGCACTATAGCTTCTTGAGTTCTCTTTGTACCATTGATACTAGGTCCAAATGGTAGTATGTGCCCTTTATCCCAACTCTCAGGAGAAAAACTGGTAGATTTCTAAGTTCTAGGTCAGCATGGGAATGAGCCAGTTCTACTTTAAAAAAAATATGATTTGGTCGAGGAATGATGACACATGCCTTAAATCCCAGAACTCTGTAATTGATCATTCAGATCCTTCAGTTGAAAATTACACAGAAAAGGCCAAGACAGCTAATACTAAACAGGGAATGACTTAATAGAATAAGGGAGACAAGTACCAGGCCCAGGAAGCAGAATCATTTGGGAGCAATGGCCTTGTACCTCTGGCTTTAGAGTCAAGATCCGAAGGGATTGCAGATTCTGGCTAGCTGGAGATAGGATATCAATGGAGATAAGAATAGACCATTTGACTATGAAGAAATATTCTGATAAGTGATTTCTGAGGACATAAAATTGTTGTGTTCCAGAATTAACTGAGTCTGTACCTAGCCCTACAGGGAAATTAATTATTTATAGGTATCACACAGGTGGTAATGATTTTTAAGGCATTTAAGGATCAAGGAGTTTTGATCCAACAATTCCTGCAGAAAATACACAAACACAGAACTTACTCAGCCAAATAGTTACTTTGAATGCACACCCTAATACTGTTCACATCAATGATGCATCTCATGTTTTTGAATATGCCTATATGATAGAGAGTAGAATAGAGTGACTCGGGAGTGTGAATATTAGCTGTGACCTTGTTGAAGTAGTTGTGGCTTTATTCAAGGTAGTGTTTCACTATCAGTGTGTGCTTTGATGATCCGATGCTGTGGCTCCACCCAATGCAGAATGAGAGGGCTCCCTTGGCCCCCTTTGTATCAAGCAGTAGAATGATCATCTCTGCCAACACCATGTCTGTCATGCTACATGATCCCATGCTTCTTACCATGAAGAAATGGACTGAACCTCTCAGACTGTTAACCAGCCCTAATTAAATGCTTGCCTTTACAAGAAATGACTTGTTCATAGTGTCTCTTCAGTGCAAAAAAACCTTAACTAAAACTTATAGGTAATAAAATGTCAGAGACTACTGAAGGTTGGAATCATATGAAAAATGTAAAAGTATTTGAAATGCCTAAGGGACAATCTAAAATAAAGCAGTCTTGAAATAATACCATGGTTTTATAACCATGGTTCAATTTTATACTGTTAAATGAATTAGTATCCTTGAATTTAGTACACAAAATTGTATTGAATTATTGTTCAGAGAGTATGTGTACTTTGGAGAGGCAAGCTTAGGTAGTATATAAGTGGGTAAACAAAAAGAACATCCAAAAGGGAAAAGGAACTCCACAGGAAGACCAATAGAGTCTACTAATCTGGACTCCTGAGAGCTCTCACCAAAGAGCATGCACAGGCTGATCAAATCCCCATCCCCATGCACATATGTAGCAGATTCTTAGTCTCCACGTGGATCCCCCAACAACTGCATAAGGGACTGTACCTAAAGCTGTTGTCTGACTGGAATCTGTTTCCTTAGAAGGTTACCTTTTCTGACCTCAATGAAAAAGGATGGGCCTAATCCTGATGAGATAAGATTAGATGTGCTAGTGTGGTTGGATTTCCACGAAGCCTTCCCCCCTGTGAGAGGAAAGGGGTGTTGGTGGGAGAGGGACTCTGTAAGGAAGTGACAAATGAGCAGTGTTTGGGATACAAGTAAATAAATAAAAATTAAAAATAAAAAAATATAGTGATAATGTATTAAAACAAGGGGTACATAATCACTGTCTTCAGGCAGCAGTAAATGCTCTGGCCAGATGATTTTAGAAATAGAGACAAGAATAAAGGGACCACGGGGAAAACTGATGCTGTTATGCTGGAGCAAAAAAATTAGAGTTGATTAAGAAGAGACCAGCTTAGAGTCAGCCTCGAGTGCTACAAAGATCAGAGCTGGAAAAATTGCACAAGCCCTTTGTCATGGCACAGAAGACAATAGGTAAAGTGCAACTAATGACACAAGGAGCTGGGCATAATTTCTTCCCCAGGGTATTTTACCTCCCCTTCTAAGAATGGCTGAAGCATCCACATTTAGGTCTTCCTTCTTATCGAGGTTCATATGATCTGTGAGATATATTTTGGGTCTTCAAAACATTTGGGCTGATATCCCTTTATCAGTGAGTGCATACCATGTGTGTTTTTTTGTGAAGGGGTTACCTCACTCAGGAGGATATTTTCTAGTTCCTTCCATTTGCCTAAGAGTTTCATATAGTCAGTGTTTTGAATAGCTCTGTAGTGCATCATTGAGTAAATGTTCCATGTATTTGTTGTATGCATACCTCTTTTGAAGGACATCTGGTTTCTTTCCAGCTCATGGCTTTTATAAATAAGGCTGATATGAACAAATAGGGATCCATCCTGTTATGGTTTACATATACTTGGCCCAGGCAGTGGCACTATGGAATGTGTGGCTTTATTGGAGTAAGTGTGTCATTGTGGAGATGGACTTTGAGACCCTCCTCCTATCTATGAGAGGAGAACAAGTCTGTTCCTATCTTCCTTTGGATGAAAATGTGGAACCATCAACTTCTCATGCACTTTGCATGCCTGGACTTGCCATGTTCCTGCCTTGATAATGAACTGAATCATTGAACCTACAAAGTAATCCCAACTAAATATTATCTGTAAGACATGCCTTGGTCATGGTGTCTGTTGAAAGCAGTGAAAGCTTAAGATAGAAGATGGCACCAGGAGTGGGTTATTGCTTTGAAAGGCCTTATCATTCATTTGTTTGGAAAAATGTGGATTTTGGTATTTTGGATTTAAAGAGTACTTTAATTCTTTAAATGGGGTTTAATAAACTATCCTTGAAGGGATATGGAAGACTTTGTTGGTGAGGGAGATCTGAACTGTTCAGACATGGCCCAAGATCATGTGGTCTATTTCAGTGCAGAATTTCAGTCTGTGGCCTAAACATTGGTTTTCAGGTAGTTGGGTGTAAAAATTCTTAAGCAGTGAAGGAGTTAGAAAATAGGCATGTAGTGATAATGTAATACAACAAGGGGCCAGATTCAAGATCCTGCAAGCAGCATAACTCAGCAGCTTTAAACCTGGGTCTCTGGCTTTATGATCAAGGGAATGAGGCTACCCGGACAATTGATGCTGTTTATCTGGAGCTAAAAAATTAGGGATGATTAAGAACAGGCCAACATCACCGTGGTAAAATCTTCTGAAAAGTATTTTTGGAGTGCAGAAAGAATCTGTGTTCCTGAGACATGGAAAGTTGCACCTCACACTGCAGCTGTACTTAGTAATATGTAAGAATCCCCCATGTGGTCCTGGTTTTGAAGGGGCCATGAAGAACTCTTGAGGCTTGTTACTATGAGAGGCCATTGAAAGCAAAAGGGTTTGTGGAAAATACAGCTTATCAGCTGTAAAAGGTTTCTGGTGGAATTCTTTGAGTCACATAAGTATACTATCATATCATCAACAAATAGTGATATTTGACATCTTGTTTTCTAATTTACATCCATTTGACTGAATTTGTGGTATTATTGCTCTTGTTAAGACTTCCAGTACTCCATTACAGAAGAAGAGTAATAGAAGTGTGGGCAGACTTGTCGAGTATCTGATTTTAGTGTGATTGCTTCAACATTCTCCCTATTTAGATTAATATTGGCTACTCATTTGCTGTATATTGCTTTTACTATCTTTAAGGATGAGCCTAAAGTTCCAGATATTTCCAAACCATTAACATGAAATGGTGTTTTATTTTCTCTAGTTACTTCTAAGCATCTAAAGAGATCTTTATATAGTTTATTTATTTGATTATTTTTGGTTGATTACTTTGATGGATTTTCATATATTGAACTCTCCCTGTATCACTGGGATGAACTTTACTTGATCATGTTAAAGGATCATATGATGTGTTCTAGTATTCTTTTTACAAGAATTCGATTGAATATTTTCACGGCTGTTCATGAAGGAATATTGTCTGACACTTTCTTTCTTTCTTTGTAGGGTCTCTGTTTGATTTAAGAATTAGAGTAATTTTGGCTTCAAAGAATGAGTTGTGTAGTGTTCCTTCTCTTTCTATTTTATGAAATAGTGTCGACAATATTGGTATCAGTTCTTCTCTGAATGTCTGATAAAATATGGCACTGAAACCTTTGGCTTTTTACCCCTTTGGGATCAGAGGCTTTTGATGAGTTCTTGTTTTTATATAGTGATTATGGGACTGTTGTGATGATTTACTTGATTTAGATTTAAATTTGATCTTTGGTAATATGGAGAATATGAGACATTTTCTCAACATTTTCTGTTTGGTTGAGTATACACTTTTGTTGCAGGATCTGATGATTTGTTTTTACTTTCTTCAGTTTCTATTGTTATATCTTCCTTTTCTTTTCTGAGTTTGTTAATTTAGATAGTCTCTGTGTCCTCTAGTTAGTCTGGCTCAGGTTTCATCAATATTTTTTGATTTTATCAAAGACCTAGCTCCTGGTTTTGTTGATTTTTTGTATAGTTCCTTTTTGTTTCTACTTTGTTGATTTCATCTGTGATTTTGAGTGTTTCCTCCTGCCTATTCCTCTTAGATGTATCTTCTTTTTTTTGTTCTATAACTTTTAGTTCTTCTGTCAAGCTGGTTGTGTATGCTCTCTGCAGTTTCTTTTGGAACAAATCCAAGCAATAAGTTTTCTTCTTAATACTGCTTTCATTGCATCCCATAGTTTCAGTTTGGTGTGCTCTCATTTTCATTAAATTTTGAAAATCCTTAAGATTTTATTTATTTCTCCCTTGAACATGGTATTGTTGTGTAGGGCATTGTTTATGTGTATGTGGTCTTTTTGATTTCTTTTTGTTTTTGAAGAGGAGCCTTCATCCATGGTTATTTGAAAGGGTGCATGGAATCATGTCAATTTTTTTTTTTTTTTTTTTTTACTAACTGCAAGTGCTCTTTTATTTGGAGCACAGTTCTTCACCTTGATAGAACTTTTCCTCTGATTAGTCAAAATTGTCCTTCCTTAACAATGTTGGTAACTTTTCTTGAAAATTTATCTTATTTGGTATTAGAATAGCCACTCTAGATTGTTTCTTAGTACCATTTTTCCTTGAAATTTCTTCCTAACCTTTTACTCTGAGGTACTATTTGCGTTTGTTCCTGAGAGGAGTTTCCGGTATGCAGCAAAATGTTGGACTCGGATTGTGTGTACATTCTTATAATCTATGTCTCTTTATTGGGGAAATGAATCCAATGATGCTAAGAGATATCAAAGTACCATTATTGGTCCCTGTTATTTTTATTGTTAGAAGTAGAATTATGTTTGTGTGGTTTTCTTCTTTAGGGTTTTCACAAGTGATAGAAAAACACAAGGATTTGGGGGACTCTGAGACTTTTGCAAAAAGCCTCATTTGTATAATGTAAGACACTAAAAACATAGAAATGGTTAAAGTGTAACTCATAGACTTTCCAGTCATTACTAAGCTCTGAGACTCAGCCTGTGCATGACAAATAAAAACAGTGGCCTAGAATAAATCTCAAAAAAGCCAGAATATACTGACTGATTGCCACCTATCTAGAAAGACCTTCATAGGTTCCTGATGCATGGCATATTCAGTTCATGCTATAATAACACAATTCTGAGAAACAAAACAGGGACACAACTCTTAAAAATTTGGAATGTATAAGCAAAGTTCTAAACATGTAAAAGCACCGATTTAGTGGACAGGTTAAGCTATACAGTCCAAGCTGAGTATACCTCTTTTGCTATACTTTCCTTGTTTTGAATATTTGGTATTTTGACTATTTTATGTCAGAGGGAATTTTATTTATCTGGTCTAATCTATTTAGAGTTTTGTAGATTTCTTGTATGTCCATGGTCATCTCTTCCTTTAGGTTAGTGAATTAGCCTCTAAATTTTTTTCAAGATATTTAGTGACACTTTTATTTGAGAGTCTATATTTTCTTCTACAACTATTATACTTTGGTTGACTCTTCTTATTGTGTCCTGGAATTACTAGATGCATTAAGATAATGCTTTTAGATTTTTGCATTATCTCTGACTGATGTGCCAATGTTTACTGTGGTATCTTTTGCCCCTGAGAAACTCTCTTCCATCTCTTGCATTCTGTTGGTAATGCTTGTGTCTATGACTTCTAATCTCTTTCTGAGGTTTTTTATCTCCAGGGTTGTTTCTTTTTGTTATTATTTTTTTTCTATTTTTGTTTCTAATTCCTTCACCTGTGTGGTTGTATTTTTCTGTAGCTCTTTAACTGATTTTTCTTTTCCTCTTTAAGGTCTTCTATGTGTTTAATGGTTCTCATGTGTTTCTTCAACTTGTTTACTGGTTCTCATGTAATTTATGTGCCTCTAGAAGACCTTCATCATCCTTATCATGCAGTTTGTTTTTATGTCCAAATCTTGCTTTTCTGGTGTGTTGGGCTCTCTCTTCCTTGTTTCTGTCATTTTCAGGTTGTGTTTGATTCCCTTGCTTAGTTACTAGCACTACACTCTTAACATCTTGTTATCTGTGATGCCAGGTTTTCTTATTGTCTCTGAATTATGTGTGTGTGTGTGTGTGTGTGTGTGTGTGTTTGTGTGTGTGTGTGTGTGAATGTGAGTGGTCCCTTCAAACTACTCCACATTAGAGAGGTAATCAGAATTTTGAAGCACAAAAAGTATATAGTCCTATTGAACCAACTGATATCAGTACACATTGATTTGTTTTCATTACGTTTTGTATATATCAACTAATCAGTAATATTTATGAGTGACAAATTTATTTTCAAGCATTTTTGTATACTTTTTGCATGTTTGTTTGTCCTGAAGTATATCTATAAGCTCTCTAGACACCAGTACATGTTAGATTGCCTCTAAATAATTGTATTACAATTTTAATGGAAATTATTTTGAATCTGTAAATTGCTTTTGGTAAGATAGTTAATTAACTATGTTAATCCTGCTCAGTCGGGATCATGGTAGATCTTTGCATCTTCTGATATCTTCCCCAGTTTCTTCATAGACATGAAGTTCCTGTTATATAGGTCTTTGACTTGCTGGGTTAAAGTCATATGAGAAATTTTTTTTAGGATTTTTGGGTATTATAAGAGAATTATCACCTTAAATTCTGTCTTAGCATATCATTTGCACAAATGAGGCCTACTGATTTTTCTTTTATTAATTTTTTGTGCAAGCATCTTGCTGAATGAGTTCATCAGCTGTGGAAGTTTTCTGATAGAACTTGGAGGTCTGCTATTTATACTTTCAAGTCATCTGTGAACAATAATACTGTGCCTACTTTGTTCCAAATTGAATCCCTTAGATATTCTCATGTTGTCTTACTGCCCTTGTTAGAATGTCAAGTTTGTCTTGCCTACATATTGTGCAGAGATAAAGATGGAACAGACAGTGAGGAAACAGCCCTCCAATGATTATCCCAAATAGAGATACATTTCATGGGAGAGAGTCCACACTAGACCATATTAATGATACTTGGCTACTCTTCTATGCTTGCATGTAGGAACCTAGCATTATTGTCTCCTGAGTCTTCATCCAGTAGAGTATAGAAACAGACTGACAAACATTATGTGGAGCCCAGGAAGCATTCTGGAAGTTAAACAGGGGCTATCTCAGTCTCTGTTCATTGATATTGGTAATCTTTTCTTCTTCCTGGCCTCCCTGGTTAGGCCTCAGCAGGAGAGGATATGACTAGACCTGCTGGGAATAGATGATCCAGGGTGGGGTGATACCCAGTGGACTCTGTTTCATTGAGGAGATAAGGAGGTAGTAATTAACATAAGGGTGAGAACCAATACAACAAAATAGCATGTGTTCCATGTTTTAAATGTTTTTCACTATTGCAATAAAAAACACTCACTACCTGAGCTATCATATTTCCTGGGGAGACATAATATTCATAATATTCATGCCTACTAATCTCAGATAAGAATCATGGTATATATATATATATATATATATGTGTGTGTGTGTGTGTGTGTGTGTGTGTGTGTGTGAAGAGCTAGAAAGAGAGAGATTGAGAGATAGAGAGAGAGAGGGAGGTATGTAGGAAGGGAGGTAGGGAGGGAGGGTTCGAGGTAGGTAGGGATGGAAGTGGAGAGAGAGAGAACTAAATTCCAACTTGGTGAATCAGTAAGTTTTATGGAGGTTATTTTCACAAAAACAGATGAGGTGTTGCAGGGGCAAAAATTACACAAAAGCAGCTTTATCTCCAATGTCCACCTCATCATTGGTGACAAGTCACTAGAGGCAGAAACCTGAAGAAAATTGACAGCACAACAATTTTATAGTGCCTTTTTCAAGTGACTAAGCTAATATAAACCTCTCCCAGGCATGGAGGTTTGAGATGCAAAGGAAGAGTGGCATAATGGATATAATGAGTGGTTTGTGCTTATTCAGGGTCTTCTTGGATGTATTATTAGTCGTTTCCCTTCCTACCTAATATTCCTGAAGATTACTGAATGATGGAATGTTTTAGTCTCAGAGGAAACCACTGATCTTGGCAGCTCAAAACCATTATGTCTTACTCTCTTGGTTGTATCAGAATTCTACCATAGTATCTGAATTTATATTACTTCATTTTAATTTTCTTATGTTCAAACTGTAGTAATGATTCTACCTGTTGTGAAAGCCCCTTACATATTTATTGGCCTAGTAAATGAATATGTTCCCTTCAACTTGTGTTTCATTTATAAATTTATAAAGCAGTTTATAAAAAGTGAGTGTAAATCTCGTTAGAACAAATTTTATACAAGATAGTTCATAACACTTGAGCATCTAAAATAATAGACCCAGAAGTTAAACCAAGATTTTGGTATAGTACCATATCCTAACATATGCTCTACAACTCTATTAGGACCTAGAGACATTGCTGTGATGATGTCAAAATGGGGACTGATTGTTCTATAAAGTAATATCATGAAAATTTATTCCTGTGACTGATGGATACCATAGAGGAGCAAAAGAAGTGGCTAAAATATAGTGCAAAGATCATATTGACAACCTAACGTTTGTCCAAGAAAATATGAGAAAAATAAGAACTGTCATTATTCTAAATTTTTACATCTCTAGAAATCCAACATCATGATATATGTATAAGAGGAGTAGACACTAATGTGTATGAATGAGACAGAATTTGTGGACAGTAGTGACTAGGGTTGAAATAAGAAGAGTTGAGACAGGAATATGTGCAAGAAGTCTATTGTAAAAAAGAGTTACTTTATATTCAAGGACTTGCAGATTGTGTTACTGTTAAAACCATCTTTTCTAGAAAGGCTGGTTCATTACAAAGACAAACCTAGGTGCACAACAAATATTGATTAGAAAGGCCAATAAATCACACAATTTTAAAGTATCAAAAAAGTCACAGAGTTTAAAAACTAGTGTTTTTAGTCATTTTATTTGAGATGCAATTCATAAAAACAAGTTTGAGGGAGGAGGAAAGGGGAGTAAAGGGGAGGATATAAGGTTAGAAATGTAAATGTTCAGAATATCCAATAAAATTTTAAAAATGTCAAACATAACAAATTTTTTTTTCTTAAAAAATTTTATTAAATTGCAAAGCAGAACTTGAACACAAATTTAAATATCAGTAACAAGGTCACAAAACAGTTGCAAAATGTCTGTAATGGGAGGATTATATATCCTTATAACTAAGTCACCCATCCATGCCTACATTAGTACATTCGATAAATCTTCAAGTCAGCAGCCCATCGAAGAGCTAGCAGTTCCATTATTGGATCTTTCCTGTTACAAAAACTTGCTAATATTTTGGGTATCAGATCTTTATCAGATGAAAACTACAAACTAAACTTTTAAAATTTGTTAAAGAATGATTAAAATACTGTAACTAATTTGGTTTCAAAAACTCTGGGTATACAACTGAGATAAAACACTAAGATTTATACTTATCGCATTGACAAAACTCTTTTATATTTACGATTTTGGTATTAATATACTCTCAATTAAATTTCCAAAAGTCCATCTCATCATACAAATAAACATTGAGACCAACCTTTCACTGGTCTCATAATCCACTCACATTAGACTAAATTCACTTTTATTCATGTCCCAAATTTGCACCTGTGGGGCAGATATAGCCCACATTTATAGGGAAAATATAGGGAGTTGGTTATTCCTTTTTATCCAGTTTTCATTCCTATTTCTATCTTTCTTCAAGTCTTTTTTTCTTTTCCTTTTTTTCTACTTCTCACACACCAGCATCTCTATCTTTACAACACCAAATGAATTATTTCATGTAATAGAGAGATTTTGTTTAAGATTTACTCCATTTATAATTTATTTTTTAAATAAACACAGATAGAAGAACAAATGTTAGAATTTTTACATAAATGTATAAGAATACATTTTAGTAAGTGCTTTGCATTTTTTTTAAGGTTTGATATTCTGCATTAATGTCCTAATAGTTACAATGAGCAAAAAGTACATGTAAATCAGGATGTAACCCAGAAGTAGTCAAAGTTTTCTTGGTGTGTGAGGATTGAGTATAATGTTTTATTTTTTTTTCTTGAATTTCACAGTCTGAGTTTTTTCTGGGGTAGGCTGAGCTTTCTGGCGTTAGTATCCCATTATCAATGACTGCATATTATGTCTGTTCTCTTGTGACTGGGTTATCTCACTCAGGATGCTATTCTCTAGATGCAACCATTTTCTTAAGAATTTGGTTAAGTCATTGTTTCTGATAGCTGAGTAGTACTTCATTGATTAAATGTACCACAATTTTTGTATCCATTCATCTACTGAAGGGCATCTGGGTTCTTTCCAGCTTTTGGATAACATAAATAGTGCTGCTATGAACATTGTGGTGCATGCGTCTTTGTTGTATATTGGAGTGTCTCTGGGGTATATGCCCAGAAGTGGAATAGCTGGATTTTCAGGTAGTACCATGTCCAGTTTTCTGAGGAATCGCCTGTCTGATTTCCAGAGTTGTTTTATCAGTTTACAACCCCACCAACAGTGGAAAATTGTTCCTCTTTCTGCACAGCCTCTCCTGCATCTGTTGTCATCTGAGTTTTGGATCTTGGCCAATCTGAGTGGTGTGATGTGGAATCACAGTGTTGTTATGATTTGCATTTGCCTGATGGCTATGGATGTCCAGCACTTCCTAGATGTTTCTCAGTTATTGGATTTTCCTCAATTGAAAACATTTTGTTTAGCTCTGTACTACATGTTTAATAGGGTTGTTGGATTTACTGGTGTCTAGCTTTTTCTGTTCTTTATATACCTTGGATATTAGGCCTCTATCTGATGTGGAGTTGGTTATGATCTTTTCCCATTCTGTTGGCTGCAGTTTTGTTTTCTTGACACTGTCCTAAGCCTTAGAGAAACTTGCAATATCATTAAGTTTCATTTGTTAATCTTTGACCTAAGAGCAGGGGCCCTTGTTGTTTTGTTCAGAAAATTATTTTCCTCTGCCTAAGTATTCTAAGTTTTTCCCTATTTTCTCATCTAATAGTTTCAGTGTATCTGGTTTAATGTGGATATATTTGATCGACTTACACTTAAGCTTTGTACAAAGAGATAAGAAAGGGTCTATTTTCATTCTTCTGCATGCTGAGTGCCAGTTGGACGAATACCATTTGTTGAATAGGCTGTCATTTTTCCATTGAATATTTACAGGTCCTTGGTCAAAATTCAGGTGACCCTCTATATGGGGCCTCATTACAGGGTCTTCTATTCTATTCCATTGATCCATGTGCCTATTTCTGTACCAGTCCCACACAGTTTTCATCAGAATTGCCTTGTACTATAGCTTGAGGTCAGGGATAGAGATTCTCGCAGATGTTTACTTGTTTTTGAGGATGGATTTCGCTTTTCTAAGTCTTTTGTTATTCCAGGTGAAATCACACATTTCTCTTTCCAATTCAATGAAGAACTACATTAGAACTTTGATGGGGATATCATTGAATCTGTAGATTGCTTTGGGTAAGATGGTCATTTTTAGAATGTTGATCCTTCCATTCCATGAGCATGGGAGATCTTTCCATTTTCTGAGACTTTCCTTGATATCCTTCTTTAGAGGTTTGGAGTTCTTGTCATACAGGTCCTTCACTTACTTAGTTGGAGGCACACCAAGGTATTTCATCATTTTTGTGACTATTGTAGAGGATATCTTTTTCCTAATTTCTTTCTCCACATGATTGTCCTTTGAATACAGGAAGGCTACTGATTTGTTTGAAGTAATTTAATATTCAGCCACTTTGCTGAATGTTTATCAGCCGTAGTAGTTCTCTGGTGGAATTTGTGGGATCACTTACATAAACTATCATGTCATCTGCAAAAAGTTTTTACCTTCCGAATGTGACAGTTTACATTTCACAGAAAACCCTTCATTATTTATAGCTTCAATGTATCTTCAGTTGATTAAAATGATATCAGCAATCCTCTCTTATTAGTACAATTCTCAAATGGCAAGCAATAGATAAGAAAGTGTCATAGTTTGGTATAGTGTCAATACTTAGAGTCAGGTTACTCTGTCGGAGATAACTCTGTAGTTCTTCTCCTGATGAAGATGGGAAGGCAGAGGCAGATGTAGAGGCAAAAGTGGGTGCACAAGGTACAGAAGCTCTGCATTCAGTACATGATTTTTGTCCCTTTTTCACAACATGGTTATTTTCATGTACATTTAACTATTTAGGCTTTTGATAAAACACAGTGCTACACAATGTGTGTGTGTGTGTGTATATATATATATATATATATATATATATATATATATATATATATATATATATATATATATATATATATATATATATATATATGTAATAAATTGGCTAAAGATTCTTCTTAAATTTTCAAAAATATCTGTAATTTTATTATAAAGTCGCTTCATGTGCACATCTTCATAAACTAATATATACATAGAACATTAGTTCAGAGATGCTCCTGTAAAGCTTTAGTATTACCTAGATCTGACATTGTCTTTATAAATACTCAGCGAAGCAAACAAAGATACTCTAACTTTTGGATCATATCCAAGATTATGTAGAAAGAACAAAAGCAGCAATCCATAGAAGACAGTGAGGTGAGCCCTTTACTATCTTTTGCTTTTCGTTTTAGATGTTTGAAAAACTATGGAAGCAGACATGAGGTTATCTGTATATTGTCCAAGAACTTGATTTTCTGATTTTAGCTTCAGGTTTACTTCCTCAACTGCATCTACTCTTGCAGAAAGATTTTCAAGTTTGTGTTGTAGTTCAAACTCTTGATTGAGAAGTGGAGTCTTTCTTCCAGTTCCACCTGATTTTCAGCATAAACTGCGTCCATATCAGCATTCATCATCTTGGGAACATACATTGAGCTCTTGAAAACAAACTCCTTAGTGATGGGTCTTGCATCTGCAGCACATGGAGGAGGTGGGATAGGTAGCCAACTTACATTATATTAAAGAGGAAAAGTTCAGTATACAGTGTATGGAACTTAGATTTAAAAATCTGGTATTGAAAAGGGATCAGTTGAGATTTCCCTATGCAAATAAATAGATGTGAGGATCACATGGTCCACTTTCAAATTCTAAATGTTAGTTTGTTTGTTCATTTGTTTGTAATCTTCAGGCAACTGTAAAATCTACTTGTTGACAGAGGTGTCCATAGAAACAATAAATCAATTTCAGAGAAGATATTTTTTGAACAGTCAGTTTGTACTGGTGAATGATGCTTGGGAGTGAGACTTCAGATGCTGCCTGAGGTAACAGGTTCTGGAATAGCTTTTGTTGCAGAGGGGACAAGCATGGGGCCTCTCACCACTGTGCTTGTTTATGTGTCTCTTTAGATCTGTTGAATGGTAGAATGTCCATTTGCAGCCAGGCACATTGCACTCATAACTCCTCTTTCCAGTGTGTTTCTTCATGTGGTCTTTGAGGTGGTGAGCCTTTGTGTAAGATTTCCCACAATCTGGGTAGGAACATGAGTAGCGCTTCAAAGGTTGAGGGTTGATTGGAGAGACAGGGCTCAGTGTCTGCAGGTCTGCGTTCAAATCTGGACCCTTTCCTTGAACCAAATCAGAAGCTGAAGAGCTTGCCTGGGGTTGTCTTTGAACAGAAGGGTAACTTGAAGGATTTGAGGATTCACCTACATATGGGGCTTGGTTACTAAGTAATGTCACATGATGATCAAGGCTTTGCACAACATTGGGTGTTCCATTGCTACTTGGGTAGACATTAGGTTCAAGAGAGGTTCTCAAATGATCCAAGGAGAATGACTCTTCAGAACTTGGAATTCTCTCTGGATGCCAAGCTAAGTGTTCTTGTATAGGACATGAAGTCACCTGAGGATCAAGTTTTTCTTCCACATCAGGTGTTCCATTCACACTTGGGGAAGCATCAGAATCAAGAAAGGCCATTATGTCATCCAAGAAGAAAGACTCTTCAGAAAGGGGACTTGTCTCTGGGTGCCAAGCCAGGTTGACTTGGTTAGTAAGTGAAGTCAATTGAGGATTAAGGCTTTCTTCAACTTTGGATGTTCCATGCAAACTTCGGGAAGCATCAGAATCAAAAAAGGCAATTATGTCATCCAAAAAGAAAGACTCTTTAGAACTGGGACTTGCCTCTGGGTGACAATCTAGGTTGGCTGGGTTACTAAGTGAGGTCACCTGAGGAACAAGGTTTTCTTCAACATTGGGGGATCCATTCAAACTTGAGGAAGCATCAGAATCAGGAAAGGCTATTATCTCATCCAAGAAAAAAGACTCTTCAGAACTGGGACTTGTCTCTGGATGACAAGCTTGTTTTTCTGGGTTACTAAGTGAAGTCACCTGAGCATTTTGGCTTTCTTCAATACTGGTAGCTCCATTCAGATTTAGGGAAGCATTAGAATCAGGAAAGGCTATTATCTCATCCAAGGAGAATGTCTCTTCAGGACTGGGACTTGTCTCTGGGTGACAAGCTAGGTGGTCTTCCTTACTAAGTGAAGTCACCTGAGCATTTTGGCTTTCTTCAATACTGGTAGTTCCATTCAGATTTAGGGAAGCATTAGAATCAGGAAAGGCTAATATCTCATCCAAGGAGAATGTCTCTTAAGGACTGGGACTTGTCTCTGGGTGACAAGCTAGGTGGTCTTCCTTACTAAGTGAAGTCACCTGAGGATCAATGCTTTTTTCAACATTAGGTTTTCCATTCAAACTTGGATGGATATTTGGATTCACAGAAGTTCTCATTTGATCCAAGGAATATAACTCTTTAGAACTGGGACTTGTCTCTGGATCCCAAGCTATGTGGTCTTGATTACAAAATGAATTCACCTGAGGATCCAGCCTTTTTTCAACATTTGGTGTTCCATTCAGACATGGGTAGACATTTGGTTCAGAGGACCTCATCTGATGCAAGTAGCATGACACTTTAGAACTGGGATAATTCTGTGGATGCCAAGTCATATTTTCTTCTGCATTGGATGTTGCCCTCTTAGACCCATGAAAATTTGGGCCAAAATTGGTGTTTGGCATCTGAAAACCATAGAAAGTCTGGCCACCAATTGGATTTGTCACCCAGTGACTGACCATCAAATTCTGATCACATCTGTGTCCTGATAACTGATACCCAGAGAGAAAGTGCTCACCACAGACCAGGTTATCCTGACCTCTGTAGACATTCTGACCACGGAAGGATGACTTCTGGTAGTAGAGCTTCATGTGGTCATGGTTATCTCTCACCGGAGGCTCATAAAAAGCCTGATATTCATTAGAAGGTATCATCAGATCTGCATTGAATCTATTATTAGCTACTAAATCCCTCTGCTGATACCTAAAAGTACTCTGTTCAGAAAAATAGTCCAGGGAGCGATCTACATTTGAATTCTGGTCTGCATGGCTTCCAGAAGGAGCAGCATGATGATTAACAAAGGGAATCCTCTCACTGTCATTCAAGGCTGTATTTTGGATCACAAGAGTCTTGTCAAAGTTGACTGTCCTCATCCAGTGTCCTTCAATGTAGAGAGATTCCCTAGCTTCAAGGACAGCTTTATTCTGGGCATGAGGATGGCATATCTTTGGTGTGTTGTTGAGCTCCTTAAGCTGAGTGTCTTCCGGGAATTTTTTCTGCTGAAGAGACACAGCTATCTGATTCACAGAGGAAGTCTCACTTGGCTCTCCAGTTTTTCCTGGGTGTGCTGTCGAGTTCAGAGTACAGGTTATCTCAGGTGTGCTAGAGTATGCAGATGCCATCACTGTTGGTTTCCAGGCAAGCATCTCTGAGCTCTGACCTGAGACAGGCTGGCTGGACTCCACAGGGAAAGGCTGGGGATTACACCTTCCTGGCTGGAATGCACCTGTGGATTCTTCCATGTCTATGCAGGCTTCACAAATGGCCTGGGGACTCTTCAAGTTCCTGCACTGTTGGGAGAAAAATCAACATCTGGCTAAACTAGGTATTCAGTGGTAGATATTAAAGTTCTTGAGAATACTCAAACTCGGCGGACAGGCAGAACTTAAATGGTAGACACAAGAAGGCATAAAATGTTCTCTGGAGATCAGGGATTCACAACTTTAAGGGCTCTGATGAAGGTGGGATGGGCAAACAAAAGCTTCATTACTCTGGGATCTCCTTTTATAAAGCTAGGCCTGATATGTTCAGTACTTCTGAGTCTATGATTTCATAAGACTTATGTTTCCACATGTAGGCCCCCATACTTAGAAGACATGTTTAAATATCTCACCCCAGGCTCTTAGAGTTTAGAAGATGCTCTCATTAAGTAAACTCTTAGGAACTGTGTATGTTAGCTTGCCTCTGATTTACTTTATAAACAATATACAGTTACATGGTTGCATTCATCAACTTTAGAAGAGAATGTGGAACAGAATTTGTTGGTGAGACTGGTGGGTTTTTACAGGAGCAGTAGGTCATGTGGGGTTTGTTTTGAATGAAGAGAGTGAACGAAAAGAAACTTGTGGGATGATGAAACCTCTTGCTGTGGAGACTTATAGAGTACAAGAGGGTAATCTTTGTAATGGTGGATACAGAATCTGGTGTGATTATTTTTTTGCAATGCTACAATCTGTTGTGTCCTTTTGGTATTGGATCCCATCCATTTTCTCAAATATTATAGATAAATGCTAAGAGAGGGTTTCACTCTCAGCACACTGACAATAGGACCCAGTTACCTAGAATTGTGTCCACATAGTTCATGGATCCTGGATAGATCCTGATGGTGGTAAAGGTTGATGAAATGAGACAAAAATCTTATTTTAAACTTTAAAAAGCAAATAGTGAAAACAAATGTTTAAGAAAGGAAGATGGAATGAAAGACAGAAAAAAACAAGAAAAGAAATAATACAAATGGAGAAATCACATCATCATCATGAGACACAACATGTAGTATTGGAACAAAAGTGAAGTTGTTTGGATGGATAGTTGCACTCTTAAAATTGATAAAAAAAAAAAAAACTGTAAATTAGGAGATTAAAATTGCTTGCACCTTTTCACCAATTAGAAACCACTTGAAAAAAATACACTCTGGATTTGTGAAGGCATCATTCCGTAGGCATCACTTATTAAAACACATACAAGGTGTCCAGATCAACATCCAGCCTCTCTTCTATCCCAGAGAAGTGGAAAATCATTCCTCCCATGAAGATTTACAGGAAGTTACAGGAGAACTCATTTTTACAGAAGACATTTATACTTCAATCTGGTCTCATAATCTTTATCTTTTGTCTCTAACTCTTGATTGCAGAAATTAAAAATACTTGCCATAATATAGGCCAAGGATTCTCTTTTTTTGTATTGCCATAACGCATAGCTGCAGGCTACTTCCTAATTAATACCATACCACATAACATATTCAGTTTTTAAATAATTTATATTTTGATATTTATGATTTTCAACTAACAACATCTACAACAACAACAATTAGAATACTATGGTAAGACAATAAAATCAGTCACAACAATCCTAACTATCTCTTAAGATCAATGCCCTTGCCATTCAGCTTCATAAGGAAGAATTTTTAGAAAACAAAGTGGAAAAGAGCTTAAAATATGTAGGCACAGGGGAAAGTTTCCTCAACAGAAAACAAATAGATTATACTCTAAGATCAAGAATCAACAATTGGGACCTCATAAAATTGGAAAGTTTCTGGAGGCTAAGCATATTATCAAGAAGACAAAATGTCCAACAACAGATTGAGGAAGGATGTTTGAAACTCCTGCAACTGATGAAGGGCTAATATACAACATATACAAAGAGCTCAGGATGTTAGACTCCTGGGAATCAAATATTTATATATAAACTGGTATACAGAGCCCAACAAAGAATTCTCAGCTGAGAAATTCCAAATAGCTATGAAGCACCCAAAGAAATTATAAATATGGTAGTTATCAGGTAAATGTAAATCTAAACAACCATGAGAATACACCTTATTTTAATTAGAATGGCTAAGGTCAAAAATCAGGTGACAGAAGATGCTGGCAAGAATGTGAAGAGAAAAGAAAACTTCTTGAGTGTTGGTGGGATTGTAAGCTGGTACAACCACTCTGTAAAACAGTCTGGTGGTTTCGCAGAAAATTGAACATAGTGCTACCTGAAAACCCAGCTATTCCACTCCTAGACATATAGCCCAAAGATGTTCCAACATATGACAAGCACACATGCTCCACCATGTTCTAGCAGCCTTATTTATGATAGCCAGAAGCTGGAAAAAACCCAGATGTTTAAAAAACAAATAATGTATAAAGAATGAATGGTACATTTATAAATTAGAAACAATGACTTTATGAAACACCTAGGCAAACATATGGGTCGAGATAATATCGTGAGTACCCCACTCACAAAAACACACACATGGAATGCACTCACTGTGAAGAAAATACTAGCCACAGAAAACTTTGAGTACCCCAGCAAAAATTGACAGACCTTATGATGTGCAAAGAAGAAGGAAGGCCAAAATGCCAAACCTCAGTCCTGTTTACTAGAAAGAACAAAACACTTAAGATAGGAAATACAA
Organism: Micromys minutus; assembly: GCF_963924665.1. Taxonomy (NCBI): domain Eukaryota; kingdom Metazoa; phylum Chordata; class Mammalia; order Rodentia; family Muridae; genus Micromys; species Micromys minutus. The sequence goes on along the minus strand of NC_137970.1, from coordinate 106,573,487 downwards.
GGTAAAATAGAGGAATAGGGAATAGAGAAAAATCATTCAGAGACTTCTTTAAATGGGGATCCACGCCATATGAAGCCACCAATCCCTAGCTCTATTGCTGATGCACAAAGTGCTTAGAAGCAAGAAACATATAGAGATGCCTCCTCTGGGTCTCTGCCAGAGTTAAATGCATACAGCTGAGCATGTTAGCATCTAACCATCAGAGTGAACTTGGGGACCCCAATGAAGGTGCTAAAGAAAAGCCTGAAGGAGCTGAAAGGGGTTGCAACTGCATGAGAAAACAATGTGATCAACCAACTAAACCCTACACAACCCCCAGGTACTATGACACTGATCATTGAGAACACATTGAGAAAACTATGGTTACAGTTGCATATGTAGCTGAACCTAGCAGTGTCTGGCATTAATTTGAGAAGAGGTCTTTGGTCAAGGGAGAACATGTTTCCCCAATATAGAGAAATGCCAAAACACTGGGGTTCAGAGGGCTGGAAGGGAGCAATGTGGAGGAAGAGCATACCATTATAAATATCAAAAAAAGAGTATGTAATAAGAAAGGAAAAGAAGAACCAATAAGAAAGAAGAATTCCCATGTCGGGTCAGGGTCTGGTCATTGGCACTTTGCTACATGTTCCAGCCATCCAACTCTGTTCTGAGCAAATAGTGACATATCTTTGAAAACCATCCCTTAGTCAGACTATGAGACTCCACAAGAAACTGACTTACTCAGATCAAAAAATTGCCCTCTCTCACCAGTGGTCAACTCCAACTCTAAATGTACTGCCCACAGGTGTGGCAGATCAACTCCACAAGGAACAGTATTTTAAAATGTTGTTTCGACACCTGGCTTCACAATATTTTTTCTCCTATACTGCTCAAGCATTGTGCTAATCATTGTTGACTTAGCCATGTGTAGCCCCTTCCTCCTTCCCTGGGAATGATAGGACTCACAGGAATATGTTCTTAAGCATTCCAAGGCCAAGGCAAGTGGTGGCTCCCACCCTGTCTCTTAAGATACAACAGAAATACCGTAAAAACTCTAATTATGGGGCTTATAATTCCATTCAAACAATTAAAAGAAAGTCCCAAATAAACTGTATATGGATTTTTTATGAAATTCTAAATTCATGCCTATAGCATAAGTTAAGCTTGTGATCATTAAATAAATTTATGAAACCACAATAAAATTCACAGACCGTATGGAGATGAAGAAGGAATTATGGAAGCTTCATTCTAACTTAGAAGAAGGAAATTAGAAGACCTACTTAGAAGTAAGGACAGAGCCTTTCTGAAACCAACACAGATGCTTATAGCCAGCCATCAGACTGAGTACTGGGACCCCATTGGAGGAGTTGTGGAATGTCCTAAAAGAGTTGAAGAAGTTTGCAACTCCGTTGTAAGAACAATAATACCAACCAGCCTGACTGTCCTGAGCTCAAAGGGAATAAACCACCCACCAAAGAGCAAATATGGAGGAAGAAACCAAGGTTCGTGCTGCATGTAGCAGAACATGACTTTACTATTGATTTAAGGGGAAACCCTTGATCCAGTATAGACTCGATGACCTTCTGTAGGGAAACCTTAGGGTGGTGAGGTAGAACTCTCATAGAAACAACTTGATGTTGATGGAATGAAGGTTTGTGTAGAGGAAACCAGGAAAGAACATATAGATGAAAGTTAAATGAATAAAATATCCCATAAAATAAAATGATGAAATTAATTTTTCTCTATATGTATGTCAAAAAAAGAATTTTTGGATGTACTTACGGTTCGAAGTCCTGTACACTCACAATGGCAAGCTGAGGATGAAAAGTCCAAAAGAATGGTAGTTTTGAGTATTGGAACACAGATTGGTACAGCTGGTCTAATCTAGAGGCTGGAAACTGGAACAGCTGGAGCCAGTACCAGTGTAGGGACAGACTTGTGAACAAGCTGAGGACAAGCTGACAAATAGGCACTCCTTCCTGCATCCATGGACTTATATAGGCCTCCAGCGGAAGGTGTATCCTGGATTAAAGTATGTATTCTTGTCACGTGTTCTTGGTCACCAACCAATTAACTAATTTCAACCAGTCACTATCTCACATGTGTGTCCATCTTGTTTAGGTCTTTTGGCTTTCTAGGTATTTTCAAGTGGACAAAAAAGGGAAACTTGTTGGAAATCACAACCTTGACCTCAGAAAAATGTGGTTTTCATGTCTTAAAACTCATTAAAAAGAGGGGACAACATAGTGTATCATGATTTCGATTCAGAAGATATTTACAGATGGATGAATACCTAAGTTTGACCAAGTGGACTTGCAAATGATCTCTTTCTTTTACTTACCTCCTGCATTTGCCAGGCTTCTCTAGAGGACCAACACTTTCAAAGTGAATCTTTCTATATATGTAAGTAGACAGAGATTTAGTATAATGGCTTACAGGTTGAGGTAGCTCAGCAACCCATATCAAACAGAGCCTAGCTCCAATCACTAGACTACTCCAAATATGATGAGTGTTTCAAGGTTTTATATAAAAACAAGACCAGCAGTTCTGGATTATTTCTCCATCAAACCTTGTTACAAAGTCAGTGTTTGCCTCAAAACTGTCAATGCAGAGGGAAGCAGATATTAAGTTTATGATATGACTCCCAGCATCACCCAATTATGTTAAAGGCCACAGTAGTATTCCAAGTAGATGTTTGTACCCATCCATTCTAATCGATGCTTTCTATAAAACATTATTCCAGTAGATATTTGGGGTGGCAGTACAATACAAACTATCCTGCCTTACAATTGTAAATGTGGTCATGAGATAGCTTGAATAAGGACCTAGCTGTGAGTTGCATCATATCAATCCTGTCTGGTTTTCCGGAGATCACAAATATTTCCCTGGCACTATAGCTTCTTGAGTTCTCTTTGTACCTTTGATACTAGGTCCAAATGGTAGTATGTGCCTTTATCCCAACTCTCAGAAGACACATTGGTAGATTTCTAAGTTCTAGGTCAGCATGGGAATGAGCCAGTTTTACTTTAAAAAAAATATGATTTGGTCGAGGAATGATGACACATGCCTTAAATCCCAGAACCCTGTAATTGGTCATTCAGATCCTTCAGTTGAAAATTAAACAGAAAAGGCCAAGACAGCTAATACTAAACAGGGAATGACTTAATAGAATAAGGGAGACAAGTACCAGGCCCAGGAAGCAGAATCATTTGGGAGACAATGGCCTTGTACCTCTGGCTTTAGAGTCAAGATCCGAAGGGATTGCAGATTCTGGCTAGCTGGAGATAGGATATCAATGGACATAAGAATAGACCATTTGACTATGAAGAAACATTCTGATAAGTGATTTCTGAGGACATAAAATTGCTGTGTTCCAGAATTAACTGAGTCTGTACCTAGCCCTACAGGGAAATTAATTATTTATAGGTATCACACAGGTGGTAATGATTTTTAAGGCATTTAAGGATCAAGGAGTTTTGATCCAACAATTCCTGCAGAAATTACACAAACACAGATCTTACTCAGCCAAATAGTTACTTTGAATGCACACCCTAATACAGTTCACATCAATGATGCAGCTCATGTTTTTGAATATGCCTTTATGATAGAGAGTAGAATAGAGTGACTAGGGAGTGTGAATATTAGCTGTGACCTTGTTGAAGTAGTTGTGGCTTTATTCAAGGTAGTGTTTCACTATCAGTGTGTGCTTTGATGATCCAATGCTGTGGCTCCACCTCATGCAGAATTAGAGGGCTCCCTTGGCTCCCTTTGTATCAAGCAGTAGAATGATCATCTCTGCCAACACCATGTCTGTCATGCTACATGATTCCATGCTTCTTACCATGAAGAAATGGACTGAACCTCTCAGACTGTTAACCAGCCCTAATTAAATGTTTGCCTTTACAAGAAATGACTTGTTCATAGTGTCTCTTCAGAGCAATAAAACCTTAACTAAAACTTATAGGTAATAAAATGTCAGAGACTACTGAAGGTTGGAATCATATGAAAAATGTGAAAGTATTTGAAATGTCTAAGGGACAATCTGATATAAAGCAGTCTTGAAATAATACCATGGTTTTATAAACATGGTTCAATTTTATACTGTTAAATGAATTAGTATCCTTGAATTTAGTACACAAAATTGTATTGAATTATTGTTCAGAGAGTATGTGTACTTTGGAGAGGCAAGCTTAGGTAGTATATAAGTGGGTAAACAAAAAGAAAGTCCAAAAGGGAAAAGGAACTCCACATTAAGACCAATAGAGTCTACTAATCTGGACTCCTGAGAGCTCTCACCAAAGAGCATGCACAGGCTGATCAAATCCCCATCCCCATGCACATATGTAGCAGATTCTTAGTCTCCACGTGGATCCCCCAACAACTGCATAAGGGACTGTACCTAAAGCTGTTGTCTGACTGGAAACTGTTTCCTTAGAATGTCACCTTGTCTGACCTCAATGAAAAAAGTTGGGCCTAATCCTTATGAGATAAGATTAGATGTGCTAGTGTGGTTGGATTCCCACGGAGCCCTCCCCCTGTGAGAGGAAAGGGGAGTTGGTGGGAGAGGGACTCTGTAAGGAAGTGACAAATGAGCAGTGTTTGGGATACAAGTAAATAAATAAAAAAATTAAAAATAAAAAAATATAGTGATAATGTATTAAAACAAGGGGTACATAATCACTCTCCTTCAGGCAGCAGTAAGTGCTCTGGCCAGATGATTCTAGAAATAGAAACAAGAATAAAGGGACCACGGGGAAAACTGATGCTGTTATGCTGGATCAAAAAAATTAGAGTTGATTAAGAAGAGACCAGCTTAGAGTCAGCCTCCAGTGCTACAAAATCAGAGCTGGAAAAAAGGCACAAGCCCTTTGTCATGGCACAGAAGACAATAGGTGAAGCCAAACTAATGACACAAGGAGCTGGGCATAATTTCTTCCCCAGGGTATTTTACTTCCCCTTCTAAGAATGACTGAAGCATCCACATTTAGGTCTTCCTTCTTATCGAGGTTCATATGATCTGTGAGATATATTTTGGGTCTTCAAAACATTTGGGCTGTTATCCCTTTATCAGTGAGTGCATACCATGTGTGTTTTTTTGTGAAGGGGTTACCTCACTCAGAAGGATATTTTCTAGTTCCTTCCATTTGCCTAAAAGTTTCATATAGTCAGTGTTTTGAATAGCTCTGTAGTGCATCATTGAGTAAATGTTCCATGTATTTGTTGTATGCATACCTCTTTTGAAGGACATCTGGGTTTTTTCCAGCTCATGGCTTTTATAAATATGGCTGATATGAACAAATAGGGATCCATCCTGTTATGGTTTACATACACTTGGCCCAGGCAGTGGCACTTGGAATGTGTGGCTTTATTGGAGTAAGTGTGTCATTGTGGAGATGGACTTTGAGACCCTCCTCCTATCTATGAGAGGAGACCAAGTCTGTTCCTATCTCCCTTTGGATGAAAATGTAGAACTCTCAACTCCTCATGCACTTTGCATGCCTGGACTTGCCATGTTCCTGCCTTGATAATGAACTGAATCTGTTTTTGATAAAACACAGTGCTACACAATATGTGTGTGTATATATATATATATATATGTATATGTAAGAAATTGGCTAAAGATTTTTCTTAAATTTTCAAAAATATCTGTAATTTTAATATAAAGTCTCTTCATGTGCACATTTTCATAAACTAATATATACATAGAACGTTAGTTCAGAGATGCTCCTGTTAAGCTTTAGTATTACATAGATCTGACATTGTCTTTATAAATACTCAGTGTAGCAAACAAAGATACTCTAACTTTTGGATCATATCCAAGATTATGTAGAAAGAACAAAAGCAGCAATCCATAGAAGACAGTGAGGTGAGCCCTTTACTATCTTTTGCTTTTCGTTTTAAATGTTTGAAAAACCCTGGAAGCAGACATGAGGTTATCTGTATATTGTCCAAGAACTTGATTTTCTGATTTTAGCTTCAGGTTTACTTCCTCAACTGCATCTACTCTTGCAGAAAGATTTTCAAGTTTGTGTTGTAGTTCAAACTCCTGATTGAAAAGTTGAGTCTTTCTTCCAGTTCCACCTGATTTTCAGCATAAACTGCGTCCATATCAGCATTCATCATCTTGGGAACAAACATTGAGCTCTTGAAAGCAAACTCCTTAGTGAAGGGTCTTGCATCTGCAGCACATGGAGGAGGTTCGATAGGTAGCCAACATACATTAAATTAAAGAGGAAAAGTTCAGTATACAGTGTATGGAACTTAGATTTAAAAATCTGGTATTGAAAAGGGATCAGTTGAGATTTCCCTATGCAAATAAATAGATGTGAGGATCACATGGTCAAATTTCAAATTCTAAATGTTAGTTTGTTTGTTCATTTGTTTGTAATCTTCAGGCAACAGTAAAATCTACTTGTTGACAGAGGTGTCCATAGAAATAATAAATCAATTTCAGGAAAGATATTTTTTGAACAGTCAGTTTGTACTGGTGAATGATGCTTGGGAGTGAGTCTTCAGATGCTGCTTGAGGTAACAGGTTCTGGAATAGCTTTTGTTGCAGAGGGCACAAGCATGGGGCCTCTCACCACTGTGCTTTTTTATGTGTCTGTTTAGATCTGTTGAACGGTAGAATGTCCATTTGCAACCAGGCACATTGCACTCATAACTCCTCTTTCCAGTGTGTTTCTTCATGTGGTCTTTGAGGTGGTGAGCCTTTGTGTAAGATTTCCCACAATCTGGGTAGGAACATGAGTAGCGCTTCAAAGGTTGAGGGTTGATTGGAGAGTCAGGGCTCAGTGTCTGCAGGTCTGCGTTCAAATCTGGACCCTTTCCTTGAACCAAATCAGAAGCTGAAGAGCTTGCCTGAGGTTGCCTTTGAAAAGAAGGGCAACTTGAAGGATTTGAGGATTCACCTACATATGGGGCTTGGTTACTAAGTAAAGTCACAGGATGATCAAGGCTTTGCACAACATTGGGTGTTCCATTGCTACTTGGGTAGACATTAGGATCAAGAGAGGTTCTCAAATGATCCAAGGAGAATGACTCTTCAGAACTTGGACTTCTCTCTGGATGCCAAGCTAAGTGTTCTTGTATAGGACATGAAGTCACCTGAGGATCAAGTCTTTCTTCCACATCAGGTGATCCATTCACACTTGGGGAAGCATCAGAATCAAGAAAGGCCATTATGTCATCCAAGAAGAAAGACTCTTCAGAAAGGGGACTTGTCTCTGGGTGCCAAGCCAGGTTGACTTGGTTACTAAGTGAAGTCACTTGAGGATCAAGGCTTTCTTCAACTTTGGGTGTTCCATGCAAACTTTGGAAAGCATCAGAATCAAGAAAAGCAATTATGTCATCCAAAAAGAAAGACTCTTCAGAACTTGGACTTTTCTCTGGGTGACAATCTAGGTTGGCTGAGTTACTAAGTGAGGTCACCTGAGGATCAAGGTTTTCTTCAACATTGGGGGATCCATTCAAACTTGAGGAAGCATCAGAATCAAGAAAGGCTATTATCTCATCCAAGAAAAAAGACTCTTCAGAACTGGGACTTGTCTCTGGGTGACAAGTTTGGTTGGCTGGGTTACTAAGTGAAGTCACCTGAGCATTTTGGCTTTCTTCAATACTGGTAGTTCCATTCAGATTTAGGGAAGAATTAGAATCAGGAAAGGCTATTATCTCATCCAAGGAGAATGTCTCTTCAGGACTGGGACTTGTCTCTGTGTGACAAGCTAGGTGGTATTCCTTACTAAGTGAAGTCACCTGAGCATTTTGGCTGTCTTCAATACTGGTAGTTCTATTCAGATTTAGGGAAGCATTAGAATCAGGAAAGGCTATTATCTCATCCAAGGAGAATGTCTCTTCAGGACTGGGACTTGTCTCTGGGTGACAAGCTAGGTGGTCTTCCTTACTAAGTGAATTCACCTGAGGATCAATGCTTTTTTCAACATTAGGTTTTCCATTCAAACTTGGATGGATATTTGGATCCACAGAGGTTCTCATGCGATCCAAGGAGAACAAAACGACAGAACTGGGGTTTGTCTTTGGATGCCAAGTTAGGTGGTCTTGACCAATATGTGAAATCATTTGAGATTCATGGCTTTTTTCAACATTTGGTGTTCCATTCAGTCTTGGGTGGATATTTGGATCCACAGAGGTTCTCATCTGATCCAAGGAGAGTAACTCTTTAGAACTGGAACTTGTCTCTGGATCCCAAGCTATGTGGTTTTGATTACAAAATGAATTCACCTGAGGATCCAGCCTTTTTTCAACATTTGGTGTTCCATTAAGTCATGGGTAGACATTTGGATCAGAGGACCTCATCTGATGCAAGTAGCATGACACTTTAGAACTGCGATAATTCTGTGGATGCCAAGTCATATTTTCTTCTGCATTGGATGTTGCCCTCTTAGACCAATGAAAATTTGGGCCAAAACTGTTGTTTGGCATCTGAAAACCATAGAAAGTCTGGCCACCAATTGGATTTGTCACCCAGTGACTGACCATCAAATCCTGATCACATCTGTGTCCTGATAACTGATACCCAGAGAGAAAGTGCTCACCACCGACCAGGTTATCCTGAACTCTGTAGACATTCTGACCACGGAAGGATGACTTCTGGTAGTAGAGCTTCATGTGGTCATGGTCATCTCTCACCGGAGGCTCATAAAATGCCTGATATTCATTAGAAGGTATCATCAGATCTGCATTGAATCTATTATTAGCTACTAAATCCCTCTGCTGATACCTAAAAGAACTCTGTTCAGAAAAATAGTCCAGGGAGCGATCTACATTTGAATTCTGGTCTGCATGGCTTCCAGAGGGAGCAGCATGATCATTACCAAAGGGAATCATCTGACTCTCATTCAAGGCTGTATTTTGGATCACAAGAGTCTTGTCAAAGTTGACTGTCCTCATCCAGTGTCCTTCAATGTAGAGAGATTCCCTAGCTTCAAGGACAGCTTTATTCTGGGTATGAGGTTTGTATATCTTTGGTGTGCTGTTGAGCTCCTTAAGCTGAGGGTCTTCCGGGCATTTTTTCTGCTGAAGAGACACAGCTATATGATTCACAGAAGAAGTCTCACTTGGCTCTCCAGTTTTTCATGGGTGTGCTGTCGAGTTCAGAGTACAGGTTATCTCCGGTGTGCTAGAGTATGCAGATGCCATCACTGTTGGTTTCCAGGCAAGCATCTCTGAGCTCTGACCTGAGACAGTCTGGCTGGACTCCACAGGGAAAAGCTGGGGATTACACCTCCCTGGCTGGAATGCACCTGTGGATTCTTCCATGTCTATGCAGGCTTCACAAATGGCCTGGGGACTCTTCAAGTTCCTGCACTGTTGGGAGAAAAATCAACATCTGGCAAAACTAGGTATTCAGTGGTAGAGATTAAAGTTCTTGAGAATACTCAAACTGGGCACACAGGCAGAACTTAAATGGTAGATACAAGAAGGCATAAAATGTTCTCTGGAGATCAGGGATTCACAACTTTAAGGGCTCTGATGAAGGTGTGATTGGCAAACAAAAGCTTCATTACTCTGGGATCTCCTTTTATAAAGCTAGGCCTGATATGTTCAGAACTTTTGAGTCTATGATTTCATAAGAAATATGTTTCCACATGTAGGCCCCCATACTTAGAAGACATGTTTAAATATCTCACCCCAGGCTCTTAGGGTTTAGAAGATGCTCTCATTAAGTAAACTCTTAGGAACTGTGTATGTTAGCTTGCCTCTGATTTACTTTATAAACAATATACAGTTACATGGTTGCATTCATCAACTTTAGAAGAGAATGTGGAACAGGATTTTTTGGTGGGACTGGTGGGTTTTTACAGGAGCAGTAGGTCATGTGGGGTTTGTTTTGAATGAAGAGAGTGAAAGAAAAGAAACTTGTGGGATGATGAAACCTCTTGCTGTGGAGACTTATAGAGTACAAGAGGGTAATCTTTGTAATGGTGGATACAGAATCTGGTGTGATTATTTTTTTGCAATGCTACAATCTGTTGTGCCCTTTTGGTATGGGATCCCATCCATTTTCTCAAATATTATAGATAAATGCTAAGAGAGGGTTTCACTCTCAGCACACTGACAATAGGACCCAGTTACCTAGAATTGTGTCCACATAGTTCATGGATCCTGGATAGATCCTGATGGTGGTAAAGGTTGATGAAATGAGACAAAAATCTTATTTTAAATTTTAAAAGCAAATAGTGAAAACAAATGTTTAAGAAAGGAAGATGGAATGAAAGACAGAAAAAAACAAGAAAAGAAATAATACAAATGGAGAAATCACATCATCATCATGAGACACAACATGTAGTATTGGAACAAAAGTGAAGTTGTTTGGATGGATAGTTGCACTCTTAAAATTGATAAAAAAAAACTGTAAGATAGGAGATTAAAATTGCTTGCACCTTTTCACCAATTAGAAACCACTTGAAAAAAATACACTCTGGATTTGTGAAGGCATCATTCCTTAGGCATCACTTATTAAAACACATACAAGGTGTCCAGATCAACATCCAGCCTCTCTTCTATCCCAGAGAAGTGGAAAATCATTCCTCCCATGAAGATTTACAGGAAGTTACAGGACAACTCATTTTTACAGAAGACATTTATACTTCAATCTGGTCTCATAATCTTTATCTTTTGTCTCTAACTCTTGATTGCAGAAATTAAAAATACTTGACATAATATAGGCCAAGGATTCTCTTTTTTTGTATTGCCATAATGCATAGCTGCAGGCTACTTCCTAATTAATACCATACCACATAACATATTCAGTTTTTAAATAATTTATATTTTGATATTTATGATTTTCAACTAACAACATCTACAACAACAACAATTAGAATACTATGGTAAGACAATAAAATCAGTCACAACAATCCTAACTATCTCTTAAGATCAATGCCCTTGCCATTCAACTTCATAAGGAAGAATTTTTAGAAAACAAAGTGGAAAAGAGCTTAAAATATGTAGGCACAGGGGAAAGTTTCCTCAACAGAAAACAAATAGATTATACTCTAACATCAAGAATCAACAATTGGGACCTCATAAAATTGGAAAGTTTCTGGAGGCTAAGCATATTATCAAGAAGACAAAATGTCCAACAACAGATTGAGGAAGGATGTTTGATACTCCTGCAACTGATGGAGGGCTAATATACAACATATACAAAGAGCTCAGGAAGTTAGACTCCAGGGAATCAAATATTTATATATAAACTGGTATACAGAGCCCAACAAAGAATTCTCAGCTGAGAATTTCCAAATAGCTATGAAGCACCCAAAGAAATTATAAATATGGTAGTTATCAGGTAAATGTAAATCTAAACAACCATGAGAATACACCTAATTTTAATTAGAATGGCTAAGGTCAAAAATCAGGTGACAGAAGATGCTGGCAAGAATGTGGAGAGAAAAGAAAACTTCTTGAGTGTTGGTGGGATTGTAAGCTGGTACAACCACTCTGTAAAACAGTCTGGTGGTTTCGTAGAAAATTGAACATAGTGCTACCTGAAAACCCAGCTATTCAACTCCTAGACATATAGCCCAAAGATGTTCCAACATATGACAAGCACACATGCTCCACCATGTTCTAGCAGCCTTATTTATGATAGCCAGAAGCTGGAAAAAACCCAGATGTTTAAAAAACAAATAATGTATAAAGAATGAATGGTACATTTATAAATTAGAAACAATGACTTTATGAAACACCTAGGCAAACATATGGGTCGAGATAATATCGTGAGTACCCCACTCACAAAAACACACACATGGAATGCACTCACTGTGAAGAAAATACTAGCCACAGAAAACTTTGAGTACCCCAGCAAAAATTGACAGACCTTATGATGTGCAAAGAAGAAGGAAGGCCAAAATGCCAAACCTCAGTCCTGTTTAGTCGAAAGAACAAAACACTTTAGATAGGAAATACAAGGTAAAATAGAGGAATAGGGAATAGAGAAAAATCATTCAGAGACTTCTTTAAATGGGGATCCACGCCATATGAAGCCACCAATCCCTAGCTCTATTGCTGATGCACAAAGTGCTTCGAAGCAAGAAACATATAGAAATGCCTCCTCTGGGTCTCTGCCAGAGTTAAATGCATACAGCTGAGCATGTTAGCATCTAACCATCAGAGTGAACTTGGGGACCCCAATGAAGATGCTAAAGAAAAGCCTGAAGGAGCTGAAAGGGGTTTCAACTGCATGGGAAAAAAAATGTGATCAACCAACTAAACCCTACACAACCCACAGGTACTATGACACTGATCATTGAGAACACCTTGAGAAAACTATGGTTACAGTTGCATATGTAGCTGAACCTAGCAGTGTCTGGCATTAATTTGAGAAGAGCTCTTTGGTCAAGGGAGAACATGTTTCCCCAATATAGGGAAATGCCAAAACACTGGGGTTCAGAGGGCTGGAAGGGAGCAAGGTGGAGGAAGAGCATACCATTATAAATATCAAAAAAAGAGTATGTAATAAGAAAGGAAAAGAAGAACCAATAAGAAAGAAGAATTCCCATGTCGGGTCAGGGTCTGGTCATTGGCACTTTGCTACATGTTCCAGCCATCCAACTCTGTTCTGAGCAAATAGTGACATAACTTTGAAAACCATCCCTTAGTCAGACTATGAGACTCCACAAGAAACTGACTTTCTCACATCAAAAAATTGACCTCTCTCACCAGTCGTCAACTCCAACTCTAAATGTACTGCCCACAGGTGTGGCAGATCAACTCCACAAGTAACAGTATTTTAAAATGTTGTTTCGACACCTGGCTTCACAATTTTTTTTCTCCTATACTGCTCAAGCATTGTGCTAATCATTGTTGACTTAGCCATGTGTAGCCCCTTCCACCTTCCCTCGGAATGATAGGACTCACAGGAATATGTTCTTAAGCATTCCAAGGCCAAGGCAAGGGGTGGCTCCCACCCTGTCTCTTAAGATACAACAGAAATACTGTAAAAACTCTAATTATGGGGCTTATAATTCCATTCAAACAATTAAAAGAATGTCCCAAATAAACTGTATATGGAATTTTTATGAAATTCTAAATTCATGCCTATAGCATAAGTTAAGCTTGTGATCATTAAATAAATTTATGAAACCACAATAAAATTCACAGACCGTATGGAGATGAAGAAGGAATTATTGAAGCTTCATTCTAACTTAGAAGAAGGAACTTAGAAGACCTACTTAGAAGTAAGGCCAGAGCCTTTCTTAAACCAACACAGATGCTTATAGCCAGCCATCAGACTGAGTACTGGGACCCCATTGGAGGAGTTATGGAATGTCCTAAAAGAGTTGAAGAAGTTTGCAACCCCGTTGTAAGAACAATAATACCAACCAGCCTGATTTTCCTGAGCTCAAAGGGAATAAAACACCCACCAAAGAGCAAATATGGAGGAATAAACCAAGGTTCCTGCTGCATGTAGCAGAACATGACCTTACTATTGATTTAAGGGGAAACCCTTGATCCAGTATAGACTCGATGACCTTGTGTAGGGAAACCTTAGGTTGGTGAGGTAGAACTCTCATAGAAACAACTTGATGTTGATGGAATGAAGGTTTGTGTAGAGGAAACCAGGAAAGAACATATAGATGAAAGTTAAATGAATAAAATATCCCATAAAATAAAATGATGAAATTAATTTTTCTCTATATGTATGTCAAAAAAAGAATTTTTGGATGTACTTACAGTTCGAAGTCCTGTACACTCACAATGGCAAGCTGAGGATAAAAAGTCCAAAAGAATGGTAGTTTTGAGTATTGGAACACAGATTGGTACAGCTGGTCTAATCTAGAGGCTGGAAACTGGAACAGCTGGAGCCAGTACCAGTGTAGGGACAGACTTGTGAACAAGCTGAGGACAAGCTGACAAATAGGCACTCCTTCCTGCATCCATGGACTTATATAGGCCTCCAGCGGAAGGTGTATCCTGGATTAAAGTATGTATTCCTGTCACGTGTTCTTGGTCACCAACCAATTAACAAATTTCAACCAGTCACTATCTGACACGTGTGTCCATCTTGTGTAGATCTTTTGGCTTTCTAGGTATTTTCAAGTGGACAAAAAAGGGAAACTTGTTGGAAATCACAACCTTGACCTCAGAAAAATGTGGTTTTCGTGTCCTAAAACACATTAAAAATAGGGGACAACATAGTGTATCATGATTTCGTTTCAGAAGATATTTACAGATGGATGAATACCTAAGTTTGACCAAGTGGACTTGCAAATGATCTCTTTCTTTTACTTACCTCCTGCATTTGCCAGGCTTCTCTAGAGGACCAACACTTTCACAGTGAATCTTTCTATATATGTAAGTAGACAGAGATTTAGTATAATGGCTTACAGGTTGAGGTAGCTCAGCAACCCATATCAAACAGAGCCTAGCTCCAGTCACTAGACTACTCCAAATATGATGAGTGTTTCAAGGTTTTATATAAAAACAAGACCAGCAGTTCTGGATTATTTCCCCAACAAACCTGGTTACAAAGTCAGTGTTTGCCTCAAAACTGTCAATGCAGAGGGAAGCAGATATTAAGTTTATGATATGACTCCCAGCATCACCCAATTATGTTAAAGGCCACAGTAGTATTCCAAGTAGATGTTTGTACCCATCCATTCTAATCGATGCTTTCTATAAAACATTATTCCAGTAGATATTTGGGGTGGCAGTACAATACACACTATCCTGCCTTACAATTGTAAATGTGGTCATGAGATAGCTTGAATAAGGACCTAGCTGTGAGTTGCATCATATCAATCCTGTCTGGTTTTCCGAAGATCACAAATATTTCCCTGGCACTATAGCTTCTTGAGTTCTCTTTGTACCTTTGATACTAGGTCCAAATGGTAGTGTGTGCCCTTTATCCCAACTCTCAGGAGAAAAATTGGTAGATTTCTAAGTTCTAGGTCAGCATGGGAATGAGCCAGTTCTACTTTAAAAAAAATATGATTTGGTCGAGGAATGATGACACATGCCTTAAATCCCAGAACTCTGTAATTGATCATTCAGATCCTTCAGTTGAAAATTACACAGAAGAGGCCAAGACAGCTAATACTAAACAGGGAATGACTTAATAGAATAAGGGAGACAAGTACCAGGCCCAGGAAGCATAATCATTTGGGAGCAATGGCCTTGTACCTCTGGCTTTAGAGTCAAGATCCGAAGGGATTGCAGATTCTGGCTAGCTGGAGATAGGATATCAATGGACATAAGAATAGACCATTTTACTAAGAAGAAATATTCTGATAAGTGATTTCTGAGGACATAAAATTGTTGTGTTCCAGAATTAACTGAGTCTGTACCTAGCCCTAGAGGGAAATTAATTATTTATAGGTATCACACAATTGGTAATGATTTTTAAGGCATTTAAGGATCAAGGAGTTTTGATTCAACAATTCCTGCAGAAATTACACAAACACAGATCTTACTCAGCCAAATAGTTACTTTGAATGCACACCCTAATACTGTTCACATCAATGATGCAGCTCATGTTTTTGAATATGCCTATATGATAGAGAGTAGAATAGAGTGACTCGGGAGTGTGAATATTAGCTGTGACCTTGTTGAAGTAGTTGTTGCTTTATTCAAGGTAGTGTTTCACTATCAGTGTGTGCTTTGATGATCCGATGCTGTGGCTCCACCCAATGCAGAATGAGAGGGCTCCGTTGGCTCCCTTTGTATCAAGCAGTAGAATAATCATCTCTGCCAACACCATGTCTGTCATGCTCCATGATCCCATGCTTCTTACCATGAAGAAATGGACTGAACCTCTCAGACTGTTAACCAGCCCTAATTAAATGTTTGCCTTTACAAGAAATGACTTGTTCATAGTGTCTCTTCAGAGCAATAAAACCTTAACTAAAACTTATAGGTAATAAAATGTCAGAGACTACTGAAGGTTGGAATCATATGAAAAATGTGAAAGTATTTGAAATGCCTAAGGGACAATCTGAAATAAAGCAGTCTTGAAATAATACCATGGTTTTATAACAATGGTTCAATTTTATACTGTTAAATGAATTAGTATCCTTGAATTTAGTACACAAAATTGTATTGAATTATTGTTCAGAGAGTATGTGTACTTTGGAGAGGCAAGCTTAGGTAGTATATAAGTGGGTAAACAAAAAGAAAGTCCAAAAGGGAAAAGGAACTCCACAGGAAGACCAATAGAGTCTACTAATCTGGACTCCTGAGAGCTCTCACCAAAGAGCATGCACAGGCTGATCAAATCCCCATCCCCATGCACATATGTAGCAGATTCTTAGTCTCCACGTGGATCCCCCAACAACTGCATAAGGGACTGTACCTAAAGCTGTTGTCTGACTGGAATCTGTTTCCTTAGAATGTTACCTTGTCTGACCTCAATGAAAAAGGATGGGCCTAATCCTGATGAGATAAGATTAGATGTGCTAGTGTGGTTGGATTCCCATGGAGCCCTCCCCCTGTGAGAGGAAAGGGGAGTTGGTGGGAGAGGGACTCTGTAAGGAAGTGACAAATGAGCAGTGTTTGGGATACAAGTAAATAAATAAAAAAATTAAAAATAAAAAAATATAGTGATAATGTATTAAAACAAGGGGTACATAATCACTGTCCTTCAGGCAGCAGTAAATGCTCTGGCCAGATGATTTTAGAAATAGAGACAAGAATAAAGGGACCACGGGGAAAACTGATGCTGTTATGCTGGAGCAAAAAAATTAGAGTTGATTAAGAAGAGACCAGCTTAGAGTCAGCCTGGAGTGCTACAAAGATCAGAGCTGGAAAACAAGCCCTTTGTCATGGCACAGAAGACAATAGGTAAAGCGCAACTAATGACACAAGGAGCTGGGCATTATTTCTTCCCCAGGGTATTTTACCTCCCCTTCTAAGAATGGCTGAAGCATCCACATTTATGTCTTCCTTCTTATCGAGGTTCATATGATCTGTGAGATATATTTTGGGACTTCAAAACATTTGGGCTGATATCCCTTTATCAGTGAGTGCATACCATGTGTGTTTTTTTGTGAAGGGGTTACCTCACTCAGGAGGATATTTTCTAGTTCCTTCCATTTGCCTAAGAGTTTCATATAGTCAGTGTTTTGAATAGCTCTGTAGTGCATCATTGAGTAAATGTTCCATGTATTTGTTGTATGCATACCTCTGTTGAAGGACATCTGGGTTCTTTCCAGCTCATGGCTTTTATAAATAAGGCTGATATGAACAAATAGGGATCCATCCTGTTATGGTTTACATATACTTGGCCCAGGCAGTGGCACTATGGAATGTGTGGATTTATTGGAGTAAGTGTGTCATTGTGGAGATGGACTTTGAGACCCTCCTCCTATCTACGAGAGGAGACCAAGTCTGTTCCTATCTTCCTTTGGATGAAAATGTAAAACTCTCAACTCCTCATGCACTTTGCATGCCTGGACTTGCCATGTTCCTGCCTTGATAATGAACTGAATCATTGAACCTAAAAAGTAATCCCAACTAAATGTTATGTGTAAGACATGCCTTGGTCATGGTGTCTGTTGAAAGCAGTGAAGGCTTAAGACAGAAGATGGCACCAGGAGTGGGTTATTGCTTTGAAAGGCCTTATCATTCATTTGTTTGGAAAAATGTGGATTTTGGTATTTTGGATTTAAAGAGTACTTTAATTCTTTAAATGGGGTTTAATAAACTATCCTTGAAGGGATATGGAAGACTTTGTTGGTGAGGGTGATCTGAACTGCTCAGACCTGGCCCAAGATCATGTGGTCTATTTCAGTGCAGAATTTCAGTCTGTGGCCTAAACGTTGGTTTTCAGGTAGTTGGGTGGAAAAATTCTTAAGCAGTGAAGGAGTTAGAAAATAGGCATGTAGTGATAATGTAATACAACAAGGGGCCAGATTCAAGCTCCTGAAAGCGGCATAACTCAGCAGATTTAAACCTTGGTCTCTGGCTTTATGATCAAGGGAATGAGGCTACCCGGACAATTAATGCTGTTTATCTGGAGCTAAAAAATTAGGGATGATTAAGAACAGGCCAGCATCACTGTGGTAAAATCTTCTGAAAAGTATTTTTGGAGAGCAGAAAGAATCTGTGTTCCTGAGACATGGAAAGTTGCACCTCACACTGCAGCTGTACTTAGTAATGTGTAAGAATCCCCCATGTGGTCCTGGTTTTGAAGGGGCCATGAAGAACTCTTGAGGCTTGTTACTATGAGAGGCCATTGAAAGCAAAAGGGTTTGTGGAAAATACAGCTTATCAGCTGTAAAAGGTTTCTGGTGGAATTCTTTGAGTCACATAAGTATACTATCATATCATCAACAAATAGTGATATTTGACATCTTGTTTTCTAATTTACATCCATTTGACTGAATTTGTGGTATTATTGCTCTTGTTAAGACTTCCAGTACTCCATTACAGAAGAAGAGTAATAGAAGTGTGGGCAGACTTGTCGAGTATCTTATTTTAGTGTGATTGATTCAACATTCTCCCTATTTAGATTAATATTGGCTACTCATTTGCTGTATATTGCTTTTACTATCTTTAAGGATGAGCCTAAAGTTCCAGATATTTCCAAACCATTAACATGAAATGGTGTTTTATTTTCTCTAGTTACTTCTAAGCATCTAAAGAGATCTTTATATAGTTTATTTATTTGATTTTTTTTTGGTTGATTACTTTGATGGATTTTCATATATTGAACTCTCCCTGTATCACTGGGATGAACTTTACTTGATCATGTTAAAGGATCATATGATGTGTTCTAGTATTCTTTTTACAAGAATTCGATTGAATATTTTCACGGCTGTTCATGAAGGAATATTGTCTGACACTTTCTTTCTTTCTTTGTAGGGTCTCTGTTTGATTTAAGAATTAGAGTAATTTTGGCTTCAAAGAATGAGTTGTGTAGTGTTCCTTCTCTTTCTATTTTATGAAATAGTGTCGACAATATTGGTATCAGTTCTTCTCTGAATGTCTGATAAAATATGGCACTGAAACCTTTGGCTTTTTACCCCCTTGGGATCAGAGGCTTTTGATGAGTTCTTGTTTTTATATAGTGATTATGGGACTGTTGTGATGATTTACTTGATTTAGATTTAAATTTGATCTTTGGTAATATGGAGAATATGAGACATTTTCTCAACATTTTCTGTTTGGTTGAGTATACACTTTTGTTGCAGGATCTGATGATTTGTTTTTACTTTCTTCAGTTTCTATTGTTATATCTTCCTTTTCTTTTCTGAGTTTGTTAATTTAGATAGTCTCTGTGTCCTCTAGTTAGTCTGGCTCAGGTTTCATCAATATTTTTTGATTTTATCAAAGACCTAGCTCCTGGTTTTGTTGATTTTTTGTATAGTTCCTTTTTGTTTCTACTTTGTTGATTTCATCTCTGATTTTGAGTGTTTCCTCCTGCCTATTCCTCTTAGATGTATCTTCTTTTTTTTGTTCTATAACTTTTAGTTCTTCTGTCAAGCTGGTTGTGTATGCTCTCTGCAGTTTCTTTTGGAACAAATCCAAGCAATAAGTTTTCTTCTTAATACTGCTTTCATTGCATCCCATAGTTTCAGTTTGGTGTGCTCTCATTTTCATTAAATTTTGAAAATCCTTAAGATTTTATTTATTTCTTCCTTGAACATGGTATTGTTGTGTAGGGCATTGTTTATGTGTATGTGGTCTTTTTGATTTGTTTTTGTTTTTGAAGAGGAGCCTTCGTCCATGGTTATTTGAAAGGGTGCATGGAATCATGTCAATATTTTTTTTTTCTTTTTCTTTCTTTTTTTTTTTTTTTATACTAACTGCAGGTGCTCTTGTATTTGGAGCACAGTTCTTCACCTTGATAGAACTTTTCCTCTGATTAGTCAAAATTGTCCTTCCTTAACAATGTTGGTAACTTTTCTTGAAAATTTATCTTATTTGGTATTAGAATAGCCACTCTAGATTGTTTCTTAGTACCATTTTTCCTTGAAATTTCTTCCTAACCTTTTACTCTGAGGTACTATTTGTGTTTGTTCCTGAGAGGAGTTTCCGGTATGCAGCAAAATGTTGGACTCGGATTGTGCGTACATTCTTATAATCTATGTCTCTTTATTGGGGAAATAAATCCAATGATGCTAAGAGATATCAAAGAACCATTATTGGTCCCTGTTATTTTTATTGTTAGAAGTAGAATTATTTTTGTGTGGTTTTCTTCTTTAGGGTTTTCACAAGTGATAGAAAAACACAAGGATTTGGGGGACTCTGAGACTTTTGCAAAAAGCCTCATTTGTATAATGTAAGACACTAAAAACATAGAAATGGTTAAAGTGTAACTCATAGACTTTCCAGTCATTACTAAGCTCTGAGACTCAGCTTGTGCATGACAAATAAAAACAGTGGCCTAGAATAAATCTCAAAAAAGCCAGAATATACTGACTGATTGCCACCTATCTAGAAAGACCTTCATAGGTTCCTGATGCATGGCATATTCAGTTCATGCTATAATAACACAATTCTGAGAAACAAAACAGGGACACAACTCTTAAAAATTTGGAATGTATAAACAAAGTTCTAAACATGTAAAAGCACCGATTTAGTGGACAGGTTAAGCTATACAGTCCAACCTGAGTATACCTTTTTTGCTATACTTTCTTTGTTTTGAATATTTGGTATTTTGACTATTTTATGTCAGAGGGAATTTTATTTATCTGGTCTAATCTATTTGGAGTTTTGTAGATTTCTTGTATGTTCATGGTCATCTCTTCCTTTAGGTTAGTGAATTAGCCTCTAAATTTTGTTCAAGATATTTAGTGACACTTTTATTTGAGAGTCTATATTTTCTTCTACAACTATTATACTTTGGTTGACTCTTCTTATTGTGTCCTGGAATTACTAGATGCATTAAGATAATGCTTTTAGATTTTTGCATTATCTCTGACTGATGTGCCAATGTTTACTGTGGTATCTTTTGCCCCTGAGAAACTCTCTTCCATCTCTTGCATTCCGTTTGTAATGCTTGTGTCTACGACTTCTAATCTCTTTCTGAGGTTTTTTATCTCCAGGGTTGTTTCTTTTTGTGATTATTTTTTTTCTATTTTTGTTTCTAATTCCTTCACCTGTGTGGTTGTATTTTTCTGTAGCTCTTTAACTGATATTTCTTTTCCTCTTTAAGGTCTTCTATGTGTTTAATGGTTCTCATGTGTTTCTTCAACTTGTTTACTGGTTCTCATGTAATTTATGTGCCTCTAGAAGACCTTCATCATCCTTATCATGCAGTTTGTTTTTATGTCCAAATCTTGCTTTTCTGGTGTGTTGGGCTGTCTCTTCCTTGTTTCTGTCATTTTCAGGTTGTGTTTGATTCCCTTGCTTAGTTACTAGCACTACACTCTTAACATCTTGTTATCTGTGATGCCAGGTTTTCTTATTGTCTCTGAATTATGTGTGTGTGTGTGTGTGTGTGTGTGTGTGTGTGTGTGTGTGTGTGTGTGTGAATGTGAGTGGTCCCTTCAAACTACTCCACATTAGAGAGGTAATCAAAATTTTGAAGCACAAAAAGTATATAGTCCTATTGAACCAACTGATATCAGTACACATTGATTTTTTTTCATTACGTTTTGTATATATCAACTAATCAGTAATATTTATGAGTGACAAATTTATTTTCAAGCATTTTTGTATACTTTTTGCATGTTTGTTTGTCCTGAAGTATATCTATAAGCTCTCTAGACACCAGTACATGTTAGATTGCCTCTAAATAATTGTATTACAATTTTAATGGAAATTATTTTGAATCTGTAAATTGCTTTTGGTAAGATAGTTAATTAACTATGTTAATCCTGCTCAGTCGGGATCATGGTAGATCTTTGCATCTTCTGATATCTTCCCCAGTTTCTTCATAGACATGAAGTTCCTGTTATATAGGTCTTTGACTTGCTGGGTTAAAGTCATATGAGAAATTTTTTTTAGGATTTTTTGGTATTATAAGAGAATTATCACCTTAAATTCTGTCTTAGCATATCATTTGCACAAATGAGGCCTACTGATGTTTCTTTTATTAATTTTTTGTGCAAGCATCTTACTGAATGAGTTCATCAGCTGTGGAAGTTTTCTGATAGAACTTGGAGGTCTGCTATTTATACTTTCAAGTCATCTGTGAACAATAATACTGTGCCTACTTTGTTCCAAATTGAATCCCTTAGATATTCTCATGTTGTCTTACTGCCCTTGTTAGAATGTCAAGTTTGTCTTGCCTACATATTGTGCAGAGATAAAGATGGAACAGACAGTGAGGAAACAGCCCTCCAATGATTATCCCAAATAGAGATACATTTCATGGGAGAGAGTCCACACTAGACCATATTAATGATACTTGGCTACTCTTCTATGCTTGCATGTAGGAACCTAGCATTATTGTCTCCTGAGTCTTCATCCAGTAGAGTATAGAAACAGACTGACAAACATTATGTGGAGCCCAGGAAGCATTCTGGAAGTTAAACAGGGGCTCTCTCAGTCTCTGTTCATTGATATTGGTAATCTTTTCTTCTTCCTGGCCTCCCTGGTTAGGCCTCAGCAGGAGAGGATATGACTAGACCTGCTGGGAATAGATGATCCAGGGTGGGGTGATACCCAGTGGACTCTGTTTCATTGAGGAGATAAGGAGGTAGTAATTAACATAAGGGTGAGAACCAATACAACAAAATAGCATGTGTTCCATGTTTTAAAGGTTTTTCACTATTGCAATAAAAAACACTCACTACCTGAGCTATCATATTTCCTGGGGAGACATAATATTCATAATATTCATGCCTACTAATCTCAGATAAGAATCATGGTATATATATATATATATGTGTGTGTGTGTGTGTGTGTGTGTGTGAAGAGCTAGAAAGAGAGAGATTGAGAGATAGAGAGAGAGAGGGAGGTATGTAGGAAGGGAGGTAGGGAGGGAGGGTTCGAGGTAGGTAGGGATGGAAGTGGAGAGAGAGAGAACTAAATTCCAACTTGGTGAATCAGTAAGTTTTATGGAGGTTATTTTCACAAAAACAGATGAGGTGTTACAGGGGCAAAAATTACACAAAAGCAGCTTTATCTCCAATGTCCACCTCATCATTGGTGACAAGTCACTAGACGTAGAAACCTGAAGAAAATTGACAGCACAACAATTGTATAGTGCCTTTTTCAAGTGACTAAGCTAATATAAACCTCTCCCAGGCATGGAGGTTTGAGATGCAAAGGAAGAGTTGCATAATGGATATAATGAGTGGTTTGTGCTTATTCAGGGTCTTCTTGGATGTATTATTAGTCGTTTCCCTTCCTACCTAATATTCCTGAAGATTACTGAATGATGGAATGTTTTAGTCTCAGAGGAAACCACTGATCTTGGCAGCTCAAAACCATTATGTCTTACTCTCTTGGTTGTATCAGAATTCTACCATAGTATCTGAATTTTTATTACTTCATTTTAATTTTCTTATGTTCAAACTGTAAGTAATGATTCTACCTGTTGTGAAAGCCCCTTACATATTTATTGGCCTAGTAAATGAATATGTTCCCTTCAACTTGTGTTTCATTAATAAATTTATAAAGCAGTTTATAAAAAGTGAGTGTAAATCTCGTTAGAACAAATTTTATACAAGATAGTTCATAACACTTGAGCATCTAAAATAATAGACCCAGAAGTTAAACCAAGATTTTGGTATAGTACCATATCCTAACATATGCTCTACAACTCTATTAGGACCTAGAGACATTGCTGTGATGATGTCAAAATGGGGACTGATTGTTCTATAAAGTAATATCATGAAAATTTATTCCTGTGACTGATGGATACCATAGAGGAGCAAAAGAAGTGCCTAAAATATAGTGCAAAGATCATATTGACAACCTAACGTATGTCCAAGAAAATATGAGAAAAATAAGAACTGTCATTATTCTAAATTTTTACATCTCTAGAAATCCAACATCATGATATATGTATAAGAGGAGTAGACACTAATGTGTATGAATGAGACAGAATTTGTGGACAGTAGTGACTAGGGTTGAAATAAGAAGAGTTGAGACAGGAATATGTGCAAGAAGTCTATTGTAAAAAAGAGTTACTTTATATTCAAGGACTTGCAGATTGTGTTACTGTTAAAACCATCTTTTCTAGAAAGGCTGGATCATTACAAATACAAACCTAGGTGCACAACAAATATTGATTAGAAAGGCCAATAAATCACACAATTTTAAAGTATCAAAAAAAGTCACAGAGTTTAAAAACTAGTGTTTTTAGTCATTTTATTTGAGATGCAATTCATAAAAACAAGTTTGAGGGAGGAGGAAAGGGGAGTAAAGGGGAGGATATAAGGTTAGAAATGTAAATGTTCAGAATATCCAATAAAATTTTAAAAATGTCAAACATAACAAATTTTTTTTCTTAAAAAATTTTATTAAATTGCAAAGCAGAACTTGAACACAAATTTAAATATCAGTAACAAGGTCACAAAACAGTTGCAAAATGTCTGTAATGGGAGGATTATATATCCTTATAACTAAGTCACCCATCCATGCCTACATTAGTACATTAGATAAATCTTCAAGTCAGCAGCCCATCGAAGAGCTAGCAGTTCCATTATTGGATCTTTCCTGTTACAAAAACTTGCTAATATTTTGGGTATCAGATCTTTATCAGATGGAAACTACAAACTAAACTTTTAAAATTTGTTAAAGAATGATTAAAATACTGTAACTAATTTGGTTTCAAAAACTCTGGGTATACAACTGAGATAAAACACTAAGATTTATATTTATCGCATTGACAAAACTCTTTTATATTTACGATTTTGGTATTAATATACTCTCAATTAAATTTCCAAAAGTCCATCTCATCATACAAATAAACATTGAGACCAACATTTCACTGGTCTCACACTCCACTCACATTAGACTAAATTCACTTTTATTCATGTCCCAAATTTGCACCTGTGGGGCAGATATAGCACACATTTATAGGGAAAATATAGGGAGTTGGTTATTCCTTTTTATCCAGTTTTCATTCCTATTTCTATCTTTCTTCAAGTCTTTTTTTCTTTTCCTTTTTTTCTACTTCTCACACACCAGCATCTCTATCTTTACAACACCAAATGGATTATTTCATGTAATAGAGAGATTTTGTTTAAGATTTACTCCATTTATAATTTATTTTCTAAATAAACACAGATAGAAGAACAAATGTTAGAATTTTTACATAAATGTATAAGAATACATTTTAGTAAGTGCTTTGCATTTTTCTTAAGGTTTGATATTCTGCATTAATGTCCTAATAGTTACAATGAGCAAAAAGTACATGTAAATCAGGATGTAACCCAGAAGTAGTCAAAGTTTTCTTGGTGTGTGAGGATTGAGTATAATGTTTTATTATTTTTTTTTCTTGAATTTCACAGTCTGAGTTTTTTCTGGGGTAGGCTGAGCTTTCTGGCGTTAGTATCCCATTATCAATGACTGCATATTATGTCTGTTCTTTTGTGACTGGGTTATCTCACTCAGGATGCTATTCTCTAGATGCAACCATTTTCTTAAGAATTTGGTTAAGTCATTGTTTCTGATAGCTGAGTAGTACTTCATTGATTAAATGTACCACAATTTTTGTATCCATTCATCTACTGAAGGGCATCTGGGTTCTTTCCAGCTTCTGGCTAACATAAATAGTGCTGCTATGAACATTGTGGTGCATGCGTCTTTGTTGTATATTGGAGTGTCTCTGGGGTATATGCCCAGAAGTGGAATAGCTGGATTTTCAGGTAGTACCATGTCCAGTTTTCTGAGGAATCGCCTGTCTGATTTCCAGAGTTGTTTTATCAGTTTACAACCCCACCAACAGTGGAAAAGTGTTCCTCTTTCTGCACAGCCTCTCCTGCATCTGTTGTCATCTGAGTTTTGGATCTTGGCCAATCTGACTGGTGTGATGTAGAATCACAGGGTTGTTATGATTTGCATTTGCCTGATGGCTATGGATGTCCAGCACTTCCTAGATGTTTCTCAGTTATTGGATTTTCCTCAATTGAAAACATTTTGTTTAGCTCTGTACTACATGTTTAATAGGGTTGTTGGATTTGCTGGTGTCTAGCTTTTTCTGTTCTTTTTATACCTTGGGTATTAGGCCTCTATCTGATGTGGAGTTGGTTATGATCTTTTCCCATTCTGTTGGCTGCAGTTTTGTTTTCTTGACACTGTCCTAAGCCTTACAGAAACTTGCAATCTCATTAAGTTTCATTTGTTAATCTTTGACCTAAGAGCAGGGGCCATTGTTGTTTTGTTCAGAAAATTATTTTCCTATGCCTACATATTCTAAGTTTTTCCCTATTTTCTCATCTAATAGTTTCAGTGTATCTGGTTTAATGTGGATATATTTGATCCACTTACACTTAAGCTTTGTACAAAGAGATAAGAAAGGGTCTATTTTCATTCTTCTGCATGCTGAGTGCCAGTTGGACGAATACCATTTGTTGAATAGGCTGTCATTTTTCCATTGAATATTTACAGGTCCTTGGTCAAAATTCAGGTGACCCTATATATGGGGCCTCATTACGGGGTCTTCTATTCTATTCCATTGATCCATGTGCCTATTTCTGTACCAGTCCCACACAGTTTTCATCAGAATTGCCTTGTACTATAGCTTGAGGTCAGGGATAGAGATTCTCGCAGATGTTTACTTGTTTTTGAGGATGGATTTCGCTTTTCTAAGTCTTTTGTTATTCCAGGTGAAATCACACATTTCTCTTTCCAATTCAATGAAGAACTACATTAGAATTTTGATGGGGATATCATTGAATCTGTAGATTGCTTTGGGTAAGATGGTCATTTTTAGAATGTTGATCCGTCCATTCCATGAGCATGGGAGATCTTTCCATTTTCTGAGACTTTCCTTGATATCCTTCTTTAGAGGTTTGGAGTTCTTGTCATACAGGTCCTTCACTTTCTTAGTTGGAGGCACACCAAGGTATTTCATCATTTTTGTGACTATTGTAGAGGATATCTTTTTCCTAATTTCTTTCTCCACATGATTGTCCTTTGAATACAGGAAGGCTACTGATTTGTTTGAAGTAATTTAATATTCAGCCACTTTGCTGAATGTTTATCAGCCGTAGTAGTTCTCTGGTGGAATTTGTGGGATCACTTACATAAACTATCATGTCATCTGCAAAAAGTTTTTACCTTCCGAATGTGACAGTTTACATTTCACAGAAAACCCTTCATTATTTATAGCTTCAATGTATCTTCAGTTGATTAAAATGATATCAGCAATCCTCTCTTATTAGTACAATTCTCAAATGGCAAGCAATAGATAAGAAAGTGTCATAGTTTGGTATAGTGTCAATACTTAGAGTCAGGTTACTCTGTCGGAGATAACTCTGTAGTTCTTCTCCTGATGAAGATGGGAAGGCAGAGGCAGATGTAGAGGCAAAAGTGGGTGCACAAGGTACAGAAGCTCTGCATTCAGTACATGATTTTTGTCCCTTTTTCACAACATGGTTATTTTCATGTACATTTAACTATTTAGGCTTTTGATAAAACACAGTGCTACACAATATGTGTGTGTGTGTATATATATATATATATATATATATATATATATATATATATATATATATATATATATATATATATATGTAATAAATTGGCTAAAGATTCTTCTTAAATTTTCAAAAATATCTGTAATTTTATTATAAAGTCTCTTCATGTGCACATCTTCATAAACTAATATATACATAGAACATTAGTTCAGAGATGCTCCTGTAAAGCTTTAGTATTACCTAGATCTGACATTGTCTTTATAAATACTCAGCGAAGCAAACAAAGATACTCTAACTTTTGGATCATATCCAAGATTATGTAGAAAGAACAAAAGCAGCAATCCATAGAAGACAGTGAGGTGAGCCCTTTACTATCTTTTGCTTTTCGTTTTAGATGTTTGAAAAACTATGGAAGCAGACATGAGGTTATCTGTATATTGTCCAAGAACTTGATTTTCTGATTTTAGCTTCAGGTTTACTTCCTCAACTGCATCTACTCTTGCAGAAAGATTTTCAAGTTTGTGTTGTAGTTCAAACTCTTGATTGAGAAGTGGAGTCTTTCTTCCAGTTCCACCTGATTTTCAGCATAAACTGCGTCCATATCAGCATTCATCATCTTGGGAACATACATTGAGCTCTTGAAAACAAACTCCTTAGTGATGGGTCTTGCATCTGCAGCACATGGAGGAGGTGGGATAGGTAGCCAACTTACATTATATTAAAGAGGAAAAGTTCAGTATACAGTGTATGGAACTTAGATTTAAAAATCTGGTATTGAAAAGGGATCAGTTGAGATTTCCCTATGCAAATAAATAGATGTGAGGATCACATGGTCCACTTTCAAATTCTAAATGTTAGTTTGTTTGTTCATTTGTTTGTAATCTTCAGGCAACAGTAAAATCTACTTGTTGACACAGGTGTCCATAGAAACAATAAATCAATTTCAGAGAAGATATTTTTTGAACAGTCAGTTTGTACTGGTGAATGATGCTTGGGAGTGAGACTTCAGATGCTGCTTGAGGTAACAGGTTCTGGAATAGCTTTTGTTGCAGAGGGGACAAGCATGGGGCCTCTCACCACTGTGCTTTTTTATGTGTCTCTTTAGATCTGTTGAACGGTAGAATGTCCATTTGCAGCCAGGCACATTGCACTCATAACTCCTCTTTCCAGTGTGTTTCTTCATGTGGTCTTTGAGGTGGTGAGCCTTTGTGTAAGATTTCCCACAATCTGGGTAGGAACATGAGTAGCGCTTCAAAGGTTGAGGGTTGATTGGAGAGACAGGGCTCAGTGTCTGCAGGTCTGCGTTCAACTCTGGACCCTTTCCTTGAACCAAATCAGAAGCTGAAGAGCTTGCCTGGGGTTGTCTTTGAACAGAAGGGTAACTTGAAGGATTTGAGGATTCACCTACATATGGGGCTTGGTTACTAAGTAATGTCACATGATGATCAAGGCTTTGCACAACATTGGGTGTTCCATTGCTACTTGGGTAGACATTAGGTTCAAGAGAGGTTCTCAAATGATCCAAGGAGAATGACTCTTCAGAACTTGGAATTCTCTCTGGATGCCAAGCTAAGTGTTCTTGTATAGGACATGAAGTCACCTGAGGATCAAGTTTTTCTTCCACATCAGGTGTTCCATTCACACTTGGGGAAGCATCAGAATCAAGAAAGGCCATTATGTCATCCAAGAAGAAAGACTCTTCAGAAAGGGGACTTGTCTCTGGGTGCCAAGCCAGGTTGACTTGGTTAGTAAGTGAAGTCACTTGAGGATCAAGGCTTTCTTCAACTTTGGATGTTCCATGCAAACTTCGGGAAGCATCAGAATCAAGAATGGCAATTATGTCATCCAAAAAGAAAGACTCTTCAGAACTGGGACTTGCCTCTGGGTGACAATCTAGGTTGGCTGGGTTACTAAGTGAGGTCACCTGAGGAACAAGGTTTTCTTCAACATTGGGGGATCCATTCAAACTTGAGGAAGCATCAGAATCAGGAAAGGCTATTATCTCATCCAAGAAAAAAGACTCTTCAGAACTGGGACTTGTCTCTTGATGACAAGCTTGTTTTTCTGGGTTACTAAGTGAAGTCACCTGAGCATTTTGGCTTTCTTCAATACTGGTAGCTCCATTCAGAATTAGGGAAGCATTAGAATCAGGAAAGGCTATTATCTCATCCAAGGAGAATGTCTCTTCAGGACTGGGACTTGTCTCTGGGTGACAAGCTAGGTGGTCTTCCTTACTAAGTGAAGTCACCTGAGCATTTTGGCTTTCTTCAATACTGGTAGTTCCATTCAGATTTAGGGAAGCATTAGAATCAGGAAAGGCTATTATCTCATCCAAGGAGAATGTCTCTTCAGGACTGGGACTTGTCTCTGGGTGACAAGCTAGGTGGTCTTCCTTACTAAGTGAAGTCACCTGAGGATAAATGCTTTTTTCAACATTAGGTTTTCCATTCAAACTTGGATGGATATTTGGATTCACAGAAGTTCTCATTTGATCCAAGGAATATAACTCTTTAGAACTGGGACTTGTCTCTGGATCCCAAGCTATGTGGTCTTGATTACAAAATGAATTCACCTGAGGATCCAGCCTTTTTTCAACATTTGGTGTTCCATTCAGACATGGGTAGACATTTGGATCAGAGGACCTCATCTGATGCAAGTAGCATGACACTTTAGAACTGGGATAATTCTGTGGATGCCAAGTCATATTTTCTTCTACATTGGATGTTGCCCTCTTAGACCCATGAAAATTTGGGCCAAAACTGGTGTTTGGCATCTGAAAACCATAGAAAGTCTGGCCACCAATTGGATTTGTCACCCAGTGACTGACCATCAAATTCTGATCACATCTGTGTCCTGATAACTGATACCCAGAGAGAAAGTGCTCACCACAGACCAGGTTATCCTGACCTCTGTAGACATTCTGACCACGGAAGGATGACTTCTGGTAGTAGAGCTTCATGTGGTCATGGTTATCTCTCACCGGAGTCTCATAAAAAGCCTGATATTCATTAGAAGGTATAATCAGATCTGCATTGAATCTATTATTAGCTACTAAATCCCTCTGCTGATACCTAAAAGAACTCTGTTCAGAAAAATAGTCCAGGGAGCGATCTACATTTGAATTCTGGTCTGCATGGCTTCCAGAAAGAGCAGCATGATGATAACCAAAGGGAATCCTCTCACTGTCATTCAAGGCTGTATTTTGGATCACAAGAGTCTTGTCAAAGTTGACTGTCCTCATCCAGTGTCCTTCAATGTAGAGAGATTCCCTAGCTTCAAGGACAGCTTTATTCTGGGCATGAGGATGGCATATCTTTGGTGTGTTGTTGAGCTCCTTAAGCTGAGTGTCTTCCGGGAATTTTTTCTGCTGAAGAGACACAGCTATCTGATTCACAGAGGAAGTCTCACTAGGCTCTCCTTTTTTTCCTGGGTGTGCTGTCGAGTTCAGAGTACAGGTTATCTCAGGTGTGCTAGAGTATGCAGATGCCATCACTGTTGGTTTCCAGGCAAGCATCTCTGAGCTCTTACCTGAGACAGTCTGGCTGGACTCCACAGGGAAAGGCTGAGGATTACACCTCCCTGGCTGGAATGCACCTGTGGATTCTTCCATGTCTATGCAGGCTTCACAAATGGCCTGGGGACTCTTCAAGTTCCTGCACTGTTGGGAGAAAAATCAACATCTGGCTAAACTAGGTATTCAGTGGTAGAGATTAAAGTTCTTGAGAATACTCAAACTCGGCGGACAGGCAGAACTTAAATGGTAGACACAAGAAGGCATAAAATGTTCTCTGGAGATCAGGGATTCACAACTTTAAGGGCTCTGATGAAGGTGGGATGGGCAAACAAAAGCTTCATTACTCTGGGATCTCCTTTTATAAAGCTAGGCCTGATATGTTCAGTACTTCTGAGTCTATGATTTCATAAGACTTATGTTTCCACATGTAGGCCCCCATACTTAGAAGACATGTTTAAATATCTCACCCCAGGCTCTTAGAGTTTAGAAGATGCTCTCATTAAGTAAACTCTTAGGAACTGTGTATGTTAGCTTGCCTCTGATTTACTTTATAAACAATATACAGTTACATGGTTGCATTCATCAACTTTAGAAGAGAATGTGGAACAGGATTTGTTGGTGGGACTGGTGGGTTTTTACAGGAGCAGTAGGTCATGTGGGGTTTGTTTTGAATGAAGAGAGTGAATGAAAAAAAAACTTGTGAGCTGATGAAACCTCTTGCTGTGGAGACTTATAGAGTACAAGAGGTTAATCTTTGTAATGGTGGATACAGAATCTGGTGTGATTATTTTTTTGCAATGCTACAATCTGTTGTGTCCTTTTGGTATGGGATCCCATCCATTTTCTCAAATATTATAGATAAATGCTAAGAGAGGGTTTCACTCTCAGCACACTGACAATAGGACCCAGTTACCTAGAATATTGTCCACATAGTTCATGGATCCTGGATAGATCCTGATGGTGGTAAAGGTTGATGAAATGAGACAAAAATCTTATTTTAAATTTTAAAAGCAAATAGTGAAAACCAATGTTTAAGAAAGGAAGATGGAATGAAAGACAGAAAAAAACAAGAAAAGAAATAATACAAATGGAGAAATCACATCATCATCATGAGACACAACATGTAGTATTGGAACAAAAGTGAAGTTGTTTGGATGGATAGTTGCACTCTTAAAATTGATAAAAAAAACTGTAAGATAGGAGATTAAAATTGCTTGCACCTTTTCACCAATTAGAAACCACTTGAAAAAAATACACTCTGGATTTGTGAAGGCATCATTCCGTAGGTATCACTTATTAAAACACATACAAGGTGTCCAGATCAACATCCAGCCTCTCTTCTATCCCAGAGAAGTGGAAAATCATTCCTCCCATGATGATTTACAGGAAGTTACAGGACAACTCATTTTTACAGAAGACATTTATACTTCAATCTGGTCTCATAATCTTTATCTTTTGTCTCTAACTCTTGATTGCAGAAATTAAAAATACTTGACATAATATAGGCCAAGGATTCTCTTTTTTTGTATTGCCATAATGCATAGCTGCAGGCTACTTCCTAATTAATACCATACCACATAACATATTCAGTTTTTAAATAATTTATATTTTGATATTTATGATTTTCAACTAACAACATCTACAACAACAACAATTAGAATACTATGGTAAGACAATAAAATCAGTCACAACAATCCTAACTATCTCTTAAGATCAATGCCCTTGCCATTCAGCTCCATAAGGAAGAATTTTTAGAAAACAAAGTGGAGAAGAGCTTAAAACATGTAGGCACAGGGGAAAGTTTTCTCAACAGAAAACAAATAGATTATACTCTAAGATCAAGAATCAACAATTGGGACCTCATAAAATTGGAAAGTTTCTGGAGGCTAAGCATATTATCAAGAAGACAAAATGTCCAACAACAGATTGAGGAAGGATGTTTGATACTCCTGCAACTGATGGAGCGCTAATATACAACATATACAAAGAGCTCAGGAAGTTAGACTCCAGAGAATCAAATATTTATATATAAAACTGGTATACAGAGCCCAACAAAGAATTCTCAGCTGAGAAATTCCAAATAGCTATGAAGCACCCAAAGAAATTATAAATATGGCTAGTTATCAGGTAAATGTAAATCTAAACAACCCTGAGAATACACCTTATTTTAATTAGAATGGCTAAGGTCAAAAATCAGGTGACAGAAGATGCTGGCAAGAATGTGGACAGAAAAGAAAACTTCTTGAGTGTTGGTGGGATTGTAAGCTGGTACAACTACTCTGTAAAACAGTCTGGTGGTTTCGCAGAAAATTGAACATAGTGCTACCTGAAAACCCAGCTATTCCACTCCTAGACATATAGCCCAAAGACGTTCCAACATATGACAAGCACACATGCTCCACCATGTTCTAGCAGCCTTATTTATGATAGCCAGAAGCTGGAAGAAACCCAGATGTTTAAAAAACAAATAATGTATAAAGAATGAATGGTACATTTATAAATTAGAAACAATGACTTTATGAAACACCTAGGCATATATATGGGTCGAGATAATATCGTGAGTACCCCACTCACAAAAACACACACATGGAATGCCCTCACAGTGAAGAAAATACTAGCCACAGAACACTTTGAGTACCCCAGCAAAAATTGACAGAACTTATGATGTGCAAAGAAGAAGGAAGGCCAAAATGCCAAACGTCAGTCCTGTTTAGTAGAAAGAACAAAACACTTTAGATAGGAAATACAAGGTAAAATAGAGGGATAGGGAATAAAGAAAAATCATTCAGAGACTT
The DNA here is from genome assembly GCF_963924665.1 of Micromys minutus. Taxonomy (NCBI): domain Eukaryota; kingdom Metazoa; phylum Chordata; class Mammalia; order Rodentia; family Muridae; genus Micromys; species Micromys minutus. Next base: position 106,539,696 of record NC_137970.1, on the reverse strand, counting down.
CTTTATATGGGGATCCATGCCATATGAAGCCACCAATCCCTAGCTCTATTGCTGATGCACAAAGTGCTTAGAAGCAAGAAACATATAGAGATGCCTACTCTGGGTCTCTTCCAGAGTTAAATGCATACAGCTGAGCATGTTAGCATCTAACCATCAGAGTGAACTTGGGGACCCCAAGGAAGGTGCTAAAGAAAAGCCTGAAGGAGCTGAAAGGGGTTGCAACTGCATGGGAAAACAATGTGATCAACCAACTAAACCCTACACAACCCCCAGGTACTATAACACTGATCATTGAGAACACATTGAGAAAACTATGGTTACAGTTGCATATGTAGCTGAACCTAGCAGTGTCTGGCATTAATTTGAGAAGAGGTCTTTGGTCCAGGGAGAACATGTTTCCCCAATATAGGGAAATGCCAAAACACTGGGGTTCAGAGGGTTGGAAGGGAGCAAGGTGGAGGACGAGCATACCATTATAAATATCAAAACAAAGAGTATGTAATAAGAAAGGAAATGAAGAACCCATAAGAAAGAAGAATTCCCATGTCGGGCCAGGGTCTGGTCATTGGCACTTTGCTACATGTTCCAGTCATCCACCTCTATTCTGAGCAAATAGTGACATACCTTTGAAAACCATCCCTTAGTCAGACTATTAGACTCCACAAGAAACTGACTTTCTCAGATCAAAAAATTGCCCTCTCTCACCAGTGCTCAACTCAAACTCTAAATGTACTGCCCACAGGTGTGGCAGATCAACTCCACAATGAACAGTATTTTAAAATGTTGTTTCGACACCTGGCTTCACAATTTTTTTTCTCCTATACTACTCAAGCATTGTGCTAATCATTGTTGACATAGCCTTGTGTAGCCCCTTCCTCCTTCCCTGGGAATGATAGGACTCACAGAAATATGTTCTTAAGCATTCCAAGGCCAAGGGAAGGGGTGGCTCCCACACTGTCTCTTAAGATACAACAGAAATACCGTAAAAACTCTAATTATGGGGCTTATAATTCCATTCCAAACAATTAAAAGAAAGTCCCAAATAAACTGTATATGGATTTTTTATGAAATTCTAAATTCATGCCTATAGCATAATTTAAGCTTGTGATCATTAAATAAATTTATGAAACCACAATAAAATTAACAGACCATATGGAGATGAAGAAGGAATTATGGAAGCTTCATTCTAACTTAAAAGAAGGAACTTAGAAGACCTACTTAGAAGTAAGGACAGAGCCTTTCTGAAACCAACACAGATGCTTATAGCCAGCCATCAGACTGAGTACTGGGACCCCATTGGAGAAGTTATGGAATGTCCTAAAAGAGTTGAAAAAGTTTGCAACCCCGTTGTAAGAACAATAATACCAACCAGCCTGACTGTTCAGAGCTCCAAGGGAATAAACCACCCACCAAAGAGCAAATATGGAGGAAGAAACCAAGGTTCCTGCTGCATGTAGCAGAACATGACCTTACTATAGATTTAAGGGGAAACCCTTGATCCAGTATAGACTCAATGACCTTGTGTAGGGAAACCTTAGGGTGGTGCGGTAGAACTATCATAGAAACAACTTGATGTTGATGGAATGAAGGTTTGTGTAGAGGAAACCAGGAAAGAACATATAGATGAAAGTTAAATGAATAAAATATCCCATAAAATAAAATGATGAAATTAATTTTTCTCTATATGTATGTCAAAAAAAGAATTTTTGGATGTACTTACGGTTCGAAGTCCTGTACACTCACAATGGCAAGCTGAGGATAAAAAGTCCAAAAGAATGGTAGTTTTGAGTATTGGAACACAGATTGGTACAGCTGGCCTAATCTAGAGGCTGGAAACTGGCACAGCTGGTGCCAGTACCAGTGTAGGGACAGACTTGTGAACAAGCTGAGGACAAGCTGACAAATAGGCACTCCTTCCTGCATCCATGGACTTATATAGGCCTCCAGCGGAAGGTGTATCCTGGATTAAAGTATGTCTTCCTGTCACGTGTTCTTGGTCACCAACCAATTAACAAATTTCAACCAGTCACTATCTCACACGTGTGTCCATCTTGTGTAGATCTTTTGGCTTTCTAGGTATTTTCAAGTGGACAAAAAGGGGAAACTTGTTGGAAATCACAACCTTGTCCTCAGAAAAATGTGGTTTTCGTGTCCTAAAACACATTAAAAATAGGGGACAACATAGTGTATCATGATTTCGTTTCAGAAGATATTTACAGATGGATGAATACCTAAGTTTGACCAAGTGGACTTGCAAATGATCTCTTTCTTTTACTTACCTCCTGCATTTGCCAGGCTTCTCTAGAGGACCAACACTTTCACAGTGAATCTTTCTATATATGTAAGTAGACAGAGATTTAGTATAATGGCTTACAGGTTGAGATAGCTCAGCAACCCGTATCAAACTGAGCCTAGCTCCAATCACTAGACTACTCCAAATATAATGAGTGTTTCAAGGTTTTATATAAAAACAAGACCAGCAGTTCTGGATTATTTCCTCAACAAACCTGGTTAAAAAGTCAGTGTTTGCCTCAAAACTGTCAATGCAGAGGGAAGCAGATATTAAGTTTATGATATGACTCCCAGCATCACCCAATTATGTTAAAGGCCACAGTAGTATTCCAAGTAGATGTTTGTACCCATCCATTCTAATCGATGCTTTCTATAAAACATTGTTCCAGTAGATATTTGGGGTTGCCCTACCATACAAACTATCCTGCCTTACAATTGTAAATGTGGTCATGAGATAGCTTGAATAAGGACCTAGCTGTGAGTTGCATCATATCAATCCTGTCTGGTTTTCGGGAGATCACAAATATTTCCCTGGCACTATAGCTTCTTGAGTTCTCTTTGTACCATTGATACTAGGTCCAAATGGTAGTATGTGCCCTTTATCCCAACTCTCAGGAGAAAAATTGGTATATTTCTAAGTTCTAGGTCAGCATGGGAATGAGCCAGTTCTACTTTAAAAAAAATATGATTTGGTCGAGGAATGATGACACATGCCTTAAATCCCAGAACTCTGTAATTGATCATTCAGATCCTTCAGTTGAAAATTACACAGAAAAGGCCAAGACAGCTAATACTAAACAGGGAATGACTTAATAGAATAAGGGAGACAAGTACCAGGCCCAGGAAGCAGAATCATTTGGGAGCAATGGCCTTGTACCTCTGGCTTTAGAGTCAAGATCCGAAGGGATTACAGATTCTGGCTAGCTGGAGATAGGATATCAATGGACATAAGAATAGACCATTTGACTATGAAGAAATATTCTGATAAGTGATTTCTGAGGACATAAAATTGTTGTGTTCCAGAATTAACTGAGTCTGTACCTAGCCCTACAGGGAAATTAATTATTTATAGGTATCACACAGGTGGTAATGATTTTTAAGGCATTTAAGGATCAAGGAGTTTTGATCCAACAATTCCTGCAGAAATTACACAAACACAGATCTTACTCAGCAAAATAGTTACTTTGAATGCACACCCTAATACTGTTCACATCAATGATGCAGCTCATGTTTTTGAATATGCCTATATGATAGAGAGTAGAATAGAGTGACTCGGGAGTGTGAATATTAGCTGTGACCTTGTTGAAGTAGTTGTTGCTTTATTCAAGGTAGTGTTTCACTATCAGTGTGTGCTTTGATGATCCGATGCTGTGGCTCCACCCAATGCAGAATGAGAGGGCTCCGTTGGCTCCCTTTGTATCAAGCAGTAGAATAATCATCTCTGCCAACACCATGTCTGTCATGCTCCATGATCCCATGCTTCTTACCATGAAGAAATGGACTGAACCTCTCAGACTGTTAACCAGCCCTAATTATATGTTTGCCTTTACAAGAAATGACTTGTTCATAGTGTCTCTTCAGAGCAAAAAAACCTTAACTAAAACTTATAGGTAATAAAATGTCAGAGACTACTGAAGGTTGGAATCATATGATAATTGTGAAAGTATTTGAAATGCCTAAGGGACAATCTCTAATAAAGCAGTCCTGAAATAATACCATGGTTTTATAAACATGGTTCAATTTTATACTGTTAAATGAATTAGTATCCTTGAATTTAGTACACAAAATTGTATTGAATTATTGTTCAGAGAGTATGTGTACTTTGGAGAGGCAAGCTTAGGTAGTATATAAGTGGGTAAACAAAAAGAACATCCAAAAGGGAAAAGGAACTCCACAGGAAGAACAATAGAGTCTACTAACCTGGACTCCTGAGAGCTCTCACCAAAGAGCAGGCATAGGCTGATCCAATCCCGATCCTCAAGAACATATGTAGCAGATTCTTAGTCTCCACTTGGATCCCCCAACACCTGCATAAGGGACTGTACCTAAAGCTGTTGTCTGACTGGAATCTGTTTCCTTAGAAGGTTACCTTGTCTGACCTCAATGAAAAAGAATGGGCCTAATCCTGATGAGATAAGATTAGATGTGCTAGTGTGGGTGGATTCCCACGGAGCCCTCCCCCTGTGAGAGGAAAGGGGAGTTGGTGGGAGAGGGACTCTGTAAGGAAGTGACAAATGAGCAGTGTTTGGGATACAAGTAAATAAATTAAAAATAAAAATAAAAATAAAAAAAAATATAGTGATAATGTATTAAAACAAGGGGTACATAATCACTGTCCTTCAGGCAGCAGTAAATGCTCTGGCCAGATGATTCTAGAAATAGAGACAAGAATAAAGGGACCACGGGGAAAACTGATGCTGTTATGCTGGAGCAAAAAAATTAGAGTTGATTAAGAAGAGACCAGCTTAGAGTCAGCCTCGTGTGCTACAAAGATCATAGCTGGAAAAATGGCACAAGCCCTTTGTCATGGCACAGAAGACAATAGGTAAAGCACAACTAATGACACAAGGAGCTGGGCATAATTTCTTCCCCAGGGTATTTTACCTCCCCTTCTAAGAATGGCTGAAGCATCCACATTTAGGTCTTCCTTCTTATCGATGTTCATATGATCTGTGAGATATATTTTGGGACTTCAAAACATTTGGGCTGATACCCCTTTATCAGTGAGTGCATACCATGTGTGTTTTTTTTGTGAAGGGGTTACCTCACTCAGGATGATATTTTCTAGTTCCTTCCATTTGCCTAAGAGTTTCATATACTCAGTGTTTTGAATAGCTCTGTAGTGCATCATTGAGTAAATGTTCCATGTATTTGTTGTATGCATACCTCTTTTGAAGGACATCTGGGATCTTTCCAGCTCATGGATTTTATAAATAAGGCTGATATGAACAAATAGGGATCCATCCTGTTATGGTTTACATATACTTGGCCCAGGCAGTGGCACTATGGAATGTGTGGCTTTATTGGAGTAAGTGTGTCATTGTGGAGATGGACTTTGAGACCCTCCTCCTATCTATGAGAGGAGAACAAGTCTGTTCCTATCTTCCTTTGGATGAAAATGTGGAACCATCAACTTCTCATGCACTTTGCATGCCTGGACTTGCCATGTTCCTGCCTTGATAATGAACTGAATCATTGAACCTACAAAGTAATCCCAACTAAATATTATCTGTAAGACATGCCTTGGTCATGGTGTCTGTTGAAAGCAGTGAAAGCTTAAGATAGAAGATGGCACCAGGAGTGGGTTATTGCTTTGAAAGGCCTTATCATTCATTTGTTTGGAAAAATGTGGATTTTGGTATTTTGGATTTAAAGAGTACTTTAATTCTTTAAATGGGGTTTAATAAACTATCCTTGAAGGGATATGGAAGACTTTGTTGGTGAGGGAGATCTGAACTGTTCAGACATGGCCCAAGATCATGTGGTCTATTTCAGTGCAGAATTTCAGTCTGTGGCCTAAACATTGGTTTTCAGGTAGTTGGGTGTAAAAATTCTTAAGCAGTGAAGGAGTTAGAAAATAGGCATGTAGTGATAATGTAATACAACAAGGGGCCAGATTCAAGATCCTGCAAGCAGCATAACTCAGCAGCTTTAAACCTGGGTCTCTGGCTTTATGATCAAGGGAATGAGGCTACCCGGACAATTGATGCTGTTTATCTGGAGCTAAAAAATTAGGGATGATTAAGAACAGGCCAACATCACCGTGGTAAAATCTTCTGAAAAGTATTTTTGGAGTGCAGAAAGAATCTGTGTTCCTGAGACATGGAAAGTTGCACCTCACACTGCAGCTGTACTTAGTAATATGTAAGAATCCCCCATGTGGTCCTGGTTTTGAAGGGGCCATGAAGAACTCTTGAGGCTTGTTACTATGAGAGGCCATTGAAAGCAAAAGGGTTTGTGGAAAATACAGCTTATCAGCTGTAAAAGGTTTCTGGTGGAATTCTTTGAGTCACATAAGTATACTATCATATCATCAACAAATAGTGATATTTGACATCTTGTTTTCTAATTTACATCCATTTGACTGAATTTGTGGTATTATTGCTCTTGTTAAGACTTCCAGTACTCCATTACAGAAGAAGAGTAATAGAAGTGTGGGCAGACTTGTCGAGTATCTGATTTTAGTGTGATTGCTTCAACATTCTCCCTATTTAGATTAATATTGGCTACTCATTTGCTGTATATTGCTTTTACTATCTTTAAGGATGAGCCTAAAGTTCCAGATATTTCCAAACCATTAACATGAAATGGTGTTTTATTTTCTCTAGTTACTTCTAAGCATCTAAAGAGATCTTTATATAGTTTATTTATTTGATTATTTTTGGTTGATTACTTTGATGGATTTTCATATATTGAACTCTCCCTGTATCACTGGGATGAACTTTACTTGATCATGTTAAAGGATCATATGATGTGTTCTAGTATTCTTTTTACAAGAATTCGATTGAATATTTTCACGGCTGTTCATGAAGGAATATTGTCTGACACTTTCTTTCTTTCTTTGTAGGGTCTCTGTTTGATTTAAGAATTAGAGTAATTTTGGCTTCAAAGAATGAGTTGTGTAGTGTTCCTTCTCTTTCTATTTTATGAAATAGTGTCGACAATATTGGTATCAGTTCTTCTCTGAATGTCTGATAAAATATGGCACTGAAACCTTTGGCTTTTTACCCCCTTGGGATCAGAGGCTTTTGATGAGTTCTTGTTTTTATATAGTGATTATGGGACTGTTGTGATGATTTACTTGATTTAGATTTAAATTTGATCTTTGGTAATATGGAGAATATGAGACATTTTCTCAACATTTTCTGTTTGGTTGAGTATACACTTTTGTTGCAGGATCTGATGATTTGTTTTTACTTTCTTCAGTTTCTATTGTTATATCTTCCTTTTCTTTTCTGAGTTTGTTAATTTAGATAGTCTCTGTGTCCTCTAGTTAGTCTGGCTCAGGTTTCATCAATATTTTTTGATTTTATCAAAGACCTAGCTCCTGGTTTTGTTGATTTTTTGTATAGTTCCTTTTTGTTTCTACTTTGTTGATTTCATCTCTGATTTTGAGTGTTTCCTCCTGCCTATTCCTCTTAGATGTATCTTCTTTTTTTTGTTCTATAACTTTTAGTTCTTCTGTCAAGCTGGTTGTGTATGCTCTCTGCAGTTTCTTTTGGAACAAATCCAAGCAATAAGTTTTCTTCTTAATACTGCTTTCATTGCATCCCATAGTTTCAGTTTGGTGTGCTCTCATTTTCATTAAATTTTGAAAATCCTTAAGATTTTATTTATTTCTTCCTTGAACATGGTATTGTTGTGTAGGGCATTGTTTATGTGTATGTGGTCTTTTTGATTTGTTTTTGTTTTTGAAGAGGAGCCTTCGTCCATGGTTATTTGAAAGGGTGCATGGAATCATGTCAATTTTTTTTTTTTTTTTTTTTTTTTTTTTTTTACTAACTGCAGGTGCTCTTGTATTTGGAGCACAGTTCTTCACCTTGATAGAACTTTTCCTCTGATTAGTCAAAATTGTCCTTCCTTAACAATGTTGGTAACTTTTCTTGAAAATTTATCTTATTTGGTATTAGAATAGCCACTCTAGATTGTTTCTTAGTACCATTTTTCCTTGAAATTTCTTCCTAACCTTTTACTCTGAGGTACTATTTGTGTTTGTTCCTGAGAGGAGTTTCCGGTATGCAGCAAAATGTTGGACTCGGATTGTGTGTACATTCTTATAATCTATGTCTCTTTATTGGGGAAATGAATCCAATGATGCTAAGAGATATCAAAGAGCCATTATTGGTCCCTGTTATTTTTATTGTTAGAAGTAGAATTATGTTTGTGTGGTTTTCTTCTTTAGGGTTTTCACAAGTGATAGAAAAACACAAGGATTTGGGGGACTCTGAGACTTTTGCAAAAAGCCTCATTTGTATAATGTAAGACACTAAAAACATAGAAATGGTTAAAGTGAAACTCATAGACTTTCCAGTCATTACTAAGCTCTGAGACTCAGCCTGTGCCTGACAAATAAAAACAGTGGCCTAGAATAAATCTCAAAAAAGCCAGAATATACTGACTGATTGCCACCTATCTAGAAAGACCTTCATAGGTTCCTGATGCATGGCATATTCAGTTCATGCTATAATAACACAATTCTGAGAAACAAAACAGGGACACAACTCTTAAAAATTTGGAATGTATAAACAAAGTTCTAAACATGTAAAAGCACCGATTTAGTGGACAGGTTAAGCTATACAGTCCAAGCTGAGTATACCTCTTTTGCTATACTTTCTTTGTTTTGAATATTTGGTATTTTGACTATTGTATGTCAGAGGGAATTTTATTTATCTGGTCTAATCTATTCCGAGTTCTGTAGATTTCTTGTATGTTCATGGTCATTTCTTCCTTTAGGTTAGTGAATTAGCCTCTAAATTTTGTTCAAGATATTTAGTGACACTTTTATTTGAGAGTCTATATTTTCTTCTACAACTATTATACTTTGGTTGACTCTTCTTATTGTGTCCTGGAATTACTAGATGCATTAAGATAATGCTTTTAGATTTTTGCATTATCTCTGACTGATGTGCCAATGTTTACTGTGGTATCTTTTGCCCCTGAGAAACTCTCTTCCATCTCTTGCATTCTGTTGGTAATGCTTGTGTCTACGACTTCTAATCTCTTTCTGAGGTTATTTATCTCCAGGGTTGTTTGTTTTTGTGATTATTTTTTTTTTCTATTTTTGTTTCTAATTCCTTCACCTGTGTGGTTGTATTTTTCTGTAGCTCTTTAACTGATTTTTCTTTTCCTCTTTAAGGTCTTCTATGTGTTTAATGGTTCCCATGTGTTTCTTCAACTTGTTTACTGGTTCTCATGTAATTTATGTGCCTCTAGAAGACCTTCATCATCCTTTTCATGCAGTTTGTTTTTATGTCCAAATCTTGCTTTTCTGGTGTGTTGGGCTGTCTCTTCCTTGTTTCTGTCATTTTCAGGTTGTGTTTGATTCCCTTGCTTAGTTACTAGCACTACACTCTTAACATCTTGTTATCTGTGATGCCAGGTTTTCTTATTGTCTCTGAATTGTGTGTGTGTGTGTGTGTGTGTGTGTGTGTGTGAATGTGAGTGGTCCCTTCAAACTCTCCACATTAGAGAGGTAATCAAAATTTTGAAGCACAAAAAGTATATAGTCCTATTGAACCAACTGATATCAGTACACATTGATTTGTTTTCATTACGTTTTGTATATATCAACTAATCAGTAATATTTATGATTGACAAATTTATGTTCAAGCATTTTTGTATACTTTTTGCATGTTTGTTTGTCCTGCAGTATATCTATAAGCTCTCTAGACACCAGTACATGTTAGATTGCCTCTAAATAATTGTATTACAATTTTAATGGAAATTATTTTGAATCTGTAAATTGCTTTTGGTAAGATAGTTAATTAACTATGTTAATCCTGCTCAGTCGGGATCATGGTAGATCTTTGCATCTTCTGTTATCTTCCCCAGTTTCTTCATAGACATGAAGTTCCTGTTATATAGGTCTTTGACTTGCTGGGTTAAAGTCATATGAGAAATTTTTTTTAGGATTTTTGGGTATTATAAGAGAATTATCACCTTAAATTCTGTCTTAGCATATCATTTGCACAAATGAGGCCTACTGATTTTTCTTTTATTAATTTTTTGTGCAAGCATCTTGCTGAATGAGTTCATCAGCTGTGGAAGTTTTCTGATAGAACTTGGAGGTCTGCTATTTATACTTTCAAGTCATCTGTGAACAATAATACTGTGCCTACTTTGTTCCAAATTGAATCCCTTAGATATTCTCATGTTGTCTTACTGCCCTTGTTAGAATGTCAAGTTTGTCTTGCCTACATATTGTGCAGAGATAAAGATGGAACAGACAGTGAGGAAACAGCCCTCCAATGATTATCCCAAATAGAGATACATTTCATGGGAGAGAGTCCACACTAGACCATATTAATGATACTTGGCTACTCTTCTATGCTTGCATGTAGGAACCTAGCATTATTGTCTCCTGAGTCTTCATCCAGTAGAGTATAGAAACAGACTGACAAACATTATGTGGAGCCCAGGAAGCATTCTGGAAGTTAAACAGGGGCTATCTCAGTCTCTGTTCATTGATATTGGTAATCTTTTCTTCTTCCTGGCCTCCCTGGTTAGGCCTCAGCAGGAGAGGATATGACTAGACCTGCTGGGAATAGATGATCCAGGGTGGGGTGATACCCAGTGGACTCTGTTTCATTGAGGAGATAAGGAGGTAGTAATTAACATAAGGGTGAGAACCAATACAACAAAATAGCATGTGTTCCATGTTTTAAAGGTTTTTCACTATTGCAATAAAAAACACTCACTACCTGAGCTATCATATTTCCTGGGGAGACATAATATTCATAATATTCATGCCTACTAATCTCAGATAAGAATAATGGTATATATATATATATATATATATATATATATATATATATATATGTGTGTGTGTGTGTGTGTGTGTGTGTGTGTGTGTGTGTGTGTGTGTGAAGAGCTAGAAAGAGAGAGATTGAGAGATAGAGAGAGAGAGGGAGGTATGTAGGAAGGGAGGTAGGGAGGGAGGGTTCGAGGTAGGTAGGGAAGGAAGTGGAGAGAGAGAGAACTAAATTCCAACTTGGTGAATCAGTAAGTTTTATGGAGGTTATTTTCACAAAAACAGATGAGGTGTTACAGGGGCAAAAATTACACAAAAGCAGCTTTATCTCCAATGTCCACCTCATCATTGGTGACAAGTCACTAAAGGTAGAAACCTGAAGAAAATTGACAGCACAACAATTGTATAGTGCCTTTTTCAAGTGACTAAGCTAATATAAACCTCTCCCAGGCATGGAGGTTTGAGATGCAAAGGAAGAGTGGCATAATGGATATAATGAGTGGTTTGTGCTTATTCAGGGTCTTCTTGGATGTATTATTAGTCGTTTCCCTTCCTACCTAATATTCCTGAAGATTACTGAATGATGGAATGTTTTAGTCTCAGAGGAAACCACTGACCTTGGCAGCTCAAAACCATTATGTCTTACTCTCTTGGTTGTATCAGAATTCTACCATAGTATCTGAATTTTTATTACTTCATTTTAATTTTCTTATGTTCAAACTGTAAGTAATGATTCTACCTGTTGTGAAAGCCCCTTACATATTTATTGGCCTAGTAAATGAATATGTTCCCTTCAACTTGTGTTTCATTTATAAATTTATAAAGCAGTTTATAAAAAGTGAGTGTAAATCTCGTTAGAACAAATTTTATACAAGATAGTTCATAACACTTGAGCATCTAAAATAATAGACCCAGAAGTTAAACCAAGATTTTGGTATAGTACCATATCCTAACATATGCTCTACAACTCTATTAGGACCTAGAGACATTGCTGTGATGATGTCAAAATGGGGACTGATTGTTCTATAAAGTAATATCATGAAAATTTATTCCTGTGACTGATGGATACCATAGAGGAGCAAAAGAAGTGGCTAAAATATAGTGCAAAGATCATATTGACAACCTAATGTATGTCCAAGAAAATATGAGAAAAATAAGAACTGTCATTATTCTAAATTTTTACATCTCTAGAAATCCAACATCATGATATATGTATAAGAGGAGTAGACACTAATGTGTATGAATGAGACAGAATTTGTGGACAGTAGTGACTAGGGTTGAAATAAGAAGAGTTGAGACAGGAATATGTGCAAGAAGTCTATTGTAAAAAAGAGTTACTTTATATTCAAGGACTTGCAGATTGTGTTACTGTTAAAACCATCTTTTCTAGAAAGGCTGGATCATTACAAAGACAAACCTAGGTGCACAACAAATATTGATTAGAAAGGCCAATAAATCACACAATTTTAAAGTATCAAAAAAAGTCACAGATTTTAAAAACTAGTGTTTTTAGTCATTTTATTTGAGATGCAATTCATAAAAACAAGTTCGAGGGAGGAGGAAAGGGGAGTAAAGGGGAGGATATAAGGTTAGAAATGTAAATGTTCAGAATATCCAATAAAATTTTAAAAATGTCAAACATAACAAATTTTTTTTCTTAAAAAATTTTATTAAATTGCAAAGCAGAACTTGAACACAAATTTAAATATCGGTAACAAGGTCACAAAACAGTTGCAAAATGTCTGTAATGGGAGGATTATATATCCTTATAACTAAGTCACCCATCCATGCCTACATTAGTACATTAGATAAATCTTCAAGTCAGCAGCCCATCAAAGAGCTAGCAGTTCCATTATTGGATCTTTCCTGTTACAAAAACTTGCTAATATTTTGGGTATCAGATCTTTATCAGATGGAAACTACAAACTAAACTTTTAAAATTTGTTAAAGAATGATTAAAATACTGTAACTAATTTGGTTTCAAAAACTCTAAGTATACAACTGAGATAAAACACTAAGATTTATACTTATCGCATTGACAAAACTCTTTTATATTTACGATTTTGGTATTAATATACTCTCAATTAAATTTCCAAAAGTCCATCTCATCATACAAATAAACATTGAGACCAACCTTTCACTGGTCTCATAATCCACTCACATTAGACTAAATTCACTTTTATTCATGTCCCAAATTTGCACCTGTGGGGCAGATATAGCACACATTTATAGGGAAAATATAGGGAGTTGGTTATTCCTTTTTATCCAGTTTTCATTCCTATTTCTATCTTTCTTCAAGTCTTTTTTTCTTTTCCTATTTTTCTGCTTCTCACACACCAGCATCTCTATCTTTACAACACCAAATGGATTATTTCATGTAATAGAGAGATTTTGTTTAAGATTTACTCCATTTATAATTTATTTTCTAAATAAACACAGATAGAAGAACAAATGTTTGAATTTTTACATAAATGTATAAGAATACATTTTAGTAAGTGCTTTGCATTTTTTTTAAGGTTTGATATTCTGCATTAATGTCCTAATAGTTACAATGAGCAAAAGTACATGTAAATCAGGATGTAACCCAGAAGTAGTCAAAGTTTTCTTGGTGTGTGAGGATTGAGTATAATGTTTTATTTTTTTTTTTCTTGAATTTCACAGTCTGAGTTTTATCTGGGGTAGGCTGAGCTTTCTGGCGTTAGTATCCCATTATCAATGACTGCATATTATGTCTGTTCTTTTGTGACTGGGTTATCTCACTCAGGATGCTATTCTCTAGATGCAACCATTTTCTTAAGAATTTGGTTAAGTCATTGTTTCTGATAGCTGAGTAGTACTTCAATGATTAAATGTACCACAATTTTTGTATCCATTCATCTACTGAAGGGTATCTGGGTTCTTTCCAGCTTCTGGCTAACATAAATAGTGCTGCTATGAACATTGTGGTGCATGCGTCTTTGTTGTATATTGGAGTGTCTCTGGGGTATATGCCCAGAAGTGGAATAGCTGGATTTTCAGGTAGTACCATGTCCAGTTTTCTGAGGAATCGCCTGTCTGATTTCCAGAGTTGTTTTATCAGTTTACAACCCCACCAACAGTGGAAAAGTGTTCCTCTTTCTGCACAGCCTCTCCTGCATCTGTTGTCATCTGAGTTTTGGATCTTGGCCAATCTGACTGGTGTGATGTGGAATCACAGGGTTGTTATGATTTGCATTTGCCTGATGGCTATGGATGTCCAGCACTTCCTAGATGTTTCTCAGTTATTGGATTTTCCTCAATTGAAAACATTTTGTTTAGCTCTATACTACATGTTTAATAGGGTTGTTGGATTTACTGGTGTCTAGCTTTTTCTGTTCTTTTTATACCTTGGATATTAGGCCTCTATCTGATGTGGAGTTGGTTATGATCTTTTCCCATTCTGTTGGCTGCAGTTTTGTTTTCTTGACACTGTCCTAAGCCTTACAGAAACTTGTAATCTCATTAAGTTTCATTTGTTAATCTTTGACCTAAGAGCAGGGGCCATTGTTGTTTTGTTCAGAAAATTATTTTCCTATGCCTACGTATTCTAAGTTTTTCCCTATTTTCTCATCTAATAGTTTCAGTGTATCTGGTTTAATGTGGATATATTTGATCCACTTACACTTAAGCTTTGTACAAAGAGATAAGAAAGGGTCTATTTTCATTCTTCTGCATGCTGAGTGCCAGTTAGACGGATACCATTTGTTGAATAGGCTGTCATTTTTCCATTGAATATTTACAGGTCCTTGGTCAAAATTCAGGTGACCCTATATATGGGGCCTCATTACAGGGTCTTCTATTCTATTCCATTGATCCATGTGCCTATTTCTGTACCAGTCCCACACAGTTTTCATCAGAATTGCCTTGTACTATAGCTTGAGGTCAGGGATAGAGATTCTCGCAGATGTTTACTTGTTTTTGAGGATGGATTTCGCTTTTCTAAGTCTTTTGTTATTCCAGGTGAAATCACACATTTCTCTTTCCAATTCAATGAAGAACTACATTAGAATTTTGATGGGGATATCATTGAATCTGTAGATTGCTTTGGGTAAGATGGTCATTTTTAGAATGTTGATCCTTCCATTCCATGAGCATGGGAGATCTTTCCATTTTCTGAGACTTTCCTTGATATCCTTCTTTAGAGGTTTGGAGTTCTTGTCATACAGGTCCTTCACTTACTTAGTTGGAGGCACACCAAGGTATTTCATCATTTTTGTGACTATAGTAGAGGATATCATTTTCCTAATTTCTTTCTCCACATGATTGTCCTTTGAATACAGGAAGGCTACTGATTTGTTTGAAGTAATTTAATATTCAGCCACTTTGCTGAATGTTTATCAGCCGTAGTAGTTCTTTGGTGGAATTTGTGGGATCACTTACATAAACTATCATGTCATCTGCAAAAAGTTTTTACCTTCCGAATGTGACAGTTTACATTTCACAGAAAACCCTTCATTATTTATAGCTTCAATGTATCTTCAGTTGATTAAAATGATATCAGCAATCCTCTCTTATTAGTACAATTCTCAAATGGCAAGCAATAGATAAGAAAGTGTCATAGTTTGGTATAGTGTCAATACTTAGAGTCAGGTTACTCTGTCGGAGATAACTCTGTAGTTCTTCTCCTGATGAAGATGGGAAGTCAGAGGCAGATGTAGAGGCAAAAGTGGGTGCACAAGGTACAGAAGCTCTGCATTCAGTACATGATTTTTGTCCCTTTTTCACAACATGGTTATTTTCATGTACATTTAACTATTTAGGCTTTTGATAAAACATAGTGCTACACAATATGTGTGTGTGTGTATATATATATCTATATGTAATAAATTGGCTAAAGATTTTTCTTAATTTTTCAAAAATATCTGTAATTTTATTATAAAGTCTCTTCATGTGCACATCTTCATAAACTAATATATACATAGAACATTAGTTCAGAGATGCTCCTGTAAAGCTTTAGTATTACCTAGATCTGACATTGCCTTTATAAATACTCAGCGAAGCAAACAAAGATACTCTAACTTTTGGATCATATCCAAGATTATGTAGAAAGAACAAAAGCAGCAATCCATAGAAGACAGTGAGGTGAGCCCTTTACTATCTTTTGCTTTTCGTTTTAGATGTTTGAAAAACTCTGGAAGCAGACATGAGGTTATCTATATATTGTCCAAGAACTTGATTTTCTGATTTTAGCTTCAGGTTTACTTCCTCAAATGCATCTACTCTTGCAGAAAGATTTTCAAGTTTGTGTTGTAGTTCAAACTCTTGATTGAGAAGTGGAGTCTTTCTTCCAGTTCCACCTGATTTTCAGCATAAACTGCGTCCATATCAGCATTCATCATCTTGGGAACATACATTGAGCTCTTGAAAACTAACTCCTTAGTGATGGGTCTTGCATCTGCAGCACATGCAGGAGGTGGGATAGGTAGCCAACTTACATTATATTAAAGAGGAAAAGTTCAGTATACAGTGTATGGAGCTTAGATTTAAAAATCTGGTATTGAAAAGGGATCAGTTGAGATTTCCCTATGCAAATAAATAGATGTGAGGATCACATGGTCCACTTTCAAATTCTAAATGTTAGTTTGTTTGTTCATTTGTTTGTAATCTTCAGGCAACAGTAAAATCTACTTGTTGACAGAGGTGTCCATAGAAACAATAAATCAATTTCAGAGAAGATATTTTTTGAACAGTCAGTTTGTACTGGTGAATGATGCTTGGGAGTGAGATTTCAGATGCTGCTTGAGGTAACAGGTTCTGGAATAGCTTTTGTTGCAGAGGGGACAAGCATGGGGCCTCTCACCACTGTGCTTTTTTATGTGTCTCTTTAGATCTGTTGAACGGTAGAATGTCCATTTGCAGCCAGGCACATTGCACTCATAACTCCTCTTTCCAGTGTGTTTCTTCATGTGGTCTTTGAGGTGGTGAGCCTTTGTGTAAGATTTCCCACAATCTGGGTAGGAACATGAGTAGCGCTTCAAAGGTTGAGGGTTGATTGGAGAGACAGGGCTCAGTGTCTGCAGGTCTGCGTTCAACTCTGGACCCTTTCCTTGAACCAAATCAGAAGCTGAAGAGCTTGCCTGGGGTTGTCTTTGAACAGAAGGGTAACTTGAAGGATTTGAGGATTCACCTACATATGGGGCTTGGTTACTAAGTAATGTCACATGATGATCAAGGCTTTGCACAACATTGGGTGTTCCATTGCTACTTGGGTAGACATTAGGTTCAAGAGAGGTTCTCAAATGATCCAAGGAGAATGACTCTTCAGAACTTGGAATTCTCTCTGGATGCCAAGCTAAGTGTTCTTGTATAGGACATGAAGTCACCTGAGGATCAAGTTTTTCTTCCACATCAGGTGTTCCATTCACACTTGGGGAAGCATCAGAATCAAGAAAGGCCATTATGTCATCCAAGAAGAAAGACTCTTCAGAAAGGGGACTTGTCTCTGGGTGCCAAGCCTGGTTGACTTGGTTAGTAAGTGAAGTCACTTGAGGATCAAGGCTTTCTTCAACTTTGGATGTTCCATGCAAACTTCGGGAAGCATCAGAATCAAGAAAGACAATTATGTCATCCAAAAAGAAAGACTCTTCAGAACTGGGACTTGCCTCTGGGTGACAATCTAGGTTGGCTGGGTTACTAAGTGAGGTCACCTGAGGAACAAGGTTTTCTTCAACATTGGGGGATCCATTCAAACTTGAGGAAGCATCAGAATCAGGAAAGGCTATTATCTCATCCAAGAAAAAAGACTCTTCAGAACTGGGACTTGTCTCTGGATGACAAGCTTGTTTTTCTGGTTTACTAAGAGAAGTCACCTGAGCATTTTGGCTTTCTTCAATACTGGTAGCTCCATTCAGATTTAGGGAAGCATTAGAATCAGGAAAGGCTATTATCTCATCCAAGGAGAATGTCTCTTCAGGACTGGGACTTGTCTCTGGGTGACAAGCTAGGTGGTCTTCCTTACTAAGTGAAGTCACCTGAGCATTTTGGCTTTCTTCAATACTGGTAGTTCCATTCAGATTTAGGGAAGCATTAGAATCAGGAAAGGCTATTATCTCATCCAAGAAGAATGTCGCTTCTGGACTGGGACTTGTCTCTGGGTGACAAGCTAGGTGGTCTTCCTTACTAAGTGAAGTGACCTGAGGATCAATGCTTTTTTCAACATTAGGTTTTTCATTCAAACTTGGATGGATATTTGGATTCACAGAAGTTCTCATTTGATCCAAGGAATATAACTCTTTAGAACTGGGACTTGTCTCTGGATCCCAAGCTATGTGGTCTTGATTACAAAATGAATTCACCTGAGGATCCAGCCTTTTTTCAACATTTGGTGTTCCATTCAGACATGGGTAGACATTTGGATCAGAGGACCTCATCTGATGCAAGTAGCATGACACTTTAGAACTGGGATAATTCTGTGGATGCCAAGTCATATTTTCTTCTGCATTGGATGTTGCCCTCTTAGACCCATGAAAATTTGGGCCAAAACTGGTGTTTGGCATCTGAAAACCATAGAAAGTCTGGCCACCAATTGGATTTGTCACCCAGTGACTGACCATCAAATTCTGATCACATCTGTGTCCTGATAACTGATACCCAGAGAGAAAGTGCTCACCACAGACCAGGTTATCCTGACCTCTGTAGACATTCTGACCACGGAAGGATGACTTCTGGTAGTAGAGCTTCATGTGGTCATGGTTATCTGTCACCGGAGTCTCATAAAAAGCCTGATATTCATTAGAAGGTACCATCAGATCTGCATTGAATCTATTATTAGCTACTAAATCCCTCTGCTGATACCTAAAAGAACTCTGTTCAGAAAAATAGTCCAAGGAGCGATCTACATTTGAATTCTGGTCTGCATGGCTTCCAGAAGGAGCAGCATGATGATTACCAAAGGGAATCCTCTCACTGTCATTCAAGGCTGTATTTTGGATCATAAGAGTCTTGTCAAAGTTGACTGTCCTCATCCAGTGTCCTTCAATGTAGAGAGATTCCCTAGCTTCAAGGACAGCTTTATTCTGGGCATGAGGATGGCATATCTTTGGTGTGTTGTTGAGCTCCTTAAGCTGAGTGTCTTCCGGGAATTTTTTCTGCTGAAGAGACACAGCTATCTGATTCACAGAGGAAGTCTCACTTTTCTCTCCAGTTTTTCCTGGGTGTGCTGTCGAGTTCAGAGTACAGGTTATCTCAGGTGTGCTAGAGTATGCAGATGCCATCACTGTTGGTTTCCAGGCAAGCATCTCTGAGCTCTGACCTGAGACAGTCTGGCTGGACTCCACAGGGAAAGGCTGAGGATTACACCTCCCTGGCTGGAATGCACCTGTGGATTCTTCCATGTCTATGCAGGCTTCACAAATGGCTTGGGGACTCTTCACGTTCCTGCACTGTTGGGAGAATAATCAACATCTGGCTAAACTAGGTATTCAGTGGTAGAGAATAAAGTTCTTGAGAATACTCAAACTCGGCGGACAGGCAGAACTTAAATGGTAGACACAAGAAGGCATAAAATGTTCTCTGGAGATCAGGGATTCACAACTTTAAGGGCTCTGATGAAGGTGGGATGGGCAAACAAAAGCTTCATTACTCTGGGATCTCCTTTTATAAAGCTAGGCCTGATATGTTCAGTACTTCTGAGTCTATGATTTCATAAGACTTATGTTTCCACATGTAGGCCCCCATACTTAGAAGACATGTTTAAATATCTCACCCCAGGCTCTTAGAGTTTAGAAGATGCTCTCATTAAGTAAACTCTTAGGAACTGTGTATGTTAGCTTGCCTCTGATTTACTTTATAAACAATATACAGTTACATGGTTGCATTCATCAACTTTAGAAGAGAATGTGGAACAGGATTTGTTGGTGGGACTGGTGGGTTTTTACAGGAGCATAGGTCATGTGGGGTTTGTTTTGAATGAAGAGAGTGAATGAAAAAAAACTTGTGAGCTGATGAAACCTCTTGCTGTGGAGACTTATAGAGTACAAGAGGTTAATCTTTGTAATGGTGGATACAGAATCTGGTGTGATTATTTTTTTGCAATGCTACAATCTGTTGTGTCCTTTTGGTATGGGATCCCATCCATTTTCTCAAATATTATAGATAAATGCTAAGAGAGGGTTTCACTCTCAGCACACTGACAATAGGACCCAGTTACCTAGAATTGTGTCCACATAGTTCATGGATCCTGGATAGATCCTGATGGTGGTAAAGGTTGATGAAATGAGACAAAAATCTTATTTTAAATTTTAAAAGCAAATAGTGAAAACCAATGTTTAAGAAAGAAAGATGGAATGAAAGACAGAAAAAAACAAGAAAAGAAATAATACAAATGGAGAAATCACATCATCATCATGAGACACAACATGTAGTATTGGAACAAAAGTGAAGTTGTTTGGATGGATAGTTGCACTCTTAAAATTGATAAAAAAAAACTGTAAGATAGGAGATTAAAATTTCTTGCACCTTTTCACCAATTAGAAACCACTTGAAAAAAATACACTCTGGATTTGTGAAGGCATCATTCCGTAGGCATCACTTATTAAAACACATACAAGGTGTCCAGATCAATATCCAGCCTCTCTTCTATCCCAGAGAAGTGGAAAATCATTCCTCCCATGATGATTTACAGGAAGTTACAGGACAACTCATTTTTACAGAAGACATTTATACTTCAATCTGGTCTCATAATCTTTATCTTTTGTCTCTAACCCTTGATTGCAGAAATTAAAAATACTTGCCATAATATAGGCCAAGGATTCTCTTTTTTTGTATTGCCATAACGCATAGCTGCAGGCTACATCCTAATTAATACCATACCACATAACATATTCAGTTTTTAAATAATTTATATTTTGATATTTATGATTTTCAACTAACAACATCTACAACAACAACAATTAGAATACTATGGTAAGACAATAAAATCAGTCACAACAATCCTAACTATCTCTTAAGATCAATGCCCTTGCCATTCAGCTCCATAAGGAAGAATTTTTAGAAAACAAAGTGGAGAAGAGCTTAAAACATGTAGGCACAGGGGAAAGTTTTCTCAACAGAAAACAAATAGATTATACTCTAAGATCAAGAATCAACAATTCGGACCTCATAAAATTGGAAAGTTTCTGGAGGCTAAGCATATTATCAAGAAGACAATATGTCCAACAACAGATTGAGGAAGGATGTTTGATACTCCTGCAACTGATGGAGGGCTAATATACAACATATACAAAGAGCTCAGGAAGTTAGACTCCAGAGAATCAAATATTTATATATAAAACTGGTATACAGAGCCCAACAAAGAATTCTCAGCTGAGAAATTCCAAATAGCTATGAAGCACCCAAAGAAATTATAAATATGGCTAGTTATCAGGTAAATGTAAATCTAAACAACCCTGAGAATACACCTTATTTTAATTAGAATGGCTAAGGTCAAAAATCAGGTGACAGAAGATGCTGGCAAGAATGTGGAGAGAAAAGAAAACTTCTTGAGTGTTGGTGGGATTGTAAGCTGGTACAACCACTCTGTAAAACAGTCTGGTGGTTTCGCAGAAAATTGAACATAGTGCTACCTGAAAACCCAGCTATTCCACTCCTAGACATATAGCCCAAAGACGTTCCAACATATGACAAGCACACATGCTCCACCATGTTCTAGCAGCCTTATTTATGATAGCCAGAAGCTGGAAGAAACCCAGATGTTTAAAAAACAAATAATGTATAAAGAATGAATGGTACATTTATAAATTAGAAACAATGACTTTATGAAACACCTAGGCAAATATATGGGTCGAGATAATATCATGAGTACCCCACTCACAAAAACACACACATGGAATGCCCTCACTGTGAAGAAAATACTAGCCACAGAACACTTTGAGTACCCCAGCAAAAATTGACAGAACTTATGATGTGCAAAGAAGAAGGAAGGCCAAAATGCCAAACCTCAGTCCTGTTTAGTAGAAAGAACAAAACACTTTAGATAGGAAATACAAGGTAAAATAGAGGAATAGGGAATAAAGAAAAATCATTCAGAGACTTCTTTATATGGGGATCCATGCCATATGAAGCCACCAATCCCTAGCTCTATTGCTGATGCACAAAGTGCTTAGAAGCAAGAAACATATAGAGATGCCTACTCTGGGTCTCTGCCAGAGTTAAATGCATACAGCTGAGCATGTTAGCATCTAACCATCAGAGTGAACTTGGGGACCCCAAGGAAGGTGCTAAAGAAAAGCCTGAAGGAGCTGAAAGGGGTTGCAACTGCATGGGAAAACAATGTGATCAACCAACTAAACCCTACACAACCCCCAGGTACTATAACACTGATCATTGAGAACACATTGAGAAAACTATGGTTACAGTTGCATATGTAGCTGAACCTAGCAGTGTCTGGCATTAATTTGAGAAGAGGTCTTTGGTCCAGGGAGAACATGTTTCCCCAATATAGGGAAATGCCAAAACACTGGGGTTCAGAGGGTTGGAAGGG
This sequence comes from Micromys minutus, assembly GCF_963924665.1. Classification (NCBI taxonomy): domain Eukaryota; kingdom Metazoa; phylum Chordata; class Mammalia; order Rodentia; family Muridae; genus Micromys; species Micromys minutus. The sequence goes on along the minus strand of NC_137970.1, from coordinate 106,517,437 downwards.
AGCAAGGTGGAGGACGAGCATACCATTATAAATATCAAAACAAAGAGTATGTAATAAGAAAGGAAAAGAAGAACCAATAAGAAAGAAGAATTCCCATGTCGGGTCAGGGTCTGGTCATTGGCACTTTGCTACATGTTCCAGTCATCCACCTCTATTCTGAGCAAATAGTGACATACCTTTGAAAACCATCCCTTAGTCAGACTATTAGGCTCCACAAGAAACTGACTTTCTCAGATCAAAAAATTGCCCTCTCTCACCAGTGGTCAACTCAAACTCTAAATGTACTGCCCACAGGTGTGGCAGATCAACTCCACAATGAACAGTATTTTAAAATGTTGTTTCGACACCTGGCTTCACAATTTTTTTTCTCCTATACTACTCAAGCATTGTGCTAATCATTGTTGACATAGCCTTGTGTAGCCCCTTCCTCCTTCCCTGGGAATGATAGGACTCACAGAAATATGTTCTTAAGCATTCCAAGTCCAAGGCAAGGTGTGGCTCCCACCCTGTCTCTTAAGATACAACAGAAATACCATAAAAACTCTAATTATGGGGCTTATAATTCCATTCCAAACAATTAAAAGAAAGTCCCAAATAAACTGTATATGGATTTTTTATGAAATTCTAAATTCATGCCTATAGCATAATTTAAGCTTGTGATCATTAAATAAATTTATGAAACCACAATAAAATTCACAGACCGTATGGAGATGAAGAAGGAATTATGGAAGCTTCATTCTAACTTAGAAGAAGGAACTTAGAAGACCTACTTAGAAGTAAGGACAGAGCCTTTCTGAAACCAACACAGATGCTTATAGCCAGCCATCAGACTGAGTACTGGGACCCCATTGGAGGAGTTATGGAATGTCCTAAAAGAGTTGAAAAAGTTTGCAACCCCGTTGTAAGAACAATAATACCAACCAGCCTGACTGTTCAGAGCTCCAAGGGAATAAACCACCCACCAAAGAGCAAATATGGAGGAAGAAACCAAGGTTCCTGCTGCATGTAGCAGAACATGACTTTACTATAGATTTAAGGGGAAACCCTTGATCCAGTATAGACTCGATGACCTTGTGTAGGGAAACATTAGGGTGGTGCGGTAGAACTATCATAGAAACAACTTGATGTTGATGGAATGAAGGTTTGTGTAGAGGAAACCAGGAAAGAACATATAGATGAAAGTTAAATGAATAAAATATCCCATAAAATAAAATGATGAAATTAATTTTTCTCTATATGTATGTCAAAAAAAGAATTTTTGGATGTACTTACGGTTCGAAGTCCTGTACACTCACAATGGCAAGCTGAGGATAAAAAGTCCAAAAGAATGGTAGTTTTGAGTATTGGAACACAGATTGGTACAGCTGGCCTAATCTAGAGGCTGGAAACTGGCACAGCTGGTACCAGTACAAGTGTTGGGACAGACTTGTGAACAAGCTGAGGACAAGCTGACAAATAGGCACTCCTTCCTGCATCCATGGACTTATATAGGCCTCCAGCGGAAGGTGTATCCTGGATTAAAGTATGTCTTCCTGTCACGTGTTCTTGGTCACCAACCAATTAACAAATTTCAACCAGTCACTATCTCACACGTGTGTCCATCTTGTGTAGATCTTTTGGCTTTCTAGGTATTTTCAAGTGGACAAAAAGGGGAAACTTGTTGGAAATCACAACCTTGTCCTCAGAAAAATGTGGTTTTCGTGTCCTAAAACACATTAAAAATAGGGGACAACATAGTGTATCATGATTTCGTTTCAGAAGATATTTACAGGTGGATGAATACCTAAGTTTGACCAAGTGGACTTGCAAATGATCTCTTTCTTTTACTTACCTCCTGCATTTGCCAGGCTTCTCTAGAGGACCAACACTTTCACAGTGAATCTTTCTATATATGTAAGTAGACAGAGATTTAGTATAATGGCTTACAGGTTGAGATAGCTCAGCAACCCGTATCAAACAGAGCCTAGCTCCAATCACTAGACTACTCCAAATATAATGAGTGTTTCAAGGTTTTATATAAAAACAAGACCATCAGTTCTGGATTATTTCCTCAACAAACCTGGTTAAAAAGTCAGTGTTTGCCTCAAAACTGTCAATGCAGAGGGAAGCAGATATTAAGTTTATGATATGACTCCCAGCATCACCCAATTATGTTAAAGGCCACAGTAGTATTCCAAGTAGATGTTTGTACCCATCCATTCTAATCGATGCTTTCTATAAAACATTGTTCCAGTAGATATTTGGGGTTGCCCTACAATACAAACTATCCTGCCTTACAATTGTAAATGTGGTCATGAGATAGCTTGAATAAGGACCTAGCTGTGAGTTGCATCATATCAATCCTGTCTGGTTTTCGGGAGATCACAAATATTTCCCTGGCACAATAGCTTATTGAGTTCTCTTTGTACCATTTATACTTGGTCCAAATGGTAGTATGTGCCCTTTATCCCAACTCTCAGGAGAAAAAATGGTAGATTTCTAAGTTCTAGGTCAGCATGGGAATGAGACAGTTCTACTTTAAAAAAAATATGATTTGGTCGAGGAATGATGACACATGCCTTAAATCCCAGAACTCTGTAATTGATCATTCAGATCCTTCAGTTGAAAATTACACAGAAAAGGCCAAGACAGCTAATACTAAACAGGGAATGACTTAATAGAATAAGGGAGACAAGTACCAGGCCCAGGAAGCAGAATCATTTGGGAGCAATGGCCTTGTACCTCTGGCTTTAGAGTCAAGATCCGAAGGGATTGCAGATTCTGGCTAGCTGGAGATAGGATATAAATGGACATAAGAATAGACCATTTTACTAAGAAGAAATATTCTGATAAGTGATTTCTGAGGACATAAAATTGTTGTGTTCCAGAATTAACTGAGTCTGTACCTAGCCCTACAGGGAAATTAATTATTTATAGGTATCACACAGGTGGTAATGATTTTTAAGGCATTTAAGGATCAAGGAGTTTTAATCCAACAATTCCTGCAGAAATTACACAAACACAGATCTTACTCAGCCAAATAGTTACTTTGAATGCACACCCTAATACTGTTCACATCAATGATGCAGCTCATGTTTTTGAATATGCCTATATGATAGAGAGTAGAATAGAGTGACTCGGGAGTGTGAATATTAGCTGTGACCTTGTTGAAGTAGTTGTTGCTTTATTCAAGGTAGTGTTTCACTATCAGTGTGTGCTTTGATGATCCGATGCTGTGGCTCCACCCAATGCAGAATGAGAGGGCTCCCTTGGCTCCCTTTGTATCAAGCAGTAGAATAATCATCTCTGCCAACACCCTGTCTGTCATGCTACATGATCCCATGCTTCTTACCATGAAGAAATGGACTGAACTTCTCAGACTGTTAACCAGCCCTAATTAAATGTTTGCATTTACAAGAAATGACTTGTTCATAGTGTCTCTTCAGAGCAAAAAAACCTTAACTAAAACTTATAGGTAATAAAATGTCAGAGACTACTGAAGGTTGGAATCATATGAAAATTGTGAAAGTATTTGAAATGTCTAAGGGACAATCTCTAATAAAGCAGTCTTGAAATAATACCATGGTTTTATAACCATTTTTCAATTTTATACTGTTAAATGAATTAGTAACCTTGAATTTAGTACACAAAATTGTATTGAATTATTGTTCAGAGAGTATGTGTACTTTGGAGAGGCAAGCTTACGTAGTATATAAGTGGGTAAACAAAAAGAACATCCAAAAGGGAAAAGGAATTCCACAGGAAGAACAATAGAGTCTACTAACCTGGACTCCTGAGAGCTCTCACCAAAGAGCATGCACAGGCTGATCCAATCCCGATCCCCAGGAACATATGTAGCAGATTCTTAGTCTCCACTTGGATCCCCCAACACCTGCATAAGGGACTGTACCTAAAGCTGTTGTCTGACTGGAATCTGTTTCCTTAGAAGGTTACCTTGTCTGACCTCAATGAAAAAGAATGGGCCTAATCCTGATGAGATAAGATTAGATGTGCTAGTGTGGTTGGATTCCCACCGAGCCTTCCCCCCTGTGAGAGGAAAGGGGAGTTGGTGGGAGAGGGACTCTGTAAGGAAGTGACAAATGAGAAGTGTTTGGGATACAAGTAAATAAATAAAAAAAATAAATAAATAAATAAAAATATAGTGATAATGTATTAAAACAAGGGGTACATAATCACTGTCCTTCAGGCAGCAGTAAATGCTCTGGCCAGATGATTCTAGAAATAGAGACAAGAATAAAGGGACCACGGGGAAAACTGATGCTGTGATGCTGGAGCAAAAAAATTAGAGTTGATTAAGAAGAGACCAGCTTAGAGTCAGCCTCGTGTGCTACAAAAATCAGAGCTGGAAAAATGGCACAAGCCCTTTGTCATGGCACAGAAGACAATAGGTGAAGCCCAACTAATGACACAAGGAGCTGGGCATAATTTCTTCCCCAGGGTATTTTACTTCCCCTTCTAAGAATGACTGAAGCATCCACATTTAGGTCTTCCTTCTTATCGATGTTCATATGATCTGTGAGATATATTTTGGGTCTTCAAAATATTTGGGCTGATATCCCTTTATCAGTGAGTGCATACCATGTGTGTTTTTTTTGTGAAGGGGTTACCTCACTCAGGATGATATTTTCTAGTTCCTCCCATTTGCCTAAGAGTTTCATATACTCAGTGTTTTGAATAGTTCTGTAGTGCATCATTGAGTAAATGTTCCATGTATTTGTTGTATGCATACCTCTTTTGAAGGACATCTGGGATCTTTCCAGCTCATAAATTTTATAAATAAGGCTGATATGAACAAATAGGGATCCATCCTGTTATGGTTTACATATACTTGGCCCAGGCAGTGGCACTATGGAATGTGTGGCTTTATTGGAGTAAGTGTGTCATTGTGGAGATGGACTTTGAGACCCTCCTCCTATCTACGAGAGGAGACCAAGTCTGTTCCTATCTTCCTTTGGATGAAAATGTGGAACCCTCAACTTCTCATGCACTTTGCATGCCTGGACTTGCCATGTTCCTGCCTTGATAATGAACTGAATCATTGAACCTACAAAGTAATCCCAACTAAATATTATCTGTAAGACATGCCTTGGTCATGGTGTCTGTTTAAAGCAGTGAAACCTTAATACAGAAGATGGCACCAGGAGTGGGTTATTGCTTTGAAAGGCCTTATCATTCATTTGTTTGGAAAAATGTGGATTTTGGTATTTTGGATTTAAAGAGTACTTTAATTCTTTAAATGGGGTTTAATAAACTATCCTTGAAGGGATATGGAAGACTTTGTTGTTGAGGGTGATCTGAACTGTTCAGACCTGGCCCAAGATCATGTGGTCTATTTCAGTGCAGAATTTCAGTCTGTGGCCTAAACATTGGTTTTCAGGTAGTTGGGTGGAAAAATTCTTAAGCAGTGAAGGAGTGAGAAAATAGGCATGTAGTGATAATGTAATGCAATAAGGGAACAGATTTAAGCTCCTGCAAGCAGCATAACTCAGCAGCTTTAAGCCTGGGTCTCTGGCTTTATGATCAAGGGAATGAGGCTACCCGGACAATTGATGCTATTTGTCTGGAGCTAAAAAATTAGGGATGATTAAGAACAGGCCAACATCACCGTGGTAAAATCTTCTGAAAAGTATTTTTGGAGTGCAGAAAGAATCTGTGTTCCTGAGACATGGAAAGTTGCACCTCACACTGCAGCTGTACTTAGTAATATGTAAGAATCCCCCATGTGGTCCTGGTTTTAAAGGGGCCATTAAGTACTCCTGAGGCTTGTTACTATGAGAGGCCATTGAAAGCAAAAGGGATTGTGGAAAATACAGCTTATCAGCTGTAAAAGGTTTCTGGTGAAATTCTTTGAGTTACATAAGTATACTATCATATCATCAACAAATAGTGATATTTGACATCTTGTTTTCAAATTTACATCCATTTGACTGAATTTGTGGTATTATTGCTTTGTTAAGACTTCCAGTACTCCATTACAGAAGAAGAGTAATAGAAGTGTGGGCAGACTTGTCGAGTATCTGATTTTAGTGTGATTGCTTCAATGTTCTCCCTATTTAGATTAATATTGGCTGCTCATTTGCTGTATATTGCTTTTACTATCTTTAAGGATGAGCCTAAAGTTCCAGATATTTCCAAACAATTAACATGAAATGGTGTTTTATTTTCTCAAGTTACTTCTAAGCATCTAAAGAGATCTTTACATGGTTTATTTATTTGATTTTGTTTTTGGTTGATTACTTTTATGGATTTTCATATATTGAACTCTCCCTGTATCCCTGGGATGAACTATACTTGATCATGGTAAAGGATCATATGTTGTTTTCTAGTATTCTTTTTACAAGAATTCGATTGAAAATTTTCACTGCTGTTCATGATGGAATATTGTCTGACACTTTCTTTCTTTCTTTGTAGGGTCTCTGTGTGATTTAAGCATTAGAGTAATTTTGGCTTCAAAGAATGAGTTATGTAGTGTTCCTTCTCTTTCCATTTCTTGAAATAGTGTCGACAGTATTGGTATCAGTTCTTCTCTCAATGTCTGATAAAATATAGCACTGAAACCATTGGCTTTTTCCCCCCTTTGGATCAGAGGCTTTTGATGAGTTCTTGATTTTATATAGGGATTATGGGGATGTTGTGATGATTTACTTGATTTAGATTTAAATTTGGTCTTTGGTAATATGGAGAATATGAGACATTTTCTCAACATTTTTAGTTTGGTTGAATATACACTTTTGTTGCAGGATCTGATGATTTCTTTTTACTTTCTTCAGTTTCTGTTGTTATATCTTCCTTTTCTTTTCTGAGTTTGTTAATTTAGATAGTCTCTGTGTCCTCTAGTTAGTCTGGCTCAGGTTTCATCAATCTTTTTTGAATTTATCAAAGACCTAGCTCCTGGTTTTGTTGATTTTTTTGTATAATTCCTGTTTGTTTCTACTTTGTTGATTTCATCTCTGATTTTGAGTGTTTCCTGCTGTCTATTCCTCTTAGATGTATCTTCTTCTTTTTGTTCTATAATGTTTAGTTCTTCTCTCAAGCTGGTTGTGTATGCTCTCTGCAGTTTCTTTTGGAATAAATCCAAGCAATGAGTTTTCTTCTTAGTACTGCTTTCATTGCATCCCATAGTTTCAGTTTGGTGTGCTCTCATTTTCATTAAATTTTGAAAATCCTTAAGATTTTATTTATTTCTTCCTTGAACATGGTATTGTTGAGTAGGGCATTGTTCATGTGTATGTGGTCTTTATGATTTGTTTTTGTTTTTGAACGAGGAGCCTTAGTCCATGGTTATTTGAAAGGGTGCATGGAATCACGTCATTTTTTTTTTTTTTTTTTTTTTTTTTTTTTTTTTTTACTAAATGTAGGTGCTCTTGTATTTGGAGCACAGTTCTTCACCTTGATAGAACTTTTCCTCTGATTAGTCAAAATTGTCCTTCCTTAACAATGTTGGTAACTTTTGGTTGAAAATTTATCTTATTTGGTATTAGAATAGCCACTCTAGATTGTTTCTTAGTACCATTTTTCCTTGAAATTTCTTCCTAACCTTTTACTCTGAGGTACTATTTGTGTTTGTTCCTGAGAGGAGTTTCCAGTATGCAGCAAAATGTTGGACTCAGATTGTGTATACATTCTGATAATCTATGTCTCTTTATTGGGGAAATTAATCCAATGATGCAAGAGATATCAAAGAACTATTATTGGTCCCTGTTATTTTTATTGTTAGAAGTAGAATTATGTTTGTGTGGTTTTCTTCTATAGGGTTTTCACAAGTGATAGAAAAAAGCAAGGATTTGGGGGACTCTGAGACTTTTGCAAAAAGCCTCATTTGTATAATGTAAGACACTAAAAACATAGAAATGGTTAAAGTGAAACTCATAGACTTTCCAGTCATTACTAAGCTCTGAGACTCAGCCTGTGCCTGACAAATAAAAACAGTGGCCTAGAATAAATCTCAAAAAAGCCAGAATATACTGACTGATTGCCACCTATCTAGAAAGACTTTCATAGGTTCCTGACGCATGGCATATTCAGTTCATGCTATAATAACACAATTCTGAGAAACAAAACAAGGACACAACTCTTAAAAATTTGGAATGTATAAACAAAGTTCTAAACATGTAAAAGCACCGATTTAGTGGACAGGTTAAGCTATACAGTCCAAGCTGAGTATACCTCTTTTGCTATACTTTCTTTGTTTTGAATATTTGGTATTTTGACTATTTTATGTCAGAGGGAATTTTATTTATCTGGTCTAATCTATTCCGAGTTCTGTAGATTTCTTGTATGTTCATGGTCAATTCTTCCTTTAGGTTAGTGAATTAGCCTCTAAAATTTGTTCAAGATATTTAGTGACACTTTTATTTGAGAGTCTTTATTTTCTTCTACAACTATTATACTTTGGTTGACTCTTCTTATTGAGTCCTGGAATTACTAGATGCTTTAAGATAATGCTTTTAGATTTTTGCATTATCTCTGACTGATGTGCCAATGTTTACTGTGGTATATTTTGCCCCTGAGAAACTCTCTTTCATCTCTTGCATTCCGTTGGTAATGCTTGTGTCTATGACTTCTAATCTCTTTCTGAGGTTTTCTATCTCCAGGGTTGTTTATTTTTGTGATTATTTTCTCTATTTTTGTTTCTAATTCCTTCACCTGTGTGGTTGTATTTTTCTATAGCTCTTTAACTGATTTTTCTGTTGCCTCTTTAAGGTTGTCTACGTGTTTAAAGGTTCTCATATGTTTCTTCAACATGTTTACTGGTTCTCATATAATTTATGTGCCTCTAGAAGACCTTCATCATCCTTATCATGCAGTTTGTTTTTATGTCCAAATCTTGCTTTTCTGGTGTGTTGGGCTGTCTCTTCCTTGTTTCTGTCATTTTCAGGTTGTGTTTGATTCCCTTGCTTAGTTACTAGCACTACACTCTTAACATCTTGTTATCTGTGATGCCAGGTTTTCTTATTGTCTCTGAATTATATGTGTGTGTGTGTGTGTGTGTGTGTGTGTGTGTGTGTGTGTGAATGTGAGTGGTCCCTTCAAACTACTCCACATTAGAGAGGTAATCAAAATTTTGAAGCACAAAAAGTATATAGTCCTATTGAACCAACTGATATCAGTACACATTGATTTGTTTTCATTACGTTTTGTATATATCAACTAATCAGTAATATTTATGAGTGACAAATTTATTTTCAAGCTTTTTTGTATACTTTTTGCATGTTTGTTTGTCCTGAAGTATATCTATAAGCCCTCTAGACACCAGAACATGTTAGATTGCCTCTAAATAATTGTATTACAATTTTAATGGAAATTATTTTGAATCTGTAAATTGCTTTTGGTAAGATAGTTAATTAACTATGTTAATCCTGCTCAGTCGGGATCATGGTAGATCTTTGCATCTTCTGATATCTTCCCCAGTTTCTTCATAGACATGAAGTTCCTGTTATATAGGTCTTTGACTTGCTGGGTTAAAGTCATATGAGAAATTTTTTTTAGGATTTTTGGGTATTATAAGAGAATTATCACCTTAAATTCTCTCTTAGCATATCATTTGCACAAATAAGGCTTACTGATTTTTCTTTTATTAATTTTTTGTGCAAGCATCTTACTGAATGAGTTCATCAGCTGTGGAAGTTTTCTGATAGAACTTGGAGGTCTGCTATTTATACTTTCAAGTCATCTGTGAACAATAATACTGTGCCTACTTTGTTCCAAATTGAATCCCTTAGATATTCTCATGTTGTCTTACTGCCCTTGTTAGAATGTCAAGTTTGTCTTGCCTACATATTGTGCAGAGATAAAGATGGAACAGACAGTGAGGAAACAGCCCTCCAATGATTATCCCAAATAGAGATACATTTCATGGGAGAGAGTCCACACTAGACCATATTAATGATACTTGGCTACTCTTCTATGCTTGCATGTAGGAACCTAGCATTATTGTCTCCTGAGTCTTCATCCAGTAGAGTATAGAAACAGACTGACAAACATTATGTGGAGCCCAGGAAGCATTCTGGAAGTTAAACAGGGGCTATCTCAGTCTCTGTTCATTGATATTGGTAATCTTTTCTTCTTCCTGGCCTCCCTGGTTAGGCCTCAGCAGGAGAGGATATGACTAGACCTGCTGGGAATAGATGATCCAGGGTGGGGTGATACCCAGTGGACTCAGTTTCATTGAGGAGATAAGGAGGTAGTAATTAACATAAGGGTGAGAACCAATACAACAAAATAGCATGTGTTCCATGTTTTAAATGTTTTTAAATTTTGGTATTAATATACTCTCAATTAAATTTTCAAAAGTCCATCTCATCATACAAATAAACATTGAGACCAACCTTTCACTGGTCTCATAATCCACTCACATTAGACTAAATTCACTTTTATTCATGTCCCAAATTTGCACCTGTGGGGCAGATATAGCACACATTTATAGGGAAAATATAGGGAGTTGGTTATTCCTTTTTATCCAGTTTTCATTCCTATTTCTATCTTTCTTCAAGTCTTTTTTTCTTTTCCTATTTTTCTACTTCTCACACACCAGCATCTCTATCTTTACAACACCAAATGGATTATTTCATGTAATAGAGAGATTTTGTTTAAGATTTACTCCATTTATAATTTATTTTCTAAATAAACACAGATAGAAGAACAAATGTTAGAATTTTTACATAAATGTATAAGAATACATTTTAGTAAGTGCTTTGCATTTTTTTAAGGTTTGATATTCTGCATTAATGTCCTAATAGTTACAATGAGCAAAAGTACATGTAAATCAGGATATAACCCAGAAGTAGTCAAAGTTTTCTTGGTGTGTGAGGATTGATTATAATGTTTTATTTTTTTTTTCTTGAATTTCACAGTCTGAGTTTTATCAGGGGTAGGCTGAGCTTTCTGGCATTAGTATCACATTATCAATGACTGCATATTATGTCTGTTCTTTTGTGACTGGGTTATCTCACTCAGGATGCTATTCTCTAGATGCAACCATTTTCTTAAGAATTTGGTTAAGTCATTGTTTCTGATAGCTGAGTAGTACTTCATTGATTAAATGTACCACAATTTTTGTATCCATTCATCTACTGAAGGGCATCTGGGTTCTTTCCAGCTTCTGGCTAACATAAATAGTGCTGCTATGAACATTGTGGTGCATGCGTCTTTGTTGTATATTGGAGTGTCTCTGGGGTATATGCCCAGAAGTGGAATAGCTGGATTTTCAGGTAGTACCATGTCCAGTTTTCTGAGGAATCGCCTGTCTGATTTCCAGAGTTGTTTTATCAGTTTACAACCCCACCAACAGTGGAAAAGTGTTCCTCTTTCTGCACAGCCTCTCCTGCATCTGTTGTCATCTGAGTTTTGGATCTTGGCCAATCTGACTGGTGTGATGTGGAATCACAGGGTTGTTATGATTTGCATTTGCCTGATGGCTATGGATGTCCAGCACATCCTAGATGTTTCTCAGTTATTGGATTTTCCTCAATTGAAAACATTTTGTTTAGCTCTGTACTACATGTTTAATAGGGTTGTTGGATTTACTGGTGTCTAGCTTTTTCTGTTTTTTTATACCTTGGATATTAGGCCTCTATCTGATGTGGAGTTGGTTATGATCTTTTCCCATTCTGTTGGCTGCAGTTTTGTTTTCTTGACACTGTCCTAAGCCTTACAGAAACTTGCAATCTCATTAAGTTTCATTTGTTAATCTTTGACCTAAGAGCAGGGGTCATTGGTGTTTTGTTCAGAAAATTATTTTCCTATGCCTACGTATTCTAAGTTTTTCCCTATTTTCTCATCTAATAGTTTCAGTGTATCTGGTTTAATGTGGATATATTTGATCCACTTACACTTAAGCTTTGTAGAAAGAGATAAGAAAGGGTCTATTTTCATTCTTCTGCATGCTGAGTGCCAGTTGGACGAATACCATTTGTTGAATAGGCTGTCATTTTTCTATTGAATATTTACAGGTCCTTGGTCAAAATTCAGGTGACCCTATATATGGGGCCTCATTACGGGGTCTTCTATTCTATTCCATTGATCCATGTGCCTATTTCTGTACCAGTCCCACACAGTTTTCATCAGAATTGCCTTGTATTATAGCTTGAGGTCAGGGATCGAGATTCTCGCAGATGTTTACTTGTTTTTGAGGATGGATTTCGCTTTTCTAAGTCTTTTGTTATTCCAGGTGAAATCACACATTTCTCTTTCCAATTCAATGAAGAACTACATTAGAATTTTGATGGGGATATCATTGAATCTGTAGATTGCTTTGGGTAAGATGGTCATTTTTAGAATGTTGATCCTTCCATTCCATGAGCATGGGAGATCTTTCCATTTTCTGAGACTTTCCTTGATATCCTTCTTTAGAGGTTTGGAGTTCTTGTCATACAGGTCCTTCACTTACTTAGTTGGAGGCACACCAAGGTATTTCATCATTTTTGTGATTATAGTAGAGGATATCTTTTTCCTAATTTCTTTCTCCACATGATTGTCCTTTGAATACAGGAAGGCTACTGATTTGTTTGAAGTAATTTAATATTCAGCCACTTTGCTGAATGTTTATCAGCCATAGTAGTTCTCTGGTGGAATTTGTGGGATCACTTACATAAACTATCATGTCATCTGCAAAAAGTTTTTACCTTCCGAATGTGACAGTTTACATTTCACAGAAAACCCTTCATTATTTATAGCTTCAATGTATCTTCAGTTGATTAAAATGATATCAGCAATCCTCTCTTATTAGTACAATTCTCAAATGGCAAGCAATAGATAAGAAAGTGTCATAGTTTGGTATAGTGTCAATACTTAGAGTCAGGTTACTCTGTCGGAGATAACTCTGTAGTTCTTCTCCTGATGAAGATGGGAAGTCAGAGGCAGATGTAGAGGAAAAAGTGGGTGCACAAGGTACAGAAGCTCTGCATTCAGTACATGATTTTTGTCCCTTTTTCACAACATGGTTATTTTCATGTACATTTAACTATTTAGGCTTTTGATAAAACACAGTGCTACACAATATGTGTGTGTGTATATATATATATATATATATATATATATATATATATATATATATATATATATATATATGTAATAAATTGGCTAAAGATTCTTCTTAAATTTTCAAAAATATCTGTAATTTTATTATAAAGTCTCTTCATGTGCACATCTTCATAAACTAATATATACATAGAACATTAGTTCAGAGATGCTCCTGTAAAGCTTTAGTATTACCTAGATCTGACATTGCCTTTATAAATACTCAGCGAAGCAAACAAAGATACTCTAACTTTTGGATCATATCCAAGATTATGTAGAAAGAACAAAAGCAGCAATCCATAGAAGACAGTGAGGTGAGCCCTTTACTATCTTTTGCTTTTCGTTTTAGATGTTTGAAAAACTCTGGAAGCAGACATGAGGTTATCTGTATATTGTCCAAGAACTTGATTTTCTGATTTTAGCTTCAGGTTTACTTCCTCAACTGCATCTACTCTTGCAGAAAGATTTTCAAGTTTGTGTTGTAGTTCAAACTCTTGATTGAGAAGTGGAGTCTTTCTTCCAGTTCCACCTGATTTTCAGCATAAACTGCGTCCATATCAGCATTCATCATCTTGGGAACATACATTGAGCTCTTGAAAACAAACTCCTTAGTGATGGGTCTTGCATCTGCAGCATATGGAGGAGGTGGGATAGGTAGCCAACTTACATTATATTAAAGAGGAAAAGTTCAGTATACAGTGTATGGAACTTAGATTTAAAAATCTGGTATTGAAAAGGGATCAGTTGAGATTTCCCTATGCAAATAAATAGATGTGAGGATCACATGGTCCACTTTCAAATTCTAAATGTTAGTTTGTTTGTTCATTTGTTTGTAATCTTCAGGCAACAGTAAAATCTACTTGTTGACAGAGGTGTCCATAGAAACAATAAATCAATTTCAGAGAAGATATTTTTTGAACAGTCAGTTTGTACTGGTGAATGATGCTTGGGAGTGAGACTTCAGATGCTGCTTGAGGTAACAGGTTCTGGAATAGCTTTTGTTGCAGAGGGGACAAGCATGGGGCCTCTCACCACTGTGCTTTTTTATGTGTCTCTTTAGATCTGTTGAACGGTAGAATGTCCATTTGCAGCCAGGCACATTGCACTCATAACTCCTCTTTCCAGTGTGTTTCTTCATGTGGTCTTTGAGGTGGTGAGCTTTTGTGTAAGATTTCCCACAATCTGGGTAGGAACATGAGTAGCGCTTCAAAGGTTGAGGGTTGATTGGAGAGACAGGGCTCAGTGTCTGCAGGTCTGCGTTCAACTCTGGACCCTTTCCTTGAACCAAATCAGAAGCTGAAGAGCTTGCCTGGGGTTGTCTTTGAACAGAAGTGTAACTTGAAGGATTTGAGGATTCACCTACATATGGGGCTTGGTTACTAAGTAATGTCACATGATGATCAAGGCTTTGCACAACATTGGGTGTTCCATTGCTACTTGGGTAGACATTAGGTTCAAGAGAGGTTCTCAAATGATCCAAGGAGAATGACTCTTCAGAACTTGGAATTCTCTCTGGATGCCAAGCTAAGTGTTCTTGTATAGGACATGAAGTCACCTGAGGATCAAGTTTTTCTTCCACATCAGGTGTTCCATTCACACTTGGGGAAGCATCAGAATCAAGAAAGGCCATTATGTCATCCAAGAAGAAAGACTCTTCAGAAAGGGGACTTGTCTCTGGGTGCCAAGCCAGGTTGACTTGGTTAGTAAGTGAAGTCATTGAGGATCAAGGCTTTCTTCAACTTTGGATGTTCCATGCAAACTTCGGGAAGCATCAGAATCAAGAAAGGCAATTATGTCATCCAAAAAGAAAGACACTTCAGAACTGGGACTTGCCTCTGGGTGACAATCTAGGTTGGCTGGGTTACTAAGTGAGGTCACCTGAGGAACAAGGTTTTCTTCAACATTGGGGGATCCATTCAAACTTGAGGAAGCATCAGAATCAGGAAAGTCTATTATCTCATCCAAGAAAAAAGACTCTTCAGAACTGGGACTTGTCTCTGGATGACAAGCTTGTTTTTCTGGTTTACTAAGTGAAGTCACCTGAGCATTTTGGCTTTCTTCAATACTGGTAGCTCCATTCAGATTTAGGGAAGCATTAGAATCAGGAAAGGCTATTATCTCATCCAAGGAGAATGTCTCTTCAGGACTGGGACTTGTCTCTGGGTGACAAGCTAGGTGGTCTTCCTTACTAAGTGAAGTCACCTGAGCATTTTGGCTTTCTTCAATACTGGTAGTTCCATTCAGATTTAGGGAAGCATTAGAATCAGGAAAGGCTATTATCTCATCCAAGAAGAATGTCTCTTCTGGACTGGGACTTGTCTCTGGGTGACAAGCTAGGTGGTCTTCCTTACTAAGTGAAGTTACCTGAGGATCAATGCTTTTTTCAACATTAGGTTTTTCATTCAAACTTGGATGGATATTTGGATTCACAGAAGTTCTCATTTGATCCAAGGAATATAACTCTTTAGAACTGGGACTTGTCTCTGGATCCCAAGCTATGTGGTCTTGATTACAAAATGAATTCACCTGAGGATCCAGCCTTTTTTCAACATTTGGTGTTCCATTCAGACATGGGTAGACATTTGGATCAGAGGACCTCATCTGATGCAAGTAGCATGACACTTTAGAACTGGGATAATTCTGTGGATGCCAAGTCATATTTTCTTCTGCATTGAATTTTGCCCTCTTAGGCCCGTGAAAATTTGGGCCAAAACTGGTGTTTGGCATCTGAAAACCATAGAAAGTCTGGCCACCAATTGGATTTGTCACCCAGTGACTGACCATCAAATTCTGATCACATCTGTGTCCTGATAACTGATACCCAAAGAGAAAGTGCTCACCACAGACCAGGTTATCCTGACCTCTGTAGACATTCTGACCACGGAAGGATGACTTCTGGTAGTAGAGCTTCATGTGGTCATGGTTATCTCTCACCGGAGGCTCATAAAAAGCCTGATATACATTAGAAGGTATCATCAGATCTGCATTGAATCTATTATTAGCTACTAAATCCCTCTGCTGATACCAAAAAGAACTCTGTTCAGAAAAATAGTCCAGGGAGCGATCTACATTTGAATTCTGGTCTGCATGGCTTCCAGAAGGAGCAGCATGATGATTACCAAAGGGAATCCTCTCACTGTCATTCAAGGCTGTATTTTGGATCACAAGAGTCTTGTCAAAGTTGACTGTCCTCATCCAGTGTCCTTCAATGTAGAGAGATTCCCTAGCTTCAAGAACAGCTTTATTCTGGGCATGAGGATGGCATATCTTTGGTGTGTTGTTGAGCTCCTTAAGCTGAGTGTCTTCCGGGAATTTTTTCTGCTGAAGAGACTCAGCTATCTGATTCACAGAGGAAGTCTCACTTGGCTCTCCAGTTTTTCCTGGGTGTGCTGTCGAGTTCAGAGTACAGGTTATCTCAGGTGTGCTAGAGTATGCAGATGCCATCACTGTTGGTTTCCAGGCAAGCATCTCTGAGCTCTGACCTGAGACAGGCTGGCTGGACTCCACAGGGAAAGGCTGGGGATTACACCTCCCTGGCTGGAATGCACCTGTGGATTCTTCCATGTCTATGCAAGCTTCACAAATGGCCTGGGGACTCTTCAAGTTCCTGCACTGTTGGGAGAAAAATCAACATCTGGCTAAACTAGGTATTCAGTGGTAGAGATTAAAGTTCTTGAGAATACTCAAACTCGGCGGACAGGCAGAACTTAAATGGTAGACACAAGAAGGCATAAAATGTTCTCTGGAGATCAGGGATTCACAACTTTAAGGGCTCTGATGAAGGTGGGATGGGCAAACAAAACTTCATTACCCTGGGATCTCCTTTTATAAAGCTAGGCCTGATATGTTCAGTACTTCTGAGTCTACGATTTCATAAGACTTATGTTTCCACATGTAGGCCCCCATACTTAGAAGACATGTTTAAATATCTCACCCCAGGCTCTTAGAGTTTAGAAGATGCTCTCATTAAGTAAACTCTTAGGAACTGTGTATGTTAGCTTGCCTCTGACTTACTTTATAAACAATATACAGTTACATGGTTGCATTCATCAACTTTAGAAGAGAATGTGGAACAGGATTTGTTGGTGGGACTGGTGGGTTTTTACAGGAGCAGTAGGTCATGTGGGGTTTGTTTTGAATGAAGAGAGTGAATGAAAAAAACTTGTGAGCTGATGAAACCTCTTGCTGTGGAGACTTATAGAGTACAAGAGGTTAATCTTTGTAATGGTGGATACAGAATCTGGTGTGATTATTTTTTTGCAATGCTACAATCTGTTGTGTCCTTTTGGTATGGGATCCCATCCATTTTCTCAAATATTATAGATAAATGCTAAGAGAGGGTTTCACTCTCAGCACACTGACTATAGGACCCAGTTACCTAAAATTGTGTCCACATAGTTCATGGATCCTGGATAGATCCTGATGGTGGTAAAGGTTGATGAAATGAGACAAAAATCTTATTTTAAATTTTAAAAGCAAATAGTGAAAACCAATGTTTAAGAAAGGAAGATGGAATGAAAGACAGAAAAAAACAAGAAAAGAAATAATACAAATGGAGAAATCACATCATCATCATGAGACACAACATGTAGTATTGGAACAAAAGTGAAGTTGTTTGGATGGATAGTTGCACTCTTAAAATTGATAAAAAAAAAAAAAAACTGTAAGATAGGAGATTAAAATTGCTTGCACCTTTTCACCAATTAGAAACCACTTGAAAAAAATACACTCTGAATTTGTGAAGGCATCATTCCGTAGGCATCACTTATTAAAACACATACAAGGTGTCCAGATCAACATCCAGCCTCTCTTCTATCCCAGAGAAGTGGAAAATCATTCCTCCCATGATGATTTACAGGAAGTTACAGGACAACTCATTTTTACAGAAGACATTTATACTTCAATCTGGTCTCATAATCTTTATCTTTTGTCTCTAACCCTTGATTGCTGAAATTAAAAATACTTGCCATAATATAGGCCAAGGATTCTCTTTTTTTATAATGCCATAACACATAGCTGCAGGCTACTTCCTAATTAATACCATACCACATAACATATTCAGTTTTAAATAATTTATATTTTGATATTTATGATTTTCAACTAACAACATCTACAACAACAACAATTAGAATACTATGGTAAGACAATAAAATCAGTCACAACAATCCTAACTATCTCATAAGATCAATGCCCTTGCCATTCAGCTGCATAAGGAAGAATTTTTAGAAAACAAAGTGGAGAAGAGCTTAAAACATGTAGGCACAGGGGAAAGTTTTCTCAACAGAAAACAAATAGATTATACTCTAAGATCAAGAATCAACAATCGAGACCTCATAAAATTGGAAAGTTTCTGGAGGCTAAGCATATTATCAAGAAGACAATATGTCCAACAACAGATTGAGGAAGGATGTTTGATACTCCTGCAACTGATGGAGGGCTAATATACAACATATACAAAGAGCTCAGGAAGTTAGACTCCAGGGAATCAAATATTTATATATAAAACTGGTATACAAGGCCAACAAAGAATTCTCAGCTGAGAAATTCCAAATAGCTATGAAGCACCCAAAGAAATTATAAATATGGCTAGTTATCAGGTAAATGTAAATCTAAACAACCCTGAGAATACACCTTATTTTAATTAGAATGGCTAAGGTCAAAAATCAGGTGACAGAAGATGCTGGCAAGAATGTGGAGAGTAAAGAAAACTTCTTGAGTGTTGGTGGGATTGTAAGCTGGTACAACCACTCTGTAAAACAGTCTGGTGGTTTCGCAGAAAATTGAACATAGTGCTACCTGAAAACCCAGCTATTCCACTCCTAGACATATAGCCCAAAGACGTTCCAACATATGACAAGCACACATGCTCCACCATGTTCTAGCAGCCTTATTTATGATAGCCAGAAGCTGGAAGAAACCCAGATGTTTAAAAAACAAATAATGTATAAAGAATGAATGGTACATTTATAAATTAGAAACAATGACTTTATGAAACACCTAGGCAAATATATGGGTCGAGATAATATCGTGAGTACCCCACGCACAAAATCACACACATGGAATGCCCTCACTGTGAAGAAAATACTAGCCACAGAACACTTTGAGTAACTCAGCAAAAATTGACAGACCTTATGATGTGCAAGGAAGAAGGAAGGCCAAAATGCCAAACCTCAGTCCTGTTTAGTAGAAAGAACAAAACACTTTAGATAGGAAATACAAGGTAAAATAGAGGAATAGGGAATAAAGAAAAATCATTCAGAGACTTCTTTATATGGGGATCCATGCCATATGAAGCCACCAATCCCTAGCTCTATTGCTGATGCACAAAGTGCTTAGAAGCAAGAAACATATAGAGATGCCTACTCTGGGTCTCTGCCAGAGTTAAATGCATACAGCTGAGCATGTTAGCATCTAACCATCAGAGTGAACTTGGGGACCTTAAGGAAGGTGCTAAAGAAAAGCCTGAAGGAGCTGAAAGGGGTTGCAACTGCATGGGAAAACAATGTGATCAACCAACTAAACCCTACACAACCCCCAGGTACTATAACACTGATCATTGAGAACACATTGAGAAAACTATGGTTACAGTTGCATATGTAGCTGAACCTAGCAGTGTCTGGCATTAATTTGAGAAGAGGTCTTTGGTCCAGGGAGAATATGTTTCCCCAATATAGGGAAATGCCAAAACACTGGGGTTCAGAGGGTTGGAAGGGAGCAAGGTGGAGGACGAGCATACCATTATAAATATCAAAACAAAGAGTATGTAATAAGAAAGAAAAAGAAGAACCAATAAGAAAGAAGAATTCCTATGTCGGGTCAGGGTCTGGTCATTGGCACTTTGCTACATGTTCCAGTCATCCACCTCTGTTCTGAGCAAATAGTGACATATCTTTGAAAACCATCCCTTAGTCAGACTATTAGACTCCACAAGAAACTGACTTTCTCAGATCAAAAAATTGCCCTCTCTCACCAGTGGTCAACTCCAACTCTAAATGTACTGCCCACAGGTGTGGCAGATCAAGTCCACAAGGAACAGTATTTTAAAATGTTGTTTCGACACCTGGCTTCACAATTTTTTTTCTCCTATACTACTCAAGCATTGTGCTAATCATTGTTGACATAGCCTTGTGTAGCCCCTTCCTCCTTCCCTGGGAATGATAGGACTCACAGGAATATGTTCTTAAGCATTCCAAGGCCAAGGCAAGGGGTGGCTCCCACCCTGTCTCTTAAGATACAACAGAAATACCGTAAAAACTCTAATTATGGGGCTTATAATTCCATTCCAAACAATTAAAAGAAAGTCCCAAATAAACTGTATATGGATTTTTTATGAAATTCTAAATTCATGCCTATAGCATAATTTAAGCTTGTGATCATTAAATAAATTTATGAAACCACAATAAAATTCACAGACCGTATGGAGATGAAGAAGGAATTATGGATGCTTCATTCTAACTTAGAAGAAGGAACTTAGAAGACCTACTTAGAAGTAAGGACAGAGCCTTTCTGAAACCAACACAGATGCTTATAGCCAGCCATCAGACTGAGTACTGGGACCCCATTGGAGGAGTTATGGAATGTCCTAAAAGAGTTGAAGAAGTTTGCAACCCCGTTGTAAGAACAATAATACCAACCAGCCTGACTGTTCAGAGCTCCAAGGGAATAAACCCCCCACCAAAGAGCAAATATGGAGGAAGAAACCAAGGTTCCTGCTGCATGTAGCAGAAGATGACCTTACTATAGATTTAAGGGGAAACCCTTGATCCAGTATAGACTCGATGACCTTGTGTAGGGAAACCTTAGGGTGGTGCGGTAGAACTATCATAGAAACAACTTGATGTTGATGGAATGAAGGTTTGTGTAGAGGAAACCAGGAAAGAACATATAGATGAAAGTTAAATGAATAAAATATCCCATAAAATAAAATGATGAAATTAATTTTTCTCTATATGTATGTCAAAAAAAGAATTTTTGGATGTACTTACGGTTCGAAGTCCTGTACACTCACAATGGCAAGCTGAGGATGAAAAGTCCAAAAGAATGGTAGTTTTGAGTATTGGAACACAGATTGGTACAGCTGGTCTAATCTAGAGGCTGGAAACTGGCACAGCTGGTGCCAGTACCAGTGTAGGGACAGACTTGTGAACAAGCTGAAGACAAGCTGACAAATAGGCACTCCTTCCTGCATCCATGGACTTATATAGGCCTCCAGCGGAAGGTGTATCCTGGATTAAAGTATGTCTTCCTGTCACGTGTTCTTGGTCACCAACCAATTAACAAATTTCAACCAGTCACTATCTCACACGTGTGTCCATCTTGTGTAGATCTTTTGGCTTTCTAGGTATTTTCAAGTGGACAAAACGGGGAAACTTGTTGGAAATCACAACCTTGTCCTCAGAAAAATGTGGTTTTCGTGTCCTAAAACACATTAAAAATAGGGGAAAACATAGTGTATCATGATTTCGTTTCAGAAGATATTTACAGATGGATGAATACCTAAGTTTGACCAAGTGGACTTGCAAATGATCTCTTTCTTTTACTTACCTCTTGCATTTGCCAGGCTTCTCTAGAGGACCAACACTCTCACAGTGAATCTTTCTATATATGTAAGTAGACAGAGATTTAGTATAATGGCTTACAGGTTGAGATATCTCAGCAACCCGTATCAAACAGAGCCTAGCTCCAATCACTAGACTAATCCAAATATAATGAGTGTTTCAAGGTTTTATATAAAAACAAGACCAGCAGTTCTGGATTATTTCCTCAACAAACCTGGTTAAAAAGTCAGTGTTTGCCTCAAAACTGTCAATGCAGAGGGAAGCAGATATTAAGTTTATGATATGACTCCCAGCATCACCCAATTATGTTAAAGGCCACAGTAGTATTCCAAGTAGATGTTTGTACCCATCCATTCTAATCGATGCTTTCTATAAAACATTGTTCCAGTAGATATTTGGGGTTGCCCTACAATACAAACTATCCTGCCTTACAATTGTAAATGTGGTCATGAGATAGTTGAATAAGGACCTAGCTGTGAGTTGCATTATATCAATCCTGTCTGGTTTTCGGGAGATCACAAATATTTCCCTGGCACTATAGCTTCTTGAGTTCTCTTTGTACCATTGATACTAGGTCCAAATGGTAGTATGTGCCCTTTATCCCAACTCTCAGAAGACAAATTGGTAGATTTCTAAGTTCTAGGTCAGCCTGGGAATGAGCCAGTTCTACTTTAAAAAAAATATGATTTGGTCGAGGAATGATGACACATGCCTTAAATCCCAGAACTCTGAAATTGATCATTCAGATCCTTCAGTTGAAAATTACACAGAAAAGGCCAAGACAGCTAATACTAAACAGGGAATGACTTAATAGAATAAGGGAGACAAGTACCAGGCCCAGGAAGCAGAATCATTTGGGAGCAATGGCCTTGTACCTCTGGCTTTAGAGTCAAGATCCGAAGGGATTGCAGATTCTGGCTAGCTGGAGATAGGATATCAATGGAGATAAGAATAGACCATTTGACTATGAAGAAATATTCTGATAAGTGATTTCTGAGGACATAAAATTGTTGTGTTCCAGAATTAACTGAGTCTGTACCTAGCCCTACAGGGAAATTAATTATTTATAGGTATCACACAGGTGGTAATGATTTTTAAGGCATTTAAGGATCAAGGAGTTTTGATCCAACAATTCCTGCAGAAATTACACAAACACAGATCTTACTCAGCCAAATAGTTACTTTGAATGCACACCCTAATACTGTTCACATCAATGATGCAGCTCATGTTTTTGAATATGCCTATATGATAGAGAGTAAAATAGAGTGACTCGGGAGTGTGAATATTAGCTGTGACCTTGTTGAAGTAGTTGTGGCTTTATTCAAGGTAGTGTTTCACTATCAGTGTGTGCTTGGATGATCTGATGCTGTGGCTCCACCCAATGCAGAATGAGAGGGCTCCCTTGGCTCCCTTTGTATCAAGCAGTAGAATAATCATCTCTGCCAACACCATGTCTGTCATGCTACATGATCGCATGCTTCTTACCATGAAGAAATGGACTGAACCTCTCAGACTGTTAACCAGCCCTAATTAAATGTTTGCCTTTACAAGAAATGACTTGTTCATAGTGTCTCTTCAGAGCAATAAAACCTTAACTAAAACTTATAGGTAATTAAATGTCAGAGACTACTGAAGGTTGGAATCATATGAAAAATGTGAAAGTATTTGAAATGTCTAAGGGACAATCTGAAATAAAGCAGTCTTGAAATAATACCATGGTTTTATAAACATGGTTCAATTTTATACTGTTAAATGAATTAGTATCCTTGAATTTAGTACACAAAATTGTATTGAATTATTGTTCAGAGAGTATGTGTACTTTGGAGAGGCAAGCTTAGTTAGTATATAAGTGGGTAAACAAAAAGAAAGTCCAAAAGGGATAAGGAACTCCACAGGAAGAACAATAGAGTCTACTAATCTGGACTCCTGAGATCTCTCACCAAAGAGCACGCACAGGCTGATCAAATCCCCATCCCCATGCACATATGTAGCAGATTCTTAGTCTCCACGTGGATCCCCCAACCACTGCATAAGGGACTGTACCTAAAGCTGTTGTCTGACTGGAAACTGTTTCCTTAGAATGTTACCTTGTCTGACCTCAATGAAAAAAGATGGGCCTAATCCTCATGGGATAAGATTAGATGTGCTAGTGTGGTTGGATTCCCACGGAGCCCTCCCCCTGTGAGAGGAAAGGGGAGTTGGTGGGAGAGGGACTCTGTAAGGAAGTGACACATGAGCAGTGTTTGGGATACAAGTAAATAAATAAAAAAATTAAAAATAAAAAAAATATAGTGATAATGTATTAAAACAAGGGGTACATAATCACTGTCTTCAGGCAGCAGTAAATGCTCTGGCCAGATGATTCTAGAAATAGAGACAAGAATAAAGGGACCACGGGGAAAACTGATGCTGTTATGCTGGATCAAAAAAATTAGAGTTGATTAAGAAGAGACCAGCTTAGAGTCAGCCTCCAGTGCTACAAAATCAGAGCTGGAAAAATGGCACAAGCCTTTTGTCATGGCACAGAAGACAATAGGTGAAGCCCAAATAATGACACAAGGAGCTGGGCATAATTTCTTCCCCAGGGTATTTTACCTCCCCTTCTAAGAATGGCTGAAGCATCCACATTTAGGTCTTCCTTCTTATCGAGGTTCATATGATCTGTGAGTTATATTTTGGGTCTTCAAAACATTTGGGCTGATATCCCTTTATCAGTGAGTGCATACCATGTGTGTTTTTTTGTGAAGGGGTTAGCTCACTCAGGAGGATATTTTCTAGTTCCTTCCATTTGCCTAAAAGTTTCATATAGTCACTGTTTTGAATAGCTCTGTAGTGCATCATTGAGTAAATGTTCCATGTATTTGTTGTATGCATACCTCTTTTGAAGGACATCTGGGTTTTTTTCAGCTCATGGCTTTTATAAATATGGCTGATATGAACAAATAGGGATCCATCCTGTTATGGTTTACATACACTTGGCTCAGGCAGTGGCACTTGGAATGTGTGGCTTTATTGGAGTAAGTGTGTCATTGTGGAGATGGACTTTGAGACCCTCCTCCTATCTATGAGAGGAGACCAAGTCTGTTCCTATCTCCCTTTGGATAAATATGTAGAACTCTCAACTCCTCATGCACTTTGCATGCCTGGACTTGCCATGTTCCTGCCTTGATAATGAACTGAATCATTGAACCTACAAAGTAATCCCAACTAAATGTTATGTGTAAGACATGCCTTGGTCATGGTGTCTGTTGAAAGCAGTAAAAGCTTAAGACAGAAGATGGCACCAGGAGTGGGTTATTGCTTTGAAAGGCCTTATCATTCATTTGTTTGGAAATATGTGGATTTTGGTATTTTGGATTTAAAGAGTACTTTAATTCTTTAAATGGGGTTTAATAAACTATCCTTGAAGGGATATGGAAGACTTTGTTGGTGAGGGTGATCTGAACTGTTCAGACCTGGACCAAGATCATGTGGTCTATTTCAGTGCAGAATTTCAGTCTGTGGCCTAAACATTGGTTTTCAGGTAGTTGGGTGGAAAAATTCTTAAGCAGTGAAGGAGTTACAAAATAGGCATGTAGTGATAATGTAATACAACAAGGGGCCAGATTCAAGCTCCTGCAAGCAGCATAACTCAGCAGCTTTAAGCCTGGGTCTCTGGCTTTATGATCAAGGGAATGAGGCTACCCGGACAATTGATGCTGTTTATCTGGAGCTAAAAAATTAGGGATGATTAAGAACAGGCCAGCATCACTGTGGTAAAATCTTCTGAAAAGTATTTCTGGAGAGCAGAGAGAATCTGTGTTCCTGAGACATGGAAAGTTAAACCTCCCACTGCAGCTGTACTTAGTAATATGTAAGAATTCCCCATGTGGTCCTGGTTTTGAAGGGGCCATGAAGAACTCTTGAGGCTTGTTACTATGAGAGGCCATTGAAAGCAAAAGGGATTGTGGAAAATACAGCTTATCAGCTGTAAAAGTTTTCTGGTGGATTTCTTTGAGTCACATAAGTATACTATCATATCATCAACAAATAGTGATATTTGACATCTTGTTTTCTAATTTACATCCATTTGACTGAATTTGTGGTATTATTGCTCTTGTTAAGACTTCCAGTACTCCATTACAGAAGAAGAGTAATAGAAGTGTGGGCAGACTTGTCGAGTATCTTATTTTAGTGTGATTGCTTCAACATTCTCCCTATTTAGATTAATATTGGCTAGTCATTTGCTGTATATTGCTTTTACTATCTTTAAGGATGAGCCTAAAGTTCCAGATATTTCCAAACCATTAACATGAAATGGTGTTTTATTTTCTCAAGTTACTTCTAAGCATCTAAAGAGATCTTTATATGGTTTATTTATTTGATTTTTTTTTTTTTGGTTGATTACTTTGATGGATTTTCATATATTGAACTCTCCCTGTATCCCTGGGATGAAGTTTACTTGATCATGTATAAGGATCATATGTTGTGTTCTAGTATTCTTTTTACAAGAATTCGATTGAATATTTTCACTGCTGTTCATGAAGGAATATTGTCTGACACTTTCTTTCTTTCTTTGTAGGGTCTCTGTGTGATTTAAGAATTAGAGTAATTTTGGCTTCAAAGAATGAGTTGTGTAGTGTTCCTTCTCTTTCTATTTCTTGAAATAGTGTCGACAGTATTGGTATCAGTTCTTTTCTGAATGTCTGATAAAATATGGCACTGAAACCTTTGGCTTTTCAAAAACTAGTGATTTTAGTCATTTTATTTGAGATGCAATTCATAAAAACAAGTTTGAGGGAGGAGGAAAGGGGAGTAAAGGGGAGGATATAAGGTTAGAAATGTAAATGTTCCGAATATCCAATAAAATTTTAAAAATTTCAAACATAACAATTTTTTTTCTTAAAAAATTTTATTAAATTGCAAAGCAGAACTTGAACACAAATTTAAATATCAGTAACAAAGTCACAAAACGGTTGCAAAATGTCTGTAATGGGAGGAATATATATCCTTATAACTAAGTCACCCATCCATGCCTACATTAGTACATTAGATAAATCTACAAGTCAGCAGCCCATCGAGGAGCTATCAGTTCCATTATTGGATCTTTCCTGTTACAAAAACTTGCTAATATTTTGGGTATTAGCTCTTTATCAGATGGAAACTACAAACTAAACTTTTAAAATTTGTTAAAGAATGACTAAAATACTGTAAATAATTTGGTTTCAAAAACTCTGGGTATACAACTGAGATAAAACACTAAGAATTATACTTATCGCATTGACAAAACTTTTTTATATTTACGATTTTGGTATTAATATACTCTCAATTAAATTTCCAAAAGTCCATCTCATCATACAAATAAACTTTGAGACCAACCTTTCACTGGTCTCACAATCCACTCACATTAGACTAAATTCACTTTCATTCATGTGCCAAATTTGCACCTGTGGGGCAGATGTAGCACACATTTATAGGGAATATATAGGGAGTTGGTTATTCCTTTTTATCCAGTTTTCATTCCTATTTCTATCTTTCCTCAAGTCTTTTTTTCTTTTCCTTTTTTTCTACTTCTCACACACCAGCATCTCTATCTTTACAACACCAAATGGAATATTTCATGTAATAGAGAGATTTTGTTTAAGATTTACTCCATTCTAAATTTATTTTCTAAATAAACACAGATAGAAGAACAAATGTTAAGGATTTTTACATAAATGTATAAGAATATATTTTAGTAAGTGCTTTGCTTTTTTTAAGGTTTGATATTCTGCATTAAGGTCTTAATAGTTACAATGAGCAAATGTCCATGTAAATCAGGATGTAACCCAGAAGTAGTCAAAGTTTTCTTTGTGTGTGAGGATTGAGTATAATGTTTTTTTTTTTTTTCTTGAATTTCACAGTCTGTGAGTTTTTTCTGGGGTAGGCTGAGCTTTCTGGGGTTAGTATCCCATTATCAATGACTGCATATTATGTCTGTTCTTTTGTGACTGGGTTATCTCACTCATGATGCTGTTCTCTAGATGCAACCATTTTCTTAATAATTTGGTTAAGTCATTGTTTCTGATAGCTGAGTAGTACTTCATTGATTAAATGTACCACAATTTTTGTATCCATTCATCTCCTAAAGTGCATCTGGGTTCTTTCCAGCTTCTGGCTAACATAAATAGTGCTGCTATGAACATTGTGGTGCATGCGTCTTTGTTGTATATTGGAGTGTCCCTGGGGTATATGCCCAGAACTGGAATAGCTGGATTTTCAGGTAGTACTATGTCCAGTTTTCTGAGGAATCGCCTGACTGATTTCCAGAGTTGTTTTATCAGTTTACAACCCCACCAACAGTGGAAAAGTGTTTCTCTTTCTGCACAGCCTCTCCTGCATCTGTTGTCATCTGACTTTTGAATCTTGGCCAATCTGACTGGTGTGATGTGGAATCACAAGGTTGTTATGATTTGAATTTGCCTGATGGCTATGGATGTCCAGCACATCCTAGATATTTCTCAGTTATTGGATTTTCCTCAATTGAGAACATTTTGTTTAGCTCTGTACTGCATTGTTAATAGGGTTGTTGGATTATCTGGTGTCTAGCTTTTTCTGTTCTTTGTATACCTTGGATATTAGGCCTCTATCTGATGTGGAGTTGGTTGTGATCTTTTCCCATTCTGTTGGCTGCAGTTTTGTTTTCTTGACACTGTCCTAAGCCTTACAGAAACTTGCAATCTCATTAAGTTTCATTTGTTAATCTTTGACCTTAGAGCAGGGGCCATTGGTGTTTTGTTCAGAAAATTATTTTCCTATGCCTAAGTATTCTAAGTTTTTCCCTATTTTCTCATATAATAGTTTCAGTGTATCTGGTTTAATGTGGATATATTTGATCCACTTACACTTAAGCTTTGTACAAGGAGATAAGAAAGGGTCTATTTTCTTTCTTCTGCATGCTGAATGCCAGTTGGACCAATACCATTTGTTGAATAAGCTGTCATTTTTCCATTGAATTTTTACAGGTCCTTGGTCAAAATCAGGTGACCCTATATATGGGGACTCATTATGGGGTCTTCTATTCTATTCTATTGATCTATGTGCCTATTTCTGTACCAGTCCCACACAGTTTTCATCAGAATTGCCTTGTACTATAGCTTGAGGTCAGGGATAGTGATTCTCGCAGATGTTTTCTTGTTTTTGAGGATGGATTTTGCTTTTCTAAGTCTTTTGTTTTTCCAGGTGAAATCGCACATTTCTCTTTCCAACTCAATAAAGAACTACATTAGAATTTTGATGGGGATATCATTGAATCTGTAGATTGCTTTTGGTAAGATGGTCATTTTTAGAATGTTGATCCTTCCATTCCATGAGCATGGGAGATCTTTCCATTTTCTGAGACTTTCCTTGATATCCTTCTTTAGAGGTTTGAAGTTCTTGTCATACAGGTCCTTCACTTACTTAGTTGGAGGCACACCAAAGTATTTCTTCGTTTTTGTGACTATTGTAGAGGATATCTGTTTCCTAATTTTTTTCTCCACATGTTTGTCCTTTGAATACAGGATGGCTACTGATTTGTTTGAAGTAATTTAATATCCAGCCACCTTGCTGAATGTTTATCAGCTGTAGTAGTTCTCTGGTGGAATTTGTGGGATCACTTACCTAAACTATCATGTCATCTGCAAAAAGTTTTTAGCTTCTGAATTTGACAGTTTATGTTTCACAGAAAACCCTTCATTATTTATAGCTTCAATGTATCTTCAGTTGATTAAAATGATATCAGCAATCCTCTCTTAATAGTAAAAATCTCAAATGGCAAGCAATAGATAAGAAAGTATCATAGTTTGGTATAGTGTCAATACTTAGAGTCAGGTTACTCTGTAGGAGATAACTCTGTAGTTCTTCTCCTGACGAAGATGGGAAGGCAGCGGCAGCTGTAGAGGCAAAAGTGGGTGCACAATGTACAGAAGCTATGCATTCAGTACATGATTTTGGTCCCTTTTTCACAACATGGTTATTTTCTTGTACATTTAAGTAGTTAGGCTTTTGATAAAACACAGTGCTACACAATATGTGTGTGTGTATATATATATATATATATATATATATATATATATATATATATATGTATGTATATGTAAGAAATTGGCTAAAGATTTTTCTTAAATTTTCAAAAATATCTGTAATTTTAATACAAAGTCTCTTCATGTGCACATTTTCATAAACTAATATATACATAGAACGTTAGTTCAGAGATGCTCCTGTTAAGCTTTAGTATTACCTAGATCTGACATTGTCTTTATAAATACTCAGTGAAGCAAACAAAGATACTCTACCTTTTGGATCATATCCAAGATTATGTAGAAAGAACAAAAGCAGCAATCCATAGAAGACAGTGAGGTGAGCCCTTTACTATCTTTTGCTTTTCGTTTTAGATGTTTGAAAAACTCTGGAAGCAGACATGAGGTTATCTGTATATTGTCCAAGAACTTGATTTTCTGATTTTATCTACAGGTTTACTTCCTCAACTGCATCTACTCTTGCAGAAAGATTTTCAAGTTTGTGTTGTAGTTCAAACTCTTGATTGAGAAGTGGAGTCTTTCTTCCAGTTCCACCTGATTTTCAGCATAAACTGCGTCCATATCAGCATTCATCATCTTGGGAACATACATTGAGCTCTTGAAAACAAACTCCTTAGTGATGGGTCTTGCATCTGCAGCACATGGAGGAGGTTGGATAGGTAGCCAACTTACATTATATTAAAGAGGAAAAGTTCAGTATACAGTGTATGGAACTTAGATTTAAAAATCTGGTATTGAAAAGGGATCAGTTGAGATTTCCCTATGCAAATAAATAGATGTAAGGATCACATGGTCCACTTTCAAATTCTAAATGTTAGTTTGTTTGTTCATTTGTTTGTAATTCAGGCAACAGTAAAATCTACTTGTTGACAGAGGTGTCCATAGAAACAATAAATCAATTTCAGAGAAGATATTTTTTGAAGAGTCAGTTTGTACTGGTGAATGATGCTTGGGAATGAGACTTCAGATGCTGCTTGAGGTAACAGGTTCTGGAATAGCTTTTGTTGCAGAGGGGACAAGCATGGGGCCTCTCACCACTTTGCTTTTTTATGTGTCTCTTTAGATCTGTTGAACGGTAGAATGTCCATTTGCAGCCAGGCACATTGCACTCATAACTCCTCTTTCCAGTGTGTTTCTTCATGTGGTCTTTGAGGTGGTGAGCCTTTGTGTAAGATTTCCCACAATCTGGGTAGGAACATGAGTAGCGCTTCAAAGGTTGAGGGTTGATTGGAGAGACAGGGCTCAGTGTCTGCAGGTCTGCGTTCAACTCTGGACCCTTTCCTTGAACCAAATCAGAAGCTGAAGAGCTTGCCTGGGGTTGTCTTTGAACAGAAGGGTAACTTGAAGGATTTGAGGATTCACCTACATATGGGGCTTGGTTACTAAGTAATGTCACATGATGATCAAGGCTTTGCACAACATTGGGTGTTCCATTGCTACTTGGGTAGACATTAGGTTCAAGAGAGGTTCTCAAATGATCCAAGGAGAATGACTCTTCAGAACTTGGAATTCTCTCTGGATGCCAAGCTAAGTGTTCTTGTATAGGACATGAAGTCACCTGAGGATCAAGTTTTTCTTCCACATCAGGTGTTCCATTCACACTTGGGGAAGCATCAGAATCAAGAAAGGCCATTATGTCATCCAAGAAGAAAGACTCTTCAGAAAGAGGACTTGTCTCTGGGTGCCAAGCCAGGTTGACTTGGTTAGTAAGTGAAGTCACTTGAGGATCAAGGCTTTCTTCAACTTTGGATGTTCCATGCAAACTTCGGGA
Organism: Micromys minutus; assembly: GCF_963924665.1. Taxonomy (NCBI): domain Eukaryota; kingdom Metazoa; phylum Chordata; class Mammalia; order Rodentia; family Muridae; genus Micromys; species Micromys minutus. The sequence continues at coordinate 106,486,052 of NC_137970.1, read as the reverse complement.
AGCATCAGAATCAAGAAAGGCAATTATGTCATCCAAAAAGAAAGACTCTTCAGAACTGGGACTTGCCTCTGGGTGACAATCTAGGTTGGCTGGGTTACTAAGTGAGGTCACCTGAGGAACAAGGTTTTCTTCAACATTGGGGGATCCATTCAAACTTGAGGAAGCATCAGAATCAGGAAAGGCTATTATCTCATCCAAGAAAAAAGACTCTTCAGAACTGGGACTTGTCTCTGGATGACAAGCTTGTTTTTCTGTGTTACTAAGTGAAGTCACCTGAGCATTTTGGCTTTCTTCAATACTGGTAGCTCCATTCAGATTTAGGGAAGCATTAGAATCAGGAAAGGCTATTATCTCATCCAAGGAGAATGTCTCTTCAGGACTGGGACTTGTCTCTGGGTGACAAGCTAGGTGGTCTTCCTTACTAAGTGAAGTCACCTGAGGATCAATGCTTTTTTCAACATTAGGTTTTCAATTCAAACATGGATGGATATTTGGATTCACAGAAGTTCTCATTTGATCCAAGGAATATAACTCTTTAGAATTCGGACTTGTCTCTGGATCCCAAGCTATGTGGTCTTGATTACAAAATGAATTCACCTGAGGATCCAGCCTTTTTTCAACATTTGGTGTTCCATTCAGACATGGGTAGACATTTGGATCAGAGGACCTCATCTGATGCAAGTAGCATGACACTTTAGAACTGGGATAATTCTGTGGATGCCAAGTCATATTTTCATCTGCATTGGATGTTGCCCTCTTAGACCCATGAAAATTTGGGCCAAAACTGGTGTTTGGCATCTGAAAACCATAGAAAGTCTGGCCACCAATTGGATTTGTCACCCAGTGACTGACCATCAAATTCTGATCACATCTGTGTCCTGATAACTGATACCCAGAGAGAAAGTGCTCACCACAGACCAGGTTATCCTGACCTCTGTAGACATTCTGACCACGGAAGGATGACTTCTGGTAGTAGAGCTTCATGTGGTCATGGTTATCTCTCACCGGAGGCTCATAAAAAGCCTGATATTCATTAGAAGGTATCATCAGATCTGCATTGAATCTATTATTAGCTACTAAATCCCTCTGCTGATACCTAAAAGAACTCTGTTCAGAAAAATAGTCCAGGGAGCGATCTACATTTGAATTCTGGTCTGCATGGCTTCCAGAAGGAGCAGCATGATGATTACCAAAGGGAATCCTCTCACTGTCATTCAAGGCTGTATTTTGGATCCCAAGAGTCTTGTCAAAGTTGACTGTCCTCATCCAGTGTCCTTCAATGTAGAGAGATTCCCTAGCTTCAAGGACAGCTTTATTCTGGGCATGAGGATGGCATATCTTTGGTGTGTTGTTGAGCTCCTTAAGCTGAGTGTCTTCCGGGAATTTTTTCTGCTGAAGAGACACAGCTATCTGATTCACAGAGGAAGTCTCACTTGGCTCTCCAGTTTTTCCTGGGTGTGCTGTCGAGTTCAGAGTACAGGTTATCTCAGGTGTGCTAGAGTATGCAGATGCCATCACTGTTGATTTCCAGGCAAGCATCTCTGAGCTCTGACCTGAGACAGGCTGGCTGGACTCCACAGAGAAAGGCTGGGGATTACACCTCCCTGGCTAGAATGCACCTGTGGATTCTTCCATGTCTATGCAGGCTTCACAAATGGCTTGGGGACTCTTCACGTTCCTGCACTGTTGGGAGAAAAATCAACATCTGGCTAAACTAGGTATTCAGTGGTAGAGAATAAAGTTCTTGAGAATACTCAAACTCGGCGGACAGGCAGAACTTAAATGGTAGACACAAGAAGGCATAAAATGTTCTCTGGAGATCAGGGATTCACAACTTTAAGGGCTCTGATGAAGGTGGGATGGGCAAACAAAAGCTTCATTACTCTGGGATCTCCTTCTATAAAGCTAGGCCTGATATGCTCAGTACTTCTGAGTCTATGATTTCATAAGACTTATGTTTCCACATGTAGGCCCCCATACTTAGAAGACATGTTTAAATATCTCACCCCAGGCTCTAAGAGTTTAGAAGATGCTCTCATTAAGTAAACTCTTAGGAACTGTGTATGTTAGCTTGCCTCTGATTTACTTTATAAACAATATACAGTTACATGGATGCATTCATCAACTTTAGAAGAGAATGTGGAACAGGATTTGTTGGTGGGACTGGTGGGTTTTTACAGGAGCAGTAGGTCATGTGGGGTTTGTTTTGAATGAAGAGAGTGAATGAAAAAAAACTTGTGAGCTGATGAAACCTCTTGCTGTGGAGACTTATAGAGTACAAGAGGTTAATCTTTGTAATGGTGGATACAGAATCTGGTGTGATTATTTTTTTGCAATGCTACAATCTGTTGTGTCCTTTTGGTATGGGATCCCATCCATTTTCTCAAATATTATAGATAAATGCTAAGAGAGGGTTTCACTCTCAGCACACTGACAATAGGACCCAGTTACCTAGAATTGTGTCCACATAGTTCATGGATCCTGGATAGATCCTGATGGTGGAAAAAGGTTGATGAAATGAGACAAAAATCTTATTTTAAATTTTAAAAGCAAATAGTGAAAACCAATGTTTAAGAAAGGAAGATGGAATGAAAGACAGAAAAAAACAAGAAAAGAAATAATACAAATGGAAAAATCACATCATCATCATGAGACACAACATGTAGTATTGGAACAAAAGTGAAGTTGTTTGGATGGATAGTTGCACTCTTAAAATTGATAAAAAAAACTGTAAGATAGGAGATTAAAATTGCTTGCACCTTTTCACCAATTAGAAACCACTTGAAAAAAATACACTCTGGATTTGTGAAGGCATCATTCCGTAGGCATCACTTATTAAAACACATACAAGGTGTCCAGATCAACATCCAGCCTCTCTTCTATCCCAGAGAAGTGGAAAATCATTCCTCCCATGATGATTTACAGGAAGTTACAGGACAACTCATTTTTACAGAAGACATTTATACTTCAATCTGGTCTCATAATCTTTATCTTTTGTCTCTAACCCTTGATTGCAGAAATTAAAAATACTTGCCATAATATAGGCCAAGGATTCTCTTTTTTTGTATTGCCATAACGCATAGCTGCAGGCTACTTCCTAATTAATACCATACCACATAACATATTCAGTTTTTAAATAATTTATATTTTGATATTTATGATTTTCAACTAACAACATCTACAACAACAACAATTAGAATACTATGGTAAGACAATAAAATCAGTCACAACAATCCTAACTATCTCTTAAGATCAATGCCCTTGCCATTCAGCTGCATAAGGAAGAATTTTTAGAAAACAAAGTGGAGAAGAGCTTAAAACATGTAGGCACAGGGGAAAGTTTTCTCAACAGAAAACAAATAGATTATACTCTAAGATCAACAATTGGGACCTCATAAAATTGGAAAGTTTCTGGAGGCTAAGCATATTATCAAGAAGACAATATGTCCAACAACAGATTGAGGAAGGATGTTTGATACTCCTGCAACTGATGGAGGGCTAATATACAACATATACAAAGAGCTCAGGAAGTTAGACTCCAGAGAATCAAATATTTATATATAAAACTGGTATACAGAGCCCAACAAAGAATTCTCAGCTGAGAAATTCCAAATAGCTATGAAGCACCCAAAGAAATTATAAATATGGCTAGTTATCAGGTAAATGTAAATCTAAACAACCCTGAGAATACACCTTATTTTAATTAGAATGGCTAAGGTCAAAAATCAGGTGACAGAAGATGCTGGCAAGAATGTGGAGAGAAAAGAAAACTTATTGAGTGTTGGTGGGATTGTGAGCTGGTACAACCACTCTGTAAAACAGTCTGGTGGTTTCGCAGAAAATTGAACATAGTGCTACCTGAAAACCCAGCTATTCCACTCCTAGACATATAGCCCAAAGACGTTCCAACATATGACAAGCACACATGCTCCACCATGTTCTAGCAGCCTTATTTATGATAGCCAGAAGCTGGAAGAAACACAGATGTTTAAAAAACAAATAATGTATAAAGAATGAATGGTACATTTATAAATTAGAAACAATGACTTTATGAAACACCTAGGCAAATATATGGGTCGAGATAATATCTTGAGTACCCCACGCACAAAAACACACACATGGAATGCCCTCACTGTGAAGAAAATACTAGCCACAGAACACTTTGAGTACCCCAGCAAAAATTGACAGACCTTATGATGTGCAAAGAAGAAGGAAGGCCAAAATGCCAAACCTCAGTCCTGTTTAGTAGAAAGAACAAAACACTTTAGATAGGAAATACAAGGTAAAATAGAGGAATAGCGAATAAAGAAAAATCATTCAGAGACTTCTTTATATGGGGATCCATGCCATATGAAGCCACCAATCCCTAGCTCTATTGCTGATGCACAAAGTGCTTAGAAGCAAGAAACATATAGAGATGCCTACTCTGGGACTCTGCCAGTGTTAAATGCATACAGCTGAGCATGTTAGCATCTAACCATCAGAGTGAACTTGGGGACCCCAATGAAGGTGCTAAAGAAAAGCCTCAAGGAGCTGAAAGGGGTTGCAACGGCATGGGAAAACAATGTGATCAACCAACTAAACCCTACACAACTCCCAGGTACTATAACACTGATCATTGAGAACACATTGAGAAAACTATGGTTACAGTTGCATATGTAGCTAAACCTAGCAGTGTCTGGCATTAATTTGAGAAGAGGTCTTTGGTCCAGGGAGAACATGTTTTCCCAATATAGGGAAATGCCAAAACACTGGGGTTCAGAGGGTTGGAAGGGAGCAAGGTGGAGGAAGAGCATACCATTATAAATATCAAAACAAAGAGTATGTAATAAGAAAGGAAAAGAAGAACCAATAAGAAAGAAGAATTCCCATGTCGGGTCAGGGTCTGGTCATTGGCACTTTGCTACATGTTCCAGTCATCCACCTCTGTTCTGAGCAAATAGTGACATATCTTTGAAAACCATCCCTTAGTCAGACTATTAGACTCCACAAGAAACTGACTTTCTCAGATCAAAAAATTGCCCTCTCTCACCAGTGGTCATCTCCAACTCTTAATGTACTGCCCACAGGTGTGGCAGATCAACTCCACAAGGAACAGTATTTTAAAATGTTGTTTCGACACCTGGCTTCACAATTTTTTTCTCCTATACTGCTCAAGCATTGTGCTAATCATTGTTGACATAGCCTTGTGTAGCCCCTTCCTCCTTCCCTGGGAATGATAGGACTCACAGGAATATGTTCTTAAGCATTCCAAGGCCAAGGCAAGGTGTGGCTCCCACCCTGTCTCTTAAGATACAACAGAAATACAGTAAAAACTCTAATTATGGGGCTTATAATTCCATTCCAAACAATTAAAAGAAAGTCCCAAATAAACTGTATATGGATTTTTTATGAAATTCTAAATTCATGCCTATAGCATAATTTAAGCTTGTGATAATTAAATAAATTTATGAAACCACAATAAAATTCACAGACCGTACGGAGATGAAGAAGGAATTATGGAAGCTTCATTCTAACTTAGAAGAAGGAACTTAGAAGACCTACTTAGAAGTAAGGACAGAGCCTTTCTGAAACCAACACAGATGCTTAGAGCCAGCCATCAGACTGAGAACTGGGACCCCATTGGAGGAGTTATGGAATGTCCTAAAAGAGTTGAAGAAGTTTGCAACCCCGTTGTAAGAACAATAATACCAACCAGCCTGACTGTCCAGAGCTCAAAGGGAATAAACCACCCACCAAAGAGCAAATATGGAGGAAGAAACCAAGGTTCCTGCTGCATGTAGCAGAACATGACCTTACTATTGATTTAAGGGGAAACCCTTGATCCAGTATAGACTCGATGACCTTGTGTAGGGAAACCTTAGGGTGGTGCGGTAGAACTATCATAGAAACAACTTGATGTTGATGGAATGAAGGTTTGTGTAGAGGAAACCAGGAAAGAACATATAGATGAAAGTTAAATGAATAAAATATCCCATAAAATAAAATGATGAAATTAATTTTTCTCTATATGTATATCAAAAAAGAATTTTTGGATGTACTTACGGTTCGAAGTCCTGTACACTCACAATGGCAAGCTGAGGATAAAATTCCAAAAGAATGGTAGTTTTGAGTATTGGAACACAGATTGGTACAGCTGGTCTAATCTAGAGGCTGGAAACTGGCACAGCTGGTGCCAGTACCAGTGTAGGGACAGACTTGTGAACAAGCTGAGGACAAGCTGACAAATAGGCACTCCTTCCTGCATCCATGGACTTATATAGGCCTCCAGCGGAAGGTGTATCCTGGATTAAAGTATGTCTTCCTGTCACGTGTTCTTGGTCACCAACCAATTAACAAATTTCAACCAGTCACTATCTCACACGTGTGTCCATCTTGTGTAGATCTTTTGGCTTTCTAGGTATTTTCAAGTGGACAAAAAGGGGAAACTTGTTGGAAATCACAACCTTGTCCTCAGAAAAATGTGGTTTTTGTGTCCTAAAACACATTAAAAATAGGGGACAACATAGTGTATCATGATTTCGTTTCAGAAGATATTTACAGATGGATGAATACCTAAGTTTGACCAAGTGGACTTGCAAATGATCTCTTTCTTTTACTTACCTCCTGCATTTGCCAGGCTTCTCTAGAGGACCAACACTTTCACAGTGAATCTTTCTATATATGTAAGTAGACAGAGATTTAGTATAATGGCTTACAGGTTGAGATAGCTCAGCAACCCGTATCAAACAGAGCCTAGCTCCAATCACTAGACTACTCCAAATATGATGAGTGTTTCAAGGTTTTATATAAAAACAAGACCAGCAGTTCTGGATTATTTCCTCAACAAACCTGGTTAAAAAGTCAGTGTTTGCCTCAAAACTGTCAATGCAGAGGGAAGCAGATATTAAGTTTATGATATGACTCCCAGCATCACCCAATTATGTTAAAGGCCACAGTAGTATTCAAAGTAGATGTTTGTACCCATCCATTCTAATCGATGCTTTCTATAAAACATTGTTCCAGTAGATATTTGGGGTTGCCCTACAATACAAACTATCCTGCCTTACAATTGTAAATGTGGTCATGAGATAGCTTGAATAAGGACCTAGCTGTGAGTTGCATCATATCAATCCTGTCTGGTTTTCGGGAGATCACAAATATTTCCCTGGCACTATAGCTTCTTGAGTTCTCTTTGTACCATTGATACTAGGTCCAAATGGTAGTATGTGCCCTTTATCCCAACTCTCAGAAGACAAATTGGTAGATTTCTAAGTTCTAGGTCAGCCTGGGAATGAGCCAGTTCTACTTTAAAAAAAATATGATTTGGTCGAGGAATGATGACACATGCCTTAAATCCCAGAACTCTGTAATTGATCATTCAGATCCTTCAGTTGAAAATTACACAGAAAAGGCCAAGACAGCTAATACTAAACAGGGAATGACTTAATAGAATAAGGGAGACAAGTACCAGGCCCAGGAAGCAGAATCATTTGGGAGCAATGGCCTTGTACCTCTGGCTTTAGAGTCAAGATCCGAAGGGATTGCAGATTCTGGCTAGCTGGAGATAGGATATCAATGGAGATAAGAATAGACCATTTGACTATGAAGAAATATTCTGATAAGTGATTTCTGAGGACATAAAATTGCTGTGTTTCAGAATTAACTGAGTCTGTACCTAGCCCTAGAGGGAAATTAATTATTTATAGGTATCACATACGTGGTAGTGATTTTTAAGGCATTTAAGGATCAAGGAGTTTTGATCCAACAATTCCTGCAGAAATTACACAAACACAGATCTTACTCAGCCAAATAGTTACTTTGAATGCACACCCTAATACTGTTCACATCAATGATGCAGCTCATGTTTTTGAATATGCCTATATGATAGAGAGTAAAATAGAGTGACTCGGGAGTGTGAATATTAGCTGTGACCTTGTTGAAGTAGTTGTGGCTTTATTCAAGGTAGTGTTTCACTATCAGTGTGTGCTTTGATGATCCAATGCTGTGGCTCCACCCAAGGCAGAATGAGAGGGCTCCCTTGGCTCCCTTTGTATCAAGCAGTAGAATAATCATCTCTGCCAACACCATGTCTGTCAGGATACATGATCCCATGCTTCTTACCATGAAGAAATGGACTGAACCTCTCAGACTGTTAACCAGCCCTAATTAAATGTTTGCCTTTACAAGAAATGACTTGTTCATAGTGTCTCTTCAGAGCAATAAAACCTTAACTAAAACTTATAGGTAATAAAATGTCAGAGACTACTGAAGGTTGGAATCATATGAAAAATGTGAAAGTATTTGAAATGTCTAAGGGACAATCTGAAATAAAGCAGTCTTGAAATAATACCATGGTTTTATAAACATGGTTCAATTTTATACTGTTAAATGAATTAGTATCCTTGAATTTAGTACACAAAATTGTATTGAATTATTGTTCAGAGAGTATGTGTACTTTGGAGAGGCAAGCTTAGTTAGTATATAAGTGGGTAAACAAAAAGAAAGTCCAAAAGGGAAAAGGAACTCCACAGGAAGACCAATAGAGTCTACTAATCTGGACTCCTGGGAGCTCTCACCAAAGAGCATGCACAGGCTGATCAAATCCCCATCCCCATGCACATATGTAGCAGATTCTTAGTCTCCACGTGGATCCCCCAACAACTGCATAAGGGACTGTACCTAAAGCTGTTGTCTGACTGGAAACTGTTTCCTTAGAATGTTACCTTGTCTGACCTCAATGAAAAAAGATGGGCCTAATCCTAATGAGATAAGATTAGATGTGCTAGTGTGGTTGGATTCCCACGGAGCCCTCCCCCTGTGAGAGGAAAGGGGAGTTGGTGGGAGAGGGAATCTGTAAGGAAGTGACAAATGAGCAGTGTTTGGGATACAAGTAAATAAATAAAAAAATTAAAAATAAAAAAAATATAGTGATAATGTATTAAAACAAGGGGTACATAATCACTGTCCTTCAGGCAGCAGTAAATGCTCTGGCCAGATGATTCTAGAAATAGAGACAAGAATAAAGGGACCACGGGGAAAACTGATGCTGTTATGCTGGAGCAAAAAAATTAGAGTTGATTAAGAAGAGACCAGCTTAGAGTCAGCATCCAGTGCTACAAAATCAGAGCTGGAAAAATGGCACAAGCCCTTTGTCATGGCACAGAAGACAATAGGTGAAGCCAAACTAATGACACAAGGAGCTGGGCATAATTTCTTCCCCAGGGTATTTTACTTCCCCTTCTAAGAATGACTGAAGCATCCACATTTAGGTCTTCCTTCTTATCGAGGTTCATATGATCTGTGAGATATATTTTGGGTCTTCAAAACATTTGGGCTGATATCCCTTTATCAGTGAGTGCATACCATGTGTGTTTTTTTGTGAAGGGGTTACCTCACTCAGGAGGATATTTTCTAGTTCCTTCCATTTGCCTAAAAGTTTCATATAGTCAGTGTTTTGAATAGCTCTGTAGTGCATCATTGAGTAAATGTTCCATGTATTTGTTGTATGCATACCTCTTTTGAAGGACATCTGGGTTCTTTCCAGCTCATGGCTTTTATAAATATGGCTGATATGAACAAATAGGGATCCATCCTGTTATGGTTTACATACACTTGGCAAAGGCAGTGGCACTTGGAATGTGTGGCTTTATTGGAGTAAGTGTGTCATTGTGGAGATGGACTTTGAGACCCTCCTCCTATCTATGAGAGGAGACCAAGTCTGTTCCTATCTCCCTTTGGGTGAAAATATAGAACTCTCAACTCCTCATGCAATTTGCATGCCTGGACTTGCCATGTTCCTGCCTTGATAATGAACTGAATCATTGAACCTACAAAGTAATCCCAACTAAATGTTATGTGTAAGACATGCCTTGGTCATGGTGTCTGTTGAAAGCAGTGAAACCTTAAGACATAAGATGGCACCAGGAGTGGGTTATTGCTTTGAAAGGCCTTATCATTCATTTGTTTGGAAAAATGTGGATTTTGGTATTTTGGTTTAAAGAGTACTTTAATTCTTTAAATGGGGTTTAATAAACTATGCTTGAAGGGATATGGAAGACTTTGTTGGTGAGGGTGATCTGAACTGTTCAGACCTGGCCCAAGATCATGTGGTCTATTTCAGTGCAGAATTTCAGTCTGTGGCCTAAACATTGGTTTTCAGGTAGTTGGGTGGAAAAATTCTTAAGCAGTGAAGGAGTTACAAAATAGGCATGTAGTGATAATGTAATACAACAAGGGGCCAGATTCAAGCTCCTGCACGCAGCATAACTCAGCAGCTTTAAGCCTGGGTCTCTGGCTTTATGATCAAGGGAATGAGGCTACCCGGACAATTGATGCTGTTTATCTGCAGCTAAAAAATTAGGGATGATTAAGAACAGGCCAGCATCACTGTGGTAAAATCTTCTGAAAAGTATTTTTGGAGAGCAGAAAGAATCTGTGTTCCTGAGAAATGGAAAGTTGCACCTCACACTGCAGCTGTACTTAGTAATATGTAAGAATCCCCCATGTTCTCCTGGTTTTGAAGGGGCCATGAAGAACTCTTGAGGCTTGTTACTATGAGAGGCCATTGAAAGCAAAAGGGATTGTGGAAAATACAGCTTATCAGCTGTAAAAGTTTTCTGGTGGAATTCTTTGAGTCACATAAGTATACTATCATATCATCAACAAATAGTGATATTTGACATCTTGTTTTCTAATTTACATCCATTTGACTGAATTTGTGGTATTATTGCTCTTGTTAAGACTTCCAGTACTCCATTACAGAAGAAGAGTAATAGAAGTGTGGGCAGACTTGTCGAGTATCTTATTTTAGTGTGATTGCTTCAACATTCTCCCTATTTAGATTAATATTGGCTGCTCATTTGCAGTATATTGCTTTTACTATCTTTAAGGATGAGCCTAAAGTTCCAGATATTTCCAAACCATTAACATGAAATGGTGTTTTATTTTCTCAAGTTACTTCTAAGCATCTAAAGAGATCTTTATATGGTTTATTTATTTGATTTTTTTTGGTTGATTATTTGATGGATTTTCATATATTGAACTCTCCCTGTATTTCTGGGATGAACTTTACTTGATCATGTATAAGGATCATATGTTGTGTTCTAGTATTCTTTTTACAAGAATTCGATTGAATATTTTCACTGCTGTTCATGAAGGAATATTGTCTGACACTTTCTTTCTTTCTTTGTAGGGTCTCTGTGTGATTTAAGAATTAGAGTAATTTTGGCTTCAAAGAATGAGTTGTGTAGTGTTCCTTCTCTTTCTATTTCTTGAAATAGTGTCGACAGTATTGGTATCAGTTCTTCTCTGAATGTCTGATAAAATATGGCACTGAAACCTTTGGCTTTTCAAAAACTAGTGATTTTAGTCATTTTATTTGAGATGCAATTCATAAAAACAAGTTTGAGGGAGGAGGAAAGGGGAGTAAAGGGGAGGATATAAGGTTAGAAATGTAAATGTTCCGAATATCCAATAAAATTTAAAAAATTTCAAACATAACAATTTTTTTCTTAAAAAATTTTATTAAATTGCAAAGCAGAACTTGAACACAAATTTAAATATCAGTAACAAAGTCACAAAACGGTTGCAAAATGTCTGTAATGGGAGGAATATATATCCTTATAACTAAGTCACCCATCCATGCCTACATTAGTACATTAGATAAATCTACAAGTCAGCAGCCCATCGAGGAGCTATCAGTTCCATTATTGGATCTTTCCTGTTACAAAAACTTGCTAATATTTTGGGTATTAGCTCTTTATCAGATGGAAACTACAAACTAAACTTTTAAAATTTGTTAAAGAATGACTAAAATACTGTAAATAATTTGGTTTCAAAAACTCTGGGTATACAACTGAGATAAAACACTAAGAATTATACTTATCGCATTGACAAAACTTTTTTATATTTACGATTTTGGTATTAATATACTCTCAATTAAATTTCCAAAAGTCCATCTCATCATACAAATAAACTTTGAGACCAACCTTTCACTGGTCTCACAATCCACTCACATTAGACTAAATTCACTTTCATTCATGTGCCAAATTTGCACCTGTGGGGCAGATGTAGCACACATTTATAGGGAATATATAGGGAGTTGGTTATTCCTTTTTATCCAGTTTTCATTCCTATTTCTATCTTTCCTCAAGTCTTTTTTTCTTTTCCTTTTTTTCTACTTCTCACACACCAGCATCTCTATCTTTACAACACCAAATGGAATATTTCATGTAATAGAGAGATTTTGTTTAAGATTTACTCCATTCTAAATTTATTTTCTAAATAAACACAGATAGAAGAACAAATGTTAAGGATTTTTACATAAATGTATAAGAATATATTTTAGTAAGTGCTTTGCTTTTATTAAGGTTTGATATTCTGCATTAAGGTCTTAATAGTTACAATGAGCAAATGTCCATGTAAATCAGGATGTAACCCAGAAGTAGTCAAAGTTTTCTTTGTGTGTGAGGATTGAGTATAATGTTTTTTTTTTTTCTTGAATTTCACAGTCTGTGAGTTTTTTCTGGGGTAGGCTGAGCTTTCTGGGGTTAGTATCCCATTATCAATGACTGCATATTATGTCTGTTCTTTTGTGACTGGGTTATCTCACTCATGATGCTGTTCTCTAGATGCAACCATTTTCTTAATAATTTGGTTAAGTCATTGTTTCTGATAGCTGAGTAGTACTTCATTGATTAAATGTACCACAATTTTTGTATCCATTCATCTCCTAAAGGGCATCTGGGTTCTTTCCAGCTTCTGGCTAACATAAATAGTGCTGCTATGAACATTGTGGTGCATGCGTCTTTGTTGTATATTGGAGTGTCCCTGGGGTATATGCCCAGAACTGGAATAGCTGGATTTTCAGGTAGTACTATGTCCAGTTTTCTGAGGAATCGCCTGACTGATTTCCAGAGTTGTTTTATCAGTTTACAACCCCACCAACAGTGGAAAAGTGTTTCTCTTTCTGCACAGCCTCTCCTGCATCTGTTGTCATCTGACTTTTGAATCTTGGCCAATCTGACTGGTGTGATGTGGAATCACAGGGTTGTTATGATTTGAATTTGCCTGATGGCTATGGATGTCCAGCACATCCTAGATGTTTCTCAGTTATTGGATTTTCCTCAATTGAGAACATTTTGTTTAGCTCTGTACTGCATTGTTAATAGGGTTGTTGGATTATCTGGTGTCTAGCTTTTTCTGTTCTTTGTATACCTTGGATATTAGGCCTCTATCTGATGTGGAGTTGGTTGTGATCTTTTCCCATTCTGTTGGCTGCAGTTTTGTTTTCTTGACACTGTCCTAAGCCTTACAGAAACTTGCAATCTCATTAAGTTTCATTTGTTAATCTTTGACCTTAGAGCAGGGGCCATTGGTGTTTTGTTCAGAAAATTATTTTCCTATGCCTAAGTATTCTAAGTTTTTCCCTATTTTCTCATATAATAGTTTCAGTGTATCTGGTTTAATGTGGATATATTTGATCCACTTACACTTAAGCTTTGTACAAGGAGATAAGAAAGGGTCTATTTTCTTTCTTCTGCATGCTGAATGCCAGTTGGACCAATACCATTTGTTGAATAAGCTGTCATTTTTCCATTGAATTTTTACAGGTCCTTGGTCAAAATCAGGTGACCCTATATATGGGGACTCATTATGGGGTCTTCTATTCTATTCTATTGATCTATGTGCCTATTTCTGTACCAGTCCCACACAGTTTTCATCAGAATTGCCTTGTACTATAGCTTGAGGTCAGGGATAGTGATTCTCGCAGATGTTTTCTTGTTTTTGAGGATGGATTTCGCTTTTCTAAGTCTTTTGTTTTTCCAGGTGAAATCGCACATTTCTCTTTCCAACTCATTAAAGAACTACATTAGAATTTTGATGGGGATATCATTGAATCTGTAGATTGCTTTTGGTAAGATGGTCATTTTTAGAATGTTGATCCTTCCATTCCATGAGCATGGGAGATCTTTCCATTTTCAGAGACTTTCCTTGATATCCTTCTTTAGAGGTTTGAAGTTCTTGTCATACAGGTCCTTCACTTACTTAGTTGGAGGCACACCAAAGTATTTCTTCGTTTTTGTGACTATTGTAGAGGATATCTGTTTCCTAATTTTTTTCTCCACATGTTTGTCCTTTGAATACAGGATGGCTACTGATTTGTTTGAAGTAATTTATTATCCAGCCACCTTGCTGAATGTTTATCAGCTGTAGTAGTTCTCTGGTGGAATTTGTGGGATCACTTACCTAAACTATCATGTCATCTGCAAAAAGTTTTTAGCTTCTGAATTTGACAGTTTATGTTTCACAGAAAACCCTTCATTATTTATAGCTTCAATGTATCTTCAGTTGATTAAAATGATATCAGCAATCCTCTCTTAATAGTAAAAATCTCAAATGGCAAGCAATAGATAAGAAAGTATCATAGTTTGGTATAGTGTCAATACTTAGAGTCAGGTTACTCTGTAGGAGATAACACTGTAGTTCTTCTCCTGACGAAGATGGGAAGGCAGAGGCAGCTGTAGAGGCAAAAGTGGGTGCACAATGTACAGAAGCTATGCATTCAGTACATGATTTTGGTCCCTTTTTCACAACATGGTTATTTTCTTGTACATTTAAGTAGTTAGGCTTTTGATAAAACACAGTGCTACACAATATGTGTGTGTATATATATATATATATATATATATATATATATATATATATATATATATATATATATGTGTGTGTATATGTAAGAAATTGGCTAAAGATTTTTCTTAAATTTTCAAAAATATCTGTAATTTTAATACAAAGTCTCTTCATGTGCACATTTTCATAAACTAATATATACATAGAACGTTAGTTCAGAGATGCTCCTGTTAAGCTTTAGTATTACCTAGATCTGACATTGTCTTTATAAATACTCAGTGAAGCAAACAAAGATACTCTACCTTTTGGATCATATCCAAGATTATGTAGAAAGAACAAAAGCAGCAATCCATAGAAGACAGTGAGGTGAGCCCTTTACTATCTTTTGCTTTTCGTTTTAGATGTTTGAAAAACTCTGGAAGCAGACATGAGGTTATCTGTATATTGTCCAAGAACTTGATTTTCTGATTTTAGCTACAGGTTTACTTCCTCAACTGCATCTACTCTTGCAGAAAGATTTTCAAGTTTGTGTTGTAGTTCAAACTCTTGATTGAGAAGTGGAGTCTTTCTTCCAGTTCCACCTGATTTTCAGCATAAACTGCGTCCATATCAGCATTCATCATCTTGGGAACATACATTGAGCTCTTGAAAACAAACTCCTTAGTGATGGGTCTTGCATCTGCAGCACATGGAGGAGGTGGGATAGGTAGCCAACTTACATTATATTAAAGAGGAAAAGTTCAGTATACAGTGTATGGAACTTAGATTTAAAAATCTGGTATTGAAAAGGGATCAGTTGAGATTTCCCTATGCAAATAAATAGATGTGAGGATCACATGGTCCACTTTCAAATTCTAAATGTTAGTTTGTTTGTTCATTTGTTTGTAATTCAGGCAACAGTAAAATCTACTTGTTGACAGAGGTGTCCATAGAAACAATAAATCAATTTCAGAGAAGATATTTTTTGAAGAGTCAGTTTGTACTGGTGAATGATGCTTGGGAATGAGACTTCAGATGCTGCTTGAGGTAACAGGTTCTGGAATAGCTTTTGTTGCAGAGGGGACAAGCATGGGGCCTCTCACCACTGTGCTTTTTTATGTGTCTCTTTAGATCTGTTGAACGGTAGAATGTCCATTTGCAGCCAGGCACATTGCACTCATAACTCCTCTTTCCAGTGTGTTTCTTCATGTGGTCTTTGAGGTGGTGAGCCTTTGTGTAAGATTTCCCACAATCTGGGTAGGAACATGAGTAGCGCTTCAAAGGTTGAGGGTTGATTGGAGAGACAGGGCTCAGTGTCTGCAGGTCTGCGTTCAACTCTGGACCCTTTCCTTGAACCAAATCAGAAGCTGAAGAGCTTGCCTGGGGTTGTCTTTGAACAGAAGGGTAACTTGAAGGATTTGAGGATTCACCTACATATGGGGCTTGGTTACTAAGTAATGTCACATGATGATCAAGGCTTTGCACAACATTGGGTGTTCCATTGCTACTTGGGTAGACATTAGGTTCAAGAGAGGTTCTCAAATGATCCAAGGAGAATGACTCTTCAGAACTTGGAATTCTCTCTGGATGCCAAGCTAAGTGTTCTTGTATAGGACATGAAGTCACCTGAGGATCAAGTTTTTCTTCCACATCAGGTGTTCCATTCACACTTGGGGAAGCATCAGAATCAAGAAAGGCCATTATGTCATCCAAGAAGAAAGACTCTTCAGAAAGAGGACTTGTCTCTGGGTGCCAAGCCAGGTTGACTTGGTTAGTAAGTGAAGTCACTTGAGGATCAAGGCTTTCTTCAACTTTGGATGTTCCATGCAAACTTCGGGAAGCATCAGAATCAAGAAAGGCAATTATGTCATCCAAAAAGAAAGACTCTTCAGAACTGGGACTTGCCTCTGGGTGACAATCTAGGTTGGCTGGGTTACTAAGTGAGGTCACCTGAGGAACAAGGTTTTCTTCAACATTGGGGGATCCATTCAAACTTGAGGAAGCATCAGAATCAGGAAAAGCTATTATCTCATCCAAGAAAAAAGACTCTTCAGAACTGGGACTTGTCTCTGGATGACAAGCTTGTTTTTCTGTGTTACTAAGTGAAGTCACCTGAGCATTTTGGCTTTCTTCAATACTGGTAGCTCCATTCAGATTTAGGGAAGCATTAGAATCAGGAAAGGCTATTATCTCATCCAAGGAGAATGTCTCTTCAGGACTGGGACTTGTCTCTGGGTGACAAGCTAGGTGGTCTTCCTTACTAAGTGAAGTCACCTGAGGATCAATGCTTTTTTCAACATTAGGTTTTCCATTCAAACATGGATGGATATTTGGATTCACAGAAGTTCTCATTTGATCCAAGGAATATAACTCTTTAGAATTCGGACTTGTCTCTGGATCCCAAGCTATGTGGTCTTGATTACAAAATGAATTCACCTGAGGATCCAGCCTTTTTTCAACATTTGGTGTTCCATTCAGACATGGGTAGACATTTGGATCAGAGGACCTCATCTGATGCAAGTAGCATGACACTTTAGAACTGGGATAATTCTGTGGATGCCAAGTCATATTTTCATCTGCATTGGATGTTGCCCTCTTAGACCCATGACAATTTGGGCCAAAACTGGTGTTTGGCATCTGAAAACCATAGAAAGTCTGGCCACCAATTGGATTTGTCACCCAGTGACTGACCATCAAATTCTGATCACATCTGTGTCCTGATAACTGATACCCAGAGAGAAAGTGCTCACCACAGACCAGGTTATCCTGACCTCTGTAGACATTCTGACCACGGAAGGATGACTTCTGGTAGTAGAGCTTCATGGGGTCATGGTTATCTCTCACCGGAGGCTCATAAAAAGCCTGATATTCATTAGAAGGTATCATCAGATCTGCATTGAATCTATTATTAGCTACTAAATCCCTCTGCTGATACCTAAAAGAACTCTGATCAGAAAAATAGTCCAGGGAGCGATCTACATTTGAATTCTGGTCTGCATGGCTTCCAGAAGGAGCAGCATGATGATTACCAAAGGGAATCCTCTCACTGTCATTCAAGGCTGTATTTTGGATCCCAAGAGTCTTGTCAAAGTTGACTGTCCTCATCCAGTGTCCTTCAATGTAGAGAGATTCCCTAGCTTCAAGGACAGCTTTATTCTGGGCATGAGGATGGCATATCTTTGGTGTGTTGTTGAGCTCCTTAAGCTGAGTGTCTTCCGGGAATTTTTTCTGCTGAAGAGACACAGCTATCTGATTCACAGAGGAAGTCTCACTTGGCTCTCCAGTTTTTCCTGGGTGTGCTGTCGAGTTCAGAGTACAGGTTATCTCAGGTGTGCTAGAGTATGCAGATGCCATCACTGTTGATTTCCAGGCAAGCATCTCTGAGCTCTGACCTGAGACAGGCTGGCTGGACTCCACAGAGAAAGGCTGGGGATTACACCTCCCTGGCTGGAATGCACCTGTGGATTCTTCCATGTCTATGCAGGCTTCACAAATGGCTTGGGGACTCTTCACGTTCCTGCACTGTTGGGAGAAAAATCAACATCTGGCTAAACTAGGTATTCAGTGGTAGAGAATAAAGTTCTTGAGAATACTCAAACTCGGCGGACAGGCAGAACTTAAATGGTAGACACAAGAAGGCATAAAATGTTCTCTGGAGATCAGGGATTCACAACTTTAAGGGCTCTGATGAAGGTGGGATGGGCAAACAAAAGCTTCATTACTCTGGGATCTCCTTCTATAAAGCTAGGCCTGATATGCTCAGTACTTCTGAGTCTATGATTTCATAAGACTTATGTTTCCACATGTAGGCCCCCATACTTAGAAGACATGTTTAAATATCTCACCCCAGGCTCTTAGAGTTTAGAAGATGCTCTCATTAAGTAAACTCTTAGGAACTGTGTATGTTAGCTTGCCTCTGATTTACTTTATAAACAATATACAGTTACATGGATGCATTCATCAACTTTAGAAGAGAATGTGGAACAGGATTTGTTGGTGGGACTGGTGGGTTTTTACAGGAGCAGTAGGTCATGTGGGGTTTGTTTTGAATGAAGAGAGTGAATGAAAAAAAACTTGTGAGCTGATGAAACCTCTTGCTGTGGAGACTTATAGAGTACAAGAGGTTAATCTTTGTAATGGTGGATACAGAATCTGGTGTGATTATTTTTTTGCAATGCTACAATCTGTTGTGTCCTTTTGGTATGGGATCCCATCCATTTTCTCAAATATTATAGATAAATGCTAAGAGAGGGTTTCACTCTCAGCACACTGACAATAGGACCCAGTTACCTAGAATTGTGTCCACATAGTTCATGGATCCTGGATAGATCCTGATGGTGGAAAAAGGTTGATGAAATGAGACAAAAATCTTATTTTAAATTTTAAAAGCAAATAGTGAAAACCAATGATTAAGAAAGGAAGATGGAATGAAAGACAGAAAAAAACAAGAAAAGAAATAATACAAATGGAAAAATCACATCATCATCATGAGACACAACATGTAGTATTGGAACAAAAGTGAAGTTGTTTGGATGGATAGTTGCACTCTTAAAATTGATAAAAAAAAACTGTAAGATAGGAGATTAAAATTGCTTGCACCTTTTCACCAATTAGAAACCACTTGAAAAAAATACACTCTGGATTTGTGAAGGCATCATTCCGTAGGCATCACTTATTAAAACACATACAAGGTGTCCAGATCAACCTCCAGCCTCTCTTCTATCCCAGAGAAGTGGAAAATCATTCCTCCCATGATGATTTACAGGAAGTTACAGGACAACTCATTTTTACAGAAGACATTTATACTTCAATCTGGTCTCATAATCTTTATCTTTTGTCTCTAACACTTGATTGCAGAAATTAAAAATACTTGCCATAATATAGGCCAAGGATTCTCTTTTTTTGTATTGCCATAACGCATAGCTGCAGGCTACTTCCTAATTAATACCATACCACATAACATATTCAGTTTTTAAATAATTTATATTTTGATATTTATGATTTTCAACTAACAACATCTACAACAACAACAATTAGAATACTATGGTAAGACAATAAAATCAGTCACAACAATCCTAACTATCTCTTAAGATCAATGCCCTTGCCATTCAGCTGCATAAGGAAGAATTTTTAGAAAACAAAGTGGAGAAGAGCTTAAAACATGTAGGCACAGGGGAAAGTTTTCTCAACAGAAAACAAATAGATTATACTCTAAGATCAACAATTGGGACCTCATAAAATTGGAAAGTTTCTGGAGGCTAAGCATATTATCAAGAAGACAATATGTCCAACAACAGATTGAGGAAGGATGTTTGATACTCCTGCAACTGATGGAGGGCTAATATACAACATATACAAAGAGCTCAGGAAGTTAGACTCCAGAGAATCAAATATTTATATATAAAACTGGTATACAGAGCCCAACAAAGAATTCTCAGCTGAGAAATTCCAAATAGCTATGAAGCACCCAAAGAAATTATAAATATGGCTAGTTATCAGGTAAATGTAAATCTAAACAACCCTGAGAATACACCTTATTTTAATTAGAATGGCTAAGGTCAAAAATCAGGTGACAGAAGATGCTGGCAAGAATGTGGAGAGAAAAGAAAACTTCTTGAGTGTTGGTGGGATTGTAAGCTGGTACAACCACTCTGTAAAACAGTCTGGTGGTTTCGCAGAAAATTGAACATAGTGCTACCTGAAAACCCAGCTATTCCACTCCTAGACATATAGCCCAAAGACGTTCCAACATATGACAAGCACACATGCTCCACCATGTTCTAGCAGCCTTATTTATGATAGCCAGAAGCTGGAAGAAACCCAGATGTTTAAAAAACAAATAATGTATAAAGAATGAATGGTACATTTATAAATTAGAAACAATGACTTTATGAAACACCTAGGCAAATATATGGGTCGAGATAATATCATGAGTACCCCACTCACAAAAACACACACATGGAATGCCCTCACTGTGAAGAAAATACTAGCCACAGAACACTTTGAGTACCCCAGCAAAAATTGACAGAACTTATGATGTGCAAAGAAGAAGGAAGGCCAAAATGCCAAACCTCAGTCCTGTTTAGTAGAAAGAACAAAACACTTTAGATAGGAAATACAAGGTAAAATATAGGAATAGGGAATAAAGAAAAATCATTCAGAGACTTCTTTATATGGGGATCCATGCCATATGAAGCCACCAATCCCTAGCTCTATTGCTGATGCACAAAGTGCTTAGAAGCAAGAAACATATAGAGATGCCTACTCTGGGTCTCTGCCAGAGTTAAATGCATACAGCTGAGCATGTTAGCATCTAACCATCAGAGTGAACTTGGGGACCCCAAGGAAGGTGCTAAAGAAAAGCCTGAAGGAGCTGAAAGGGGTTGCAACTGCATGGGAAAACAATGTGATCAACCAACTAAACCCTACACAACCCCCAGGTACTATAACACTGATCATTGAGAACACATTGAGAAAACTATGGTTACAGTTGCATATGTAGCTGAACCTAGCAGTGTCTGGCATTAATTTGAGAAGAGGTCTTTGGTCCAGGGAGAACATGTTTCCCCAATATAGGGAAATGCCAAAACACTGGGGTTCAGAGGGCTGGAAGGGAGCAAGGTGGAGGAAGAGCATACCATTATAAATATCAAAAAAAGAGTATGTAATAAGAAAGGAAAAGAAGAACCAATAAGAAAGAAGAATTCCCATGTCGGGTCAGGGTCTGGTCATTGGCACTTTGCTACATGTTCCAGCCATCCAACTCTGTTCTGAGCAAATAGTGACATATCTTTGAAAACCATCCCTTAGTCAGACTATTAGACTCCACAAGAAACTGACTTTCTCAGATCAAAAAATTGCCCTCTCTCACCAGTGGTCATCTCCAACACTAAATGTACTGCCCACAGGTGTGGCAGATCAACTCCACAAGGAACAGTATTTTAAAATGTTGTTTCGACACCTGGCTTCACAATTTTTTTCTCCTATACTGCTCAAGCATTGTGCTAATCATTGTTGACATAGCCTTGTGTAGCCCCTTCCTCCTTCCCTGGGAATGATAGGACTCACAGGAATATGTTCTTAAGCATTCCAAGGCCAAGGCAAGGTGTGGCTCCCACCCTGTCTCTTAAGATACAACAGAAATACAGTAAAAACTCTAATTATGGGGCTTATAATTCCATTCCAAACAATTAAAAGAAAGTCCCAAATAAACTGTATATGGATTTTTTATGAAATTCTAAATTCATGCCTATAGCATAATTTAAGCTTGTGATAATTAAATAAATTTATGAAACCACAATAAAATTCACAGACCGTACGGAGATGAAGAAGGAATTATGGAAGCTTCATTCTAACTTAGAAGAAGGAACTTAGAAGACCTACTTAGAAGTAAGGACAGAGCCTTTCTGAAACCAACACAGATGCTTAGAGCCAGCCATCAGACTGAGAACTGGGACCCCATTGGAGGAGTTATGGAATGTCCTAAAAGAGTTGAAGAAGTTTGCAACCCCGTTGTAAGAACAATAATACCAACCAGCCTGACTGTCCAGAGCTCAAAGAGAATAAACCACCCACCAAAGAGCAAATATGGAGGAAGAAACCAAGGTTCCTGCTGCATGTAGCAGAACATGACCTTACTATTGATTTAAGGGGAAACCCTTGATCCAGTATAGACTCGATGACCTTGTGTAGGGAAACCTTAGGGTGGTGCGGTAGAACTATCATAGAAACAACTTGATGTTGATGGAATGAAGGTTTGTGTAGAGGAAACCAGGAAAGAACATATAGATGAAAGTTAAATGAATAAAATATCCCATAAAATAAAATGATGAAATTAATTTTTCTCTATATGTATATCAAAAAAGAATTTTTGGATGTACTTACGGTTCGAAGTCCTGTACACTCACAATGGCAAGCTGAGGATAAAAAGTCCAAAAGAATTTTAGTTTTGAGTATTGGAACACAGATTGGTACAGCTGGTCTAATCTAGAGGCTGGAAACTGGCACAGCTGGTGCCAGTACCAGTGTAGGGACAGACTTGTGAACAAGCTGAGGAGAAGCTGACAAATAGGCACTCCTTCCTGCATCCATGGACTTATATAGGCCTCCAGCGGAAGGTGTATCCTGGATTAAAGTATGTCTTCCTGTCACGTGTTCTTGGTCACCAACCAATTAACAAATTTCAACCAGTCACTATCTCACACGTGTGTCCATCTTGTGTAGATCTTTTGGCTTTCTAGGTATTTTCAAGTGGACAAAAAGGGGAAACTTGTTGGAAATCACAACCTTGTCCTCAGAAAAATGTGGTTTTTGTGTCCTAAAACACATTAAAAATAGGGGACAACATAGTGTATCATGATTTCGTTTCAGAAGATATTTACAGATGGATGAATACCTAAGTTTGACCAAGTGGACTTGCAAATGATCTCTTTTTTTTACTTACCTCCTGCATTTGCCAGGCTTCTCTAGAGGACCAACACTTTCACAGTGAATCTTTCTATATATGTAAGTAGACAGAGATTTAGTATAATGGCTTACAGGTTGAGATAGCTCAGCAACCCGTATCAAACAGAGCCTAGCTCCAATCACTAGACTACTCCAAATATGATGAGTGTTTCAAGGTTTTATATAAAAACAAGACCAGCAGTTCTGGATTATTTCCTCAACAAACCTGGTTAAAAAGTCAGTGTTTGCCTCAAAACTGTCAATGCAGAGGGAAGCAGATATTAAGTTTATGATATGACTCCCAGCATCACCCAATTATGTTAAAGGCCACAGTAGTATTCCAAGTAGATGTTTGTACCCATCCATTCTAATCGATGCTTTCTATAAAACATTATTCCAGTAGATATTTGGGGTTGCCCTACAATACAAACTATCCTGCCTTACAATTGTAAATGTGGTCATGAGATAGCTTGAATAAGGACCTAGCTGTGAGTTGCATCATATCAATCCTGTCTGGTTTTCGGGAGATCAAAAATATTTCCCTGGCACTATAGCTTCTTGAGTTCTCTTTGTACCATTGATACTAGGTCCAAATGGTAGTATGTGCCCTTTATCCCAACTCTCAGAAGACAAATTGGTAGATTTCTAAGTTCTAGGTCAGCCTGGGAATGAGCCAGTTCTACTTTAAAAAAAATATGATTTGGTCGAGGAATGATGACACATGCCTTAAATCCCAGAACTCTGTAATTGATCATTCAGATCCTTCAGTTGAAAATTACACAGAAAAGGCCAAGACAGCTAATACTAAACAGGGAATGACTTAATAGAATAAGGGAGACAAGTACCAGGCCCAGGAAGCAGAATCATTTGGGAGCAATGACCTTTAGAGTCAAGATCCGAAGGGATTGCAGATTCTGGCTAGCTGGAGATAGGATATCAATGGAGATAAGAATAGACCATTTGACTATGAAGAAATATTCTGATAAGTGATTTCTGAGGACATAAAATTGCTGTGTTTCAGAATTAACTGAGTCTGTACCTAGCCCAACAGGGAAATTAATTATTTATAGGTATCACACAGGTGGTAATGATTTTTAAGGCATTTAAGGATCAAGGAGTTTTGATCTAACAATTCCTGCAGAAATTACACAATAACAGATCTTACTCAGCCAAATAGTTTCTTTGAATGCACACCCTAATACTGTTCACATCAATGATGCAGCTCATGTTTTTGAATATGCCTATATGATAGAGAGTAAAATAGAGTGACTCGGGAGTGTGAATATTAGCTGTGACTTTGTTGAAGTAGTTGTGGCTTTATTCAAGGTAGTGTTTCACTATCAGTGTGTGCTTTGATGATCCAATGCTGTGGCTCCACCCAATGCAGAATGAGAGGGCTCCCTTGGATCCCTTTGTATCAAGCAGTAGAATAATCATCTCTGCCAACACCATGTCTGTCAGGATACATGATCCCATGCTTCTTACCATGAAGAAATGGACTGAACCTCTCAGACTGTTAACCAGCCCTAATTAAATGTTTGCCTTTACAAGAAATGACTTGTTCATAGTGTCTCTTCAGAGCAATAAAACCTTAACTAAAACTTATAGGTAATAAAATGTCAGAGACTACTGAAGGTTGGAATCATATTAAAAATGTGAAAGTATTTGAAATGTCTAAGGGACAATCTGAAATAAAGAAGTCTTGAAATAATACCATGGTTTTATAAACATGGTTCAATTTTATACTGTTAAATGAATTAGTATCCTTGAATTTAGTACACAAAATTGTATTGAATTATTGTTCAGAGAGTATGTGTACTTTGGAGAGGCAAGCTTAGTTAGTATATAAGTGGGTAAACAAAAAGAACATCCAAAAGGGAAAAGGAACTCCACAGGAAGACCAATAGAGTCTACTAATCTGGACTCCTGAGAGCGCTCACCAAAGAGCATGCACAGGCTGATCAAATCCCCATCCCCATGCACATATGTAGCAGATTCTTAGTCTCCACGTGGATCCCCCAACAACTGCATAAGGGACTGTACCTAAAGCTGTTGTCTGACTGGAAACTGTTTCCTTAGAATGTTACCTTGTCTGACCTCAATGAAAAAAGATGGGCCTAATCCTAATGAGATAAGATTAGATGTGCTAGTGTGGTTGGATTCCCATGGAGCCCTCCCCCTGTGAGAGGAAAGGGGAGTTGGTGGGAGAGGGAATCTGTAAGGAAGTGACAAATGAGCAGTGTTTGGGATACAAGTAAATAAATAAAAAAATTAAAAATAAAAAAAATATAGTGATAATGTATTAAAACAAGGGGTACATAATCACTGTCCTTCAGGCAGCAGTAAATGCTCTGGCCAGATGATTCTAGAAATAGAGACAAGAATAAAGGGCCCACGGGGAAAACTGATGCTGTTATGCTGGAGCAAAAAAATTAGAGTTGATTAAGAAGAGACCAGCTTAGAGTCAGCCTCCAGTGCTACAAAATCAGAGCTGGAAAAATGGCACAAGCCCTTTGTCATGGCACAGAAGACAATAGGTGAAGCCAAACTAATGACATAAGGAGCTGGGCATAATTTCTTCCCCAGGGTATTTTACTTCCCCTTCTAAGAATGACTGAAGCATCCACATTTAGGTCTTCCTTCTTATCGAGGTTCATATGATCTGTGAGATATATTTTGGGTCTTCAAAACATTTGGGCTGATATCCCTTTATCAGTGAGTGCATACCATGTGTGTTTTTTTGTGAAGGGGTTACCTCACTCAGGAGGATATTTTCTAGTTCCTTCCATTTGCCTAAAAGTTTCATATAGTCAGTGTTTTGAATAGCTCTGTAGTGCATCATTGAGTAAATGTTCCATGTATTTGTTGTATGCATACCTCTTTTGAAGGACATCTGGGTTCTTTCCAGCTCATGGCTTTTATAAATATGGCTGATATGAACAAATAGGGATCCATCCTGTTATGGTTTACATACACTTGGCAAAGGCAGTGGCACTTGGAATGTGTGGCTTTATTGGAGTAAGTGTGTCATTGTGGAGATGGACTTTGAGACCCTCCTCCTATCTATGAGAGGAGACCAAGTCTGTTCCTATCTCCCTTTGGGTGAAAATATAGAACTCTCAATTCCTCATGCACTTTGCATGCCTGGACTTGCCATGTTCCTGCCTTGATAATGAACTGAATCATTGAACCTACAAAGTAATCCCAACTAAATGTTATGTGTAAGACATGCCTTGGTCATGGTGTCTGTTGAAAGCAGTGAAACCTTAAGACAGAAGATGGCACCAGGAGTGGGTTATTGCTTTGAAAGGCCTTATCATTCATTTGTTTGGAAAAATGTGGATTTTGGTATTTTGGTTTAAAGAGTACTTTAATTCTTTAAATGGGGTTTAATAAACTATGCTTGAAGGGATATGGAAGACTTTGTTGGTGAGGGTGATCTGAACTGTTCAGACCTGGCCCAAGATCATGTGGTCTATTTCAGTGCAGAATTTCAGTCTGTGGCCTAAACATTGGTTTTCAGGTAGTTGGGTGGAAAAATTCTTAAGCAGTGAAGGAGTTACAAAATAGGCATGTAGTGATAATGTAATACAACAAGGGGCCAGATTCAATCTCCTGCAAGCAGCATAACTCAGCAGCTTTAAGCCTGGGTCTCTGGCTTTATGATCAAGGGAATGAGGCTACCCAGACAATTGATGCTGTTTATCTGCAGCTAAAAAATTAGGGATGATTAAGAACAGGCCAGCATCACTGTGGTAAAATCTTCTGAAAAGTATTTTTGGAGAGCAGAAAGAATCTGTGTTCCTGAGAAATGGAAAGTTGCACCTCACACTGCAGCTGTACTTAGTAATATGTAAGAATCCCCCATGTGCTCCTGGTTTTGAAGGGGCCATGAAGAAATCTTGAGGCTTGTTACTATGAGAGGCCATTGAAAGCAAAGGGATTGTGGAAAATACAGCTTATCAGCTGTAAAAGTTTTCTGGTGGAATTCTTTGAGTCACATAAGTATACTATCATATCATCAACAAATAGTGATATTTGACATCTTGTTTTCTAATTTACATCCATTTGACTGAATTTGTGGTATGATTGCTCTTGTTAAGACTTCCAGTACTCCATTACAGAAGAAGAGTAATAGAAGTGTGGGCAGACTTGTCGAGTATCTTATTTTAGTGTGATTGCTTCAACATTCTCCCTATTTAGATTAATATTGGCTGCTCATTTGCAGTATATTGCTTTTACTATTTTTAAGGATGAGCCTAAAGTTCCAGATATTTCCAAACCATTAACATGAAATGGTGTTTTATTTTCTCAAGTTACTTCTAAGCATCTAAAGAGATCTTTATATGGTTTATTTATTTGATTTTTTTTTGGTTGATTATTTGATGGATTTTCATATATTGAACTCTCCCTGTATCCCTGGGATGAACTTTACTTGATCATGTATAAGGATCATATGTTGTGTTCTAGTATTCTTTTTACAAGAATTCGATTGAATATTTTCACTGCTGTTCATGAAGGAATATTGTCTGACACTTTCTTTCTTTCTTTGTAGGGTCTCTGTGTGATTTAAGAAT
The DNA here is from genome assembly GCF_963924665.1 of Micromys minutus. Classification (NCBI taxonomy): domain Eukaryota; kingdom Metazoa; phylum Chordata; class Mammalia; order Rodentia; family Muridae; genus Micromys; species Micromys minutus. Next base: position 106,458,438 of record NC_137970.1, on the reverse strand, counting down.
TAGAGTAATTTTGGCTTCAAAGAATGAGTTGTGTAGTGTTCCTTCTCTTTCTATTTCTTGAAATAGTGTCGACAGTATTGGTATCAGTTCTTCTCTGAATGTCTGATAAAATATGGCACTGAAACCTTTGGCTTTTCTAAAACTAGTGATTTTAGTCATTTTATTTGAGATGCAATTCATAAAAACAAGTTTGAGGGAGGAGGAAAGGGGAGTAAAGGGGAGGATATAAGGTTAGAAATGTAAATGTTCAGAATATCCAATAAAATTTTAAAAATTTCAAACATAACAATTTTTTTTCTTAAAAAATTTTATTAAATTGCAAAGCAGAACTTGAACACAAATTTAAATATCAGTAACAAAATCACAAAACGGTTGCAAAATGTCTGTAATGGGAGGATTATATATCCTTATAACTAAGTCACCCATCCATGCCTACATTAGTACATTAGATAAATCTACAAGTCAGCAGCCCATCGAGGAGCTATCAGTTCCATTATTGGATCTTTCCTGTTACAAAAACTTGCTAATATTTTGGGTAATAGCTCTTTATCAGATGGAAACTACAAACTAAACTTTTAAAATTTGTTAAAGAATGACTAAAATACTGTAAATAATTTGGTTTCAAAAACTCTGGGTATACAACTGAGATAAAACACTAAGAATTATACTTATCGCATTGACAAAACTTTTTTATATTTACGATTTTGGTATTAATATACTCTCAATTAAATTTCCAAAAGTCCATCTCATCATACAAATAAACTTTGAGACCAACCTTTCACTGGTCTCACAATCCACTCACATTAGACTAAATTCACTTTCATTCATGTGCCAAATTTGCACCTGTGGGGCAGATGTAGCACACATTTATAGGGAATATATAGGGTGTTGGTTATTCCTTTTTATCCAGTTTTCATTCCTATTTCTATCTTTCCTGAAGTCTTTTTTTCTTTTCCTTTTTTTCTACTTCTCACACACCAGCATCTCTATCTTTACAACACCAAATGGAATATTTCATGTAATAGAGAGATTTTGTTTAAGATTTACTCAATTTTAAATTTATTTTCTAAATAAACACAGATAGAAGAACAAATGTTAAGGATTTTTACATAAATGTATAAGAATATATTTTAGTAAGTGCTTTGCTTTTTTTAAGGTTTGATATTCTGCATTAAGGTCTTAATAGTTACAATGAGCAAATGTCCATGTAAATCAGGATGTAACCCAGAAGTAGTCAAAGTTTTCTTTGTGTGTGAGGATTGAGTATAAGGTTTTTTTTTTTTTTTCTTGAATTTCACAGTCTGTGAGTTTTTTCTGGGGTAGGCTGAGCTTTCTAGGGTTAGTATCCCATTATCAATGACTGCATATTATGTCTGTTCTTTTGTGACTGGGTTATCTCACTCATGATGCTATTCTCTAGATGCAACCATTTTCTTAATAATTTGGTTAAGTCATTGTTTCTGATAGCTGAGTAGTACTTCATTGATTAAATGTACCACAATTTTTGTATCCATTCATCTCCTAAAGGGCATCTGGGTTCTTTCCAGATTCTGGCTAACATAAATAGTGCTGCTATGAACATTGTGGTGCATGCGTCTTTGTTGTATATTGGAGTGTCCCTGGGGTATATGCCCAGAACTGGAATAGCTGGATTTTCAGGTAGTATTATGTCCAGTTTTCTGAGGAATCGCCTGACTGATTTCCAGAGTTGTTTTATCAGTTTACAACCCCACCAACAGTGGAAAAGTGTTTCTCTTTCTGCACAGCCTCTCCTGCATCTGTTGTCATCTGACTTTTGAATCTTGGCCAATCTGACTGGTGTGATGTGGAATCACAGGGTTGTTATGATTTGAATTTGCCTGATGGCTATGGATGTCCAGCACATCCTAGATGTTTCTCAGTTATTGGATTTTCCTCAATTGAGAACATTTTGTTTAGCTCTGTACTGCATTGTTAATAGGGTTGTTGGATTATCTGGTGTCTAGCTTTTTCTGTTCTTTGTATACCTTGGATATTAGGCCTCTATCTGATGTGGAGTTGGTTGTGATCTTTTCCCATTCTGTTGGCTGCAGTTTTGTTTTCTTGACACTGTCCTAAGTCTTACAGAAACTTGCAATCTCATTAAGTTTCATTTGTTAATCTTTGACCTTAGAGCAGGGGCCATTGGTGTTTTGTTCAGAAAATTATTTTCCTATGCCTAAGTATTCTAAGTTTTTCCCTATTTTCTCATCTAATAGTTTCAGTGTATCTGGTTTAATGTGGATATATTTGATCCACTTACACTTAAGCTTTGTACAAGGAGATAAGAAAGGGTCTATTTTCTTTCTTCTGCATGCTGAATGCCAGTTGGACCAATACCATTTGTTGAATAAGCTGTCATTTTTCCATTGAATTTTTACAGGTCCTTGGTCAAAATCAGGTGACCCTATATATGGGGCCTCATTATGGGGTCTTCTATTCTATTCCATTGATCTATGTGCCTATTTCTGTACCAGTCCCACACAGTTTTCATCAGAATTGCCTTGTACTATAGCTTGAGGTCAGGGATAGTGATTCTCGCAGATATTTTCTTGTTTTTGAGGATGGATTTCGCTTTTCTAAGTCTTTTGTTTTTCCAGGTGAAATCGCACATTTCTCTTTCCAACTCAATAAAGAACTACATTAGAATTTTGATGGGGATATCATTGAATCTGTAGATTGCTTTTGGTAAGATGGTCATTTTTAGAATGTTGATCCTTCCATTCCATGAGCATGGGAGAACTTTCCATTTTCTGAGACTTTCCTTGATATCCTTCTTTAGAGGTTTGAAGTTCTTGTCATACAGGTCCTTCACTTACTTAGTTGGAGGCACACCAAAGTATTTCTTCGTTTTTGTGACTATTGTAGAGGATATCTGTTGCCTAATTTTTCTCTCCACATGTTTGTCCTTTGAATACAGGATGGCTACTGATTTGTTTGAAGTAATTTAATATCCAGCCACTTTGCTGAATGTTTATCAGCTGTAGTAGTTCTCTGGTGGAATTTGTGGGATCACTTACCTAAACTATCATGTCATCTGCAAAAAGTTTTTAGCTTCTGAATGTGACAGTTTACGTTTCACAGAAAACCCTTCATTATTTATAGCTTCAATGTATCTTCAGTTGATTAAAATGATATCAACAATCCTCTCTTATTAGTAAAAATCTCAAATGGCAAGCAATAGATAAGAAAGTATCATAGTTTGGTATAGTGTCAATACTTAGAGTCAGGTTACTCTGTAGGAGATAACTCTGTAGTTCTTCTCTTGACGAAGATGGGAAGGCAGAGGCAGATGTAGAGGCAAAAGTGGGTGCACAAGGTACAGAAGCTATGCATTCAGTACATGATTTTGGTCCCTTTTTCACAACATGGTTATTTTCTTGTACATTTAAGTAGTTAGGCTTTTGATAAAACACAGTGCTACACAATATGTGTGTGTATATATATATATATATATGTATATGTAAGAAATTTGCTAAAGATTTTTCTTAAATTTTCAAAAATATCTGTAATTTTAATATAAAGTCTCTTCATGTGCACATTTTCATAAACTAATATATACATAGAACATTAGTTCAGAGATGCTCCTGTTAAGCTTTAGTATTACCTAGATCTGACATTGTCTTTATAAATACTCAGTGAAGCAAACAAAGATACTCTAACTTTTGGATCATATCCAAGATTATGTAGAAAGAACAAAAGCAGCAATCCATAGAAGACAGTGAGGTGAGCCCTTTACTATCTTTTGCTTTTCGTTTTAGATGTTTGAAAAACTCTGGAAGCAGACATGAGGTTATCTGTATATTGTCCAAGAACTTGATTTTCTGATTTTAGCTTCAGGTTTACTTCCTCAACTGCATCTACTCTTGCAGAAAGATTTTCAAGTTTGTGTTGTAGTTCAAACTCTTGATTGAGAAGTGGAGTCTTTCTTCCAGTTCCACCTGATTTTCAGCATAAACTGCGTCCATATCAGCATTCATCATCTTGGGAACATACATTGAGCTCTTGAAAACAAACTCCTTAGTGATGGGTCTTGCATCTGCAGCACATGGAGGAGGTGGGATAGGTAGCCAACTTACATTATATTAAAGAGGAAAAGTTCAGTATACAGTGTATGGAACTTAGATTTAAAAATCTGGCATTGAAAAGGGATCAGTTGAGATTTCCCTATGCAAATAAATAGATGTGAGGATCACATGGTCCACTTTGAAATTCTAAATGTTAGTTTGTTTGTTCATTTGTTTGTAATCTTCAGGCAACAGTAAAATCTACTTGTTGACAGAGGTGTCCATAGAAACAATAAATCAATTTCAGAGAAGATATTTTTTGAACAGTCAGTTTGTACTGGTGAATGATGCTTGGGAGTGAGACTTCAGATGCTGCTTGAGGTAACAGGTTCTGGAATAGCTTTTGTTGCAGAGGGGACAAGCATGGGGCCTCTCACCACTGTGCTTTTTTATGTGTCTCTTTAGATCTGTTGAACGGTAGAATGTCCATTTGCAGCCAGGCACATTGCACTCATAACTCCTCTTTCCAGTGTGTTTCTTCATGTGGTCTTTGAGGTGGTGAGCCTTTGTGTAAGATTTCCCACAATCTGGGTAGGAACATGAGTAGCGCTTCAAAGGTTGAGGGTTGATTGGAGAGACAGGGCTCAGTGTCTGCAAGTCTGCGTTCAACTCTGGACCCTTTCCTTGAACCAAATCAGAAGCTGAAGAGCTTGCCTGGGGTTGTCTTTGAACAGAAGGGTAACTTGAAGGATTTGAGGATTCACCTACATATGGGGCTTGGTTACTAAGTAATGTCACATGATGATCAAGGCTTTGCACAACATTGGGTGTTCCATTGCTACTTGGGTAGACATTAGGTTCAAGAGAGGTTCTCAAATGATCCAAGGAGAATGACTCTTCAGAACTTGGAATTCTCTCTGGATGCCAAGCTAAGTGTTCTTGTATAGGACATGAAGTCACCTGAGGATCAAGTTTTTCTTCCACATCAGGTGTTCCATTCACACTTGGGGAAGCATCAGAATCAAGAAAGGCCATTATGTCATCCAAGAAGAAAGACTCTTCAGAAAGGGGACTTGTCTCTGGGTGCCAAGCCAGGTTGACTTGGTTAGTAAGTGAAGTCACTTGAGGATCAAGGCTTTCTTCAACTTTGGATGTTCCATGCAAACTTCGGGAAGCATCAGAATCAAGAAAGGCAATTATGTCATCCAAAAAGAAAGACTCTTCAGAACTGGGACTTGCCTCTGGGTGACAATCTAGGTTGGCTGGGTTACTAAGTGAGGTCACCTGAGGAACAAGGTTTTCTTCAACATTGGGGGATCCATTCAAACTTGAGGAAGCATCAGAATCAGGAAAGGCTATTATCTCATCCAAGAAAAAAGACTCTTCAGAACTGGGACTTGTCTCTGGATGACAAGCTTGTTTTTCTGGATTACTAAGTGAAGTCACCTGAGCATTTTGGCTTTCTTCACTACTGGTAGCTCCATTCAGATTTAGGGAAGCATTAGAATCAGGAAAGGCTATTATCTCAACCAAGGAGAATGTCTCTTCAGGACTGGGACTTGTCTCTGGGTGACAAGCTAGGTGGTCTTCCTTACTAAGTGAAATCACCTGAGCATTTTGGCTTTCTTCAATACTGGTAGTTCCATTCAGATTTAGGGAAGCATTAGAATCAGGAAAGGCTATTATCTCATCCAAGGAGAATGTCTCTTCAGGACTGGGACTTGTCTCTGGGTGACAAACTAGGTGGTCTTCCTTACTAAGTGAAGTCACCTGAGGATCAATGCTTTTTTCAACATTAGGTTTTCCATTCAAACTTGGATGGATATTTGGATTCACAGAAGTCCTCATTAGATCCAAGGAATATAACTCTTTAGAACTGGGACTTGTCTCTGGATCCCAAGCTATGTGGTCTTGATTACAAAATGAATTCACCTGAGGATCCAGCCTTTTTTCAACATTTGGTGTTCCATTCAGACATGGGTAGACATTTGGATCAGAGGACCTCATCGGATGCAAGTAGCATGACATTTTAGAACTGGGATAATTCTGTGGATGCCAAGTCATATTTTCTTCTGCATTGGATGTTGCCCTCTTAGACCCATGACAATTTGGGCCAAAACTGGTGTTTGGCATCTGAAAACCATAGAAAGTCTGGCCACCAATTGGATTTGTCACCCAGTGACTGACCATCAAATTCTGATCACATCTGTGTCCTGATAACTGATACCCAGAGAGAAAGTGCTCACCACAGACCAGGTTATCCTGACCTCTGTAGACATTCTGACCACGGAAGGATGTCTTCTGGTAGTAGAGCTTCATGTGGTCATGGTTATCTCTCACCGGAGGCTCATAAAAAGCCTGATATTCATTAGAAGGTATCATCAGATCTGCATTGAATCTATTATTAGCTACTAAATCCCTCTGCTGATACCTAAAAGAACTCTGTTCAGAAAAATAGTCCAGGGAGCGATCTACATTTGAATTCTGGTCTGCATGGCTTCCAGAAGGAGCAGCATGATGATTACCAAAGGGAATCCTCTCACTGTCATTCAAGGCTGTATTTTGGATCCCAAGAGTCTTGTCAAAGTTGACTGTCCTCATCCAGTGTCCTTCAATGTAGAGAGATTCCCTAGCTTCAAGGACAGCTTTATTCTGGGCATGAGGATGGCATATCTTTGGTGTGTTGTTGAGCTCCTTAAGCTGAGTGTCTTCCGGGAATTTTTTCTGCTTAAGAGACACAGCTTTCTGATTCACAGAGGAAGTCTCACTTGGCTCTCCAGTTTTTCCTGGGTGTGCTATCGAGTTCAGAGTACAGGTTATCTCAGGTGTGCTAGAGTATGCAGATGCCATCACTGTTGGTTTCCAGGCAAGCATCTCTGAGCTCTGACCTGAGACAGTCTGGCTGGACTCCACAGGGAAAGGCTGAGGATTACACCTCCCTGGCTGGAATGCACCTGTGGATTCTTCCATGTCTATGCAGGCTTCACATATGGCCTGGGGACTCTTCAAGTTCCTGCACTGTTGGGAGAAAAATCAACATCTGGCTAAACTAGGTATTCAGTGGTAGAGATTAAAGTTCTTGAGAATACTCAAACTCGGCAGACAGGCAGAACTTAAATGGTAGACACAAGAAGGCATAAAATGTTCTCTGGAGATCAGGGATTCACAACTTTAAGGGCTCTGATGAAGGTGGGATGGGCAAACAAAAGCTTCATTACTCTGGGATCTCCTTTTATAAATCTAGGCCTGATATGCTCAGTACTTCTGAGTCTATGATTTCATAAGACTTATGTTTCCACATGTAGGCCCCCATACTTAGAAGACATGTTTAAATATCTCACCCCAGGCTCTTAGAGTTTAGAAGATGCTCTCATTAAGTAAACTCTTAGGAACTGTGTATGTTAGCTTGCCTCAGATTTACTTTATAAACAATATACAGTTACATGGTTGCATTCATCAACTTTAGAAGAGAATGTGGAACAGCATTTGTTGGTGGGACTGGTGGGTTTTTACAGGAGCAGTAGGTCATGTGGGGTTTGTTTTGAATGAAGAGAGTGAATGAAAAAAAAACTTGTGAGCTGATGAAACCTCTTGCTGTGGAGACTTATAGAGTACAAGAGGTTAATCTTTGTAATGGTGGATACAGAATCTGGTGTGATTATTTTTTTGCAATGCTACAATCTGTTGTGTCCTTTTGGTATGGGATCCCATCCATTTTCTCAAATATTATAGATAAATGCTAAGAGAGGGTTTCACTCTCAGCACACTGACAATAGGACCCAGTTACCTAGAATTGTGTCCACATAGTTCATGGATCCTGGATAGATCCTGATGGTGGTAAAGGTTGATGAAATGAGACAAAAATCTTATTTTAAATTTTAAAAGCAAATAGTGAAAACCAATGTTTAAGAAAGGAAGATGGAATGAAAGACAGAAAAAAACAAGAAAAGAAATAATACAAATGGAAAAATCACATCATCATCATGAGACACAACATGTAGTATTGGAACAAAAGTGAAGTTGTTTGGATGGATAGTTGCACTCTTAAAATTGATAAAAAAACTGTAAGATAGGAGATTAAAATTGCTTGCACCTTTTCACCAATTAGAAACCACTTGAAAAAAATACACTCTGGATTTGTGAAGGCATCATTCCGTAGGCATCACTTATTAAAACACATACAAGGTGTCCAGATCAACATCCAGCCTCTCTTCTATCCCAGAGAAGTGGAAAATCATTCCTCCCATGATGATTTACAGGAAGTTACAGGACAACTCATTTTTACAGAAGACATTTATACTTCAATCTGGTCTCATAATCTTTATGTTTTGTCTCTAACCCTTGATTGCAGAAATTAAAAATACTTGCCATAATATAGGCCAAGGATTCTCTTTTTTTGTATTGCCATAACGTATAGCTGCAGACTACTTCCTAATTAATACCATACCACATAACATATTCAGTTTTTAAATAATTTATATTTTGATATTTATGATTTTCAACTAACAACATCTACAACAACAACAATTAGAATACTATGGTAAGACAATAAAATCAGTCACAACAATCCTAACTATCTCTTAAGATCAATGCCCTTGCCATTCAGCTGCATAAGGAAGAATTTTTAGAAAACAAAGTGGAGAAGAGCTTAAAACATGTAGGCACAGGGGAAAGTTTTCTCAACAGAAAACAAATAGATTATACTCTAAGATCAAGAATCAACAATTGGGACCTCATAAAATTGGAAAGTTTCTGGAGGCTAAGCGTATTATCAAGAAGACAATATGTCCAACAACAGATTGAGGAAGGATGTTTGATACTCCTGCAACTGATGGAGGGCTAATATACAACATATACAAAGAGCTCAGGAAGTTAGACTCCAGAGAATCAAATATTTATATATAAAACTGGTATACAGAGCCCAACAAAGAATTCTCAGCTGAGAAATTCCAAATAGCTTTGAAGCACCCAAAGAAATTATAAATATGGCTAGTTATCAGGTAAATGTAAATCTAAACAACCCTGAGAATACACCTTATTTTAATTAGAATGGCTAAGGTCAAAATCAGGTGACAGAAGATGCTGGCAAGAATGTGGAGAGAAAAGAAAACTTCTTGAGTGTTGGTGGGATTGTGAGCTGGTACAACCACTCTGTAAAACAGTCTGATGGTTTCGCAGAAAATTGAACATAGTGCTACCTGAAAACCCAGCTATTCCACTCCTAGACATATAGCCCAAAGACGTTCCAACATATGACAAGCACACATGCTCCTCCATGTTCTAGCAGCCTTATTTATGATAGCCAGAAGCTGGAAGAAACACAGATGTTTAAAAAACAAATAATGTATAAAGAATGAATGGTACATTTATAAATTAGAAACAATGACTTTATGAAACACCTAGGCAAATATATGGGTCGAGATAATATCCTGAGTACCCCACTCACAAAAACACACACATGGAATGCCCTCACTGTGAAGAAAATACTAGCCACAGAACACTTTGAGTACCCCAGCAAAAATTGACAGACCTTATGATGTGCAAAGAAGAAGGAAGGCCAAAATGCCAAACCTCAGTCCTGTTTAGTAGAAAGAACAAAACACTTTAGATAGGAAATACAAGGTAAAATAGAGGAATAGGGAATAAAGAAAAATCATTCAGAGACTTCTTTATATGGGGATCCATGCCATATGAAGCCACCAATCCCTAGCTCTATTGCTGATGCACAAAGTGCTTAGAAGCAAGAAACATATAGAGATGCCTACTCTGGGACTCTGCCAGTGTTAAATGCATACAGCTGAGCATGTTAGCATCTAACCATCAGAGTGAACTTGGGGACCCCAATGAAGGTGCTAAAGAAAAGCCTCAAGGAGCTGAAAGGGGTTGCAACTGCATGGGAAAACAATGTGATCAACCAACTAAACCCTACACAACCCCCAGGTACTATAACACAGATCATTGAGAACACATTGAGAAAACTATGGTTATAGTTACATATGTAGCTGAACCTAGCAGTGTCTGGCATTAATTTGAGAAGAGGTCTTTGGTCCAGGGAGAACATGTTTCCCCAATATAGGGAAATGCCAAAACACTGGGGTTCAGAGGGTTGGAAGGGAGCAAGGTGGAGGAAGAGCATACCATTATAAATATCAAAACAAAGAGTATGTAATAAGAAAGGAAAAGAAGAACCAATAAGAAAGAAGAATTCCCATGTCGGGTCAGGGTCTGGTCATTGGCACTTTGCTACATGTTCCAGTCATCCACCTCTGTTCTGAGCAAATAGTGACATATCTTTGAAAACCATCCCTTAGTCAGACTATTAGACTCCACAAGAAACTGACTTTCTCAGATCAAAAAATTGCCCTCTCTCACCAGTGGTCATCTCCAACTCTAAATGTACTGCCCACAGGTGTGGCAGATCAACTCCACAAGGAACAGTATTTTAAAATGTTGTTTCGACACCTGGCTTCACAATTTTTTTTCTCCTATACTGCTCAAGCATTGTGCTAATCATTGTTGACATAGCCTTGTGTAGCCCCTTCCTTCTTCCCTGGGAATGATAGGACTCACAGGAATATGTTCTTAAGCATTCCAAGGCCAAGGCAAGGGGTGGCTCCCACCCTGTCTCTTAAGATACAACAGAAATACCGTAAAAACTCTAATTATGGGGCTTATAATTCCATTCCAAACAATTAAAAGAAAGTCCCAAATAAACTGTATATGGATTTTTTATGAAATTCTAAATTCATGCCTATAGCATAATTTAAGCTTGTGATCATTAAATAAATTTATGAAACCACAATAAAATTCACAGACCGTATGGAGATGAAGAAGGAATTATGGAAGCTTCATTCTAACTTAGAAGAAGGAACTTAGAAGACCTAATTAGAAGTAAGGACAGAGCCTTTCTGAAACCAACACAGATGCTTATAGCCAGCCATAAGACTGAGTACTGGGACCCCATTGGAGGAGTTATGGAATGTCCTAAAAGATTTGAAGAAGTTTGCAACCCCGTTGTAAGAACAATAATACCAACCAGCCTGACTGTCCTGAGCTCAAAGGGAATAAACCACCCACCAAAGAGCAAATATGGAGGAAGAAACCAAGGTTCGTGCTGCATGTAGCAGAACATGACTTTACTATTGATTTAAGGGGAAACCCTTGATCCAGAATAGACTCGATGACCTTGTGTAGGGAAACCTTAGGGTGGTGAGGTAGAACTCTCATAGAAACAACTTGATGTTGATGGAATGAAGGTTTGTGTAGAGGAAACCAGGAAAGAACATATAGATGAAAGTTAAATGAATAAAATATCCCATAAAATAAAATGAGGAAATTAATTTTTCTCTATATGTATGTCAAAAAAAGAATTTTTGGATGTACTTACAGTTCGAAGTCCTGTACACTCACAATTGCAAGCTGAGGATGAAAAGTCCAAAAGAATGGTAGTTTTGAGTATTGGAACACAGATTGGTACAGCTGGTCTAATCTAGAGGCTGGAAACTGGAACAGCTGGAGCCAGTACCAGTTAGGGACAGACTTGTGAACAAGCTGAGGACAAGCTGACAAATAGGCACTCCTTCCTGCATCCATGGACTTATATAGGCCTCCAGCGGAAGGTGTATCCTGGATTAAAGTATGTCTTCCTGTCACGTGTTCTTGGTCACCAACCAATTAACAAATTTCAACCAGTCACTATCTCACACGTGTGTCCATCTTGTGTAGATCTTTTGGCTTTCTAGGTATTTTCAAGTGGACAAAAAGGGGAAACTTGTTGGAAATCACAACCTTGTCCTCAGAAAAATGTGGTTTTCGTGTCCTAAAACACATTAAAAATAGGGGACAACATAGTGTATCATGATTTCGTTTCAGAAGATATTTACAGATGGATGAATACCTAAGTTTGACCAAGTGGACTTGCAAATGATCTCTTTCTTTTACTTACCTCCTGCATTTGCCAGGCTTCTCTAGAGGACCAACACTTTCACAGTGAATCTTTCTATATATGTAAGTAGAGAGAGATTTAGTATAATGGCTTACAGGTTGAGGTTGCTCAGCAACCCATATCAAACAGAGCCTAGCTCCAATCACTAGACTACTCCAAATATGATGAGTGTTTCAAGGTTTTATATAAAAACAAGACCAGCAGTTCTGGATTATTTCCCCAACAAACCTGGTTACAAAGTCAGTGTTTGCCTCAAAACTGTCAATGCAGAGGGAAGCAGATATTAAGTTTATGATATGACTCCCAGCATCACCCAATTATGTTAAAGGCCACAGTAGTATTCCAAGTAGATGTTTGTACCCATCCATTCTAATCGATGCTTTCTATAAAACATTGTTCCAGTAGATATTTGGGGTTGCCCTACAATACAAACTATCCTGCCTTACAATTGTAAATGTGGTCATGAGATAGCTTGAATAAGGACCTAGCTGTGAGTTGCATCATATCAATCCTGTCTGGTTTTCCGGAGATCACAAATATTTCCCTGGCACTATAGCTTCTTGAGTTCTCTTTGTACCTCTGATACTAGGTTCAAATGGTAGTATGTGCCATTTATCCCAACTATCAGGAGACAAATTGGTAGATTTCTAAGTTCTAGGTCAGCATGGGAATGAGCCAGTTTTACTTTAAAAAAAATATGATTTGGTCGAGGAATGATGACACATGCCTTAAATCCCAGAACCCTGTAATTGATCATTCAGATCCTTCAGTTGAAAATTACACAGAAAAGGCCAAGACAGCTAATACTAAACAGGGAATGACTTAATAGAATAAGGGAGACAAGTACCAGGCCAAGGAAGCAGAATCATTTGGGAGACAATGGCCTTGTACCTCTGGCTTTAGAGTCAAGATCCGAAGGGATTGCAGATTCTGGTTAGCTGGAGATAGGATATCAATGGACATAAGAATAGACCATTTGACTATGAAGAAATATTCTGATAAGTGATTTCTGAGGACATAAAATTGTTGTGTTCCAGAATTAACTGAGTCTGTACCTAGCCCTACAGGGAAATTAATTATTTATAGGTATCACACAGGTGGTAATGATTTTTAAGGCATTTAAGGATCAAGGAGTTTTGATCCAACAATTCCTGCAGAAATTACACAAACACAGATCTTACTCAGCCAAATAGTTACTTTGAATGCACACCCTAATACTGTTCACATCAATGATGCAGCTCATGTTTTTGAATATGCCTATATGATAGAGAGTAAAATAGAGTGACTCGGGAGTGTGAATATTAGCTGTGACCTTGTTGAAGTAGTTGTGGCTTTATTCAAGGTAGTGTTTCACTATCAGTGTGTGCTTTGATGATCTGATGCTGTGGCTCCACCCAATGCAGAATGAGAGGGCTCCCTTGGCTCCCTTTGTATCAAGCAGTAGAATAATCATCTCTGCCAACACCATGTCTGTCATGCTACATGATCGCATGCTTCTTACCATGAAGAAATGGACTGAACCTCTCAGACTGTTAACCAGCCCTAATTAAATGTTTGCCTTTACAAGAAATGACTTGTTCATAGTGTCTCTTCAGAGCAATAAAACCTTAACTAAAACTTATAGGTAATTAAATGTCAGAGACTACTGAAGGTTGGAATCATATGAAAAATGTGAAAGTATTTGAAATGTCTAAGGGACAATCTGAAATAAAGCAGTCTTGAAATAATACCATGGTTTTATAAACATGGTTCAATTTTATACTGTTAAATGAATTAGTATCCTTGAATTTAGTACACAAAATTGTATTGAATTATTGTTCAGAGAGTATGTGTACTTTGGAGAGGCAAGCTTAGTTAGTATATAAGTGGGTAAACAAAAAGAAAGTCCAAAAGGGAAAAGGAACTCCACAGGAAGAACAATAGAGTCTACTAATCTGGACTCCTGAGATCTCTCACCAAAGAGCATGCACAGGCTGATCAAATCCCCATCCCCATGCACATATGTAGCAGATTCTTAGTCTCCACGTGGATCCCCCAACAACTGCATAAGGGACTGTACCTAAAGCTGTTGTCTGACTGGAAACTGTTTCCTTAGAATGTTACCTTGTCTGACCTCAATGAAAAAAGATGGGCCTAATCCTCATGGGATAAGATTAGATGTGCTAGTGTGGTTGGATTCCCATGGAGCCCTCCCCCTGTGAGAGGAAAGGGGAGTTGGTGGGAGAGGGACTCTGTAAGGAAGTGACAAATGAGCAGTGTTTGGGATACAAGTAAATAAATAAAAAAATTAAAAATAAAAAAATATAGTGATAATGTATTAAAACAAGGGGTACATAATCACTGTCCTTCAGGCAGCAGTAAATGCTCTGGCCAGATGATTTTAGAAATAGAGACAAGAATAAAGGGACCACGGGGAAAACTGATGCTGTTATGCTGGATCAAAAAAATTAGAGTTGATTAAGAAGAGACCAGCTTAGAGTCAGCCTCGAGTGCTACAAAGATCAGAGCTGGAAAAATTGCACAAGCCCTTTGTCATGGCACAGAAGACAATAGGTAAAGCGCAACTAATGACACAAGGAGCTGGGCATAATTTCTTCCCCAGGGTATTTTACCTCCCCTTCTAAGAATGGCTGAAGCATCCACATTTAGGTCTTCCTTCTTATCAAGGTTCATATGATCTGTGAGATATATTTTGGGTCTTCAAAACATTTGGGCTGATATCCCTTTATCAGTGAGTGCATACCATGTGTGTTTTTTTGTGAAGGGGTTACCTCACTCAGGAGGATATTTTCTAGTTCCTTCCATTTGCCTATGAGTTTCAGATAGTCAGTGTTTTGAATAGCTCTGTAGTGCATCATTGAGTAAATGTTCCATGTATTTGTTGTATGCATACCTCTTTTGAAGGACATCTGGGTTCTTTCCAGCTCATGGCTTTTATAAATAAGGCTGATATGAACAAATAGGGATCCATCCTGTTATGGTTTACATATACTTGGCCCAGGCAGTGGCACTATGGAATGTGTGGATTTATTGGAGTAAGTGTGTCATTGTGGAGATGGACTTTGAGACCCTCCTTCTATCTATGAGAGGAGACCAAGTCTGTTCCTATCTCCCTTTGGGTGAAAATATAGAACTCTCAACTCCTCATGCACTTTGCATGCCTGGACTTGCCATGTTCCTGCCTTGATAATGAACTGAATCATTGAACCTACAAAGTAATCCCAACTAAATGTTATGTGTAAGACATGCCTTGGTCATGGTGTCTGTTGAAAGCAGTGAAAGCTTAAGACAGAAGATGACACCAGGATTGGGTTATTGCTTTGAAAGGCCTTATCATTCATTTGTTTGGAAAAATGTGGATTTTGGTATTTTGGATTTAAAGAGTACTTTAATTCTTTAAATGGGGTTTAATAAACTATCCTTGAAGGGATATGGAAGACTTTGTTGGTGAGGGTGATCTGAACTGTTCAGACCTGGCCCAAGATCATGTGGTCTTTTCAGTGCAGAATTTCATTCTGTGGCCTATACATTGGTTTTCAGGTAGTTGGGTGGAAAAATTCTTAAGCAGTGAAGGAGTTAGAAAATAGGCATGTAGTGATAATGTAATACAACAAGGGGCCAGATTCAAGCTCCTGCAAGCAGCATAACTCAGCAGCTTTAAGCCTGGGTCTCTGGCTTTATGATCAAGGGAATGAGGCTACCCGGACAATTGATGCTGTTTATCTGGAGCTAAAAAATTAGGGATGATTAAGAACAGGCCAGCATCACTGTGGTGAAATCTTCTGAAAAGTATTTTTGGAGAGCAGAAAAAATCTGTGTTCCTGAGACATGGAAAGTTGCACCTCACACTGCAGCTGTACTTAGTAATATGTAAGAATCCCCCATGTGGTCCTGGTTTTGAAGGGGCCATGAAGAACTCTTGAGGCTTGTTACTATGAGAGGCCATTGAAAGCAAAAGGGATTGTGGAAAATACAGCTTATCAGCTGTAAAAGGTTTCTGGTGGAATTCTTGGAGTCACATAAGTATACTATCATATCATCAACAAATAGTGATATTTGACATCTTGTTTTCTAATTTACATCCATTTGACTGAATTTGTGGAATGATTGCTCTGTTAAGACTTCCAGTACTCCATTACAGAAGAAGAGTAATAGAAGTGTTTGCAGACTTGTCGAGTATCTTATTTTAGTGTGATTACTTCAACATTCTCCCTATTTAGATTAATATTGGCTACTCATTTGCTGTATATTGCTTTTACTATCTTTAAGGATGAGCCTAAAGTTCCAGATATTTCCAAACCATTAACATGAAATGGTGTTTTATTTTCTCTAGTTACTTCTAAGCATCTAAAGAGATCTTTATATAGTTTATTTATTTGATTTTTTTTGCTTGATTACTTTGATGGATTTTCATATATTGAACTCTCCCTGTGTCACTGGAATGAACTTTACTTGATCATGTTAAAGGATCATATGTTGTGTTCTAGTATTCTTTTTACAAGAATTCGATTGAATATTTTCATGGCTGTTCATGAAGGAATATTGTCTGACACTTTCTTTTTTTCTTTGTAGGGTCTCTGTTTGATTTAAGAATTAGAGTAATTTTGGCTTCAAAAAATGAGTTGTGTAGTGTTCCTTCTCTTTCTATTTTATGAAATAGTGTCGACAATATTGGTATCAGTTCTTCTCTGAATGTCTGATAAAATATGGCACTGAAACCTTTGGCTTTTTACCCCCTTGGGATCAGAGGCTTTTGATGAGTTCTTGTTTTTATATAGTGATTATGGGACTGTTGTGATGATTTACTTGATTTAGATTTAAATTTGATCTTTGGTAATATGGAGAATATGAGTCATTTACTCAACATTTTCTGTTTGGTTGAGTATACACTTTTGTTGCAGGATCTTATGATTTGTTTTTACTTTCTTCAGTTTCTATTGTTATATCTTCCTTTTCTTTTCTGAGTTTGTTAATTTAGATAGTCTCTGTGTCCTCTAGTTAGTCTGGCTCAGATTTCATCAATATTTTTTGATTTTATCAAAGACCTATCTCCTGGTTTTGTTGATTTTTTGTATAGTTCCTTTTTGTTTCTACTTTGTTGATTTCATCTCTGATTTTGAGTGTTTCCTCCTGCCTATTCCTCTTAGATGTATCTTCTTTTTTTTGTTCTATAACTTTTAGTTCTTCTGTCAAGCTGGTTGTGTATGCTCTCTGCAGTTTCTTTTGGAACAAATCCAAGCAATAAGTTTTCTTCTTAATACTGCTTTCATTGCATCCCATAGTTTCAGTTTGGTGCGCTCTCATTTTCATTAAATTTTGAAAATCCTTAAGATTTTATTTATTTCTTCCTTGAACATGGTATTGTTGTGTAGTGCATTGTTTATGTGTATGTGGTCTTTTTGATTTGTTTTTGTTTTTGAAGAGGAGCCTTCGTCCATGGTTATTTGAAAGGGTGCATGGAATCATGTCAATTTTTTTTTCTTATTCTTTTTCTTTTTTTTTTTTTTTTTATACTAACTGTAGGTGCTCTTGTATTTGGAGCACAGTTCTTCACCTTGATAGAACTTTTCCTCTGATTAGTCAAAATTGTCCTTCCTTAACAATGTTGGTAACTTTTCTTGAAAATTTATCTTATTTGGTATTAGAATAGCCACTCTAGATTGTTTCTTAGTACCATTTTTCCTTGAAATTTCTTCCTAACCTTTTACTCTGAGGTACTATTTGTGTTTGTTCCTGACAGGAGTTTCCGGTATGCAGCAAAATGTTGGACTCGGATTGTGTGTACATTCTTATAATCTATGTCTCTTTATTGGGGAAATGAATCCAATGATGCTAAGAGATATCAAAGAACCATTATTGGTCCCTGTTATTTTTATTGTTAGAAGTAGAATTATGTTTGTGTGGTTTTCTTCTTTAGGGTTTTCACAAGTGATAGAAAAACACAAGGATTTGGGGGACTCTGAGACTTTTGCAAAAAGCCTCATTTGTATAATGTAAGACACTAAAAACATAGAAATGGTTAAAGTGAAACTCATAGACTTTCCAGTCATTACTAAGCTCTGAGACTCAGCCTGTGCCTGACAAATAAAAACAGTGGCCTAGAATAAATCTCAAAAAAGCCAGAATATACTGACTGATTGCCACCTATCTAGAAAGACCTTCATAGGTTCCTGATGCATGGCATATTCAGTTCATGCTATAATAACACAATTCTGAGAAACAAAACAGGGACACAACTCTTAAAAATTTGGAATGTATAAACAAAGTTCTAAACATGTAAAAGCACCGATTTAGTGGACAGGTTAAGCTATACAGTCCAAGCTGAGTATACCTCTTTTGCTATACTTTCTTTGTTTTGAATATTTGGTATTTTGACTATTTTATGTCAGAGGGAATTTTATTTATCTGGTCTAATCTATTTGGAGTTTTGTAGATTTCTTGTATGTTCATGGTCATCTCTTCCTTTAGGTTAGTGAATTAGCCTCTAAATTTTGTTCAAGATATTTAGTGACACTTTTATTTGAGAGTCTATATTTTCTTCTACAACTATTATACTTTGGTTGACTCTTCTTATTGTGTCCTGGAATTACTAGATGCATTAAGATAATGCTTTTAGATTTTTGCATTATCTCTGACTGATGTGCCAATGTTTACTGTGGTATCTTTTGCCCCTGAGAAACTCTCTTCCATCTCTTGCATTCCGTTGGTAATGCTTGTGTCTACGACTTCTAATCTCTTTCTGAGGTTTTTTATCTCCAGGGTTGTTTCTTTTTGTGATTATTTTTTTTCTATTTTTGTTTCTAATTCCTTCACCTGTGTGGTTGTATTTTTCTGTAGCTCTTTAACTGATTTTTCTTTTCCTCTTTAAGGTCTTCTATGTGTTTAATGGTTCTCATGTGTTTCTTCAACTTGTTTACTGGTTCTCATGTAATTTATGTGCCTCTAGAAGACCTTCATCATCTTTATCATGCAGTTTGTTTTTATGTCCAAATCTTGCTTTTCTGGTGTGTTGGGCTGTCTCTTCCTTGTTTCTGTCATTTTCAGGTTGTGTTTGATTCCCTTGCTTAGTTACTAGCACTACACTCTTAACATCTTGTTATCTGTGATGCCAGGTTTTCTTATTGTCTCTGAATTGTGTGTGTGTGTGTGTGTGTGTGTGTGTGTGTGTGTGTGTGAATGTGAGTGGTCCCTTCAAACTACTCCACATTAGAGAGGTAATCAAAATTTTGAAGCACAAAAAGTATATAGTCCTATTGAACCAACTGATATCAGTACACATTGATTTGTTTTCATTACGTTTTGTATATATCAACTAATCAGTAATATTTATGAGTGACAAATTTATTTTCAAGCATTTTTGTATACTTTTTGCATGTTTGTTTGTCCTGAAGTATATCTATAAGCTCTCTAGACACCAGTACATGTTAGATTGCCTCTAAATAATTGTATTACAATTTTAATGGAAATTATTTTGAATCTGTAAATTGCTTTTGGTAAGATAGTTAATTAACTATGTTAATCCTGCTCAGTCGGGATCATGGTAGATCTTTGCATCTTCTGATATCTTCCCCAGTTTCTTTATAGACATGAAGTTCCTGTTATATAGGTCTTTGACTTGCTGGGTTAAAGTCATATGAGAAATTTTTTTTTGGATTTTTGCGTATTATAAGAGAATTATCACCTTAAATTCTGTCTTAGCATATCATTTGCACAAATGAAGCCTACTGATTTTTCTTTTATTAATTTTTTGTGCAAGCATCTTGCTGAATGAGTTCATCAGCTGTGGAAGTTTTCTGATAGAACTTGGAGGTCTGCTATTTATACTTTCAAGTCATCTGTGAACAATAATACTGTGCCTACTTTGTTCCAAATTGAATCCCTTAGATATTCTCATGTTGTCTTACTGCCCTTGTTAGAAGGTCAAGTTTGTCTTGCCTACATATTGTGCAGAGATAAAGATGGAACAGACAGTGAGGAAACAGCCCTCCAATGATTATCCCAAATAGAGATACATTTCATGGGAGAGAGTCCACACTAGACCATATTAATGATACTTGGCTATTCTTCTATGCTTGCATGTAGGAACCTAGCATTATTGTCTCCTGAGTCTTCATCCAGTAGAGTATAGAAACAGACTGACAAACATTATGTGGAGCCCAGGAAGCATTCTGGAAGTTAAACAGGGGCTATCTCAGTCTCTGTTCATTGATATTGGTAATCTTTTCTTCTTCCTGGCCTCCCTGGTTAGGCCTCAGCAGGAGAGGATATGACTAGACCTGCTGGGAATAGATGATCCAGGGTGGGGTGATACCCAGTGGACTCTGTTTCATTGAGGAGATAAGGAGGTAGTAATTAACATAAGGGTGAGAACCAATACAACAAAATAGCATGTGTTCCGTGTTTTAAATGTTTTTCACTATTGCAATAAAAAACACTCACTACCTGAGCTATCATATTTCCTGGGGAGACATAATATTCATAATATTTATGCCTACTAATCTCAGATAAGAATCATGGTATATATATATATATATATATATATATATATATATATATATATATATATATATATATGTGTGTGTGTGTGTGTGTGTGTGTGTGTGTGTGTGTGTGTGTGTGTGTGTGTGTTTGAAGAGCTAGAAAGAGAGAGATTGAGAGATAGAGAGAGAGAGAGAGGTATGTAGGAAGGGAGGTAGGGAGGGAGGGTTCGAGGTAGGTAGGGAAGGAAGTGGAGAGAGAGAGAACTAAATTCCAACTTGGTGAATCAGTAAGTTTTATGGAGGTTATTTTCACAAAAACAGATGACATGTTACAGGGGCAAAAATTACACAAAAGCAGCTTTATCTCCAATGTCCACCTCATCATTGGTGATAAGTCACTAGAGGTAGAAACCTGAAGAAAATTGACAGCACAACAATTGTATAGTGCCTTTTTCAAGTGACTAAGCTAATATAAACCTCTCCCAGGCATGGAGGTTTGAGCTGCAAAGGAAGAGTGGCATAATGGATATAATGAGTGGTTTGTGCTTATTCGGGGTATTCTTGGATGTATTATTAGTCGTTTCCCTTCCTACCTAATATTCCTGAAGATTACTGATTGATGGAATGTTTTAGTCTCAGAGGAAACCACTGACCTTGGCAGCTCAAAACCATTATGTCTTACTCTCTTGGTTGTATCAGAATTCTACCATAGTATCTGAATTTATATTACTTCATTTTAATTTTCTTATGTTCAAACTGTAAGTAATGATTCTACCTGTTGTGAAAGCCCCTTACATATTTATTGGCCTAGTAAATGAATATGTTCCCTTCAACTTGTGTTTCATTTATAAATTTATAAAGCAGTTTATAAAAAGTGAGTGTAAATCTCGTTAGAACAAATTTTATACAAGATAGTTCATAACACTTGAGCATCTAAAATAATAGACCCAGAAGTTAAACCAAGATTTTGGTATAGTACCATATCCTAACATATGCTCTACAACTCTATTAGGACCTAGAGACATTGCTGTGATGATGTCAAAATGGGGACTGATTGTTCTATAAAGTAATATCATGAAAATTTATTCCTGTGACTGATGGATACCATAGAGGAGCAAAAGAAGTGGCTAAAATATAGTGCAAAGATCATATTGACAACCTAACGTATGTCCAAGAAAATATGAGAAAAATAAGAACTGTCATTATTCTAAATTTTTACATCTCTAGAAATCCAACATCATGACATATGTATAAGAGGAGTAGACACTAATGTGTATGAATGAGACAGAATTTGTGGACAGTAGTGACTAGGGTTGAAATAAGAACAGTTGAGACAGGAATATGTGCAAGAAGTCTATTGTAAAAAAGAGTTACTTTATATTCAAGGACTTGCAGATTGTGTTACTGTTAAAACAATCTTTTCTAGAAAGGCTGGATCATTACAAAGACAAACCTAGGTGCACAACAAATATTGATTAGAAAAGCCAATAAATCACACAATTTTAAAGTATCAAAAAAAGTCACAGAGTTTAAAAACTAGTGTTTTTAGTCATTTTATTTGAGATGCAATTCATAAAAACAAGTTTGAGGGAGGAGGAAAGGGGAGTAAAGGGGAGGATATAAGGTTAGAAATGTAAATGTTCAGAATATCCAATAAAATTTTAAAAATGTCAAACATAACAAATTTTTTTTCTTAAAAAATTTTATTAAATTGCAAAGCAGAACTTGAACACAAATTTAAATATCAGTAACAAGGTCACAAAACAGTTGCAAAATGTCTGTAATGGGAGGATTATATATCCTTATAACTAAGTCACCCATCCATGCCTACATTAGTACATTAGATAAATCTTCAAGTCAGCAGCCCATCGAAGAGCTAGAAGTTCCATTATTGGATCTTTCCTGTTACAAAAACTTGCTAATATTTTGGGTATCAGATCTTTATCAAATGGAAACTACAAACTAAACTTTTAAAATTTGTTAAAGAATGATTAAAATACTGTAACTAATTTGGTTTCAAAAACTCTGGGTATACAACTGAGATAAAACACTAAGATTTATACTTATCGCATTGACAAAACTCTTTTATATTTACGATTTTGGTATTAATATACTCTCAATTAAATTTCCAAAAGTCCATCTCATCATACAAATAAACATTGAGACCAACCTTTCACTGGTCTCATAATCCACTCACATTAGACTAAATTCACTTTTATTCATGTCCCAAATTTGCACCTGTGGGGCAGATATAGCACACATTTATAGGGAAAATATAGGGAGTTGGTTATTCCTTTTTATCCAGTTTTCATTCCTATTTCTATCTTTCTTCATGTCTTTTTTTCTTTTCCTTTTTTTCTACTTCTCACACACCAGCATCTCTATCTTTACAACACCAAATGGATTATTTCATGTAATAGAGAGATTTTGTTTAAGATTTACTCCATTTATAATTTATTTTCTAAATAAACACAGATAGAAGAACAAATGTTAGAATTTTTACATAAATGTATAAGAATACATTTTAGTAAGTGCTTTGCATTTTTTTTAAGTTTTGATATTCTGCATTAATGTCCGAATAGTTACAATGAGCAAAAAGTACATGTAAATCAGGATGTAACCCAGAAGTAGTCAAAGTTTTCTTGGTGTGTGAGGATTGAGTATAATGTTTTATTTTTTTTTTCTTGAATTTCACAGTCTGAGATTTTTCTGGGGTAGGCTGAGCTTTCTGGGGTTAGTATCCCATTATCAATGACTGCATATTATGTCTGTTCTTTTGAGACTGGGTTATCTCACTCAGGATGCTATTCTCTAGATGCAACCATTTTCTTAAGAGTTTGGTTAAGTCATTGTTTCTGATAGCTGAGTAGTACTTCATTGATTAAATGTACCACAATTTTTGTATCCATTCATCTCCTAAAGTGCATCTGGGTTCTTTCCAGCTTCTGGCTAACATAAATAGTGCTGCTATGAACATTGTGGTGCATGCGTCTTTGTTGTATATTGGAGTGTCTCTGGGGTATATGCCCAGAAGTGGAATAGCTGGATTTTCAGGTAGTACCATGTCCAGTTTTCTGAGGAATCGCCTGTCTGATTTCCAGAGTTGTTTTATCAGTTTACAACCCCACCAACAGTGGAAAAGTGTTCCTCTTTCTGCACAGCCTCTCCTGCATCTGTTGTCATCTGAGTTTTGGATCTTGGCCAATCTGACTGGTGTGATGTGGAATCAAAGGGTTGTTATGATTTGCATTTGCCTGATGGCTATGGATGTCCAGCACTTCCTAGATGTTTCTCAGTTATTGGATTTTCCTCAATTGAAAACATTTTGTTTAGCTCTGTACTACATTTTTAATAGGGTTGTTGGATTTACTGGTGTCTAGCTTTTTCTGTTCTTTTTATACCTTGGATATTAGGCCTCTATCTGATGTGGAGTTGGTTATGATCTTTTCCCATTCTGTTGGCTGCAGTTTTGTTTTCTTGACACTGTCTTAAGCCTTACAGAAACTTGCAATCTCATTAAGTTTCATTTGTTAATCTTTGACCTAAGAGCAGGGGCCATTGTTGTTTTGTTCAGAAAATTATTTTCCTATGCCTAAGTATTCTAAGTTTTTCCCTATTTTCTCATCTAATAGTTTCAGTTTATCTGGTTTAATGTGGATATATTTGATCTACTTACACTTAAGCTTTGTACAAAGAGATAAGAAAGGGTCTATTTTCATTCTTCTGCATGCTGAGTGCCAGTTGGACGAATACCATTTGTTGAATAGGCTGTCATTTTTCCATTGAATATTTACAGGTCCTTGGTCAAAATTCAGGTGACCCTATATATGGGGCCTCATTACGGGGTGTTCTATTCTATTCCATTGATCCATGTGCCTATTTCTGTACCAGTCCCACACAGTTTTCATCAGAATTGCCTTGTACTATAGCTTGAGGTCAGGGATAGAGATTCTCGAAGATGTTTACTTGTTTTTGAGGATGGATTTCGCTTTTCTAAGTCTTTTGTTATTCCAGGTGAAATCACACATTTCTCTTTCCAATTCAATGAAGAACTACATTAGAATTTTGATGGGGATATCATTGAATCTGTAGATTGCTTTGGGTAAGATGGTCATTTTTAGAATGTTGATCCTTCCATTCCATGAGCATGGGAGATCTTTCCATTGTCTGAGACTTTCCTTGATATCCTTCTTTAGAGGTTTGGAGTTCTTGTCATACAGGTCCTTCACTTATTTATTTGGAGGCACACCAAGGTATTTTATTATTTTTGTGACTATTGTAGAGGATATCTTTTTCCTAATTTCTTTCTCCACATGATTGTCCTTTGAATACAGGAAGGCTACTGATTTGTTTGAAGTAATTTAATATTCAGCCACTTTGCTGAATGTTTATCAGCCGTAGTAGTTCTCTGGTGGAATTTGTGGGATCACTTACATAAACTATCATGTCATCTGCAAAAAGTTTTTACCTTCCGAATGTGACAGTTTACATTTCACAGAAAACCCTTCATTATTTATAGCTTCAATGTATCTTCAGTTGATTAAAATGATATCAGCAATCCTCTCTTATTAGTACAATTCTCAAATGGCAAGCAATAGATAAGAAAGTGTCATAGTTTGGTATAGTGTCAATACTTAGAGTCAGGTTACTCTGTCGGAGATAACTCTGAGGTTCTTCTCCTGATGAAGATGGGAAGGCAGAGGCAGATGTAGAGGCAAAAGTGGGTGCACAAGGTACAGAAGCTCTGCATTCAGTACATGATTTTTGTCCCTTTTTCACAACATGGTTATTTTCATGTACATTTAACTATTTAGGCTTTTGATAAAACACAGTGCTACACAATATGTGTATATATATATATATATATATATATATATATATATATATATATATATATATATATATATTTGTAATAAATTGGCTAAAGATTCTTCTTAAATTTTCAAAAATATCTGTAATTTTATTATAAAGTCTCTTCATGTGCACATCTTCATAAACTAATATATACATATACATAGAACATTAGTTGAGAGATGCTCCTGTAAAGCTTTAGTATTACCTAGATCTGACATTGTCTTTATAAATACTCAGCGAAGCAAACAAAGAACAAAAGCAGCAATCCATAGAAGACAGTGAGGTGAGCCCTTTACTATCTTTTGCTTTTCATTTTAGATGTTGAAAAACTCTGGAAGCAGACATGAGGTTATCTGTATATTGTCCAAGAACTTGATTTTCTGATTTTAGCTTCAGGTTTACTTCCTCAACTGCATCTACTCTTGCAGAAAGATTTTCAAGTTTGTGTTGTAGTTCAAACTCTTGATTGAGAAGTGGAGTCTTTCTTCCAGTTCCACCTGATTTTCAGCATAAACTGCATCCATATCAGCATTCATCATCTTGGGAACATACATTGAGCTCTTGAAAACAAACTCCTTAGTGATGGGTCTTGCATCTGCAGCACATGGAGGAGGTGGGATAGGTAGCCAACTTACATTATATTAAAGAGGAAAAGTTCAGTATACAGTGTATGGAACTTAGATTTAAAAATCTGGTATTGAAAAGGGATCAGTTGAGATTTCCCTATGCAAATAAATAGATGTGAGGATCACATGGTCCACTTTCAAATTCTAAATGTTAGTTTGTTTGTTCATTTGTTTGTAATCTTCAGGCAACAGTAAAATCTACTTGTTGACAGAGGTGTCCATAGAAACAATAAATCAATTTCAGAGAAGATATTTTTTGAACAGTCAGTTTGTACTGGTGAATGATGCTTGGGAGTGAGACTTCAGATGCTGCTTGAGGTAACAGGTTCTGGAATAGCTTTTGTTGCAGAGGGGACAAGCATGGGGCCTCTCACCACTGTGCTTTTTTATGTGTCTCTTTAGATCTGTTGAACGGTAGAATGTCCATTTGCAGCCAGGCACATTGCACTCATAACTCCTCTTTCCAGTGTGTTTCTTCATGTGGTCTTTGAGGTGGTGAGCCTTTGTGTAAGATTTCCCACAATCTGGGTAGGAACATGAGTAGCGCTTCAAAGGTTGAGGGTTGATTGGAGAGACAGGGCTCAGTGTCTGCAGGTCTGCGTTCAACTCTGGACCCATTCCTTGAACCAAATCAGAAGATGAAGAGCTTGCCTGGGGTTGTCTTTGAACAGAAGGGTAACTTGAAGGATTTGAGGATTCACCTACATATGGGGCTTGGTTACTAAGTAATGTCACATGATGATCAAGGCTTTGCACAACATTGGGTGTTCCATTGCTACTTGGGTAGACATTAGGTTCAAGAGAGGTTCTCAAATGATCAAAGGAGAATGACTCTTCAGAACTTGGAATTCTCTCTGGATGCCAAGCTAAGTGTTCTTGTATAGAACATGAAGTCACCTGAGGATCAAGTTTTTCTTCCACATCAGGTGTTCCATTCACACTTGGGGAAGCATCAGAATCAAGAAAGGCCATTATGTCATCCAAGAAGAAAGACTCTTCAGAAAGGGGACTTGTCTCTGGGTGCCAAGCCAGGTTGACTTGGTTAGTAAGTGAAGTCACTTGAGGATCAAGGCTTTCTTCAACTTTGGATGTTCCATGCAAACTTCGGGAAGCATCAGAATCAAAAAAGGCAATTATGTCATCCAAAAAGAAAGACTCTTCAGAACTGGGACTTGCCTCTGGGTGACAATCTAGGTTGGCTGGGTTACTAAGTGAGGTCACCTGAGGAACAAGGTTTTCTTCAACATTGGGGGATCCATTCAAACTTGAGGAAGCATCAGAATCAGGAAAGGCTATTATCTCATCCAAGAAAAAAGACTCTTCAGAACTGGGACTTGTCTCTGGATGACAAGCTTGTTTTTCTGGATTACTAAGTGAAGTCACCTGAGCATTTTGGCTTTCTTCAATACTGGTAGCTCCATTCAGATTTAGAGAAGCATTAGAATCAGGAAAGGCTATTATCTCATCCAAGGAGAATGTCTCTTCAGGACTGGGACTTGTCTCTGGGTGACAAGCTAGGTGGTCTTCCTTACTAAGTGAAGTCACCTGAGCATTTTGGCTTTCTTCAATACTGGTAGTTCCATTCAGATTTAGGGAAGCATTAGAATCAGGAAAGGCTATTATCTCATCCAAGGAGAATGTCTCTTCAGGACTGGGACTTGTCTCTGGGTGACAAGCTAGGTGGTCTTCCTTACTAAGTGAAGTCACCTGAGGATCAATGCTTTTTTCAACATTAGGTTTTCCATTCAAACTTGGATGGATATTTGGATTCACAGAAGTTCTCATTTGATCCAAGGAATATAACTCTTTAGAACTGGGACTTGTCACTGGATCCCAAGCTATGTGGTCTTGATTACAAAATGAATTCACCTGAGGATCCAGCCTTTTTTCAACATTTGGTGTTCCATTCAGACATGGGTAGACATTTGGATCAGAGGACCTCATCTGATGCAAGTAGCATGACACTTTATAACTGGGATAATTCTGTGGATGCCAAGTCATATTTTCTTCTGCATTGGATGTTGCCCTCTTAGACCCATGAAAATTTGGGCCAAAACTGGTGTTTGGCATCTGAAAACCATAGAAAGTCTGGCCACCAATTGGATTGGTAACCCAGTGACTGACCATCAAATTCTGATCACATCTGTGTCCTGATAACTGATACCCAGAGAGAAAGTGCTCACCACAGACCAGGTTATCCTGACCTCTGTAGACATTCTGACCACGGAAGGATGACTTCTGGTAGTAGAGCTTCATGTGTTCATGGTTATCTCTCACCGGAGGCTCATAAAAAGCCTGATATTCATTAGAAGGTATCATCAGATCTGCATTGAATCTATTATTAGCTACTAAATCCCTCTGCTGATACCTAAAAGAACTCTGTTCAGAAAAATAGTCCAGGGAGCGATCTACATTTGAATTCTGGTCTGCATGGCTTCCAGAAGGAGCAGCATGATGATTACCAAAGGGAATTCTCTCACTGTCATTCAAGGCAGTATTTTGGATCACAAGAGTCTTGTCAAAGTTGACTGTCCTCATCCAGTGTCCTTCAATGTAGAGAGATTCCCTAGCTTCAAGGACAGCTTTATTCTGGGCATGAGGATGGCATATCTTTGGTGTGTTGTTGAGCTCCTTAAGCTGAGTGTCTTCCGGGAATTTTTTCTGCTGAAGAGACACAGCTATCTGATTCACAGAGGAAGTCTCACTTGGCTCTCCAGTTTTTCCTGGGTGTGCTGTCGAGTTCAGAGTACAGGTTATCTCAGGTGTGCTAGAGTATGCAGATGCCATCACTGTTGGTTTCCAGGCAAGCATCTCTGAGCTCTGACCTGAGACAGGCTGGCTGGACTCCACAGGGAAAGGCTGGGGATTACACCTCCCTGGCTGGAATGCACCTGTGGATTCTTCCATGTCTATGCAGGCTTCACAAATGGCCTGGGGACTCTTCAAGTTCCTGCACTGTTGGGAGAAAAATCAACATCTGGCTAAACTAGGTATTCAGTGGTAGAGATTAAAGTTCTTGAGAATACTCAAACTCGGCGGACAGGCAGAACTTAAATGGTAGAAACAAGAAGGCATAAAATGTTCTCTGGAGATCAGGGATTCACAACTTTAAGGGCTCTGATGAAGGTGGGATGGGCAAACAAAAGCTTCATTACTCTGGGATCTCCTTTTATAAAGCTAGGCCTGATATGTTCAGTACTTCTGAGTCTATGATTTCATAAGACTTATGTTTCCACATGTAGGCCCCCATACTTAGAAGACATGTTTAAATATCTCACCCCAGGCTCTTAGAGTTTAGAAGATGCTCTCATTAAGTAAACTCTTAGGAACTGTGTATGTTAGCTTGCCTCTGATTTACTTTATAAACAATATACAGTTACATGGTTGCATTCATCAACTTTAGAAGAGAATGTGGAACAGGATTTGTTGGTGGGACTGGTGAGTTTTTACAGGAGCAGTAGGTCATGTGGGGTTTGTTTTGAATGAAGAGAGTGAATGAAAAGATACTTGTGGGATGATGAAACCTCTTGCTGTGGAGACTTATAGAGTACAAGAGGTTAATCTTTGTAATGGTGGATACAGAATCTGGTGTGATTATTTTTTTGCAATGCTACAATCTGTTGTGTCCTTTTGGTATTGGATCCCATCCATTTTCTCAAATATTATAGATAAATGCTAAGAGAGGGTTTCACTCTCAGCACACTGACAATTGGACCCAGTTACCTAGAATTGTGTCCACATAGTTCATGGATCCTGGATAGATCCTGATGGTGGTAAAGGTTGATGAAATGAGACAAAAATCTTATTTTAAACTTTAAAAAGCAAATAGTGAAAACAAATGTTTAAGAAAGGAAGATGGAATGAAAGACAGAAAAAAACCAGAAAAGAAATATTACAAATGGAGAAATCACATCATCATCATGAGACACAACATGTAGTATTGGAACAAAAGTGAAGTTGTTTGGATGGATAGTTGCACTCTTAAAATTGATAAAAAAAAAAACTCTAAGATAGGAGATTAAAATTGCTTGCACCATTTCACCAATTAGAAACCACTTAAAAAAAATACACTCTGGATTTGTGAAGGCATCATTCCGTAGGCATCACTTATTAAAACACATACAAGGTGTCCAGATCAACATCCAGCCTCTCTTCTATCCCAGAGAAGTGGAAAATCATTCCTCCCATGAAGATTTACAGGAAGTTACAGGACAACTCATTTTTACAGAAGACATTTATACTTCAATCTGGTCTCATAATCTTTATCTTTTGTCTCTAACACTTGATTGCAGAAATTAAAAATACTTGCCATAATATAGGCCAAGGATTCTCTTTTTTTGTATTGCCATAACCCATAGCTGCAGGCTACTTCCTAATTAATACCATACCACATAACATATTCAGTTTTTAAATAATTTATATTTTGATATTTATGATTTTCAACTAACAACATCTACAACAACAACAATTAGAATACTATGGTAAGACAATAAAATCAGTCACAACAATCCTAACTATCTCATAAGATCAATGCCCTTGCCATTCAGCTGCATAAGGAAGAATTTTTAGAAAACAAAGTGGAGAAGAGCTTAAAACATGTAGGCACAGGGGAAAGTTTTCTCAACAGAAAACAAATAGATTATACTCTAAGATCAAGAATCAACAATTGTGACCTCATAAAATTAGAAAGTTTCTGGAGGCTAAGCATATTATCAAGAAGACAATATGTCCAACAACAGATTGAGGAAGGATGTTTGATACTCCTGCAACTGATGGAGGGCTAATATACAACATATACAAAGAGCTCAGGAAGTTAGACTCCAGAGAATCAAATATTTATATATAAAACTGGTATACAAGGCCAAAAAAGAATTCTCAGCTGAGAAATTCCAAATAGCTATGAAGCACCCAAAGAAATTATAAATGTTGCTAGTTATCAGGTAAATGTAAATCTAAACAACCCTGAGAATACACCTTATTTTAATTAGAATGGCTAAGGTCAAAAATCAGGTGACAGAAGATGCTGGCAAGAATGTGGAGAGAAAAGAAAACTTCTTGAGTGTTGGTGGGATTGTAAGCTGGTACAACCACTCTGTAAAACAGTCTGGTGGTTTCGCAGAAAATTGAACATAGTGCTACCTGAAAACCCAGCTATTCCACTCCTAGACATATAGCCCAAAGACGTTCCAACATATGACAAGCACACATGCTCCACCATGTTCTAGCAGCCTTATTTATGATAGCCAGAAGCTGGAAGAAACCCAGATGTTTAAAAAACAAATAATGTATAAAGAATGAATGGTACATTTATAAATTAGAAACAATGACTTTATGAAACACCTAGGCAAATATATGGGTAGAGATAATATCGTGAGTACCCCACTCACAAAAACACACACATGGAATGCCCTCACTGTGAAGAAAATACTAGCCACAGAACACTTTGAGTACCCCAGCAAAAATTGACAGACCTTATGATGTGCAAAGAAGAAGGAAGGCCAAAATGCCAAACCTCAGTCCTGTTTAGTAGAAAGAACAAAACACTTTAGATAGGAAATACAAGGTAAAATAGAGGAATAGGGAATAAAGAAAAATCATTCAGAGACTTCTTTATATGGGGATCCATGCCATATGAAGCCACCAATCCCTAGCTCTATTGCTGATGCACAAAGTGCTTAGAAGCAAGAAACATATAGAGATGCCTACTCTGGGTCTCTGCCAGAGTTAAATGCATACAGCTGAGCATGTTAGCATCTAACCATCAGAGTGAACTTGGGGACCCCAAGGAAGGTGCTAAAGAAAAGCCTGAAGGAGCTGAAAGGGGTTGCAACTGCATGGGAAAACAATGTGATCAACCAACTAAACCCTACACAACCCCCAGGTACTATAACACTGATCATTGAGAACACATTGAGAAAACTATGGTTACAGTTGCATATGTAGCTGAACCTAGCAGTGTCTGGCATTAATTTGAGAAGAGGTCTTTGGTCCAGAAAGAACATGTTTCCCCAATATAGGGAAATGCCAAAACACTGGGGTTCAGAGGGTTGGAAGGGAGCAAGGTGGAGGAAGAGCATACCATTATAAATATCAAAACAAAGAGTATGTAATAAGAAAGGAAAAGAAGAACCAATAAGAAAGAAGAATTCCCATGTCGGGTCAGGGTCTGGTCATTGGCACTTTGCTACATGTTCCAGTCATCCACCTCTGTTCTGAGCAAATAGTGACATATCTTTGAAAACCATCCCTTAGTCAGACTATTAGACTCCACAAGAAACTGACTTTCTCAGATCAAAAAATTGCCCTCTCTCACCAGTGGTCAACTCCAACTCTAAATGTACTGCCCACAGGTGTGGCAGATCAACTCCACAAGGAACAGTATTTTAAAATGTTGTTTCGACACCTGGCTTCACAATTTTTTTTCTCCTATACTACTCAAGCATTGTGCTAATCATTGTTGACATAGCCTTGTGTAGCCCCTTCCTCCTTCCCTGGGAATGATAGGACTCACAGGAATATGTTCTTAAGCATTCCAAGGCCAAGGCAAGGGGTGGCTCCCACCCTGTCTCTTAAGATACAACAGAAATACCGTAAAAACTCTAATTATGGGGCTTATAATTCCATTCCAAACAATTAAAAGAAAGTCCCAAATAAACTGTATATGGATTTTTTATGAAATTCTAAATTCATGCCTATAGCATAATTTAAGCTTGTGATCATTAAATAAATTTATGAAACCACAATAAAATTCACAGACCGTATGGAGATGAAGAAGGAATTATGGAAGCTTCATTCTAACTTAGAAGAAGGAACTTAGAAGACCTACTTAGAAGTAAGGACAGAGCCTTTCTGAAACCAACACAGATGCTTATAGCCAGCCATCAGACTGAGTACTGGGACCCCATTGGAGGAGTTATGGAATGTCCTAAAAGAGTTGAAGAAGTTTGCAACCCCGTTGTAAGAACAATAATACCAACCAGCCTGACTGTTCAGAGCTCCAAGGGAATAAACCACCCACCAAAGAGCAAATATGGAGGAAGAAACCAAGGTTCCTGCTGCATGTAGCAGAACATGACCTTACTATAGATTTAAGGGGAAACCCTTGATCCAGTATAGACTCGATGACCTTGTGTAGGGAAACCTTAGGGTGGTGCAGTAGAACTATCATAGAAACAACTTGATGTTGATGGAATGAAGGTTTGTGTAGAGGAAACCAGGAAAGAACATATAGATGAAAGTTAAATGAATAAAATATCCCATAAAATAAAATGATGAAATTAATTTTTCTCTATATGTATGTCAAAAAAAGAATTTTTGGATGTACTTACGGTTCGAAGTCCTGTACACTCACAATGGCAAGCTGAGGATAAAAAGTCCAAAAGAATGGTAGTTTTGAGTATTGGAACACAGATTGGTACAGCTGGTCTAATCTAGAGGCTGGTAACTGGCACAGCTGGTGCCAGTACCAGTGTAGGGACAGACTTGTGAACAAGCTGAGGACAAGCTGACAAATAGGCACTCCTTCCTGCATCCATGGACTTATATAGGCCTCCAGCGGAAGGTGCATCCTGGATTAAAGTATGTATTCCTGTCACGTGTTCTTGGTCACCAACCAATTAACTAATTTCAACCAGTCACTATCTCACACGTGTGTCCATCTTGTGTAGATCTTTTGGCTTTCTAGGTATTTTCAAGTGGACAAAAAAGGGAAACTTGTTGGAAATCACAACCTTGACCTCAGAAAAATGTGGTTTTCGTGTCCTAAAACACATTAAAAATAGGGGACAACATAGTGGATCATGATTTCGTTTCAGAAGATATTTACAGATGGATGAATACCTACGTTTGACCAAGTGGACTTGCAAATGATCTCTTTCTTTTACTTACCTCCTGCATTTGCCAGGCTTCTCTAGAGGACCAACACTTTCACAGTGAATCATTCTGTATATGTAAGTAGAGAGAGATTTAGTATAATGGCTTACAGGTTGAGGTAGCTCAGCAACCCATATCAAACAGAGCCTAGCTCCAATCACTAGACTACTCCTAATATGATGAGTGTTTCAAGGTTTTATATAAAAACAAGACCAGCAGTTCTGGATTATTTCCTCAACAAACATGGTTAAAAAGTCAGTGTTTGCCTCAAAACTGTCAATGCAGAGGGAAGCAGATATTAAGTTTATGATATGACTCCCAGCATCACCCAATTATGTTAAAGGCCACAGTAGTATTCCAAGTAGATGTTTGTACCCATCCATTCTAATCGATGCTTTCTATAAAACATTGTTCCAGTAGATATTTGGGGTTGCCCTACAATACAAACTATCCTGCCTTACAATTGTAAATGTGGTCATGAGATAGCTTGAATAAGGACCTAGCTGTGAGTTGCATCATATCAATCCTGTCTGGTTTTCGGGAGATCACAAATATTTCCCTGGCACTATAGCTTCTTGAGTTCTCTTTGTACCATTGATACTAGGTCCAAATGGTAGTATGTGCCCTTTATCCCAACTCTCAGGAGAAAAATTGGTAGATTTCTAAGTTCTAGGTCAGCATGGGAATGAGCCAGTTCTACTTTAAAAAAAATATGATTTGGTCGAGGAATGATGACACATGCCTTAAATCCCAGAACTCTGTAATTGATCATTCAGATCCTTCAGTTGAAAATTACACAGAAAAGGCCAAGACAGCTAATACTAAACAGGGAATGACTTAATAGAATAAGGGAGACTAGTACCAGGCCCAGGAAGCAGAATCATTTAGGAGCAATGGCCTTGTACCTCTGGCTTTAGAGTCAAGATCCGAAGGGATTGCAGATTCTGGCTAGCTGGAGATAGTAAGAATAGACCATTTGACTATGAAGAAATATTCTGATAAGTGATTTCTGAGGACATAAAATTGTTGTGTTCCAGAATTAACTGAGTCTGTACCTAGCCCTACAGGGAAATTAATTATTTATAGGTATCACACAGGTGGTAATGATTTTTAAGGCTTTTAAGGATCAAGGAGTTTTGATCCAACAATTCCTGCAGAAATTACACAAACACAGATCTTACTCAGCCAAATAGTTACTTTGAATGCACACCCTAATACTGTTCACATCAATGATGCAGCTCATGTTTTTGAATATGCCTATATGATAGAGAGTAGAATAGAGTGACTAGGGAGTGTGAATATTAGCTGTGACCTTGTTGAAGTAGTTGTTGCTTTATTCAAGGTAGTGTTTCACTATCAGTGTGTGCTTTGATGATCCAATGCTGTGGCTCCACCCCATGCAGAATGAGAGGGCTCCCTTGGCTCCCTTTGTATCAAGCAGTAGAATAATCATCTCTGCCAACACCATGTCTGTCATGCTACATGATCGCATGCTTCTTACCATGAAGAAATGGACTGAACCTCTCAGACTGTTAACCAGCCCTAATTAAATGTTTGCCTTTACAAGAAATGACTTGTTCATAGTGTCTCTTCAGAGCAATAAAACCTTAACTAAAACTTATAGGTAATTAAATGTCAGAGACTACTGAAGGTTGGAATCATATGAAAAATGTGAAAGTATTTGAAATGTCTAAGGGACAATCTGAAATAAAGCAGTCTTGAAATAATACCATGGTTTTATAAACATGGTTCAATTTTATACTGTTAAATGAATTAGTATCCTTGAATTTAGTACACAAAATTGTATTGAATTATTGTTCAGAGAGTATGTGTACTTTGGAGAGGCAAGCTTAGTTAGTATATAAGTGGGTAAACAAAAAGAAAGTCCAAAAGGGAAAAGGAACTCCACAGGAAGAACAATAGAGTCTACTAATCTGGACTCCTGAGATCTCTCACCAAAGAGCATGCACAGGCTGATCAAATCCCCATCCCCATGCACATATGTAGCAGATTCTTAGTCTCCACGTGGATCCCCCAACAACTGCATAAGGGACTGTACCTAAAGCTGTTGTCTGACTGGAAACTGTTTCCTTAGAATGTTACCTTGTCTGACCTCAATGAAAAAAGATGGGCCTAATCCTCATGGGATAAGATTAGATGTGCTAGTGTGGTTGGATTCCCACGGAGCCTTCCCCCCTGTGAGAGGAAAGGAGAGTTGGTGGGAGAGGGACTCTGTAAGGAAGTGACAAATGAGCAGTGTTTGGGATACAAGTAAATAAATAAAAAAATTAAAAATAAAAAAATATAGTGATAATGTATTAAAACAAGGGGTACATAATCACTGTCCTTCAGGCAGCAGTAAATGCTCTGGCCAGATGATTTTAGAAATAGAGACAAGAATAAAGGGACCACGGGGAAAACTGATGCT
Organism: Micromys minutus; assembly: GCF_963924665.1. Lineage (NCBI taxonomy): Eukaryota > Metazoa > Chordata > Mammalia > Rodentia > Muridae > Micromys > Micromys minutus. The sequence goes on along the minus strand of NC_137970.1, from coordinate 106,422,208 downwards.
GTTATGCTGGATCAAAGAAATTAGAGTTGATTAAGAAGAGACCAGCTTAGAGTCAGCCTCGAGTGCTACAAAGATCAGAGCTGGAAAAATTGCACAAGCCCTTTGTCATGGCACAGAAGACAATAGGTAAAGCACAACTAATGACACAAGGAGCTGGGCATAATTTCTTCCCCAGGGTATTTTACCTCCCCTTCTAAGAATGACTGAAGCATCCACATTTAGGTCTTCCTTCTTATAGATGTTCATTTGATCTGTGAGATATATTTTGGGTCTTCAAAACATTTGGGCTGGTATCCCTTTATCAGTGAGTGCATACCATGTGTGTTTTTTTGTGAAGGGGTTACCTCACTCAGGAGGATATTTTGTAGTTCCTTCCATTTGCCTAAAAGTTTCATATAGTCAGTGTTTTGAATAGCTCTGTAGTGCATCATTGAGTAAATGTTCCATATATTTGTTGTATGCATACCTCTTTTGAAGGACATCTGGTTTCTTTCCAGCTCATGGCTTTTATAAATAAGGCTGATATGAACAAATAGGGATCCATCCTGTTATGGTTTACATATACTTGGCCCAGGCAGTGGCACTATGGAATGTGTGGATTTATTGGAGTAAGTGTGTCATTGTGGAGATGGACTTTGAGACCCTCCTCCTATCTATGAGAGGAGACCAAGTCTGTTCCTATCTTCCTTTGGATGAAAATGTAAAACTCTCAACTCCTCATGCACTTTGCATGCCTGGACTTGCCATGTTCCTGCCTTGATAATGAACTGAATCATTGAACCTACAAAGTAATCCCAACTAAATGTTATGTGTAAGACATGCCTTGGTCATGGTGTCTGTTGAAAGCAGTGAAAGCTTAAGACAGAAGATGGCACCAGGAGTGGGTTATTGCTTTGAAAGGCCTTATCATTCATTTGTTTGGAAAAATGTGGATTTTGGTTTTTTGGATTTAAAGAGTACTTTAATTCTTTAAATGGGGTTTAATAAACTATCCTTGAAGGGATATGGAAGACTTTGTTGGTGAGGGTGATCTGAACTGTTCAGACCTGGCCCAAGATCATGTGGTCTATTTCAGTGCAGAATTTCAGTCTGTGGCCTAAACATTGGTTTTCAGGTAGTTGGGTGGAAAAATTCTTAAGCAGTGAAGGAGTTAGAAAATAGGCATGTAGTGATAGTGTAATACAACAAGGGGCCAGATTCAAGCTCCTGCAAGCGGCATAACTCAGCAGCTTTAAACCTGGGTCTCTGGCTTTATGATCAAGGGAATGAGGCTACCCGGACAATTGATGCTGTTTATCTGGAGCTAAAAAATTAGGGATGATTAAGAACAGGCCAGCATCAATGTGGTAAAATCTTCTGAAAAGTATTTTTGGAGAGCAGAAAGAATCTGTGTTCCTGAGACATGGAAAGTTGCACCTCACACTGCAGCTGTACTTAGTAATATGTACGAATCCCCCATGTGGTCCTGGTTTTGAAGGGGCCATGAAGAACTCTTGAGGCTTGTTACTATGAGAGGCCATTGAAACAAAAGGGTTTGTGGAAAATACAGCTTATCAGCTGTAAAAGGTTTCTGGTGGAATTCTTTGAGTCACATAAGTATACTATCATATCATCAACAAATAGTGATATTTGACATCTTGTTTTCTAATTTACATCCATTTGACTGAATTTGTGGTATTATTGCTCTTGTTAAGACTTCCAGTACTCCATTACAGAAGAAGAGTAATAGAAGTGTGGGCAGACTTGTCGAGTATCTTATTTTAGTGTGATTGCTTCAACATTCTCCCTATTTAGATTAATATTGGCTACTCATTTGCTGTATATTGCTTTTACTATCTTTAAGAATGAGCCTAAAGTTCCAGATATTTCCAAACCATTAACATGAAATGGTGTTTTATTTTCTCTAGTTACTTCTAAGCATCTAAAGAGATCTTTATATAGTTTATTTATTTGATTTTTTTTGGTTGATTACTTTGATGGATTTTCATATATTGAACTCTCCCTGTATCACTGGGATGAACTTTACTTGATCATGTTAAAGGATCATATGATGTGTTCTAGTATTCTTTTTACAAGAATTCGATTGAATATTTTCACGGCTGTTCATGAAGGAATATTGTCTGACACTTTCTTTCTTTCTTTGTAGGGTCTCTGTTTGATTTAAGAATTAGAGTAATTTTGGCTTCAAAGAATGAGTTGTGTAGTGTTCCTTCTCTTTCTATTTTATGAAATAGTGTCGACAATATTGGTATCAGTTCTTCTCTGAATGTCTGATAAAATATGGCACTGAAACCTTTGGCTTTTTACCCCCTTGGGATCAGAGGCTTTTGATGAGTTCTTGTTTTTATATAGTGATTATGGGACTGTTGTGATGATTTACTTGATTTAGATTTAAATTTGATCTTTGGTAATATGGAGAATATGAGACATTTTCTCAACATTTTCTGTTTGGTTGAGTATACACTTTTGTTGCAGGATCTGATGATTTGTTTTTACTTTCTTCAGTTTCTATTGTTATATCTTCCTTTTCTTTTCTGAGTTTGTTAATTTAGATAGTCTCTGTGTCCTCTAGTTAGTCTGGCTCAGGTTTCATCAATATTTTTTGATTTTATCAAAGACCTAGCTCCTGGTTTTGTTGATTTTTTGTATAGTTCCTTTTTGTTTCTACTTTGTTGATTTCATCTCTGATTTTGAGTGTTTCCTCCTGCCTATTCCTCTTAGATGTATCTTCTTTTTTTGTTCTATAACTTTTAGTTCTTCTGTCAAGCTGGTTGTGTATGCTCTCTGCAGTTTCTTTTGGAACAAATCCAAGCAATAAGTTTTCTTCTTAATACTGCTTTCATTGCATCCCATAGTTTCAGTTTGGTGTGCTCTCATTTTCATTAAATTTTGAAAATCCTTAAGATTTTATTTATTTCTTCCTTGAACATGGTATTGTTGTGTAGGGCATTGTTTATGTGTATGTGGTCTTTTTGATTTGTTTTTGTTTTTGAAGAGGAGCCTTCGTCCATGATTATTTGAAAGGGTGCATGGAATCATGTCAATTTTTTTCTTTTTTTGTTTTTTTGTTTACTAACTGCAGGTGCTCTTGTATTTGGAGCACAGTTCTTCACCTTGATAGAACTTTTCCTCTGATTAGTCAAAATTGTCCTTCCTTAACAATGTTGGTAACTTTTCTTGAAAATTTATCTTATTTGGTATTAGAATAGCCACTCTAGATTGTTTCTTAGTACCATTTTTCCTTGAAATTTCTTCCTAACCTTTTACTCTTAGGTACTATTTGTGTTTGTTCCTGACAGGAGTTTCCGGTATGCAGCAAAATGTTGGACTCGGATTGTGTGTACATTCTTATAATCTATGTCTCTTTATTGGGGAAATGAATCCAATGATGCTAAGAGATATCAAAGAACCATTATTGGTCCCTGTTATTTTTATTGTTAGAAGTAGAATTATGTTTGTGTGGTTTTCTTCTTTAGGGTTTTCACAAGTGATAAAAAACACAAGGATTTGGGGGACTCTGAGACTTTTGCAAAAAGCCTCATTTGTATAATGTAAGACACTAAAAACATAGAAATGGTTAAAGTGTAACTCATAGACTTTCCAGTCATTACTAAGCTCTGAGACTCAGCCTGTGCATGACAAATAAAAACAGTGGCCTAGAATAAATCTCAAAAAAGCCAGAATATACTGACTGATTGCCACCTATCTAGAAAGACCTTCATAGGTTCCTGATGCATGGCATATTCAGTTCATGCTATAATAACACAATTCTGAGAAACAAAACAGGGACACAACTCTTAAAAATTTGGAATGTATAAACAAAGTTCTAAACATGTAAAAGCACCGATTTAGTGGACAGGTTAAGCTATACAGTCCAAGCTGAGTATACCTCTTTTGCTATACTTTCTTTGTTTTGAATATTTGGTATTTTGACTATTTTATGTCAGAGGGAATTTTATTTATCTGGTCTAATCTATTTGGAGTTTTGTAGATTTCTTGTATGTTCATGGTCATCTATTCCTTTAGGTTAGTGAATTAGCCTCTAAATTTTGTTCAAGATATTTAGTGACACTTTTATTTGAGAGTCTATATTTTCTTCTACAACTATTATACTTTGGTTGACTCTTCTTATTGTGTCCTGGAATTACTAGATGCATTAAGATAATGCTTTTAGATTTTTGCATTATCTCTGACTGATGTGCCAATGTTTACTGTGGTATCTTTTGCCCCTGAGAAACTCTCTTCCATCTCTTGCATTCCGTTGGTAATGCTTGTGTCTACGACTTCTAATCTCTTTCTGAGGTTTCTTATCTCCAGGGTTGTTTCTTTTTGTGATTATTTTTTTTTCTATTTTTGTTTCTAATTCCTTCACCTGTGTGGTTGTATTTTTCTGTAGCTCTTTAACTGATTTTTCTTTTCCTCTTTAAGGTCTTCTATGTGTTTAATGGTTCTCATGTGTTTCTTCAACTTGTTTACTGGTTCTCATGTAATTTATGTGCCTCTAGAAGACCTTCATCATCCTTATCATGCAGTTTGTTTTTATGTCCAAATCTTGCTTTTCTGGTGTGTTGGGCTGTCTCTTCCTTGTTTCTGTCATTTTCAGGTTGTGTTTGATTCCCTTGCTTAGTTACTAGCACTACACTCTTAACATCTTGTTATCTGTGATGCCAGGTTTTCTTATTGTCTCTGAATTATGTGTGTGTGTGTGTGTGTGTGTGTGTGTGTGTGTGTGTGTGTGTGTGTGTGTGAATATGAGTGGTCCCTTCAAACTACTCCACATTAGAGAGGTAATCAAAATTTTGAAGCACAAAAAGTATATAGTCCTATTGAACCAACTGGTATCAGTACACATTGATTTGTTTTCATTAAGTTTTGTATATATCAACTAATCAGTAATATTTATGAGTGACAAATTTATTTTCAAGCATTTTTGTATACTTTTTGCATGTTTGTTTGTCCTGAAGTATATCTATAAGCTCTCTAGACACCAGTACATGTTAGATTGCCTCTAAATAATTGTTTTACAATTTTAATGGAAATTATTTTGAATCTGTAAATTGCTTTTGGTAAGATAGTTAATTAACTATGTTAATCCTGCTCAGTCGGGATCATGGTAGATCTTTGCATCTTCTGATATCTTCCCCAGTTTCTTCATAGACATGAAGTTCCTGTTATATAGGTCTTTGACTTGCTGGGTTAAAGTCATATGAGAAATTTTTTTTAGGATTTTTGGGTATTATAAGAGAATTATCACCTTAAATTCTGTCTTAGCATATCATTTGCACAAATGAGGCATACTGATTTTTCTTTTATTAATTTTTTGTGCAAGCATCTTGCTGAATGAGTTCATCAGCTGTGGAAGTTTTCTGATAGAACTTGGAGGTCTGCTATTTATACTTTCAAGTCATCTGTGAACAATAATACTGTGCCTACTTTGTTCCAAATGGAATCCCTTAGATATTCTCATGTTGTCTTACTGCCCTTGTTAGAATGTCAAGTTTGTCTTGCCTACATATTGTGCAGAGATAAAGATGGAACAGACAGTGAGGAAACAGCCCTCCAATGATTATCCCAAAGAGAGATACATTTCATGGGAGAGAGTCCACACTAGACCATATTAATGATACTCGGCTACTCTTCTATGCTTGCATGTAGGAACCTAGCATTATTGTCTCCTGAGTCTTCATCCAGTAGAGTATAGAAACAGACTGACAAACATTATGTGGAGCCCAGGAAGCATTCTGGAAGTTAATCAGGGGCTATCACAGTCTCTGTTCATTGATATTGGTAATCTTTTCTTCTTCCTGGCCTCCCTGGTTAGGCCTCAGCAGGAGAGGATATGACTAGACCTGCTGGGAATAGATGATCCAGGGTGGGGTGATACCTAGTGGACTCTGTTTCATTGAGGAGATAAGGAGGTAGTAATTAACATAAGGGTGAGAACCAATACAACAAAATAGCATGTGTTCCATGTTTTAAATGTTTTTCACTATTGCAATAAAAAACACTCACTACCTGAGCTATCATATTTCCTGGGGAGACATAATATTCATAATATTCATGCCTACTAATCTCAGATAAGAATCATGGTATATATGTGTGTGTGTGTGTGTGTGTGTGTGTGTGTGTGTGTGTGTGTGTGTGTGAAGAGCTAGACAGAGAGAGATTGAGAGACAGAGAGAGAGAGGTAGGTATGTAGGAAGGGAGGTAGGGAGGGAGGGTTCGAGGTAGGTAGGGAAGGAAGTGGAGAGAGAGAGAACTAAATTCCAACTTGGTGAATCAGTAAGTTTTATGGAGGTTATTTTCACAAAAACAGATGAGGTGTTACAGGGGCAAAAATTACACAAAAGCAGCTTTATCTCCAATGTCCACCTCATCATTGGTGACAAGTCACTAGAGGTAGAAACCTGAAGAAAATTGACAGCACAACAATTGTATAGTGCCTTTTTCAAGTGACTAAGCTAATATAAACCTCTCCCAGGCATGGAGGTTTGAGCTGCAAAGGAAGAGTGGCATAATGGATATAATGAGTGGTTTGTGCTTATTCAGGGTCTTCTTGGATGTATTATTAGTCGTTTCCCTTCCTACCTAATATTCCTGAAGATTACTGAATGATGGAATGTTTTAGTCTCAGAGGAAACCACTGACCTTGGCAGCTCAAAACCATTATGTCTTACTCTCTTGGTTGTATCAGAATTCTACCATAGTATCTGAATTTATATTACTTCATTTTAATTTTCTTATGTTCAAACTGTAAGTAATGATTCTACCTGTTGTGAAAGCCCCTTACATATTTATTGGCCTAGTAAATGAATATGTTCCCTTCAACTTGTGTTTCATTTATAAATTTATAAAGCAGTTTATAAAAAGTGAGTGTAAATCTCGTTAGAACAAATTTTATACAAGATAGTTCATAACACTTGAGCATCTAAAATAATAGACCCAGAAGTTAAACCAAGATTTTGGTATAGTACCATATCCTAACATATGCTCTACAACTCTATTAGGACCTAGAGACACTGCTGTGATGATGTCAAAATGGGGACTGATTGTTCTATAAAGTAATATCATGAAAATTTATTCCTGTGACTGATGGATACCATAGAGGAGCAAAAGAAGTGGCTAAAATATAGTGCAAAGATCATATTGACAACCTAACGTATGTCCAAGAAAATATGAGAAAAATAAGAACTGTCATTATTCTAAATTTTTACATCTCTAGAAATCCAACATCATGATATATGTATAAGAGGAGTAGACACTAATGTGTATGAATGAGACAGAATTTGTGGACAGTAGTGACTAGGGTTGAAATAAGAAGAGTTGAGACAGGAATATGTGCAAGAAGTCTATTGTAAAAAAGAGTTACTTTATATTCAAGGACTTGCAGATTGTGTTACTGTTAAAACCATCTTTTCTAGAAAGGCTGGATCATTACAAAGACAAACCTAGGTGCACAACAAATATTGATTAGAAAGGCCAATAAATCACACAATTTTAATGTATCAAAAAAAGTCACAGAGTTTAAAAACTAGTGTTTTTAGTCATTTTATTTGAGATGCAATTCATAAAAACAAGTTTGAGGGAGGAGGAAAGGGGAGTAAAGGGGAGGATATAAGGTTAGAAATGTAAATGTTCAGAATATCCAATAAAATTTTAAAAATGTCAAACATAACAATTTTTTTTTCTTAAAAAATTTTATTAAATTGCAAAGCAGAACTTGAACACAAATTTAAATATCAGTAACAAGGTCACAAAACAGTTGCAAAATGTCTGTAATGGGAGGATTATATATCCTTATAACTAAGTCACCCATCCATGCCTACATTAGTACATTAGATAAATCTTCAAGTCAGCAGCCCATCGAAGAGCTAGCAGTTCCATTATTGGATCTTTCCTGTTACAAAAACTTGCTAATATTTTGGGTATCAGATCTTTATCAGATGGAAACTACAAACTAAACTTTTAAAATTTGTTAAAAAATGATTAAAATACTGTAACTAATTTGGTTTCAAAAACTCTGGGTATACAACTGAGATAAAACACTAAGATTTATACTTATCGCATTGACAAAACTCTTTTATATTTACGATTTTGGTATTAATATACTCTCAATTAAATTTCCAAAAGTCCATCTCATCATACAAATAAACATTGAGACCAACCTTTCACTGGTCTCATAATCCACTCACATTAGACTAAATTCACTTTTATTCATGTCCCAAATTTGCACCTGTGGGGCAGATATAGCACACATTTATAGGGGAAATATAGGGAGTTGGTTATTCCTTTTTATCCAGTTTTCATTCCTATTTCTATCTTTCTTCAAGTCTTTTTTTCTTTTCCTTTTTTTCTACTTCTCACACACCAGCATCTCTATCTTTACAACACCAAATGGATTATTTCATGTAATAGAGAGATTTTGTTTAAGATTTACTCCATTTATAATTTATTTTTTAAATAAACACAGATAGAAGAACAAATGTTAGAATTTTTACATAAATGTATAAGAATACATTTTAGTAAGTGCTTTGCATTTTTTTTAAGGTTTGATATTCTGCATTAATGTCCTAATAGTTACAATGAGCAAAAAGTACATGTAAATCAGGATGTAACCCAGAAGTAGTCAAAGTTTTCTTGGTGTGTGAGGATTGAGTATAATGTTTTATTTTTTTTTTCTTGAATTTCACAGTCTGAGTTTTTTCTGGGGTAGGCTGAGCTTTCTGGCGTTAGTATCCCATTATCAATGACTGCATATTATGTCTGTTCTTTTGTGACTGGGTTATCTCACTCAGGATGCTATTCTCTAGATGCAACCATTTTCTTAAGAATTTGGTTAAGTCATTGTTTCTGATAGCTGAGTAGTACTTCATTGATTAAATGTACCACAATTTTTGTATCCATTCTTCTACTGAAGGGCATCTGGGTTCTTTCCAGCTTCTGGCTAACATAAATAGTGCTGCTATGAACATTGTGGTGCATGCGTCTTTGTTGTATATTGGAGTGTCTCTGGGGTATATGCCCAGAAGTGGAATAGCTGGATTTTCAGGTAGTACCATGTCCAGTTTTCTGAGGAATCGCCTGTCTGATTTCCAGAGTTGTTTTATCAGTTTACAACCCCACCAACAGTGGAAAAGTGTTCCTCTTTCTGCACAGCCTCTCCTGCATCTGTTGTCATCTTAGTTTTTGATCTTGGCCAATCTGACTAGTGTGATGTGGAATCACAGGGTTGTTATGATTTGCATTTGCCTGATGGCTATGGATGTCCAGCACTTCCTAGATGTTTCTCAGTTATTGGATTTTCCTCAATTGAAAACATTTTGTTTAGCTCTGTACTACATGTTTAATAGGGTTGTTGGATTTACTGGTGTCTAGCTTTTTCTGTTCCTTTTATACCTTGGATATTAGGTCTCTATCTGATGTGGAGTTGGTTATGATCTTTTCCCATTCTGTTGGCTGCAGTTTTGTTTACTTGACACTGTCCTAAGCCTTACAGAAACTTGCAATCTCATTAAGTTTCATTTGTTAATATTTGACCTAAGAGCAGGGGCCATTGTTGTTTTGTTCAGAAAATTATTTTCCTATGCCTAAGTATTCTAAGTTTTTCCCTATTTTCTCATCTAATAGTTTCAGTGTATCTGGTTTAATGTGGATATATTTGATCCACTTACACTTAAGCTTTGTACAAAGAGATAAGAAAGGGTCTATTTTCATTCTTCTGCATGCTGAGTGCCAGTTGGACGAATACCATTTGTTGAATAGGCTGTCATTTTTCCATTGAATATTTACAGGTCCTTGGTCAAAATTCAGGTGACCCTATATATGGGGCTTAATTACGGGGTCTTCTATTCTATTCCATTGATCCATGTGCCTATTTCTGTACCAGTCCCACACAGTTTTCATCAGAATTGCCTTGTACTATAGCTTGAGGTCAGGGATAGAGATTCTCGCAGATGTTTACTTGTTTTTGAGGATGGATTTCGCTTTTCTAAGTCTTTTGTTATTCCAGGTGAAATCACACATTTCTCTTTCCAATTCAATGAAGAACTACATTAGAATTTTGATGGGGATATCATTGAATCTGTAGATTGCTTTGGGTAAGATGGTCATTTTTAGAATGTTGATCCTTCCATTCCATGAGCATGGGAGATCTTTCCATTTTCTGAGACTTTCCTTGATATCCTTCTTTAGAGGTTTGGAGTTCTTGTCATACAGGTCCTTCACTTACTTAGTTGGAGGCACACCAAGGTATTTCATCATTTTTGTGACTATTGTAGAGGATATCTTTTTTCTAATTTCTTTCTCCACATGATTGTCTTTTGAATACAGGAAGGCTACTGATTTGTTTGAAGTAATTTAATATTCAGCCACTTTGCTGAATGTTTATCAGCCATAGTAGTTCTCTGGTGGAATTTGTGGGATCACTTACATAAACTATCATGTCATCTGCAAAAAGTTTTTACCTCCGAATGTGAGAGTTTACATTTCACAGAAAACCCTTCATTATTTATAGCTTCAATGTATCTTCAGTTGATTAAAATGATATCAGCAATCCTCTCTTATTAGTACAATTCTCAAATGGCAAGCAATAGATAAGAAAGTGTCATAGTTTGGTATAGTGTCAATACTTAGAGTCAGGTTACTCTGTCGGAGATAACTCTGTAGTTCTTCTCCTGATGAAGATGGGAAGGCAGAGGCAGATGTAGAGGCAAAAGTGGGTGCACAAGGTACAGAAGCTCTGCATTCAGTACATGATTTTTGTCCCTTTTTCACAAAATGGTTATTTTCATGTACATTTAACTATTTAGGCTTTTGATAAAACACAGTGCTACACAATATGTGTGTGTGTGTATATATATATATATATGTAATAAATTGGCTAAAGATTCTTCTTAAATTTTCAAAAATATCTGTAATTTTATTATAAAGTCTCTTCATGTGCACATCTTCATAAACTAATATATACATAGAACATTAGTTCAGAGATGCTCCTGTAAAGCTTTAGTATTACCTAGATCTGACATTGCCTTTACAAATACTCAGCGAAGCAAACAAACATACACTAACTTTTGGATCATATCCAAGATTATGTAGAAAGAACAAAAGCAGCAATCCATAGAAGACAGTGAGGTGAGCCCTTTACTATCTTTTGCTTTTCGTTTTAGATGTTTGAAAAACTCTGGAAGCAGACATGAGGTTATCTGTATATTGTCCAAGAACTTGATTTTCTGATTTTAGCTTCAGGTTTACTTCCTCAACTGCATCTACTCTTGCAGAAAGATTTTCAAGTTTGTGTTGTAGTTCAAACTCTTGATTGAGAAGTGGAGTCTTTCTTCCAGTTCCACCTGATTTTCAGCATAAACTGCGTCCATATCAGCATTCATCATCTTGGGAACATACATTGAGCTCTTGAAAACAAACTCCTTAGTGATGGGTCTTGCATCTGCAGCACATGGAGGAGGTGGGATAGGTAGCCAACTTACATTATATTAAAGAGGAAAAGTTCAGTATACAGTGTATGGAACTTAGATTTAAAAATCTGGTATTGAAAAGGGATCAGTTGAGATTTCCCTATGCAAATAAATAGATGTGAGGATCACATGGTCCACTTTCAAATTCTAAATGTTAGTTTGTTTGTTCATTTGTTTGTAATCTTCAGGCAACAGTAAAATCTACTTGTTGACAGAGGTGTCCATAGAAACAATAAATCAATTTCAGGGAAGATATTTTTTGAACAGTCAGTTTGTACTGGTGAATGATGCTTGGGAGTGAGACTTCAGATGCTGCTTGAGGTAACAGGTTCTGGAATAGCTTTTGTTGCAGAGGGGACAAGCATGGGGCCTCTCACCACTGTGCTTTTTTATGTGTCTCTTTAGATCTGTTGAACGATAGAATGTCCATTTGCAGCCAGGCACATTGCACTCATAACTCCTCTTTCCAGTGTGTTTCTTCATGTGGTCTTTGAGGTGGTGAGCCTTTGTGTAAGATTTCCCACAATCTGGGTAGGAACATGAGTAGCGCTTCAAAGGTTGAGGGTTGATTGGAGAGACAGGGCCCAGTGTCTGCAGGTCTGCGTTCAACTCTGGACCCTTTCCTTGAACCAAATCAGAAGCTGAAGAGCTTGCCTGGGGTTGTCTTTGAACAGAAGGGTAACTTGAAGGATTTGAGGATTCACCTACATATGGGGCTTGGTTACTAAGTAATGTCACATGATGATCAAGGCTTTGCACAACATTGGGTGTTCCATTGCTACTTGGGTAGACATTAGGTTTAAGAGAGGTTCTCAAATGATCCAAGGAGAATGACTCTTCAGAACTTGGAATTCTCTCTGGATGCCAAGCTAAGTGTTCTTGTATAGGACATGAAGTCACCTGAGGATCAAGTTTTTCTTCCACATCAGGTGTTCCATTCACACTTGGGGAAGCATCAGAATCAAGAAAGGCCATTATGTCATCCAAGAAGAAAGACTCTTCAGAAAGGGGACTTGTCTCTGGGTGCCAAGACAGGTTGACCTTGTTAGTAAGTGAAGTCACTTGAGGATCAAGGCTTTCTTCAACTTTGGATGTTCCATGCAAACTTCGGGAAGCATCAGAATCAAGAAAGGCAATTATGTCATCCAAAAAGAAAGACTCTTCAGAACTGGGACTTGCCTCTGGGTGACAATCTAGGTTGGCTGGGTTACTAAGTGAGGTCACCTGAGGAACAAGGTTTTCTTCAACATTGGGGGATCCATTCAAACTTGAGGAAGCATCAGAATCAGGAAAGGCTATTATCTCATCCAAGAAAAAAGACTCTTCAGAACTGGGACTTGTCTCTGGATGACAAGCTTGTTTTTCTGGGTTACTAAGTGAAGTCACCTGAGCATTTTGGCTTTCTTCAATACTTGTAGCTCCATTCAGATTTAGGGAAGCATTAGAATCAGGAAAGGCTATTATCTCATCCAAGGAGAATGTCTCTTCAGGACTGGGACTTGTCTCTGGGTGACAAGCTAGGTGGTCTTCCTTACTAAGTGAAGTCACCTGAGCATTTTGGCTTTCTTCAATACTGGTAGTTCCATTCAGATTTAGGGAAGCATTAGAATCAGGAAAGGCTATTATCTTATCCAAGGAGAATGTCTCTTCAGGACTGGGACTTGTCTCTGGGTGACAAGCTAGGTGGTCTTCCTTACTAAGTGAAGTGACCTGAGGATCAATGCTTTTTTCAACATTAGGTTTTCCATTCAAACTTGGATGGATATTTGGATTCACAGAAGTTCTCATTTGATCCAAGGAATATAACTCTTTAGAACTGGGACTTGTCTCTGGATCCCAAGCTATGTGGTCTTGATTACAAAATGAATTCACCTGAGGATCCAGCCTTTTTTCAACATTTGGTGTTCCATTCAGACATGGGTAGACATTTGGATCAGAGGACCTCATCTGATGCAAGTAGCATGACACTTTAGAACTGGGATAATTCTGTGGATGCCAAGTCATATTTTCTTCTGCATTGGATGTTGCCCTCTTAGACCCTTGAAAATTTGGGCCAAAACTGGTGTTTGGCATCTGAAAACCATAGAAAGTCTGGCCACCAATTGGATTTGTCACCCAGTGACTGACCATCAAATTCTGATCACATCTGTGTCCGGATAACTGATACCCAGAGAGAAAGTGCTCACCACAGACCAGGTTATCCTGACCTCTGTAGACATTCTGACCACGAAAGGATGACTTCTGTTAGTAGAGCTTCATGTGGTCATGGTTATCTCTCACCGGAGGCTCATAAAAAGCCTGATATTCATTAGAAGGTATCATCAGATCAGCATTGAATCTATTATTAGCTACTAAATCCCTCTGCTGATACCTAAAAGAACTCTGTTCAGAAAAATAGTCCAGGGAGCGATCTACATTTGAATTCTGGTCTGCATGGCTTCCAGAAGGAGCAGCATGATGATTACCAAAGGGAATCCTCTCACTGTCATTCAAGGCTGTATTTTGGATCACAAGAGTCTTGTCAAAGTTGACTGTCCTCATCCAGTGTCCTTCAATGTAGAGAGATTCCCTAGCTTCAAGGACAGCTTTATTCTGGGCATGAGGATGGCATATCTTTGGTGTGTTGTTGAGCTCCTTAAGCTGAGTGTCTTCCGGGAATTTTTTCTGCTGAAGAGACACAGCTATCTGATTCACAGAGGAAGTCTCACTTGGCTCTCCAGTTTTTCCTGGGTGTGCTGTCGAGTTCAGAGTACAGGTTATCTCAGGTGTGCTAGAGTATGCAGATGCCATCACTGTTGGTTTCCAGGCAAGCATCTCTGAGCTCTGACCTGAGACAGGCTGGCTGGACTCCACAGGGAAAGGCTGAGGATTACACCTCCCTGGCTGGAATGCACCTGTGGATTCTTCCATGTCTATGCAGGCTTCACAAATGGCTTGGGGACTCTTCAAGTTCCTGCACTGTTGGGAGAAAAATCAACATCTGGCTAAACTAGGTATTCAGTGGTAGAGATTAAAGTTCTTGAGAATACTCAAACTCGGCGGACAGGCAGAACTTAAATGGTAGACACAAGAAGGCATAAAATGTTCTCTGGAGATCAGGGATTCACAACTTTAAGGGCTCTGATGAAGGTGGGATGGGCAAACAAAAGCTTCATTACTCTGGGATCTCCTTTTATAAAGCTAGGCCTGATATGTTCAGTACTTCTGATTCTATGATTTCATAAGACTTATGTTTCCACATGTAGGCCCCCATACTTAGAAGACATGTTTAAATATCTCACCCCAGGCTCTTAGCGTTTAGAAGATGCTCTCATTAAGTAAACTCTTAGGAACTGTGTATGTTAGCTTGCCTCTGATTTACTTTATAAACAATATACAGTTACATGGTTGCATTCATCAACTTTAGAAGAGAATGTGGAACAGGATTTGTTGGTGGGACTGGTGGGTTTTTACAGGAGCAGTAGGTTATGTGGGGTTTGTTTTGAATGAAGAGAGTGAATGAAAAAAAACTTGTGAGCTGATGAAACCTCTTGCTGTGGAGACTTATAGAGTACAAGAGGTTAATCTTTGTAATGGTAGATACAGAATCTGGTGTGATTATTTTTTTGCAATGCTACAATCTGTTGTGTCCTTTTGTTATGGGATCCCATCCATTTTCTCAAATATTATAGATAAATGCTAAGAGAGGGTTTCACTCTCAGCACACTGACAATAGGACCCAGTTACCTAGAATTGTGTCCACATAGTTCATGGATCCTGGATAGATCCTGATGGTGGTAAAGGTTGATGAAATGAGACAAAAATCTTATTTTAAATTTTAAAAGCAAATAGTGAAAACCAATGTTTAAGAAAGGAAGATGGAATGAAAGACAGAAAAAAACAAGAAAAGAAATAATACAAATGGAGAAATCACATCATCATCATGAGACACAACATGTAGTATTGGAACAAAAGTGAGGTTGTTTGGATGGATAGTTGCACTCTTAAAATTGATTAAAAAAAACTTTAAGATAGGAGATTAAAATTGCTTGCACCTTTTCACCAATTAGAAACCACTTGAAAAAAATACACTCTGGATTTGTGAAGGCATCATTCCGTAGGCATCACTTATTGAAACACATACAAGGTGTCCAGATCAACATCCAGCCTCTCTTCTATCCCAGAGAAGTGGAAAATCATTCCTCCCATGATGATTTACAGGAAGTTACAGGACAACTCATTTTTACAGAAGACATTTATACTTCAATCTGGTCTCATAATCTTTATCTTTTGTCTCTAACCCTTGATTGCAGAAATTAAAAATACTTGCCATAATATAGGCCAAGGATTCTCTTTTTTTGTATTGCCATAACGCATAGCTGCAGGCTACTTCCTAATTAATACCATACCACATAACATATTCAGTTTTTCAATAATTTATATTTTGATATTTATGATTTTCAACTAACAACATCTACAACAACAACAATTAGAATACTATGTTAAGACAATAAAATCAGTCACAACAATCCTAACTATCTCTTAAGATCAATGCCCTTGCCATTCAGCTGCATAAGGAAGAATTTTTAGAAAACAAAGTGGAGAAGAGCTTAAAACATGTAGGCACAGGGGAAAGTTTTCTCAACAGAAAACAAATAGATTATACTCTAAGATCAAGAATCAACAATTGGGACCTCATAAAATTGGAAAGTTTCTGGAGGCTAAGCATATTTTCAAGAAGACAATATGTCCAACAACAGATTGAGGAAGGATGTTTGATACTCCTGCAACTGATGGAGGGCTAATATACAACATATACAAAGAGCTCAGGAAGTTAGACTCCAGAGAATCAAATATTTATATATAAAACTGGTATACAGAGCCCAACAAAGAATTCTCAGCTGAGAAATTCCAAATAGCTATGAAGCACCCAAAGAAATTATAAATATGGCTAGTTATCAGGTAAATGTAAATCTAAACAACCCTGAGAATACACCTTATTTTAATTAGAATGGCTAAGGTCAAAAATCAGGTGACAGAAGATGCTGGCAAGAATGTGGAGAGAAAAGAAAACTTCTTGAGTGTTGGTGGGATTGTAAGCTGGTACAACCACTCTGTAAAACAGTCTGGTGATTTCGCAGAAAATTGAACATAGTGCTACCTGAAAACCCCGCTATTCCACTCCTAGACATATAGCCCAAAGACGTTCCAACATTTGACAAGCACACATGCTCCACCATGTTCTAGCAGCCTTATTTATGATAGCCAGAAGCTGGAAGAAACCTAGATGTTTAAAAAACAAATAATGTATAAAGAATGAATGGTACATTTATAAATTAGAAACAATGACTTTATGAAACACCTAGGCAAATATATGGGTCGAGATAATATCGTGAGTACCCCACTCACAAAAACACACACATGGAATGCCCTCACTGTGAAGAAAATACTAGCCACAGAAAACTTTGAGTACCCCAGCAAAAATTGACAGACCTTATGATGTGCAAAGAAGAAGGAAGGCCAAAAAGCCAAACCTCAGTCCTGTTTAGTAGAAAGAACAAAACACTTTAGATAGGAAATACAAGGTAAAATAGAGGAATAGGGAATAAAGAAAAATCATTCAGAGACTTCTTTATATGGGGATCCATGCCATATGAAGCCAGCAATCCCTAGCTCTATTGCTGATGCACAAAGTGCTTAGAAGCAAGAAACATATAGAGATGCCTACTCTGGGTCTCTGCCAGAGTTAAATGCATACAGCTGAGCATGTTAGCATCTAACCATCAGAGTGAACTTGGGGACCCCAAGGAAGGTGCTAAAGAAAAGCCTGAAGGAGCTGAAAGGTGTTGCAACTGCATGGGAAAACAATGTGATCAACCAACTAAACCCTACACAACCCCCAGGTACTATAACACTGATCATTGAGAACACATTGAGAAAACTATGGTTACAGTTGCATATGTAGCTGAACCTAGCAGTGTCTGGCATTAATTTGAGAAGAGGTCTTTGGTCCAGGGAGAACATGTTTCCCCAATATAGGGAAATGCCAAAACACTGGGGTTCAGAGGGTTGGAAGGGAGCAAGGTGGAGGAAGAGCATACCATTATAAATATCAAAACAAAGAGTATGTAATAAGAAAGGAAAAGAAGAACCAATAAGAAAGAAGAATTCCCATGTCGGGTCAGGGTCTGGTCATTGGCACTTTGCTACATGTTCCAGTCATCCACCTCTGTTCTGAGCAAATAGTGACATATCTTTGAAAACCATCCCTTAGTCAGACTATTAGACTCCACAAGAAACTGACTTTCTCAGATCAAAAAATTGCCCTCTCTCACCAGTGGTCAACTCCAACTCTAAATGTACTGCCCACAGGTGTGGCAGATCAACTCCACAAGGAACAGTATTTTAAAATGTTGTTTCGACACCTGGCTTCACAATTTTTTTTCTCCTATACTACTCAAGCATTGTGCTAATCATTGTTGACATAGCCTTGTGTAGCCCCTTCCTCCTTCCCTGGGAATGATAGGACTCACAGGAATATGTTCTTAAGCATTCCAAGGCCAAGGCAAGGGGTGGCTCCCACCCTGTCTCTTAAGATACAACAGAAATACCGTAAAAACTCTAATTATGGGGCTTATAATTCCATTCCAAACAATTAAAAGAAAGTCCCAAATAAACTGTATATGGATTTTTTATGAAATTCTAAATTCATGCCTATAGCATAATTTAAGCTTGTGATCATTAAATAAATTTATGAAACCACAATAAAATTCACAGACCGTATGGAGATGAAGAAGGAATTATGGAAGCTTCATTCTAACTTAGAAGAAGGAACTTAGAAGACCTACTTAGAAGTAAGGACAGAGCCTTTCTGAAACCAACACAGATGCTTATAGCCAGCCATCAGACTGAGTACTGGGACCCCATTGGAGGAGTTATGGAATGTCCTAAAAGAGTTGAAGAAGTTTGCAACCCCGTTGTAAGAAAAATAATACCAACCAGCCTGACTGTCCAGAGCTCAAAGGGAATAAACCACCCACCAAAGAGCAAATATGGAGGAAGAAACCAAGGTTCCTGATGCATGTAGCAGAACATGACCTTACTATAGATTTAAGGGGAAACCCTTGATCCAGTATAGACTCGATGATCTTGTGTAGGGAAACCTTAGGGTGGTGCGGTAGAACTATCATAGAAACAACTTGATGTTGATGGAATGAAGTTTTGTGTAGAGGAAACCAGGAAAGAACATATAGATGAAAGTTAAATGAATAAAATATCCCATAAAATAAAATGATGAAATTAATTTTTCTCTATATGTATGTCAAAAAAAGAATTTTTGGATGTACTTACGGTTCGAAGTCCTGTACACTCACAATGGCAAGCTGAGGATAAAAAGTCCAAAAGAATGGTAGTTTTGAGTATTGGAACACAGATTGGTACAGCTGGTCTAATCTAGAGGCTGGAAACTGGCACAGCTGTTGCCAGTACCAGTGTAGGGACAGACTTGTGAACAAGCTGAGGACAAGCTGACAAATAGGCACTCCTTCCTGCATCCATGGACTTATATAGGCCTCCAGCGGAAGGTGTATCCTGGATTAAAGTATGTCTTCCTGTCACGTGTTCTTGGTCACCAACCAATTAACAAATTTCAACCAGTCACTATCTCACACCTGTGTCCATCTTGTGTAGATCTTTTGGCTTTCTAGGTATTTTCAAGTGGACAAAAAGGGGAAACTTGTTGGAAATCACAACCTTGTCCTCAGAAAAATGTGGTTTTCGTGTCCTAAAACACATTAAAAATAGGGGACAACATAGTGTATCATGATTTCGTTTCAGAAGATATTTACAGATGGATCAATACCTAAGTTTGACCAAGTGGACTTGCAAATGATCTCTTTCTTTTACTTACCTCCTGCATTTGCCAGGCTTCTCTAGAGGACCAACACTTTCACAGTGAATCTTTCTATATATGTAAGTAGACAGAGATTTAGTATAATGGCTTACAGGTTGAGATAGCTCAGCAACCCGTATCAAACAGAGCCTAGCTCCAATCACTAGACTACTCCAAATATGATGAGTGTTTCAAGGTTTTATATAAAAACAAGACCAGCAGTTCTGGATTATTTCCTCAACAAACCTGGTTAAAAAGTCAGTGTTTGCCTCAAAACTGTCAATGCAGAGGGAAGCAGATATTAAGTTTATGATATGACTCCCAGCATCACCCAATTATGTTAAAGGCCACAGTAGTATTCCAAGTAGATGTTTGTACCCATCCATTCTAATCGATGCTTTCTATAAAACATTGTTCCAGTAGATATTTGGGGTTGCCCTACAATACAAACTATCCTGCCTTACAATTGTAAATGTGGTCATGAGATAGCTTGAATAAGGACCTAGCTGTGAGTTGCATCATATCAATCCTGTCTGGTTTTCGGGAGATCACAAATATTTCCCTGGCACTATAGCTTCTTGAGTTCTCTTTGTACCATTGATACTAGGTCCAAATGGTAGTATGTGCCCTTTATCCCAACTCTCAGGAGAAAAATTGGTAGATTTCTAAGTTTTAGGTCAGCATGGGAATGAGCCAGTTCTACTTTTAAAAAAATATGATTTGGTCGAGGAATGATGACACATGCCTTAAATCCCAGAACTCTGTAATTGATCATTCAGATCCTTCAGCTGAAAATTACACAGAAAAGGCCAAGACAGCTAATACTAAACGGGGAATGACTTAATAGAATAAGGGAGACAAGTACCAGGCCGAGGAAGCAGAATCATTTGGGAGCAATGGCCTTGTACCTCTGGCTTTAGAGTCAAGATCCGAAGGGATTGCAGATTCTGGCTAGCTGGAGATAGGATATCAATGGACATAAGAATAGACCATTTTACTAAGAAGAAATATGATGATAAGTGCTTTCTGAGGACATAAAATTGTTGTGTTCCAGAATTAACTGAGTCTGTACCTAGCCCTACAGGGAAATTAATTATTTATAAGTATCACACAGGTGGTAATGATTTTTAAGGCATTTAAGGATCAAGGAGTTTTGATCCAACAATTCCTGCAGAAATTACACAAACACAGATCTTACTCAGCCAAATAGTTACTTTGAATGCACACCCTAATACTGTTCACATCAATGATGCAGCTCATGTTTTTGAATATGCCTATATGATAGAGAGTAGAATAGAGTGACTCGGGAGTGTGAATATTAGCTGTGACTTTGTTGAAGTAGTTGTGGCTTTATTCAAGGTAGTTTTTCACTATCAGTGTGTGCTTTGATGATCCGATGCTGTGGCTCCACCCAATGCAGAATGAGAGGGCTCCCTTGGCTCCCTTTGTATCAAGCAGTAGAATGATCATCTCTGCCAACACCATGTCTGTCATGCTACATGATCCCATGCTTCTTACCATGAAGAAATGGACTGAACCTCTCAGACTGTTAACCAGCACTAATTAAATGTTTGCATTTACAAGAAATGACTTGTTCATAGTGTCTCTTCAGAGCAATAAAACCTTAACTAAAACTTATAGGTATTAAAATGTCAGAGACTACTGAAGGTTGGAATCATATGAAAAATGTGAAAGTATTTGAAATGCCTAAGGGATATTCTGAAATAAAGCAGTCTTGAAATAATACCATGGTTTTATAACCATGGTTCAATTTTATACTGTTAAATGAATTAGTATCCTTGAATTTAGTACACAAAATTGTATTGAATTATTGTTCAGAGAGTATGTGTACTTTGGAGAGGCAAGCTTAGGTAGTATATAAGTGGGTAAACAAAAAGAAAGTCCAAAAGGGAAAAGGAACTCCACAGGAAGACCAATAGAGTCTACTAATCTGGACTCCTGAGAGCTCTCACCAAAGAGCATGCACAGGCTGATCAAATCCCCATCCCCATGCACATATGTAGCAGATTCTTAGTCTCCACGTGGATCCCCCAACAACTGCATAAGGGACTGTACCTAAAGCTGTTGTCTGACTGGAATCTGTTTCCTTAGAAGGTTACCTTGTCTGACCTCAATGAAAAAGGATGGGCCTAATCCTGATGAGATAAGATTAGATGTGCTAGTGTGGTTGGATTCCCCCGGAGCCCTCCCCCTGTGAGAGGAAAGGGGAGTTGGTGGGAGAGGGACTCTGTAAGGAAGTGACAAATGAGCAGTGTTTGGGATACAAGTAAATAAATAAAAATTAAAAATAAAAAAATATAGTGATAATGTATTAAAACAAGGGGTATATAATCACTGTCCTTCAGGCAGCAGTAAATGCTCTGGCCAGATGATTTTAGAAATAGAGACAAGAATAAAGGGACCACGGGGAAAACTGATGCTGTTATGCTGGAGCAAAAAAATTAGAGTTGATTAAGAAGAGACCAGCTTAGAGTCAGCCTCCAGTGCTACAAAATCAGAGCTGGAAAAATGGCACAAGCCCTTTGTCATGGCACAGAAGACAATAGGTAAAGCGCAACTAATGACACAAGGAGCTGGGCATAATTTCTTCCCCAGGGTATTTTACCTCCCCTTCTAAGAATGGCTGAAGCATCCACATTTAGGTCTTCCTTCTTATCGAGGTTCATATGATCTGTGAGATATATTTTGGGTCTTCAAAACATTTGGGCTGATATCCCTTTATCAGTGAGTGCATACCATGTGTGTTTTTTTGTGAAGGGGTTACCTCACTCAGGAGGATATTTTCTAGTTCCTTCCATTTGCCTAAGAGTTTCATATAGTCAGTGTTTTGAATAGCTCTGTAGTGCATCATTGAGTAAATGTTCCATGTATTTGTTGTATGCATACCTCTTTTGAAGGACATCTGGGTTCTTTCCAGCTCATGGCTTTTATAAATAAGGCTGATATGAACAAATAGGGATCCATCCTGTTATGGTTTACATATACTTGGCCCAGGCAGTGGCACTATGGAATGTGTGGATTTATTGGAGTAAGTGTGTCATTGTAGAGATGGACTTTGAGACCCTCCTCCTATCTATGAGAGGAGACCAAGTCTGTTCCTATCTTCCTTTGGAAGAAAATGTAAAACTCAACTCCTCATGCACTTTGCATGCCTGGACTTGCCATGATCCTGCCTTGATAATGAACTGAATCATTGAACCTACAAAGTAATCCCAACTAAATGTTATGTGTAAGACATGCCTTGGTCATGGTGTCTGTTGAAAGCAGTGAAAGCTTAAGACAGAAGATGGCACCAGGAGTGGGTTATTGCTTTGAAAGGCCTTATCATTCATTTGTTTGGAAAAATGTGGATTTTGGTATTTTGGATTTAAAGAGTACTTTAATTCTTTAAATGGGGTTTAATAAACTATCCTTGAAGGGATATGGAAGACTTTGTTGGTGAGGGTGATCTGAACTGTTCAGACCTGGCCCAAGAACATGTGGTCTATTTCAGTGCAGAATTTCAGTCTGTGGCCTAAACATTGGTTTTCAGGTAGTTGGGTGGAAAAATTCTTAAGCAGTGAAGGAGTTAGAAAATAGGCATGTAGTGATAATGTAATACAACAAGGGGCCAGATTCAAGCTCCTGCAAGCGGCATAACTCAGCAGCTTTAAACCTGGGTCTCTGGCTTTATGATCAAGGGAATGAGGCTACCCGGACAATTGATGCTGTTTATCTGGAGCTAAAAAATTAGGGATGATTAAGAACAGGCCAGCATCACTGTGGTAAAATCTTCTGAAAAGTATTTTTGGAGAGCAGAAAGAATCTGTGTTCCTGAGACATGGAAAGTTGCACCTCACACTGCAGCTGTACTTAGTAATATGTACGAATTCCCCATGTGGTCCTGGTTTTGAAGGGGCCATGAAGAACTCTTGAGGCTTGTTACTATGAGAGGCCATTGAAAGCAAAAGGGTTTGTGGAAAATACAGCTTATCAGCTGTAAAAGGTTTCTGATGGAATTCTTTGAGTCACATAAGTATACTATCATATCATCAACAAATAGTGATATTTGACATCTTGTTTTCTAATTTACATCCATTTGACTGAATTTGTGGTATTATTGCTCTTGTTAAGACTTCCAGTACTCCATTACAGAAGAAGAGTAATAGAAGTGTGGGCAGACTTGTCGAGTATCTTATTTTAGTGTGATTGCTTCAACATTCTCCCTATTTAGATTAATATTGGCTACTCATTTGCTGTATATTGCTTTTACTATCTTTAAGGATGAGCCTAAAGTTCCAGATATTTCCAAACCATTAACATGAAATGGTGTTTTATTTTCTCTAGTTACTTCTAAGCATCTAAAGAGATCTTTATATAGTTTATTTATTTGATTTTTTTTTTTTGGTTGATTACTTTGATGGATTTTCATATATTGAACTCTCCCTGTATCACTGGGATGAACTTTACTTGATCATGTTAAAGGATCATATGATGTGTTCTAGTATTCTTTTTACAAGAATTCGATTGAATATTTTCACGGCTGTTCATGAAGGAATATTGTCTGACACTTTCTTTCTTTTTTTGTAGGGTCTCTGTTTGATTTAAGAATTAGAGTAATTTTTGCTTCAAAGAATGAGTTGTGTAGTGTTCCTTCTTTTTCTATTTTATGAAATAGTGTCGACAATATTGGTATCAGTTCTTCTCTGAATGTCTGATAAAATATGGCACTGAAACCTTTGGCTATTTACCCCCTTGGGATCAGAGGCTTTTGATGAGTTCTTGTTTTTATATAGTGATTATGGGACTGTTGTGATGATTTACTTGATTTAGATTTAAATTTGATCTTTGGTAATATGGAGAATATGAGACATTTTCTCAACATTTTCTGTTTGGTTGATTATACACTTTTGTTGCAGGATCTGATGATTTGTTTTTACTTTCTTCAGTTTCTATTGTTATATCTTCCTTTTCTTTTCTGAGTTTGTTAATTTAGATAGTCTCTGTGTCCTCTAGTTAGTCTGGCTCAGGTTTCATCAATATTTTTTGATTTTATCAAAGACCTATCTCCTGGTTTTGTTGATTTTTTGTATAGTTCCTTTTTGTTTCTACTTTGTTGATTTCATCTCTGATTTTGAGTGTTTCCTCCTGCCTATTCTTCTTAGATGTATCTTCTTTTTTTGTTCTATAACTTTTAGTTCTTCTGTCAAGCTGGTTGTGTATGCTCTCTGCAGTTTCTTTTGGAACAAATCCAAGCAATAAGTTTTCTTCTTAATACTGCTTTCATTGCATCCCATAGTTTCAGTTTGGTGTGCTCTCATTTTCATTAAATTTTGAAAATCCTTAAGATTTTATTTATTTCTTCCTTGAACATGGTATTGTTGTGTAGGGCATTGTTTATGTGTATGTGGTCTTTTTGATTTGTATTTGTTTTTGAAGAGGAGCCTTCGTCCATGGTTATTTGAAAGGGTGCATGGAATCATGTCAATTTTTTTTTTTTTTTTTTTTTTTTTTTTTTTTTTTTTTACTAACTGCAGGTGCTCTGTATTTGGAGCACAGTTCTTCACCTTGATAGAACTTTTCCTCTGATTAGTCAAAATTGTCCTTCCTTAACAATGTTGGTAACTTTTCTTGAAAATTTATCTTATTTGGTATTAGAATAGCCACTCTAGATTGTTTCTTAGTACCATTTTTCCTTGAAATTTCTTCCTAACCTTTTACTCTGAGGTACTATTTGTGATTCTTCCTGACAGGAGTTTCCGGTATGCAGCAAAATGTTGGACTCGGATTGTGTGTACATTCTTATAATCTATGTCTCTTTATTGGGGAAATGAATCCAATGATGCTAAGAGATATCAAAGAACCATTATTGGTCCCTGTTATTTTTATTGTTAGAAGTAGAATTATGTTTGTGTGGTTTTCTTCTTTAGGGTTTTCACAAGTGATAGAAAAACACAAGGATTTGGGGGACTCTGAGACTTTTGCAAAAAGCCTCATTTGTATAATGTAAGACACTAAAAACATAGAAATGGTTAAAGTGTAACTCATAGACTTTCCAGTCATTACTAAGCTCTGAGACTCAGCCTGTGCATGACAAATAAAAACAGTGGCCTAGAATAAATCTCAAAAAAGCCAGAATATACTGACTGATTGCCACCTATCTAGAAAGACCTTCATAGGTTCCTGATGCATGGCATATTCAGTTCATGCTATAATAACACAATTCTGAGAAACAAAACAGGGACACAACTCTTAAAAATTTGGAATGTATAAACAAAGTTCTAAACATGTAAAAGCACCGATTTAGTGGACAGGTTAAGCTATACAGTCCAAGCTGAGTATACCTCTTTTGCTATACTTTCTTTGTTTTGAATATTTGGTATTTTGACTATTTTATGTCAGAGGGAATTTTATTTATCTGGTCTAATCTATTTGGAGTTTTGTAGATTTCTTGTATGTTCATGGTCATCTATTCCTTTAGGTTAGTGAATTAGCCTCTAAATTTTGTTCAAGATATTTAGTGACACTTTTATTTGAGAGTCTATATTTTCTTCTACAACTATTATACTTTGGTTGACTCTTCTTATTGTGTCCTGGAATTACTAGATGCATTAAGATAATGCTTTTAGATTTTTGCATTATCTCTGACTGATGTGCCAATGTTTACTGTGGTATCTTTTGCTCCTGAGAAACTCTCTTCCATCTCTTGCATTCCGTTGGTAATGCTTGTGTCTATGACTTCTAATCTCTTTCTGAGGTTGTTTATCTCCAGGGTTGTTTCTTTTTGTGATTATTTTTTTTCTATTTTTGTTTCTAATTCCTTCACCTGTGTGGTTGTATTTTTCTGTAGCTCTTTAACTGATTTTTCTTTTCCTCTTTAAGGTCTTCTATGTGTTTAATGGTTCTCATGTGTTTCTTCAACTTGTTTACTGGTTCTCATGTAATTTATGTGCCTCTAGAAGACCTTCATCATCCTTATCATGCAGTTTGTTTTTATGTCCAATTCTTGCTTTTCTGGTGTGTTGGGCTGTCTCTTCCTTGTTTCTGTCATTTTCAGGTTGTGTTTGATTCCCTTGCTTAGTTACTAGCACTACACTCTTAACATCTTGTTATCTGTGATGCCAGGTTTTCTTATTGTCTCTGAATTATGTGTGTGTGTGTGTGTGTGTGTGTGTGTGTGTGTGTGTGTGTGTGTGAATGTGAGTGGTCCCTTCAAACTACTCCACATTAGAGAGGTAATCAAAATTTTGAAGCACAAAAAGTATATAGTCCTATTGAACCAACTGATATCAGTACACATTGATTTGTTTTCATGACGTTTTGTATGTATCAACTAATCAGTAATATTTATGAGTGACAAATTTATTTTCAAGCTTTTTTTGTATACTTTTTACATGTTTTTTTGTCCTGAAGTATATGTACATGCTCTCTAGACACCAGAACATGTTAGATTGCCTCTAAATAATTGTATTACAATTTTAATGGAAATTATTTTGAATCTGTAAATTGCTTTTGGTAAGATAGTTAATTAACTATGTTAATCCTGCTCAGCCGGGATCATGGTAGATATTTGCATCTTCTGATATCTACCCCAGTTTCTTCATAGACATGAAGTTCCTGTTATATAGGTCTTTGACTTGCTGGGTTAAAGTCATATGAGGAATTTTTTTTAGGATTTTTGGGTATTATAGGAGAATTATCACCTTAAATTCAATCTCAGCATATCATTTGCACAAATGAGGCCTACTGATTTTTCTTTTATTAATTTTTTGTGCAAGCATCTTGCTGAATGAGTTCATCAGCTGTGGAAGTTTTCTGGTAGAACTTGGAGGTCTGCTATTTATACTTTCAAGTCATCTGTGAACAATAATACTGTGCCTACTTTGTTCCAAATTGAATCCCTTAGATATTCTCATGTTGTCTTACTGCCCTTGTTAGAATGTCAAGTTTGTCTTGCCTACATATTGTGCAGAGATAAAGATGGAACAGACAGTGAGGAAACAGCCCTCCAATGATTATCCCAAAGAGAGATACATTTCATGGGAGAGAGTCCACACTAGACCATATTAATGATACTTGGCTACTCTTCTATGCTTGCATGTAGGAACCTAGCATTATTGTCTCCTGAGTCTTCATCCAGTAGAGTATAGAAACAGACTGACAAACATCATGTGGAGACCAGGAAGCATTCTGGAAGTTAAACAGGGGCTATCTCAGTCTCTGTTCATTGATATTAGTACTCTTTTTTTCTTCCTGGCCTCCCTGGTTAGGCCTCAGCAGGAGAGGATATGACTAGACCTGCTGGGAATAGATGATCCAGGGTGGGGTGATACCCAGTGGACTCTGTTTCATTGAGGAGATAAGGAGGTAGTAATTAACATAAGGGTGAGAACCAATACAACAAAATAGCATGTGTTCCATGTTTTAAATTTTTTTCACTATTGCAATAAAAAACACTCACTACCTGAGCTATCATATTTCCTGGGGAGACATAATATTCATAATATTCATGCCTACTAATCTCAGATAAGAATCATGGTATATATATATATATATATATATATATATATATATATATATATATATATATGTGTGTGTGTGTGTGTGTGTGTGTGTGTGTGTGTGTGTGTGTGTGAAGAGCTAGAAAGAGAGAGATTGAGAGATAGAGAGAGAGAGGGATGTATGTAGGAAGGGAGGTAGGGAGGGAGGGTTCGAGGTAGGTAGGGAAAAAAGTGGAGAGAGAGAGAACTAAATTCCAACTTGGTGAATCAGTAAGTTTTATGGAGGTTATTTTCACAAAAACAGATGAGGTGTTACAGGGGCAAAAATTACACAAAAGCAGCTTTATCTCCAATGTCCACCTAATCATTGGTGACAAGTCACTAGAGGTAGAAACCTGAAGAAAATTGACAGCACAACAATTGTATAGTGCCTTTTTCAAGTGACTAAGCTAATATAAACCTCTCCCAGGCATGGAGGTTTGAGCTGCAAAGGAAGAGTGGCATAATGGATATAATGAGTGGTTTGTGCTTATTAAGGGTCTTCTTGGATGTATTATTAGTCGTTTCCCTTCCTACCTAATATTCCTGAAGATTACTGAATGATGGAATGTTTTAGTCTCAGAGGAAACCACTGACCTTGGCAGCTCAAAACCATTATGTCTTACTCTCTTGGTTGTATCAGAATTCTACCATAGTATCTGAATTTATATTACTTCATTTTAATTTTCTTATGTTCAAACTGTAAGTAATGATTCTACCTGTTGTGAAAGCCCCTTACATATTTATTGGCCTAGTAAATGAATATGTTCCCTTCAACTTGTGTTTCATTTATAAATTTATAAAGCAGTTTATAAAAAGTGAGTGTAAATCTCGTTAGAACAAATTTTATACAAGATAGTTCATAACACTTGAGCATCTAAAATAATAGACCCAGAAGTTAAACCAAGATTTTGGTATAGTACCATATCCTAACATATGCTCTACAACTCTATTAGGACCTAGAGACATTGCTGTGATGATGTCAAAATGGGAACTGATTGTTCTATAAAGTAATATCATGAAAATTTATTCCTGTGACTGATGGATACCATAGAGGAGCAAAAGAAGTGGCTAAAATATAGTTCAAAGATCATATTGACAACCTAACGTATGTCCAAGAAAATATGAGAAAAATAAGAACTGTCATTATTCTAAATTTTTACATCTCTAGAAATCCAACATCATGATATATGTATAAGAGGAGTAGACACTAATGTGTATGAATGAGACAGAATTTGTGGACAGTAGTGACTAGGGTTGAAATAAGAAGAGTTGAGACAGGAATATGTGCAAGAAGTCTATTGTAAAAAAGAGTTACTTTATATTCAAGGACTTGCAGATTGTGTTACTGTTAAAACCATCTTTTCTAGAAAGGCTGGATCATTACAAAGACAAACCTAGGTGCACAACAAATATTGATTAGAAAGGCCAATAAATCACACAATTTTAAAGTATCAAAAAAAGTCACAGAGTTTAAAAACTAGTGTTTTTAGTCATTTTATTTGAGATGCAATTCATAAAAACAAGTTTGAGGGAGGAGGAAAGGGGAGTAAAGGGGAGGATATAAGGTTAGAAATGTAAATGTTCAGAATATCCAATAAAATTTTAAAAATGTCAAACATAACAAATTTTTTTTTCTTAAAAAATTTTATTAAATTGCAAAGCAGAACTTGAACACAAATTTAAATATCAGTAACAAGGTCACAAAACAGTTGCAAAATGTCTGTAATGGGAGGATTATATATCCTTATAACTAAGTCACCCATCCATGCCTACATTAGTACATTAGATAAATCTTCAAGTCAGCAGCCCATCGAAGAGCTAGCAGTTCCATTATTGGATCTTTCCTGTTACAAAAACTTGCTAATATTTTGGGTATCAGATCTTTATCAGATGGAAACTACAAACTAAACTTTTAAAATTTGTTAAAGAATGATTAAAATACTGTAACTAATTTGGTTTCAAAAACTCTGGGTATACAACTGAGATAAAACACTAAGATTTATACTTATCGCATTGACAAAACTCTTTTATATTTACGATTTTGGTATTAATATACTCTCAATTAAATTTCCAAAAGTCCATCTCATCATACAAATAAACATTGAGACCAACCTTTCACTGGTCTCATAATCCACTCACATTAGACTAAATTCACTTTTATTCATGTCCCAAATTTGCACCTGTGGGGCAGATATAGCACACATTTATAGGGAAAATATAGGGAGTTTGTTATTCCTTTTTATCCAGTTTTCATTCCTATTTCTATCTTTCCTCAAGTCTTTTTTTCTTTTCCTTTTTTTCTACTTCTCACACACCAGCATCTCTATCTTTACAACACCAAATGGATTATTTCATGTAATAGAGAGATTTTGTTTAAGATTTACTCCATTTATAATTTATTTTTTAAATAAACACAGATAGAAGAACAAATGTTAGAATTTTTACATAAATGTATAAGAATACATTTTAGTAAGTGCTTTGCATTTTTTTAAGGTTTGATATTCTGCATTAATGTCCTAATAGTTACAATGAGCAAAAAGTACATGTAAATCAGGATGTAACCCAGAAGTAGTCAAAGTTTTCTTGGTGTGTGAGGATTGAGTATAATGTTTTATTTTTTTTTTTCTTGAATTTCACAGTCTGAGTTTTTTCTGGGGTAGGCTGAGCTTTCTGGCGTTAGTATCCCATTATCAATGACTGCATATTATGTCTGTTCTTTTGTGACTGGGTTATCTCACTCAGGATGCTATTCTCTAGATGCAACCATTTTCTTAAGAATTTGGTTAAGTCATTGTTTCTGATAGCTGAGTAGTACTTCATTGATTAAATGTACCACAATTTTTGTATCCATTCATCTACTGAAGGGCATCTGGGTTCTTTCCAGCTTCTGGCTAACATAAATAGTGCTGCTATGAACATTGTGGTGCATGCGTCTTTGTTGTATATTGGAGTGTCTCTGGGGTATATGCCCAGAAGTGGAATAGCTGGATTTTCAGGTAGTACCATGTCCAGTTTTCTGAGGAATCGCCTGTCTGATTTCCAGAGTTGTTTTATCAGTTTACAACCCCACCAACAGTGGAAAAGTGTTCCTCTTTCTGCACAGCCTCTCCTGCATCTGTTGTCATCTGAGTTTTGGATCTTGGCCAATCTGACTGGTGTGATGTAGAATCACAGGGTTGTTATGATTTGCATTTGCCTGATGGCTATGGATGTCCAGCACTTCCTAGATGTTTCTCAGTTATTGGATTTTCCTCAATTGAAAACATTTTGTTTAGCTCTGTACTACATGTTTAATAGGGTTGTTGGATTTACTGGTGTCTAGCTTTTTCTGTTCTTTTTATACCTTGGATATTAGGCCTCTATCTGATGTGGAGTTGGTTATGATCTTTTCCCATTCTGTTGACTGCAGTTTTGTTTTCTTGACACTGTCCTAAGCCTTACAGAAACTTGCAATCTCATTAAGTTTCATTTGTTAATATTTGACCTAAGAGCAGGGGCCATTGTTGTTTTGTTCAGAAAATTATTTTCCTATGCCTAAGTATTCTAAGTTTTTCCCTATTTTCTCATCTAATAGTTTCAGTATATCTGGTTTAATGTGGATATATTTGATCCACTTACACTTAAGCTTTGTACAAAGAGATAAGAAAGGGTCTATTTTCATTCTTCTGCATGCTGAGTGCCAGTTGGACGAATACCATTTGTTGAATAGGCTTTCATTTTTCCATTGAATATTTACAGGTCCTTGGTCAAAATTCAGGTGACCCTATATATGGGGCCTCATTACGGGGTCTTCTATTCTATTCCATTGATCCATGTGCCTATTTCTGTACCAGTCCCACACAGTTTTCATCAGAATTGCCTTGTACTATAGCTTGAGGTCAGGGATAGAGATTCTCGCAGATGTTTACTTGTTTTTGAGGATGGATTTCGCTTTTCTAAGTCTTTTGTTATTCCAGGTGAAATCACACATTTCTCTTTCCAATTCAATGAAGAACTACATTAGAATTTTGATGGGGATATCATTGAATCTGTAGATTGCTTTGGGTAAGATGGTCATTTTTAGAATGTTGATCCTTCCATTCCATGAGCATGGGAGATCTTTCCATTTTCTGAGACTTTCCTTGATATCCTTCTTTAGAGGTTTGGAGTTCTTGTCATACAGGTCCTTCACTTACTTAGTTGGAGGCACACCAAGGTATTTCATCATTTTTGTGACTATTGTAGAGGATATCTTTTTCCTAATTTCTTTCTCCACATGATTGTCCTTTGAATACAGGAAGGCTACTGATTTGTTTGAAGTAATTTAATATTCAGCCACTTTGCTGAATGTTTATCAGCCGTAGTAGTTCTCTGGTGGAATTTGTGGGATCACTTACATAAACTATCATGTCATCTGCAAAAAGTTTTTACCTTCCGAATGTGACAGTTTACATTTCACAGAAAACCCTTCATTATTTATAGCTTCAATGTATCTTCAGTTGATTAAAATGATATCAGCAATCCTCTCTTATTAGTACAATTCTCAAATGGCAAGCAATAGATAAGAAAGTGTCATAGTTTGGTATAGTGTCAATACTTAGAGTCAGGTTACTCTGTCGGAGATAACTCTGTAGTTCTTCTCCTGATGAAGATGGGAAGGCAGAGGCAGATGTAGAGGCAAAAGTGGGTGCACAAGGTACAGAAGCTCTGCATTCAGTACATGATTTTTGTCCCTTTTCCACAAAATGGTTATTTTCATGTACATTTAACTATTTAGGCTTTTGATAAAACACAGTGCTACACAATATGTGTGTGTGTGTATATATATATATATATGTAATAAATTGGCTAAAGATTCTTCTTAAATTTTCAAAAATATCTGTAATTTTATTATAAAGTCTCTTCATGTGCACATCTTCATAAACTAATATATACATAGAACATTAGTTCAGAGATGCTCCTGTAAAGCTTTAGTATTACCTAGATCTGACATTGCCTTTACAAATACTCAGCGAAGCAAACAAACATACACTAACTTTTGGATCATATCCAAGATTATGTAGAAAGAACAAAAGCAGCAATCCATAGAAGACAGTGAGGTGAGCCCTTTACTATCTTTTGCTTTTCGTTTTAGATGTTTGAAAAACTCTGGAAGCAGACATGAGGTTATCTGTATATTGTACAAGAACTCGATTTTCTGATTTTAGCTTCAGGTTTACTTCCTCAACTGCATCTACTCTTGCAGAAAGATTTTCAAGTTTGTGTTGTAGTTCAAACTCTTGATTGAGAAGTGGAGTCTTTCTTCCAGTTCCACCTGATTTTCAGCATAAACTGCATCCATATCAGCATTCATCATCTTGGGAACATACATTGAGCTCTTGAAAACAAACTCCTTAGTGATTGGTCTTGCATCTGCAGCACATGGAGGAGGTGGGATAGGTAGCCAACTTACATTATATTAAAGAGGAAAAGTTCAGTATACAGTGTATGGAACTTAGATTTAAAAATCTGGTATTGAAAAGGGATCAGTTGAGATTTCCCTATGCAAATAAATAGATGTGAGGATCACATGGTCCACTTTCAAATTCTAAATGTTAGTTTGTTTGTTCATTTGTTTGTAATCTTCAGGCAACAGTAAAATCTACTTGTTGACAGAGGTGTCCATAGAAACAATAAATCAATTTCAGAGAAGATATTTTTTGAACAGTCAGTTTGTACTGGTGAATGATGCTTGGGAGTGAGACTTCAGATGCTGCTTGAGGTAACAGGTTCTGGAATAGCTTTTGTTGCAGAGGGGACAAGCATGGGGCCTCTCACCACTGTGCTTTTTTATGTGTCTCTTTAGATCTGTTGAACGGTAGAATGTCCATTTGCAGCCAGGCACATTGCACTCATAACTCCTCTTTCCAGTGTGTTTCTTCATGTGGTCTTTGAGGTGGTGAGCCTTTGTGTAAGATTTCCCACAATCTGGGTAGGAACATGAGTAGCGCTTCAAAGGTTGAGGGTTGATTGGAAAGACAGGGCTCAGTGTCTGCAGGTCTGCGTTCAACTCTGGACCCTTTCCTTGAACCAAATCAGAAGCTGAAGAGCTTGCCTGGGGTTGTCTTTGAACAGAAGGGTAACTTGAAGGATTTGAGGATTCACCTACATATGGGGCTTGGTTTCTAAGTAATGTCACATGATGATCAAGGCTTTCCACAACATTGGGTGTTCCATTGCTACTTGGGTAGACATTAGGTTCAAGAGAGGTTCTCAAATGATCC
This sequence comes from Micromys minutus, assembly GCF_963924665.1. Lineage (NCBI taxonomy): Eukaryota > Metazoa > Chordata > Mammalia > Rodentia > Muridae > Micromys > Micromys minutus. Next base: position 106,388,082 of record NC_137970.1, on the reverse strand, counting down.
AAGGAGAATGACTCTTCAGAACTTGGAATTCTCTCTGGATGCCAAGCTAAGTGTTCTTGTATAGGACATGAAGTCACCTGAGGATCAAGTTTTTCTTCCACATCAGGTGTTCCATTCACACTTGAGGAAGCATCAGAATCAAGAAAGGCCATTATGTCATCCAAGAAGAAAGACTCTTCAGAAAGGGGACTTGTCTCTGGGTGCCAAGCCAGGTTGACTTGGTTAGTAAGTGAAGTCACTTGAGGATCAAGGCTTTCTTCAACTTTGGATGTTCCATGCAAACTTCGGGAAGCATCAGAATCAAGAAAGGCAATTATGTCATCCAAAAAGAAAGACTCTTCAGAACTGGGACTTGCCTCTGGGTGACAATCTAGGTTGGCTGGGTTACTAAGTGAGGTCACCTGAGGAACAAGGTTTTCTTCAACATTGGGGGATCCATTCAAACTTGAGGAAGCATCAGAATCAGGAAAGGCTATTATCTCATCCAAGAAAAAAGACTCTTCAGAACTGGGACTTGTCTCTGGATGACAAGCTTGTTTTTCTGGGTTACTAAGTGAAGTCACCTGAGCATTTAGGCTTTCTTCAATACTGGTAGCTCCATTCAGATTTAGGGAAGCATTAGAATCAGGAAAGGCTATTATCTCATCCAAGGAGAATGTCTCTTCAGGACTGGGACTTGTCTCTGGGTGACAAGCTAGGTGGTCTTCCTTACTAAGTGAAGTCACCTGAGCATTTTGGCTTTCTTCAATACTGGTAGTTCCATTCAGATTTAGGGAAGCATTAGAATCAGGAAAGGCTATTATCTCATCCAAGGAGAATGTCTCTTCAGGACTGGGACTTGTCTCTGGGTGACAAGCTAGGTGGTCTTCCTTACTAAGGGAAGTCACCTGAGGATCAATGCTTTTTTCAACATTAGGTTTTCCATTCAAACTTGGATGGATATTTGGATTCACAGAAGTTCTCATTTGATCCAAGGAATATAACTCTTTAGAACTGGGACTTGTCTCTGGATCCCAAGCTATGTGGTCTTGATTACAAAATGAATTCACCTGAGGATCCAGCCTTTTTTCAACATTTGGTGTTCCATTCAGACATGGGTAGACATTTGGATCAGAGGACCTCATCTGATGCAAGTAGCATGACACTTTAGAACTGGGATAATTCTGTGGATGCCAAGTCATATTTGCTTCTGCATTGGATGTTGCCCTCTTAGACCCATGAAAATTTGGGCCAAAACTGGTGTTTGGCATCTGAAAACCATAGAAAGTCTGGCCACCAATTGGATTTGTCACCCAGTGACTGACCATCAAATTCTGATCACATCTGTGTCCTGATAACTGATACCCAGAGAGAAAGTGCTCACCACAGACCAGGTTATCCTGACCTCTGTAGACATTCTGACCACGGAAGGATGACTTCTGGTAGTAGAGCTTCATGTGGTCATGGTTATCTCTCACCGGAGGCTCATAAAAAGCCTGATATTCATTAGAAGGTATCATCAGATCTGCATTGAATCTATTATTAGCTACTAAATCCCTCTGCTGATACCTAAAAGAACTCTGTTCAGAAAAATAGTCCAGGGAGCGATCTACATTTGAATTCTGGTCTGCATGGCTTCCAGAAGGAGCAGCATGATGATTACCAAAGGGAATCCTCTCACTGTCATTCAAGGCTGTATTTTGGATCACAAGAGTCTTGTCAAAGTTGACTGTCCTCATCCAGTGTCCTTCAATGTAGAGAGATTCCCTAGCTTCAAGAACAGCTTTAATCTGGGCATGAGGATGTCATATCTTTGGTGTGTTGTTGAGCTCCTTAAGCTGAGTGTCTTCAAGGAATTTTTTTTGCTGAAGAGACTCAGCTATCTGATTCACAGAGGAAGTCTCACTTGGCTCTCCAGTTTTTCCTGGGTGTGCTGTCGAGTTCAGAGTACAGGTTATCTCAGGTGTGCTAGAGTATGCAGATGCCATCACTGTTGGTTTCCAGGCAAGCATCTCTGAGCTATGACCTGAGACAGGCTGGCTGGACTCCACAGGGAAAGGCTGGGGATTACACCTCCCTGGCTGGAATGCACCTGTGGATTCTTCCATGTCTATGCAGGCTTCACAAATGGCTTGGTGACTCTTCAAGTTCCTGCACTGTTGGGAGAAAAATCAACATCTGGCTAAACTAGGTATTCAGTGGTAGAGATTAAAGTTCTTGAGAATACTCAAACTCGGCGGACAGGCAGAACTTAAATGGTAGACACAAGAAGGCATAAAATGTTCTCTGGAGATCAGGGATTCACAACTTTAAGGGCTCTGATGAAGGTGGGATGGGAAACAAAAGCTTCATTACTCTGGGATCTCCTTTTATAAAGCTAGGCCTGATATGTTCAGTACTTCTGAGTCTATGATTTCATAAGACTTATGTTTCCACATGTAGGCCCCCATACTTAGAAGACATGTTTAAATATCTCACCCCAGGCTCTTAGAGTTTAGAAGATGCTCTCATTAAGTAAACTCTTAGGAACTGTGTATGTTAGCTTGCCTCTGATTTACTTTATAAACAATATACAGTTACATGGTTGCATTCATCAACTTTAGAAGAGAATGTGGAACAGGATTTGTTGGTGGGACTGGTGGGTTTTTACAGGAGCAGTAGGTCATGTGGGGTTTGTTTTGAATGAAGAGAGTGAATGAAAAAAAAACTTTTGAGCTGATGAAACCTCTTGCAGTGGAGACTTATAGAGTACAAGAGGTTAATCTTTGTAATGGTGGATACAGAATCTGGTGTGATTATTTTTTTGCAATGCTACAATCTGTTGTGTCCTTTTGGTATGGGATCCCATCCATTTTCTCAAATATTATAGATAAATGCTAAGAGAGGGTTTCACTCTCAGCACACTGACAATAGGACCCAGTTACCTAGAATTGTGTCCACAGTGTTCATGTTCCTGGATAGATCCTGATGGTGGTAAAGGTTGATGAAATGAGACAAAAATCTTATTTTAAATTTTAAAAGCAAATAGTGAAAACCAATGTTTAAGAAAGGAAGATGGAATGAAAGACAGAAAAAAAACAAGAAAAGAAATAATACAAATGGAGAAATCACATCATCATCATGAGACACAACATGTAGTATTGGAACAAAAGTGAAGTTGTTTGGATGGATAGTTGCACTCTTAAAATTGATAAAAAAACTGTAAGATAGGAGATTAAAATTGCTTGCACTTTTTCACCAATTAGAAACCACTTGAAAAAAATACACTCTGGATTTGTGAAGGCATCATTCCGTAGGCATCACTTATTAAAACACATACAAGGTGTCCAGATCAACATCCAGCCTCTCTTCTATCCCAGAGAAGTGGAAAATCATTCCTCCCATGATGATTTACAGGAAGTTACAAGACAACTCATTTTTACAGAAGACATTTATACTTCAATCTGGTCTCATAATCTTTATCTTTTGTCTCTAACCCTTGATTGCAGAAATTAAAAATACTTGCCATAATATAGGCCAAGGATTCTCTTTTTTTGTATTGCCATAACGCATAGCTGCAGGCTACTTCCTAATTAATACCATACCACATAACATATTCAGTTTTTAAATAATTTATATTTTGATTTTTAGGATTTTCAACTAACAACATCTACAAAAACAACAATTAGAATACTATGGTAAGACAATAAAATCAGTCACAACAATCCTAACTATCTCTTAAGATCAATGCCCTTGCCATTCAGCTGCATAAGGAAGAATTTTTAGAAAACAAAGTGGAGAAGAGCTTAAAACATGTAGGCACAGGGGAAAGTTTTCTCAACAGAAAACAAATAGATTATACTCTAAGATCAAGAATCAACAATTGGGACCTCATAAAATTGGAAAGTTTCTGTGGCTAAGCATATTATCAAGAAGACAATATGTCCAACAACAGATTGAGGAAGGATGTTTGATACTCCTGCAACTGATGGAGGGCTAATATACAACATATACAAAGAGCTCAGGAAGTTAGACTCCAGAGAATCAAATATTTATATATAAAACTGGTATACAAGGCCAACAAAGAATTCTCAGCTGAGAAATTCCAAATAGCTATGAAGCACCCAAAGAAATTATAAATATGGCTAGTTATCAGGTAAATGTAAATCTAAACAACCCTGAGAATACACCTTATTTTAATTAGAATGGCTAAGGTTAAAAATCATGTGACAGAAGATGCTGGCAAGAATGTGGAGAGAAAAGAAAACTTCTTGAGTGTTGGTGGGATTGTAAGCTGGTACAACCACTCTGTAAAACAGTCTGGTGATTTCGCAGAAAATTGAACATAGTGCTACCTGAAAACCCCGCTATTCCACTCCTAGACATATAGCCCAAAGACGTTCCAACATATGACAAGCACACATGCTCCACCATGTTCTAGCAGCCTTATTTATGATAGCCAGAAGCTGGAAGAAACCCAGATGTTTAAAAAACAAATAATGTATAAAGAATGAATGGTACATTTATAAATTAGAAACAATGACTTTATGAAACACCTAGGCAAATATATGGGTCGAGATAATATCGTGAGTACCCCACTCACAAAAACACACACATGGAATGCCCTCACTGTGAAGAAAATACTAGCCACAGAACACTTTGAGTACCCCAGCAAAAATTGACAGACCTTATGATGTGCAAAGAAGAAGGAAGGCCAAAATGCCAAACCTCAGTCCTGTTTAGTAGAAAGAACAAAACACTTTAGATAGGAAATACAAGGTAAAATAGAGGAATAGGGAATAAAGAAAAATCATTAAGAGACTTCTTTATATGGGGATCCATGCCATATGAAGCCAGCAATCCCTAGCTCTATTGCTGATGCACAAAGTGCTTAGAAGCAAGAAACATATAGAGATGCCTACTCTGGGTCTCTGCCAGAGTTAAATGCATACAGCTGAGCATGTTAGCATCTAACCATCAGAGTGAACTTGGGGACCCCAAGGAAGGTGCTAAAGAAAAGCCTCAAGGAGCTGAAAGGGGTTGCAACTGCAAGGGAAAACAATGTGATCAACCAAGTAAACCCTACACAACCCCCAGGTACTATAACACTGATCATTGAGAACACATTGAGAAAACTATGGTTACAGTTGCATATGTAGCTTAACCTAGCAGTGTCTGGCATTAATTTGAAAAGAGGTCTTTGGTCGAGGGAGAACATGTTTCCCCAATATAGGGAAATGCCAAAACACTGGGGTTCAGAGGGTTGGAAGGGAGCAAGGTGGAGGAAGAGCATACCATTATAAATATCAAAACAAAGAGTATGTAATAAGAAAGGAAAAGAAGAACCAATAAGAAAGAAGAATTCCCATGTCGGGTCAGGGTCTGGTCATTGGCACTTTGCTACATGTTCCAGTCATCCACCTCTGTTCTGAGCAAATAGTGACATATCTTTGAAAACCATCCCTTAGTCAGACTATTAGACTCCACAAGAAACTGACTTTCTCAGATCAAAAAATTGCCCTCTCTCACCAGTGGTCAACTCCAACCCTAAATGTACTGCCCACAGGTGTGGCAGATCAACTCCACAAGGAACAGTATTTTAAAATGTTGTTTCGACACCTGGCTTCACGATTTTTTTTCTCCTATACTACTCAAGCATTGTGCTAATCATTGTTGACATAGCCTTGTGTAGACCCTTCCTCCTTCCCTGGGAATGATAGGACTCACAGGAATATGTTCTTAAGCATTCCAAGGCCAAGGCAAGGGGTGGCTCCCACCCTGTCTCTTAAGATCCAACAGAAATACCATAAAATCTCTAATTATGGGGCTTATAATTCCATTCCAAACAATTAAAGAAAGTCCCAAATAAAATGTATATGGATTTTTTATGAAATTCTAAATTCATGCCTATAGCATAATTTAAGCTTGTGATCATTAAATAAATTTATGAAACCACAATAAAATTCACAGACCATATGGAGATGAAGAAGGAATTATGGAAGCTTCATTCTAACTTAGAAGAAGGAACTTAGAAGACCTACTTAGAAGTAAGGACAGAGCCTTTCTGAAACCAACACAGATGCTTATAGCCAGCCATCAGACTGAGTACTGGGACCCCATTGGAGGAGTTATGGAATGTCCTAAAAGAGTTGAAGAAGTTTGCAACCCCGTTGTAAGAACAATAATACCAACCAGCCTGACTGTTCAGAGCTCCAAGGGAATAAACCACCCACCAAAGAGCAAATATGGAGGAAGAAACCAAGGTTCCTGCTGCATGTAGCAGAACATGACCTTACTATAGATTTAAGGGGAAACCCTTGATCCAGTATAGACTCGATGACCTTGTGTAGGGAAACCTTAGGGTGGTGCGGTAGAACTATCATAGAAACAACTTGATGTTGATGGAATGAAGTTTTGTGTAGAGGAAACCAGGAAAGAACATATAGATGAAAGTTAAATGAATAAAATATCCCATAAAATAAAATGAGGAAATTAATTTTTCTCTATATGTATGTCAAAAAAAGAATTTTTGGATGTACTTACGGTTCGAAGTCCTGTACACTCACAATGGCAAGCTGAGGATAAAAAGTCCAAAAGAATGGTAGTTTTGAGTATTGGAACACAGATTGGTACAGCTGGTCTAATCTAGAGGCTGGAAACTGGCACAGCTGGTGCCAGTACCAGTGTAGGGACAGACTTGTGAACAAGCTGAGGACAAGCTGACAAATAGGCACTCCTTCCTGCATCCATGGACTTATATAGGCCTCCAGCGGAAGGTGTATCCTGGATTAAAGTATGTCTTCCTGTCACGTGTTCTTGGTCACCAACCAATTAACAAATTTCAACCAGTCACTATCTCACACCTGTGTCCATCTTGTGTAGATCTTTTGGCTTTCTAGGTATTTTCAAGTGGACAAAAAGGGGAAACTTGTTGGAAATCACAACCTTGTCCTCAGAAAAATGTGGTTTTTGTGTCCTAAAACACATTTAAAATAGGGGACAACATAGTGTATCATGATTTCGTTTCAGAAGATATTTACAGATGGATGAATACCTAAATTTGACCAAGTGGACTTGCAAATGATCTATTTTTTTACTTACCTCCTGCATTTGCCAGGCTTCTCTAGAGGACCAACACTTTCACAGTGAATCTTTCTATATATGTAAGTAGACAGATATTTAGTATAATGGCTTACAGGTTGAGATAGCTCAGCAACCCGTATCAAACAGAGCCTAGCTCCAATCACTAGACTACTCCAAATATGATGAGTGTTTCAAGGTTTTATATAAAAACAAGACCAGCAGTTCTGGATTATTTCCTCAACAAACCTGGTTAAAAAGTCAGTGTTTGCCTCAAAACTGTCAATGCAGAGGGAAGCAGATATTAAGTTTATGATATGACTCCCAGCATCACCCAATTATGTTAAAGGCCACAGTAGTATTCCAAGTAGATGTTTGTACCCATCCATTCTAATCGATGCTTTCTATAAAACATTGTTCCAGTAGATATTTGGGGTTGCCCTACAATACAAACTATCCTGCCTTACAATTGTAAATGTGGTCATGAGATAGCTTGAATAAGGACCTAGCTGTGAGTTGCATCATATCAATCCTGTCTGGTTTTCGGGAGATCACAAATATTTCCCTGGCACTATAGCTTCTTGAGTTCTCTTTGTACCATTGATACTAGGTCCAAATGGTAGTATGTGCCCTTTATCCCAACTCTCAGGAGAAAAATTGGTAGATTTCTAAGTTCTAGGTCAGCATGGGAATGAGCCAGTTCTACTTTAAAAAAAATATGATTTGGTCGAGGAATGATGACACATGCCTTAAATCCCAGAACTCTGTAATTGATCATTCAGATCCTTCAGTTGAAAATTACACAGAAAAGGCCAAGACAGCTAATACTAAACAGGGAATGACTTAATAGAATAAGGGAGACAAGTACCAGGCCCAGGAAGCAGAATCATTTGGGAGCAATGGCCTTGTACCTCTGGCTTTAGAGTCAAGATCCGAAGGGATTGCAGATTCTGGCTAGCTGGAGATAGGATATCAATGGACATAAGAATAGACCATTTTACTAAGAAGAAATATGATGATAAGTGCTTTCTGAGGACATAAAATTGTTGTGTTCCAGAATTAACTGAGTCTGTACCTAGCCCTACAGGGAAATTAATTATTTATAGGTATCACACAGGTGGTAATGATTTTTAAGGCATTTAAGGATCAAGGAGTTTTGATCCAACAATTCCTGCAGAAATTACACAAACACAGATCTTACTCAGCCAAATAGCTACTTTGAATGCACACCCTAATACTGTTCACATCAATGATGCAGCTCATGTTTTTGAATATGCCTATATGATAGAGAGTAGAATAGAGTGACTCGGGAGTGTGAATATTAGCTGTGACCTTGTTGAAGTAGTTGTGGCTTTATTCAAGGTAGTGTTTCACTATCAGTGTGTGCTTTGATGATCAGATGCTGTGGCTCCACCCAATGCAGAATGAGAGGGCTCCCTTGGCTCCCTTTGTATCAAGCAGTAGAATAATCATCTCTGCCAACACCATGTCTGTCATGCTACATGATCCCATGCTTCTTACCATGAAGAAATAGACTGAACCTCTCAGACTGTTAACCAGCCCTAATTAAATGTTTGCCTTTACAAGAAATGACTTGTTCATAGTGTCTCTTCAGAGCAATAAAACCTTAACTAAAACTTATAGGTAATAAAATGTCAGAGACTACTGAAGGTTGGAATCATATGAAAAATGTAAAAGTATTTGAAATGCCTAAGGGACAATCTGAAATAAAGCAGTCTTGAAATAATACCATGGTTTTATAACCATGGTTCAATTTTATACTGTTAAATGAATTAGTATCCTTGAATTTAGTACACAAAATTGTATTGAATTATTGTTCAGAGTGTATGTGTACTTTGGAGAGGCAAGCTTAGGTAGTATATAAGTGGGTAAACAAAAAGAACATCCAAAAGGGAAAAGGAACTCCACAGGACGACCAATAGAGTCTACTAATCTGGACTCCTGAGAGCTCTCACCAAAGAGCATGCACAGGCTGATCAAATCCCCATCCCCATGCACATATGTAGCAGATTCTTAGTCTCCACGTGGATCCCCCAACAACTGCATAAGGGACTGTACCTAAAGCTGTTGTCTGACTGGAATCTGTTTCCTTAGAAGGTTACCTTGTCTGACCTCAATGAAAAAGGATGGGCTTAATCCTCATGAGATAAGATTAGATGTGCTAGTGTGGTTGGATTCCCAGGGAGCCCTCCCCCTGTGAGAGGAAAGGGGAGTTGGTGGGAGAGGGACTTTGTAAGGAAGTGACAAATGAGCAGTGTTTGGGATACAAGTAAATAAATGAAAAAATTAAAAATAAAAAAATATAGTGATAATGTATTAAAACAAGGGGTACATAATCACTGTCTTCAGGCAGCAGTAAATGCTCTGGCCAGATGATTTTAGAAATAGAGACAAGAATAAAGGGACCACGGGGAAAACTGATGCTGTTATGCTGGATCAAAAAAATTAGAGTTGATTAAGAAGAGACCAGCTTAGAGTCAGCCTCCAGTGCTACAAAATCAGAGCTGGAAAAATTGCACAAGCCCTTTGTCATGGCACAGAAGACAATAGGTAAAGCGCAACTAATGACACAAGGAGCTGGGCATAATTTCTTCCCCAGGGTATTTTACCTCCCCTTCTAAGAATGGCTGAAGCATCCACATTTAGGTCTTCCTTCTTATCGAGGTTCATATGATCTGTGAGATATATTTTGGGACTTCAAAACATTTGGGCTGATATCCCTTTATCAGTGAGTGCATACCATGTGTGTTTTTTTGTTAAGGGGTTACCTCACTCAGGAGGATATTTTCTAGTTCCTTCCATTTGTGTAAGAGTTTCATATAGTCAGTGTTTTGAATAGCTCTGTAGTGCATCATTGAGTAAATGTTCCATGTATTTGTTGTATGCATACCTCTTTTGAAGGACATCTGGGTTCTTTCCAGCTCATGGCTTTTATAAATAAGGCTGATATGAACAAATAGGGATCCATCCTGTTATGGTTTACATATACTTGGCCAAGGCAGTGGCACTATGGTATGTGTGGATTTATTGGAGTAAGTGTGTCATTGTGGAGATGGACTTTGAGACCCTCCTCCTATCTATGAGAGGAGACCAAGTCTGTTCCTATCTTCCTTTGGATGAAAATGTAAAACTCTCAACTCTTCATGCACTTTGCATGCCTGGACTTGCCATGTTCCTGCCTTGATAATGAACTGAATCATTGAACCTACAAAGTAATCCCAACTAAATGTTATGTGTAAGACATGCCTTGGTCATGGTGTTTGTTGAAAGCAGTGAAGGCTTAAGACAGAAGATGGCACCAGGAGTGGGTTATTGCTTTGAAAGGCCTTATCATTCATTTGTTTAGAAAAATGTGGATTTTGGTATTTTGGATTTAAAGAGTACTTTAATTCTTTAAATGGGGTTTAATAAACTATCCTTGAAGGGATATGGAAGACTTTGTTGGTGAGGGTGATCTGAACTGTTCAGACCTGGCCCAAGAACATGTGGTCTATTTCAGTGCAGAATTTCAGTCTGTGGCCTAAACATTGGTTTTCAGGTTGTTGGGTGGAAAAATTCTTAAGCAGTGAAGGAGTTAGAAAATAGGCATGTAGTGATAATGTAATACAACAAGGGGCCAGATTCAAGCTCCTGCAAGCGGCATAACTCAGCAGCTTTAAACCTGGGTCTCTGGCTTTATGATCAAGGGAATGAGGCTACCCGGACAATTGATGCTGTTTATCTGGAGCTAAAAAATTAGGGATGATTAAGAACAGGCCAGCATCACTGTGGTAAAATCTTCTGAAAAGTATTTTTGGAGAGCAGAAAGAATCTGTGTTCCTGAGACATGGAAAGTTGCACCTCACACTGCAGCTGTACTTAGTAATATGTAAGAATCCCCCATGTGGTCCTGGTTTTGAAGGGGCCATGAAGAACTCTTGAGGCTTGTTACTATGAGAGGCCATTGAAAGCAAAAGGGTTTGTGGAAAATACAGCTTATCAGCTGTAAAAGGTTTCTGATGGAATTCTTTGAGTCACATAAGTATACTATCATATCATCAACAAATAGTGATATTTGACATCTTGTTTTCTAATTTACATCCATTTGACTGAATTTGTGGTATTATTGCTCTTGTTAAGACTTCCAGTACTCCATTACAGAAGAAGAGTAATAGAAGTGTGGGCAGACTTGTCGAGTATCTTATTTTAGTGTGATTGCTTCAACATTCTCCCTATTTAGATTAATATTGGCTACTCATTTGCTGTATATTGCTTTTACTATCTTTAAGGATGAGCCTAAAGTTCCAGATATTTCCAAACCATTAACATGAAATGGTGTTTTATTTTCTCTAGTTACTTCTAAGCATCTAAAGAGATCTTTATATAGTTTATTTATTTGATTTTTTTTTTTTGGTTGATTACTTTGATGGATTTTCATATATTGAACTCTCCCTGTATCACTGGGATGAACTTTACTTGATCATGTTAAAGGATCATATGATGTGTTCTAGTATTCTTTTTACAAGAATTCGATTGAATATTTTCACGGCTGTTCATGAAGGAATATTGTCTGACACTTTCTTTCTTTCTTTGTAGGGTCTCTGTTTGATTTAAGAATTAGAGTAATTTTGGCTTCAAAGAATGAGTTGTGTAGTGTTCCTTCTCTTTCTATTTTATGAAATAGTGTCGACAATATTGGTATCAGTTCTTCTCTGAATGTCTGATAAAATATGGCACTGAAACCTTTGGCTTTTTACCCCCTTGAAATCAGAGGCTTTTGATGAGTTCTTGTTTTTATATAGTGATTATGGGACTGTTGTGATGATTTACTTGATTTAGATTTAAATTTGATCTTTGGTAATATGGAGAATATGAGACATTTTCTCAACATTTTCTGTTTGGTTGAGTATACACTTTTGTTGCAGGATCTGATGATTTGTTTTTACTTTCTTCAGTTTCTATTGTTATATCTTCCTTTTCTTTTCTGAGTTTGTTAATTTAGATAGTCTCTGTGTCCTCTAGTTAGTCTGGCTCAGGTTTCATCAATATTTTTTGATTTTATCAAAGACCTAGCTCCTGGTTTTGTTGATTTTTTGTATAGTTCCTTTTTGTTTCTACTTTGTTGATTTCATCTCTGATTTTGAGTGTTTCCTCCTGCCAATTCCTCTTAGATGTATCTTCTTTTTTTTGTTCTATAACTTTTAGTTCTTCTGTCAAGCTGGTTGTGTATGCTCTCTGCAGTTTCTTTTGGAACAAATCCAAGCAATAAGTTTTCTTCTTAATACTGCTTTCATTGCATCCCATAGTTTCAGTTTGGTGTGCTCTCATTTTCATTAAATTTTGAAAATCCTTAAGATTTTATTTATTTCTTCCTTGAACATGGTATTGTTGTGTAGGGCATTGTTTATGTGTATGTGGTCTTTTTGATTTGTTTTTGTTTTTGAAGAGGAGCCTTCGTCCATGGTTATTTGAAAGGGTGCATGGAATCATGTCAATTTTTTTTTTCTTTTTGTTTACTAACTGCAGGTGTATTTGGAGCACAGTTCTTCACCTTGATAGAACTTTTCCTCTGATTAGTCAAAATTGTCCTTCCTTAACAATGTTGGTAACTTTTCTTGAAAATTTATCTTATTTGGTATTAGAATAGCCACTCTAGATTGTTTCTTAGTACCATTTTTCCTTGAAATTTCTTCCTAACCTTTTACTCTTAGGTACTATTTGTGTTTGTTCCTGACAGGAGTTTCCGGTATGCAGCAAAATGTTGGACTCGGATTGTGTGTACATTCTTATAATCTATGTCTCTTTATTGGGGAAATGAATCCAATGATGCTAAGAGATATCAAAGAACCATTATTGGTCCCTGTTATTTTTATTGTTAGAAGTAGAATTATGTTTGTGTGGTTTTCTTCTTTAGGGTTTTCACAAGTGATAGAAAAACACAAGGATTTGGGGGACTCTGAGACTTTTGCAAAAAGCCTCATTTGTATAATGTAAGACACTAAAAACATAGAAATGGTTAAAGTGTAACTCATAGACTTTCCAGTCATTACTAAGCTCTGAGACTCAGCCTGTGCATGACAAATAAAAACAGTGGCCTAGAATAAATCTCAAAAAAGCCAGAATATACTGACTGATTGCCACCTATCTAGAAAGACCTTCATAGGTTCCTGATGCATGGCATATTCAGTTCATGCTATAATAACACAATTCTGAGAAACAAAACAGGGACACAACTCTTAAAAATTTGGAATGTATAAACAAAGTTCTAAACATGTAAAAGCACCGATTTAGTGGACAGGTTAAGCTATACAGTCCAAGCTGAGTATACCTCTTTTGCTATACTTTCTTTGTTTTGAATATTTGGTATTTTGACTATTTTATGTCAGAGGGAATTTTATTTATCTGGTCTAATCTATTTGGAGTTCTGTAGATTTCTTGTATGTTCATGGTCATCTCTTCCTTTAGGTTAGTGAATTAGCCTCTAAAATTTTGTTCAAGATATTTAGTGACATTTTATTTGAGATTCTTTATTTTCTTCTACAATTATTATACTTTGGTTGACTCTTCTCATTGAGTCCTGCAATTACTAGATGCTTTAGGATAATACTTTTAGATTTTTGCATTATCTCTGACTGATGTGCCAATGTTTACTGTGGTATCTTTTGCCCCTTAGAAACTCTCTTCCATCTCTTGCATTCCGTTGGTAATGCTTGTGTCTATGACTTCTAATCTCTTTCTGATGTTTTCTATCTCCAGGGTTGTTTCTTTTTGTGATTATTTTTTTTCTATTTTTGTTTCTAATTCCTTCACCTGTGTGGTTGTATTTTTCTGTAGCTCTTTAACTGATTTTTCTGTTGCCTCTTTAAGGTCTTATACGTGTTTAATGGTTCTCATGTGTTTCTTCAACTTGTTTACTGGTTCTCATGTAATTAATGTGCCTCTGGAAGACCTTCATCATCCTTATCATGCAGTTTGTTTTTATGTCCAAATCTTGCTTTTCTGGTGTGTTGGGCTGTCTCTTCCTTGTTTCTGTCATTTTCAGGTTGTGTTTGATTCCCTTGCTTAGTTACTAGCACTACACTCTTAACATCTTGTTATCTGTGATGCCAGGTTTTCTTATTGTCTCTGAATTATGTGTGTGTGTGTGTGTGTGTGTGTGTGTGTGTGTGTGTGTGTGTGTGTGTGTGTGTGAATGTGAGTGGTCCCTTCAAACTACTCCACATTAGAGAGGTAATCAAAATTTTGAAGCACAAAAAGTATATAGTCCTATTGAACAAACTGATATCAGTACACATTGATTTGTTTTCATGACGTTTTGTATATATCAACTAATCAGTAATATTTATGAGTGACAAATTTATTTTCAAGCTTTTTTTGTATACTTTTTACATGTTTTTTTGTCCTGAAGTATATGTACATGCTCTCTAGACACCAGAACATGTTAGATTGCCTCTAAATAATTGTATTACAATTTTAATGGAAATTATTTTGAATCTGTAAATTGCTTTTGGTAAGATAGTTAATTAACTATGTTAATCCTGCTCAGTCGGGATCATGGTAGATATTTGCATCTTCTGATATCTACCCCAGTTTCTTCATAGACATGAAGTTCCTGTTATATAGGTCTTTGACTTGCTGGGTTAAAGTCATATGAGGAATTTTTTTTAGGATTTTTGGGTATTATAGGAGAATTATCACCTTAAATTCAGTCTCAGCATATCATTTGCACAAATGAGGCCTACTGATTTTTCTTTTATTAATTTTTTGTGCAAGCATCTTGCTGAATGAGTTCATCAGCTGTGGAAGTTTTCTGGTAGAACTTGGAGGTCTGCTATTTATACTTTCAAGTCATCTGTGAACAATAATACTGTGCCTACTTTGTTCCAAATTGAATCCCTTAGATATTGTCATGTTGTCTTACTGCCCTTGTTAGAATGTCAAGTTTGTCTTGCCTACATATTGTGCAGAGATAAAGATGGAACAGACAGTGAGGAAACAGCCCTCCAATGATTATCCCAAAGAGAGATACATTTCATGGGAGAGAGTCCACACTAGACCATATTAATGATACTTGGCTACTCTTCTATGCTTGCATGTAGGAACCTAGCATTATTGTCTCCTGAGTCTTCATCCAGTAGAGTATAGAAACAGACTGACAAACATCATGTGGAGACCAGGAAGCATTCTGGAAGTTAAACAGGGGCTATCTCAGTCTCTGTTCATTGATATTAGTACTCTTTTTTTCTTCCTGGCCTCCCTGGTTAGGCCTCAGCAGGAGAGGATATGACTAGACCTGCTGGGAATAGATGATCCAGGGTGGGGTGATACCCAGTGGACTCTGTTTCATTGAGGAGATAAGGAGGTAGTAATTAACATAAGGGTGAGAACCAATACAACAAAATAGCATGTGTTCCATGTTTTAAATGTTTTTCACTATTGCAATAAAAAACACTCACTACCTGAGCTATCATATTTCCTGGGGAGACATAATATTCATAATATTCATGCCTACTAATCTCAGATAAGAATCATGGTATATATATATATATATATATATATATATATATATATATATATATATGTGTGTGTGTGTGTGTGTGTGTGTGTGTGTGTGTGTGTGTGTGTGTGTGTGTGTGTGTGTGAAGAGCTAGAAAGAGAGAGATTGAGAGATAGAGAGAGAGAGGGATGTATGTAGGAAGGGAGGTAGGGAGGGAGGGTTCGAGGTAGGTAGGGAAAAAAGTGGAGAGAGAGAGAACTAAATTCCAACTTGGTGAATCAGTAAGTTTTATGGAGGTTATTTTCACAAAAACAGATGAGGTGTTACAGGGGCAAAAATTACACAAAAGCAGCTTTATCTCCAATGTCCACCTCATCATTGGTGACAAGTCACTAGACGTAGAAACCTGAAGAAAATTGACAGCACAACAATTGTATAGTGCCTTTTTCAAGTGACTAAGCTAATATAAACCTCTCCCAGGCATGGAGGTTTGAGCTGCAAAGGAAGAGTGGCATAATGGATATAATGAGTGGTTTGTGCTTATTCAGGGTCTTCTTGGATGTATTATTAGTCGTTTCCCTTCCTACCTAATATTCCTGAAGATTACTGAATGATGGAATGTTTTAGTCTCAGAGGAAACCACTGACCTTGGCAGCTCAAAACCATTATGTCTTACTCTCTTGGTTGTATCAGAATTCTACCATAGTATCTGAATTTATATTACTTCATTTTAATTTTCTTATGTTCAAACTGTAAGTAATGATTCTACCTGTTGTGAAAGCCCCTTACATATTTATTGGCCTAGTAAATGAATATGTTCCCTTCAACTTGTGTTTCATTTATAAATTTATAAAGCAGTTTATAAAAAGTGAGTGTAAATCTCGTTAGAACAAATTTTATACAAGATAGTTCATAACACTTGAGCATCTAAAATAATAGACCCAGAAGTTAAACCAAGATTTTGGTATAGTACCATATCCTAACATATGCTCTACAACTCTATTAGGACCTAGAGACATTGCTGTGATGATGTCAAAATGGGGACTGATTGTTCTATAAAGTAATATCATGAAAATTTATTCCTGTGACTGATGGATACCATAGAGGAGCAAAAGAAGTGGCTAAAATATAGTTCAAAGATCATATTGACAACCTAACGTATGTCCAAGAAAATATGAGAAAAATAAGAACTGTCATTATTCTAAATTTTTACATCTCTAGAAATCCAACATCATGATATATGTATAAGAGGAGTAGACACTAATGTGTATGAATGAGACAGAATTTGTGGACAGTAGTGACTAGGGTTGAAATAAGAAGAGTTGAGACAGGAATATGTGCAAGAAGTCTATTGTAAAAAAGAGTTACTTTATATTCAAGGACTTGCAGATTGTGTTACTGTTAAAACCATCTTTTCTAGAAAGGCTGGATCATTACAAAGACAAACCTAGGTGCACAACAAATATTGATTAGAAAGGCCAATAAATCACACAATTTTAAAGTATCAAAAAAAGTCACAGAGTTTAAAAACTAGTGTTTTTAGTCATTTTATTTGAGATGCAATTCATAAAAACAAGTTTGAGGGAGGAGGAAAGGGGAGTAAAGGGGAGGATATGAGGTTAGAAATGTAAATGTTCAGAATATCCAATAAAATTTTAAAAATGTCAAACATAACAAATTTTTTTTTCTTAAAAAATTTTATTAAATTGCAAAGCAGAACTTGAACACAAATTTAAATATCAGTAACAAGGTCACAAAACAGTTGCAAAATGTCTGTAATGGGAGGATTATATATCCTTATAACTAAGTCACCCATCCATGCCTACATTAGTACATTAGATAAATCTTCAAGTCAGCAGCCCATCGAAGAGCTAGCAGTTCCATTATTGGATCTTTCCTGTTACAAAAACTTGCTAATATTTTGGGTATCAGATCTTTATCAGATGGAAACTACAAACTAAACTTTTAAAATTTGTTAAAGAATGATTAAAATACTGTAACTAATTTGGTTTCAAAAACTCTGGGTATACAACTGAGATAAAACACTAAGATTTATACTTATCGCATTGACAAAACTCTTTTATATTTACGATTTTGGTATTAATATACTCTCAATTAAATTTCCAAATGTCCATCTCATCATACAAATAAACATTGAGACCAACCTTTCACTGGTCTCATAATCCACTCACATTAGACTAAATTCACTTTTATTCATGTTCCAAATTTGCACCTGTGGGGCAGATATAGCACACATTTATAGGGAAAATATAGGGAGTTGGTTATTCCTTTTTATCCAGTTTTCATTTCTATTTCTATCTTTCTTCAAGTCTTTTTTTCTTTTCCTTTTTTTCTACTTCTCACACACCAGCATCTCTATCTTTACAACACCAAATGGATTATTTCATGTAATAGAGAGATTTTGTTTAAGATTTACTCCATTTATAATTTATTTTTTAAATAAACACAGATAGAAGAACAAATGTTAGAATTTTTACATAAATGTATAAGAATACATTTTAGTAAGTGCTTTGCATTTTTTTAAGGTTTGATATTCTGCATTAATGTCCTAATAGTTACAATGAGCAAAAAGTACATGTAAATCAGGATGTAACCCAGAAGTAGTCAAAGTTTTCTTGGTGTGTGAGGATTGAGTATAATGTTTTATTTTTTTTTTTCTTGAATTTCACAGTCTGAGTTTTTTCTGGGGTAGGCTGAGCTTTCTGGCGTTAGTATCCCATTATCAATGACTGCATATTATGTCTGTTCTTTTGTGACTGGGTTATCTCACTCAGGATGCTATTCTCTAGATGCAACCATTTTCTTAAGAATTTGGTTAAGTCATTGTTTCTGATAGCTGAGTAGTACTTCATTGATTAAATGTACCACAATTTTTGTATCCATTCATCTACTGAAGGGCATCTGGGTTCTTTCCAGCTTCTGGCTAACATAAATAGTGCTGCTATGAACATTGTGGTGCATGCGTCTTTGTTGTATATTGGAGTGTCTCTGGGGTATATGCCCAGAAGTGGAATAGCTGGATTTTCAGGTAGTACCATGTCCAGTTTTCTGAGGAATCGCCTGTCTGATTTCCAGAGTTGTTTTATCAGTTTACAACCCCACCAACAGTGGAAAAGTGTTCCTCTTTCTGCACAGCCTCTCCTGCATCTGTTGTCATCTGAGTTTTGGATCTTGGCCAATCTGACTGGTGTGATGTAGAATCACAGGGTTGTTATGATTTGCATTTGCCTGATGGCTATGGATGTCCAGCACTTCCTAGATGTTTCTCAGTTATTGGATTTTCCTCAATTGAAAACATTTTGTTTAGCTCTGTACTACATGTTTAATAGGGTTGTTGGATTTACTGGTGTCTAGCTTTTTCTGTTCTTTTTATACCTTGGATATTAGGCCTCTATCTGATGTGGAGTTGGTTATGATCTTTTCCCATTCTGTTGGCTGCAGTTTTGTTTTCTTGACACTGTCCTAAGCCTTACAGAAACTTGCAATCTCATTAAGTTTCATTTGTTAATATTTGACCTAAGAGCAGGGGCCATTGTTGTTTTGTTCAGAAAATTATTTTCCTATGCCTAAGTATTCTAAGTTTTTCCCTATTTTCTCATCTAATAGTTTCAGTGTATCTGGTTTAATGTGGATATATTTGATCCACTTACACTTAAGCTTTGTACAAAGAGATAAGAAAGGGTCTATTTTCATTCTTCTGCATGCTGAGTGCCAGTTGGACGAATACCATTTGTTGAATAGGCTGTCATTTTTCCATTGAATATTTACAGGTCCTTGGTCAAAATTCAGGTGACCCTATATATGGGGCCTCATTACGGGGTCTTCTATTCTATTCCATTGATCCATGTGCCTATTTCTGTACCAGTCCCACACAGTTTTCATCAGAATTGCCTTGTACTATAGCTTGAGGTCAGGGATAGAGATTCTTGCAGAAGGTTACCTTGTCTGACCTCAATGAAAAAGGATGGGCCTAATCCTGATGAGATTAGATTAGATGTACTAGTGTGGGTGGATTCCCACGGAGCCCTCCCCCCTGTAAGAGGAAAGGGGAGATGGTGGGAGAGGGACTCTGTATTGAAGTGACTTATGAGCAGTGTTTGGTATACAAGTAAATAAATAAAAAAATTAAAAATAAAAAAAATATACTCTCTTGCTCATCATTGAGCCTATATTCTCCTGCCTGACATCTTGTTTCTCTCACTCTCACCTTGATTCCAGGGTTCCTCCCCTTCTTATCTCATCTGTTTCCCATGTCCTTCCATCTTATCTTTTTATAACAATGGCTTTTATCTTTCTTTAGCCTACAATCTGCTCCTTGAGCATTCCATCTCAGCAAGCTTCAGCTTTCTCTGAGCTTACTACCCTTTACTGTGAGATGCCCCTCAGATTCCCACTCCTTACTAGCCTCCACTTACCCCACCAGCCCAGCCTGGTGACTGTATTTCTAACCTCCTCCCTGTCTTCTACACTCCCCAATAGCTTTATGTCTTCATGTAGCCTGACATTAACAACCCAAGCCTACTGTTCTCAGCCTCACATGCTCTCCCTGAGTTTCTCACCTCTTGCTGACATTCAGCCTTTCCTCTCCAGACTCCTGCCTTGTCTCTAGGCTTATGTCCTCTTCTGCTGGTAACCTAAGAGCCTCTGAATCTCCAACCTTTTTTTTGAAGCATGTATCACTGCAGTCCTTTGATGGCAAGGAAGAAGATCAAGAGCCCTTAAACTACCTATAATCCACCCACTCTTCTCCACAAAAGCCCAAGTCCTAAACACAGTTCAACGTTCCAGAAAGCTGTGGTATAAGAAAACATATAAATGGACCTCAAATGGATTGTGCTTAGACTAAATATGAATATTGTAGTATATCTTTGTTTGTATCAGTATGTGTTGATATGAAGACAATCCTCAGTAGCTCTACTTAATATATTTTGGGAATGTTTAAATAAATCTTATGCAGTGAGTGACATACAGAGGTTGCTAAGGGATTTTAGACAGTCACAATTAAATGGAAATAGTTACTTTCATTTGATATTATATTATATTATTTGAATAATTTATTTCCTTACTCCTTTATTTATTTGTTTACAGTTGCACTAGCATTTGTAAGCACATGTCAACATCTGAGGACTATTATTCATGAATTAGCTTTCTCCTTTGTTTATGTGTGTCTTACATTGTGAATTCATGTTATCTGTCTTGGCATCAAGTCCCTGTAACTTTATGAGCCACATTATAAACTCAGAAATTGTCCACCTCTTAAAATTAGAAATGTGGGAGGTGATTTATTGTCTCCATATGAGAAAAAATTCTTTGGGGCACTTCAGCAAGTTGAGTACATATTGATTGGGTAGTTACATTTCTATTGATCAGCTTAACCATGAGAAAAAAGATTGACTGCCAAGGAATGAATTATCTATTCAGCTACCATCATGCTGCTTACCCCAACTTTGAAGAACACAGATATTTGCTTATATTTGGTGAAGAGAAGTAACAGTTCCTCACTCCCAACTCAGGGAAGAAGGAATGAATGAATAAAAATGTCAGTCGGTGAATGACCAAAAGAACAGTGCTTTACATTTTCCCTGATAACAAGAATGGGGTGGGTAACGATGGATGTGGCAGTTGCTTATATTTGTTTGTCCCCCATACTGCATGCTCCTTGCAACTTCTACCAATTGTTCAGAGGTAAATGAGATGAAAAGTAGAACTTTGGAAAAAGCATGTCACATTCATAAAATGAACAGGTTACTATCCTCTTTTCCCTCTATATGTAGAAAAGGCCTAAGGACATACAGTCTTCATGTCTCACTTTGGGTAGATATTTTCACTGTGGGTAAATATGATGAATGCACAATGTGACTCTTCTCTCTCTGCTATGGTTCTCTGGATCTTTGAGATGTCACAACCAAAGGTTCAGAAATAGGTTCCTCTCCTCAATACCTCCAGCTGTTCTCTATCATATGGTAGCCAATGGCATTCTGCTTAACATTTAATGGGCCTTCCTTAAAGTAAAATATAGTTAAGATTACTGAAAATTATTCAGATCCACATTAAGTTTCTCAAATGACATGAGCTCTATCTGAGGTACTCATGATCTACCTGTCGCCAGTAGCTCCATCATGTGAAGAAATATGAATTCTGATTGCCAAAGTGTCCATCCCATTGTCAAATGCCCTGAACCTATCTTTTCTGTAAGTTAGGCACTTGCTCACTGCTGACTCCCCGTGGATACTGAAGTGGACATTGAGGAAAGGGAGAATCTGTTTTCTTGTTCCATTTGCCCTGCTCTGTGGGCACTATGGAATAGTAGTACCTGTTATTGCACATCTCAGCTTGAGTGTTCCCATGGACCCCAGACAGGGACTCTTTTTCAAGAAGTTCAGGCCTCACTCCTGGTAAAGTAACATTAATCTTGTGTTTTGAAGTTCATGAGCACTCCAGAAGAATGAGTGAAAACCATATATAATTCTCCTGAATAACCATTAACAAACTCTCTAGTTTTGAGTCTCCCCTAATATCCTTCTATATAAGAGACCAATCCGGAAGCCACAATATCTAAAGACAACAAATCCTTTCACCTCATTCTTTTGATCAGAGGCTACTTGTGAGCTAGGGACCCCCACACAATGTTCCAGTGTCTTATCAGCCTGTGTGGTACACATTACCACCAATGCAACTTTGGGGAGAAAGAATTTATTTCATCAATATGATTTAAAGTACACCATGAAGGAAAGCCAAGGCAGAGTGACATGGAAGGTGTCTCAGGCAGAAACCGTAAAATACTGCTGATTATCAAGATAATGCATCCTGTATGTGTAAGCCAAACATGACCTCTCCTACCCAAGTTGCTTTTTGTGGGTATAATTTAACACAGCAGCAGGAGACTAGAACAGAAGGCCATCTATACTCACAAGAATGATTTCTAAGTTGCAAACACATTTTAAAATCTATCTGAAATCTAACCAACATAGCCCTCATTGTGGCCATGACCTGCAACTTAAGACTTTGACCCAGTTGATCTAAATTCTTTAAAACTCCCATGTTTACAAAAGCCTTTTGGGTCTGGAGAGCTGGCGCAGTGGTTATGAGCACTTGTTGTTCATTCAGAAGACCTGGGTTTGTGTACCACACCCATAAAATGGCTCACAACCATGTGTAACTCCAGTTTCAGAGGTTATAATACTCTCTGCTACACTCCATGTTCTCCAGGCATGCATATGGTGCACAGTCATACTTGCTGACAAAATTTAAATAAACTTAAAATCAAAACAATTACTTTTTTTAAAAAATCTTTCACAGTATTGAAGGTGTATGGCAGACTTTGAAAAAGAAGTCGCTCTTTTCTAGTTCAGCTGGCTTCTTAATTAAGGTTGTTTTTCTTATCACAGCATCATTGCATGGTTGGTATATCTTTCATCCAGAAGATGAACATAAATACAATAACAACCATTTATCATGTGGCATTGTATGAATTGGTTTAATGCTCCTTTCCCATTATCCCAAGGGGAATCACACAACACTGCCTTATTTCTAATCTCTGGTGAGGGTTAAATTTCAGGACATGTAGGATCTCATCTGACACATAGCAGAACTTAGTAACTGTCCTTTATTCCTGGCATATTACTCATAGCCCTTCCTGTTGCAATATATATTTCTAGTTGGAAAGCTACTTGGAGGGTATGCTGTTTTGTTTTTATTGTCCATTTGACTCAAAGCAGAGCTATATAGGAAGAGGCAGCCTAGGGTGTAAGATTGCCTAGGTGAGATTGGCCAGTAGGTATGTATGTCTGTTGGACATTGCCTGGGGTGTTGTTTAATATAGGAAGGCCAAGCTTACTATGCACAAGGTAATTGGACCAGAAATCTATTTTTTAAGTTGAAGCTAATTGAGTGGGAGTGGGAGCTAGTGCAAGTGATGGCAGGGCAGGATATAAGGAAAAACCCTGAAAATATTAACAACAGAGGAGTGGTACTTGCTGGCTCACTCACAAACATTTTTATATAGCCCAGGCATCCCACACATCCATAGGTTAAGACCTCCATCATCAATTAATAATCAAGACAATCCTCAAAGATATATCCTCTAGAAAATATAATGGAGGCAATTCCCCAAGTGAGATTTCTTTTTTTAAGTGACTCTAGGCTATGCCAGGTTGACAGTTAACAATCTTACCCTCTCAAGCATTACATTAAAAATCATATCCTTGCTTCTGACTATGTACAAGAATAATGGTTACTTAATGACCATCTTTTCTATCTTGTATCTGTCCTATGATATTACTAGTAATCTCTCAAGGTTTAATAGGTCTCTATCTTCTAGAGTTCACAGAAATTTTCTGGAATAAGTTAATGCTCTTGCAAAGAGTTGAGGTTGTAATGTATAATTTTCTGCCATGCTAATGCCAAGAGAGTTAAAAAAATCTTGCTGCAAATTCTATGATAAAGAGGGTAGTTATATAAATGTCTCTTATAGCCCCAAGGATTTGGATGTCCCTATGTGCTATGAGTTCTCTCCTGTATCATAGCTTTTGTTGAGACACTTTCTATAGCAGTCCACTTGTGTAAAAAAAAGTCATAGATGAGAAATACTCATGATTCTCATCAGGTGTGCTAATAAAAGCACATGGGAGACTAAAACAGGAGAAACCTTAATTTAAGGTCAGTCTGAGCATCTTAAAATGTGAAGTTAAAGTTGGACTGTATAGAAAGCTCTTGTCTTAAAATAAAAAGAAAATAAAATCTCCAAGAACAGCAATAAAAATCAATGGCCTGTGTCTTAACAACTCAGTGATAGAGTGCTTGCAGAGCATGTGCAAAGCCCTAACTTCTATCTACAGAAAACACACACATACACACACACTCACTCACACACCCATAACACCCACACATATCCTCACAGAATCTCACCCCTCTTCCCCAGTCTGTGACTGAAAAACAATATTTTCTAAGTGAAACCAATTTTGGTGCTAGCCTGTGTGATCATAACTCTCAGTGTGTACATTTGCAACATGTCATTTACTATAAAATATATTTCATAAAATGCCCTGAGTTCAATTTTATAGAAAAAAAAAAAAAAAAAAACAAGTATACTGGTTTCTAGTATCTGATAGAGAAATGTGAGTCCATACTCCAGTGCCAGAAAAGAAAGAAGGTCAGGTGAGTCTGAAAAGTTGAAGAAATTGCAAGGAGTCACAGGCAGATACAAGATAGTGTGGTGATTTGTATGATATGTCCCCCATATGATTCAGTCATTTGAATGCTTAGTCACTAGTTGGTAGCTGTTTTGTGTGTGGCCTTCACTAGTGCAGTATGTGAATCCAGACAGACTCTGAGGTTTCCAAGTATTAGTGTGATTCCCAGTGAGCCCTCTCTTCTTGCTAATTATGGATACAGATGTGAGGTCTTAACTTCCCCTGCCACTATCCCTTTGCCCTGTCCTAATAGACACTAAGCTTCTGCACACACAAACCTAATTAAGTAAAAACAATGGTAATAATAATAATAATAATAATAATAATAATAATAATAATAATAATTCCTTATTGTTTCTAAGTAAGCCACTAGACAAGCAGATACCAGCAGGCTCACAGGTACACACCAGCACACAAAGGCTGAAACATGCAAAGCAGTCACAAGCAGGATCTTAGGGACACACAGGCCAGTGCAAGCACACACACCAAGCACAAGGAGGCAGACTCATAGAACTCCAAACACTCACAGACAGGCTACTGAAGGCACAAGACATAGATAAAGGCCTAAGGAAAGGTCCAACCTCTAACATCAAGGACATACTTATACAAAATCAATGCAAAATTAGCATTCTGATAAATAACTAGTCACATATCAGATTTTAATACTTTTTACTTGGGGGTATACGGGACATCCAGTGTCAATGAGTTTTGATGACTCATAGAGTCCCCTGGATAATCAGAGTTACCCAACTAGGCTCATTGAAGGGATCCATTTTAGCATGTTGTTGTCTAAATATAAATTGGTCATTATTGTCCTCTGTTTCCTACCAGAGGTAGTATTTCAAGCTTATCTATCATGTGGACTCCTTCCTAGGAAGCCTTAGTTTACATGAGCCTAAGCATCTAAACTGTAGAGTTTTTGTTGCTGTTGCTCTTGTTTTGTTTTGTTTTCTTTGAGCCCTCCATTAATTGATTTTCAGCTCAGCATTTGTAGCCTCAACGACCCAAACCTTTCCACTGTGTCAAGTAGTATGGCTCAGTGTTAGAGCATTTTCACAGCATGTGATGACCCTGAGTTCCATCCCCAGCACAGAGGAAAATATAAACAAAACACCGAATGTAGGAGGGAAGACTGGCTTGGCAGGGATCCAGTAGAAGTAGAAACAGTAAAATATAAAAAGATCTAGTTTGGGTTAATGTGGATTAGGAATCGACTTCAATTAATTGACAGTTCTGCTGTTAGCTCTGATCAACCCCTCAATAGGCAGCTGGAAACAGGCATCTTGTTTTTACTGGTGATATCTCAAAGGCATGGTTTTCTGTCCTTGAAAACGATTCAATAAAATGTAGATTGTGGGTTTAGAACAGAGTGCTTTGTAAAAGCCATTGTCTCAGAAAACCTCACGAAATTTACTGGGTTTTTGTCTAGAGCCTTGAATACTCTAAGGAATGATGGTCCCAGGCCATGTGAACAGTCGAGTCTCAAAAGACAAAGTCATATTTGTCTCTCGGGACTTGGGGAAAAAGCGGAGCTCTGTAATCACCTCACCAATACTGACAGTATGGAACATAACCACAGAAAATAATTTCTATCCAGGTCTAGAGGCTCAAGCACACAATTCCTGGTATCTGGCAGGTTGGTGCAGGAGGATTGCAAGTACAAGGGCTTCCTGGACCTGTCCACTAAGTTCAAGGCCAATCTAAGCAAACATGTGAGATAAATGATGCACACCAACATCTAAAATGTAGAAACAAAGGAAGACCAAAATGTGGATGCTTCAGTACTTCTTAGAAGGGGGAACAAAATACTCACTGGAGGTAGAGGGTGGGATAGAATTGGAAGGAAGAGAGGGAAGGCAGGGTCAGGTATGAGAGGAGAAAATTAGGATGATATACAAAGGATCAAGAAGTTTAACAGAGCTGTGTAGCAATGGGAGGTGGGGACCTAGGGGTAGCCAACAGCAATTCACAGATGCCAGGAATGCAAGAGGCTCACTGGACCCAACAGGGAGAAACTTAATTGAAAAATGTAACAAAGTTGGGGGACAGCCTGTAGAGACTATATCCAGAAGTTAGGTAAGGCTCCTGGTCAGGGGATGGGGCAACCCACACTTCTCCAAATTTTAACACAGAATGGCTCCTGTCTAATGGACATCCATGGACAATAAGTCTATCAGAGACTGAAGGAAAGCCATTCAGAGACTGCCCTACCTTGGGATCCATCCCATATACAGATACCAAACCCAGACACTATTGCTGATGGCAAGAAGTGCATGCTGACAGAAGCCTGATATGGATGTCACCTGAGAGGATCTGCCAGAAAGAACCTTACAGACAGGTGAGGATGCTTGCAACTAAACATCAGACTGAGCATGGGAACCATAATGGAGGACTTAGAGAAAAGACTGAAAAAGCTGAAGTGGTTTGCAACCCAATAGGAAGGACAACAGTATCAACCAACAGGACTCCTGAGTTTTCCCAGGGAATAAACCACCCAGAAAGATTACACATGCAGGGAACCATTGCTCCAGTAGCACATGTATTAGAGGATAGCCTTGTTGGACATCAATGGTTGAAAAAGCTCTTGGTCCTGTGAAGGCTCAAACTCTAGTGTAGTTGAATGCCATGGCAGTGAGATAGGAGTGGTGGGGGGCATCCACAGAGAAACATGGGGAGGGGAACTGGTGAGGAGGGAACCAGAAAAGGGGATGACATTTGAAATCCAAATACTTAAAATATCCAATAAATAGGTGGAAACAAATTTCAAGGCCATCCTTGGATACTTAAGCAGGTCTATAGGCTTCATGGGCTACATGAGACTGTATCTTTAAAAACAACAACAAAACAGTTTTTTGAAACTACAGAGGCTAGCCATGGTGGCTGAGACCTTTAGTCCCACAGCTTGGGAGGAAGAGGTCAACAGATCTGAGTTCCTGGACAGTCAGGAATGCATATAAAGAATCAATTCAGTGTGTGAGAGAAGCAGAAATAATTACAGACTTTAATGCAGTTGAAACATATCTGAATTTTGTCTTTATCTGCTTCCCTGGATTTTCACCAGTCCCTTACTATACTTCAGAACAATTTTACAACTAGGATTCTGATATATTTAGGCCATGTACAGAATGGTTTGTGAACATAAATATTCCCACAGTTGTTCCCTTCTAATTTCCTTCACCACCTTCTAAGCCACCTCACTCCACATCATGAACTGATCACTGACAAAGCCCCCATCTTTCTCTATTTGAAGACTAATACCATTTTTGTTTTCTCAGTACCGAGGGGGCTTTAAACATGGCAGTGTGGTATGAGTACCCTGTAAAATTGGCACCATTTTCAATTCTAATCCTTCTAGAGAGACTCATTCCAGTTCTCCTGTGTAGTAGTGCCACCATACACACAAATAGATGTGATCTGGAAAATAAAATTAGATGCCATCTCTGTGTCCTGGACAGACTTGGGGTGGAGGAGGTTTGTTCTCTGTTCTCTGGTTCTCATTTGTCTCCTTCATCTCTCATATCCTCACCCTCAACTCTTCCCCCTTTCCCTCCTAGTGAGTCTTTGACTTAGCATCTCCAGCCAGTGTCACAGGCATGAGAGTACTCTAGTATGTTCTACAAACTGTCCCTGGTATGACATGCATCTCTGAGAATAGATTAGAACTTGTGTTCAGTCACTGCACAATTAGAGACCAGACAGATAAAGAGGAGGGATGGAAGATGACCAGAGAGTTAAAGTTGTGAGGCATAATAAGGATTCAGAAGGAAGTAGGATAGGAGGGCAAAGGGTGACTCTCACTGGGATGTAGGAACAGGGAAAGAGCCAGCAAGAGGAGAAGTGCTCTTTGGGGGGGGGCAGAATAGTACAAGCTTCTGGGACTCCTCCCCTCCTTTCTTCCTGTTTTTCCTTTCCTTTTGTTTTTTTTTTTTTTTTTTTTTCTTATTTGTTTTGTGTTTTGAGACATGGTTCCTCTGTGTAGCCCTGGCTGTCCTGCAAATAATTCTTATAGACAAAGCTAGCCTCAAACTTAAAAATTTGTCTGCTTCTGCCTCACAAATGCTGGGATTAAAGGGGTGGACCTCCACTGCCAGATTTTGGACTCTTTTTACTAAGTTATATTTTCACTATAAGGGTTAAGCTGGCTAGAAGCACAGTATCATCCTGACTCAGCCTCTAAAATGATAGCAATAAAAAGTCCACAACCACACATTCAGCTTTCAAATGTCACTTTACATAATGGGAGTGATGCTTGCAATATGTCTTCATTTTAATGTTGGAACCTTCAGAACTTTTCCTTTTCTCATTGCTTACACTTGCCTAATCAATCAATCAATCCAGTATGTGGCTTTCTGTTTCCTGCTGTCATTTATTCTGACATTTAATATATATATAATTGATATTTATTCATTCATATAAATGATTAAAAAAGAAGGAGTGAATTTGAGAGGGTATAGGTACAAGGGGCAGGCATTGGAAAGCTAGGAGGGAAGAAGGTAAAATTGTCATCTTCTAGCATATTTCCAGGGAGGAAGAGAGAGAGAAAGAAAGAGAGAGAGAGAGAGAGAGAGAGAGAGAGAGAGAGAGAGAGAGAGAGAGAGAGAGAGAGAGAAAGTTTTTGTGTGAGTGCTGAGGCCAGAAGAGATTTTCAGATATTTTTGGTCTAATGTTACAGGCAGTTGTCAACCAAATGATCTGGGTGAATCAAACACATGTCCTCTGGAAAAACAGCAAGTGCTCTAAATCAAAGAGCCATCATTAAAACCCTCCAATTTTTTAATTTTAATTAAAATATAATGACATCATTTTAGCTCCTCTCTCCTACACTTCTCATGTCTGCACTTCTGCTACATACCTTCTCCAAATCACGATGACCTCTCTTCAACTATTGCTACATATATGTATGAATGAACACATATATCTATGATTTGTCATTTTTTTTTCTAACAATTGTTTTATTATATGAGAATTTCACAAAATGCATCTCAATTACACTCACCTTCCAGTACTCTCAGGTCTGCCCCCCACTTTTGTAGCTTCCCCTCACAAAAAAGGATAAGAAAAAAACCATCCAATTGTGTTCACTGTATACTCCCTTGAGCACAATCAAACTCCCAACAATCATAAAATTGAGTCCTTACCAACTTGTAACTCTCACCAGAGAGTTGAGACCATGTGGATATCTGTGGTTCATGCTGTCACCAGAAACCATGAGCAAATTCATTATCCATGCTCTCATTGCCTGTAAAGGACAAGTAAGATACTCTTGCCATAATACTGATGACTATAGACTCCTAGTTGAGAAATAGGGACATAAAAGTTTCTGTGACAACACCTGCCATAGAATTGATTATTATAGACGGTTAGTTTAGAAAGAAGGACATAGAAATGTTCTGTGACAACACTGACACCCATCTTTGCCCTCCAAAAATGTCACAGTTTATACAGATGCTCAAGTATAGGTCTCCACAATTTGTCATTTGTTTATGCCCAATTTCTTACACAATTCCCATTCTTAATTCCTCAAAGTGGATATGATTTTCTAAGCACAATCATTAGTGAATAGAGCTTTTAGATTGGGAGTGACTACATTAGTTTTATGTCCTTAAGTCAAAGGAATACTTTCCCATTCATTGTAATCTGAATCTCTGGGAATAAGGATCAACCTTAAATGGCATATATTCTAAAATCCCATCCCAGGTCTTCTTTGCTCTCCAAGTGTACCGTTTCACCAGGGCAGTCAGTTGGGTTTTATAATGGGATGCAGTCAATATCTCTAAAAAATGGACAATGAAAGTGTCTTTAGTACTGATTGGTTGGTTATGTGACAGAGATTTCGGCATAAACAATAACATATAAGGCAAATAACAGAAGAAACATGACATTCAATGCAACCTCCTATCCTTACTTCAGCTGAGATCCTACAAGAAATATCAAGATGCATACAATATCCTCCACAGTCCAACCCAAGAAGGCCAAGTCAAGAAACACAAAATGTACCTAAAGCAGTTGGAATGAAGGCTAGTTTAATGACTGAAAAATCTGAGTGGCTTTTACTTTACTTCTCTTTAAGTCATTTATTTCGAGTAGACATAAACATGAATTTTGCAATGGCCACTCTATTCTAGAGGGAGCACTTTACTTTAGTGACCAAGCCCATTCTAACAAATCCATATCATTTCTGGGCTTCCCCAGCTGCCGGTCAATCAAGTAGATCAGAATATTGTTAGAGCGCTTCGGCAATTTCAACTTTTTCGGGGGAACCACCTCCATGTTCTGTTTTGGTGTAGTGCGAACAGCTTCAGAATTTTCTTTATCCATGACTGGTAATATTCAGTGGCCCCAAGGCAACAGAGAAAGCCTGAAAAAGCAGATGAATCCACATAATCAGGTCAACCCAAAGGCCTGTTTTTACTGCTTTCTCCCTTTTTTGTCTGTCAGTTTCTCAAATACAAATTCTACATGCCATAGTCAAATAATGTGGCTTTGAGACATAATTTGATTTTCAATGTCTCTCCTCATATTCGACATTATCATATTTCACATGACCTTATCTTATATTCTGACATATACATTGATGTATGTTAAGAAGCTCTATTTTGTTTCACCAACACATTTGCATTCCTGTTTCTTTAAAAAAGACATTGTGTGTGTGTGTGTGTGTGTGTGTGTGTGTGTGTGTGTGAGAGAGAGAGAGAGAGAGAGAGAGAGAGAGAGAAAGAGAGAGAGAGAGACAGACAGACAGAGACAGACAGAAAAAGAGAAATAGAGAGAGAGACAGAGAGAGAGAGAGAGAGAGAGAGAGAGAGAGAGAGAGAGAGAGAGAGAGAGAGGGAGGGAGGGAGGGAAAGCTTACCTATGGAGATCACAAGGATAATCACCATATGGGTTTCAGAGATTGAACTCAGTTCATTAGTCTTTTCAGCAACTGGTTGAGCAACCTAGGTAGTCCACAATTGTTCCTCCTTATAATAAACAAAACATTTATGCTATATGCTAACTACTACATTTCTCTTTGTTTCTGGTTTTAGAACATTAGGGGGGAGTGTAAGCCTTTCTCTTTGCATCTGTCACAAAGAAAGTTACAGAAAAACAAGTACACAGGTTTCAAGAAGAAAGGGATTGAATTTCTAGGATACTCCTGACACATTTAGCCAACATCTAAAGAAAAAAAAGGGAAATTCAGCCAAGAAATA
Organism: Micromys minutus; assembly: GCF_963924665.1. Classification (NCBI taxonomy): domain Eukaryota; kingdom Metazoa; phylum Chordata; class Mammalia; order Rodentia; family Muridae; genus Micromys; species Micromys minutus. Next base: position 106,356,142 of record NC_137970.1, on the reverse strand, counting down.
AGGACACAGCTCTAAACCAAAGCAAGGTGTTCTGAATGCTGAGACCTGGATATGAACATAGAGAGCCTATAGTCCAGAGAGTGTATAATATAGAGAGTCTATAGTATAAAGACTCTGTAGTATAGAGAATTTATATTCTAAAGCATCTATAGTCAATACAGTCTGTAGTCTTGAGACTATAGTATAGAGATTCTACAGTGTAGAGTCTACAGTCTAAAGAGGTCATGATGATTATACCTTGGACATTTTCTACAGAAAATTTTCTCTTATCAGCTTAAACACAAAACTATCATCCTCCCTCTCCAGTACCCAACATGTTCAGAACATACTCAGCAGATGAGTTGATGATGAAACACTCAAAGGTCACCAATATTGCCTGTTTTTCTCTCAGACCACCAGAGGATCTTAGTAAGAAATGAGCTGTTGGCACAAGACATGAGAGTTCTGCCTTATCTTTGTCTTGAATACTGATTGGTCAGTTTTTACAAGAATTATGATGATGCACAATGGACTTAGAACCCTCAAAGTAACCTTTCTATGATGAAACCACTGGCCATTACTCCTGGTTTTGGGCTTATACAGTAAAGAAAAAGAGCTACTACCAGGCATTATGAATTATGAAAGTATAAAATTACACAAACACACACACACACACACACACACACACACACACACACACACACCCATATACCACACCCATACAAACACCTGCAAGTGCCCATAGAAGCCAGGGTAATGCATTACATGCCCTGGAGCTAGTCTTCCAGGTTTTGAAGCTTCAAAAGTGTGTGCTAAGAACTGAGTTTTGGTACACTGCAGAAGCAACAAGAACTTTTAGGTGATTAGCATAGACATCTCTTTTTCACATATTTTATAGTACAAACTTTATACAGTTTATAGTGGGCTGTTTCATTACTAACATGTTAGCCATGAATAGTCACAATTGCCAGTCTTTAGTACCGGCCAGGAAGGTAAAACATAATCTCTAAGGCTAGTAAAGAAATGGAGTTTCTGAAATGCAAGTACAGACTGTATCAAGTTTTTTTTTTTTTTTTTTTTTTTTTTTAATAGCTAGCTGGCAAAGAAAGAAAACAAGATTCCTTCTTCCAAGCCTTTAATATTGGCTGCCAACAGAGGCTGTGGTCCAGATTAAAGGTCCAGATTCCTGCCTCAAAATATCTGGAATAAAGGTCAATTTTCCTATCCCAATTATCCAGATTAGAATTGGGCCCTCTCACTTCAAATGATTAACTTAAGAAACAAATCCCCACACAAAAAAATAAAAAAAAGAAAAGAAACAAATTCTCCACAGGTGTGACCAGACATTTTGGTTTTAGCTACCTGTAGATATAGTCAAGCTGGCAACCAAGGTTAACACACTATGGATACACATGGCCTAATACTGCTTGATAAACTTATTTTGTAAACATTAATATCATGGAATACAATCAATAAAATCCAATAATTACAGCAAAATTGTACAATTCTGGCCTGAAGAGATGGCTCAGTGGTTAAGAGACCTGACTGCTCTTTCAAAGGTCCTGATTTCAAATCTTAGCAACCACATAGTGGCTCACAACCATCTGTAATGGGGATCCGATGCCCTCTTCTGGTTTGTCTGAAGAATGCTACAGTGTACTCACATATAATAAATAAATCTTTAACAAAATAGAACAACATTGAAAAAACTATTCAGTTCCCATTAGCACACATGTTCTATGCATGACACACAACTTACTCCCCTGTAAAATGCTTCATTACACAGGCATGGAAGGCCATTCATCAGAAAATAAACTATTTCATTTTACTCGGGAATGTGTGTGCTTTTGGATGGCTATATTCTAAAATATATCATTTTGAAGAGGACAAGAAAGGATTGTCCCATGTGGAACGTATCTTAATAGCTCTCTTAGTGTTTTACTCCAGTTAACAGAATCAATGACCAAGGAAACTTTCAATAGAACATTTAATGCTTGGTGGCTAGAGAGATAGGAATGGCTGTACTTATTAACACAACACGACCAGGCTAGAGTTGGCCTTGGCCAAAATACCATATAATATGATGATAAAATGATTAAGTTGATGTGGATCAACAAAGTACTCCATTAATGGAACCATTAAACTGGAAGGTTAGTTTTCTGTCCTTGAGTTAAATATGGTTTGGTTTTATTTCACCTTGTTTGGTTTTGTTTATTCACATGTGCCATATATTCCAGTCCTGAGTAGGTGTCATCCAATAGCTGCAGGCATGTGATCTTTGGCCACTCATTCATGAAAATGTGTTTAGTAGCATTGTAAAGTAAGGGAGATTTGATCAGAGCAGCTGTCAAGTCACCTAAGGACATGCATTGAATGAAAGGAATTCTTGAAAGAATGGGGACCTAGCTAGGAAATATTACCAGTTTCCCTTGTGTCCATTTGGAGTATATGACTAGGGAAACCCTGTGGAAGACACCTCCATTTGAATTGCTAAAGTATATCTTTCTGGAGCCACTTAAACCCCTGTTACTTTCAAGTAGCCTTGGTTTATTCCCAGAATATCTATTGGATGAAGAAGAGAACTGTGGTGGTTTGAATATGTTTGGCCTAGTGAGTGGTGCTATTAGGATGTATGGCCTTTTTAGAGGAAATGTGTCACTGGGAGGATGGAAAACAAGACCCTCCTTGTAGCCACAAGAGAGCCAGTCTTCTATCATATGAAGAGGTGAAATTCTTAGCTCCTCCTTCATCATGCCTGCTTAGACATTGCCATGCTATGCTCCTGCCTTGATAATAATGGACCAAACCTCTGAACCTGTAAGCCAGCCCCAATCAAATGATGTCCTTATAAGACTTGCATTGGTCATGGTTACTGTTCACAGTAGTAAATCCCTAACTAAGACAGGAACCTACCCTAGAAGTTTTCTCCAAGAGATGACCAGATTGTATCCAAAAGAGGCTGCACTACATTAGATCTGGAGCTTTTTTGAGAATTTGAATTTCTACGAAGTGTGGTAGTGACAATGTTTGAGTTTCAGACCACAGAGCAATTTTAGAAGCCACAAAGTAGAGCAAAGGACTGGGAGAACAGGGTCTTGTAAAAAGCTGCATATACAAAGTATGATGTGGTGATGCATTAAAGAATCAGGAATGTCTCTGACCACACAGACATGCTTGGCTGAATAGGGAGGTTACATTTAGTTTGAAATAAAGTAAGTATATTGGTGACTGGAGAGATGGGACAGTAGTTCAAAGGGCTTGTTGCTCTCAAAGAGGATTTAAATTTAGTTTCTAGTACCCTTGCCAGATATCTCATAACTTCCTATAACTCCAAGTTCAGGCTATCTGTGCTCCAAGGTTTTCTACACACAGACACATACATGTATAAATAATGAAAGTGTTTTTTTTAAATAAAGAATGATTTAAGCATCTGGTTGTATTTTAATGTGTCCACTCTGGCAGCCAAAAAAGGATGAAATGGTGGAGAAATGCATGGAGACCAGGAACCTCACTGGAGGTTGATTGCAGGCATGTAGTCCTGAATCAGAAGTGCCCCTAGTAAGATCTTGTTTTATGTGCAGAGAAACTGACAAGAGCCTTGAAATGCCAGGGTGATGAGATATTCATGAAAGACCCATCATACCAGAGGAGAATGTGAGGCCCTGAAAACTCTAGGACACTTCAGATGAAAAATGCTTCTCTACCTGGTATAAATATAAAGTCAGCTTATTATTTTGGGGTAGAATAGAGACTATAATGTTTTAAGGGAGGAAAAATAAGAATGGGGGAAATAGGTAAGGCAAAAACAATGGATTTCCCAAGAATGTGCCTCTACTGTGAACTTGGAAGAGCTGTTGGGTCATAGGCCAAAGGCCAACCCTCCTGAACCTGAAGAGAAAATATAAACATATATTTGTCTTTTGTAGAACCTCTGTTCTGTAAAAAAAAAAAAAAAAAAAAAAAAATTGCTTCTTCAATTATAATATATAATCCAACATTCTAACTGCCTATGCTCCCCATTCCAGTGAGGCATGTAAGTTTCTAGCCATCACTGGCACAGAATTAGGTACAGTTATCCAGAATATCTACCTTGTTCCCACAGGATATCACTGGACATATCTACAATGTCAAATGACTCTCCTACATTGTGAATCTATGAAGCCATCTGAATTCTATCACAGTACTTTATCTTGGTCCTAACAGTCCTAAGAGCCTTCTATTTCTGCCAGAAACCATAAAACACTTTCCCCTCTCATCAGGAAGGAGCCATAGTGGATATGCCCCCATCTGAAATGGCAGTGAGTGTCAATCCCTAATCTCTGAGGGAAGAAAATAGAGAAGGATCAGAGGAAATAGAACTAATTTAGAAAACAGGGACTGGCCTGTTAAGAGAAGTTGCTACTTGTAACAGTTAAAAGTTGTGAAAATTAGAAAGTGCAAATTGTTGAGGACAGTAAAATGATGGAGAAGGGAGAAAGGACTGGAAAGGGCAGAGTCCCAGGGAGCCTAGAAGTATAACACAGAGCTGTCAGAAGACTCCCTTCTCTCTGTCTCTCACCATCCCCTTGATTGGATCTGTTATTTCTGTTCTTATAACATTTGCTGATTTTTTTCTTGTTTCTCTCTCTGGTTGGTGTTTCTCCACCTTCTGTGTCTAGGGCCAAAGGAGCTCCACCTATATTTTTCATTTTGTGGTAATAGCCACTTACTCTCTGGGTCTGTGAACCCCAGGATCTCCTGTTGCTTTTTCTTTCAGGCAGCAACTGCCCTCAGACTCCCAGAATCTGCAGCCCTTGACAGTTCTACCTGCCCCTTCAGTTTCTTTTTGTTAGTGGCTATAACCTCCCTCTAGTCTGGTGACTTAGCTGTCTCTGCATTTGCCTTATTTTAAGAACTAACAAATATATTCTCTCATGGAACAAACTTGGTGGAACTCCCCAGATGCCCACTCCTCACCTAAGATGCCTGTGACCTTGGTTATAAGGAATTAGAGGCCTCTGCTAACCTACTGCTTCCTGTGGCCTAAAAGTCCTGTTTTAAACCCTTACATCCTGGCAAAGATGTCTGGATTGTTAACTTTCATCATAACTCTGTTGTGTAAAAATGTACTACTTAAGTAATCAGGAATGAGAAGAAAAGAGGACTTGGGGGAGTCCTTGTTGTGTCACTTCTGAACTTCTGTCTTATCCCTCATATCTCAGGTCTTGGCATATAATTCCTTATCTATGGTGTCTTATGAAATTTTTTTCTCATGTTAAACCCATTCCCCAATGATTTCTCACAACTTTAAATAGACCCACAAGGATAGATTTTGTTCTGCTTTGCCTTGCTTTGCATTTTTAGATGGGTTTCTTTGTGTTGCTTTGGATGCCCTTGATCTCAGAGGCTTATCTGCTCCTACCTTTCAAATGCTGAGATTAAAAGTCACTACCACTTCCTGCCCACCCCCAGGAATCTGTCAGCTACATGTTTTGTGATTCAAATTGTGTAAAGGCAGGTCTCAAATGAGGGGCAAGAAATCTGAGTGTACTTGATATCAGTGTGGAATTAAATTGGAACTATGTTCTCTGTCCTCCCATAATTACTTGGAAAGTTGATGGATAGCTGCAGGAATATAACATTAGAATCCAGAACAAACATTTGTTAATGCACAGTAACTACAGAGGGCCTTCTTCTCTCAGAGTTATGAACAGGCAGTTCATTAAGGCATTGCCTATGGATCTTTAGCCACAGACTTCTAAGTGACTGACTTTCTCATCTGAGAAAATGAGTTTACATCAAAAAGATTATTGGTGACTACACAGCTTGCTCCCCACCTCTTTGCTGCCTTCTGCCTGAGAATGAGAGTCTAAATGTAGGCTCCAAGCTGTAATCCCCCATGCTCATATTGTCATAAAAGACTTCTGTTTCTGCTCAAAGAAGCCTCTGACATGCTGTTTTCTGTCTGTCTGTCCAGGGCATCAATGACTTGTTTATTTTTGAGACAGGGTTTGACTTTGTAGCCCTGGTTGGCCTGGGATTCACTATGTATACCAGGCTATCTTTGATCACACAGAACTATGCCAGTCTCTGCCTCTCAAGTGCTGGAATTACATGTATGTGTCACTACGCCTGAGTAATAGCTTTTGAAATAAACAAATTGCCACCAAACAATCAATCTCAGTGTCCCCTTGATCCCTAACATCTGAGAATTTTTAGGAGCAATTGAGAGAAATGTGTTAGTATGAAAAACTATTCTCATCTTAATGGATTCTCCCACACCCAATGCAGTCTCTGATGACCCATATGGTACTAATCATAATCCATATCAGAGGTAATCCTTCAAAGGTATAGTTGGACCCACGGTTCTCCCCTTGTCTCTTGAATGCTTAGAAAGTCAAGAAACAATGGTAACTGGAGCTGTGAGGTTTTATTGCAGGACTTCCCTATAAATATATGAAGGAAGAAATCTCATGGTAAAACTTCAAGCTGCTCATTTGTGTTGAAATGAAGAGATAAGCTGCAATTAAAATGAGGATTATTGGATAACACAGCAAGGCCTAGAACATGAGGAAGAGGCATATCTTAGCTATTTTCCTATTGCTGTGTGGACACAACTTGACAAAAGCAACAAATACATAAAAGCATTTGATTGGGGGCTTGGTTTGAGTTTTAGAGAATTAGTCATGATCATCATTTTGGGGAGAGAAGTAGCAGGAAGATTCTAGAGAAATAGATGAGAACTTAAACCCTGATCCATGGAATGGATATACATACACATGTATGTGTTTGTGTGTGTGTGTGTGTGTGTGTGTGTGTGTGTGTGTGTGTGTATGTGTGTAGAGAGAGATAGAGAGAGAGAGAGATAGAGAAAGGGAAGGAGGTGGTTGGAGGGAGATTGGGGCTGGTGGGGTTTTAGAAACCTCCAATACCATGTCACTCAATTCTTACTAAATAGTACATCAACTGGGAAGCAAACATTCAATATATGAGCTTATAGGGGACATACTTATTCAAACCACTGCAATTCATAAGAAGGCTTATAGTTGGGTATGAGATAACCAAGCTTGACAAATAAGAGGAAGGACAGGGTTTTGGGCCAGTGATAGAAGACCAGTTTACTCCCTCAACCCAGAAAGTCCTTGAGGAACAATAGTCACAATATTCTTCTTCTTCTTCTTGTTCTTTTTCTTGTTCTTCTTGTTCTTGTTCTTCTTCTTGTTGTTGTTCTTCTTCTTCTTTTTCTTCTTCTTCTTTTTCTTCTTCTTCTCCTTCTCATTCTCCTTCTCCTCCTTCTCCTTCACCTTCTCCTTCTTTTTTTTCCTCTTCCTTCTTTGTTTAGGAGGTTGTTTCATGACATGTTTTCTCTGTGTTTCTCTAGCTGTCCTAGAACCCCTTTTGTAATCTATGCTAGACCAGACTGGCCTCAAAACTCAGAGACCCAGCTAAAGGTCCTCAATTTCCGGGACTAAAGATGTAGAGAACCATCACCCAACTTTACATTCTTGTTATAACAGACTAAGCTGGAAGTAAGAATTGAAGAACTAGGATTTAGATCCCTGATGTGGTGCCAAACAGGAAAAGGGACACAGGTAGATACTGAAGATGACAAACATTTTGCTTCTTCCTCACCCTCCTCATGGAAACAAAGGTTTGGCAGGTTAAAACAAAGGCCTGGAAGGCATCTCCTTCTGTCAGAGGGATCCTTGCCACAAGAATGGTCCAATCTGGACCATGACACATTTACCCAAAGCAATGGGCTCACCAGCTTCTCTTTCTTTATATACATTGACCAACTCTAATTATGATGAAAGGCCTTACATTCAATTCTACTAAAGATCTTGACAACCCTCAGGCCTCCAGGAAAGATTTGACTTCAGCTTCCTCAGAACCTCCTACTTTTTGGGGGAGGGCTTTTCCTCTGTTTATGTATGTGATCTCATGTTTATATGTAAGTGTGTGAAAGTGTGTATATCCTATTTTCATCTGTTATAAAAGTATTTTTCATCTATTCACTTTATCCGTTATGTCTGAGATTCTCCATTATCCTGCCTGTCATGTTTGAGGGTTTTATTTTCTTTATTATTTTTTTTTTGTTTCTTTTTTCTTTTTGTTTTTAACTGCCTCATAATTCTTTAACTGAAAGAGAAAAAACCCAGTGAAGACCTTTAGAAGGTACTAGGATGGTTTCTAAAAAGCTTTTGCTTTGGGGCTGGCACCTTACAACCCCATAGTTGAGGATTCAACTATGTTATAACCAATAAATAGCAGATGTGCATCTTGGCACTATGACAGAGTTAGCTTTCACCCGAGGTAAAGCCCCAAGCTGGTTATATAAATGTGAGACTGAAAAGAATTTAGTATAATACAAGACATTTCCATGTTCAGAGTGTACTAAAGTTGGCCAAAGACTAACAGTTACCATACAGTCAAGGTCAATAATTCACAAAGCAACTAAGGATGAATAGTTAGCCAATCTCAAAAGACATTACTACAAACTTTGCCCAGTTTCTGCCAAGACATGTTAAAAATGCCTAGACAAAGGAGCTCGATGAATTTCCTTTTTGGAAACTCTTTCAACTTTAAGGACTTTTCTAAATTTCTCTCCATCTTGTACTTCTAAAATAACTCCTGTTAAGTCTGTTTTTACTTTGCTTATTCCTACAAAAGTTTGCACCTGTAATTTTCATTGTCATGAGTCAAGGAACTCAGAGCCACTATCTTGGATTAACTTCACTGACTACTGAAGCCTACTATATTTTTTGAGTCAGACCTGGGTTTCGTCCACTGGGGTCATCAAAAGATCCTGTTATGCTTTAAAAACATGCATCAGCTGAAAGGCTTTTTAATTTGTTCTAGTTGATCCTCAATGAGGACACATACTCCATTTGCAATGAGATATGCTATCAATTCTGTGCAAGCAAGGATGATGGATCCAGTTCTGTTTAGGGGCCTGTGAGATCTTTGCTGTGTTTCTGTCTCCTATAAGCTTACCTTGGCTCTGGATGTCAGTCTGCACCTGTAATCTTGTTGTGCAGTGAGAGAAGAAACAGTATGGGTAAACCTCAGAGTTCCAGAATAGTTGACTGGGAGAGAAGGATGCAGGAAATCAATGTGTACTTTCAGAATGTAGGATATCAGCACTTGGGCTGCAAGTGTTCCATACCCTTCCATTTATACCCACTCCTCTTCACACACAAAGAAACACAGCTGCTGAGGAGCTGAGTAAAACCTTGCTCAACAATAACCACTAAACCGTGCTACCCCATTTTTCTCTGTCTGCAGCATTTCTCCATATCTAATGACTTTATAGGTTTAGTTTTTTGGCCCATCCCATGGCCTTCCAACATAAGAATTGGAATATTGGTACAGGCTGAGCAACTGGAGAGTGGAAGACCTAGGCTGCGGGGGAGCAGAGGGATCTCTGCAGAGTGCACACAGAAAGGGCACCCCCTGCCCTGACCTGCCCTGTCCTCCCCGATCCAGTGACCGGGAACAGATCTTAGGAACTTCTGTTCCTACCCGGAGACGACTTCAGGACACAGAGCAGAGCCTGGCCCAACAGCCAGCCGGAAAGGCGGCTCGAACAGGCTGAGCAACTGGTGAGTGGGAGACCTAGGCTGCGGGGGAGCAGAGGGATCTCTGTAGAGTGCACACGGAAAGGGCACCCCCTGCACTGACCTGCCCTGTCCTCCCCGATCCAGTGACCGGGAACAGATCTTAGGAACTTCTGTTCCCACCCTGAGACGACTTCAGGACGCAGAGCAGAGCCTGGCCAGACCGAGAGCCAGAAAGGCGGCTCGTACAGGCTGAGCATCTGTGACCAGGAACAGATCTTAGGAACGTCTGTTCCCAACCGGAGGCGACTTCAGGACACAGAGCGGAGCCTGGCCCAGCTGCCACCCAAAACCTGGGCTGCCGGGGAGTAGAGAGATCTCTGCGGAGTGCACACGGAAAGTGTACCAGGGACACAGACCAGATACAAGGGAAAGGCAAGAACATATCACTGACAACAAAATGGCAAGAGGAAAGAGAAAGAGTATATCCCAAGGAAACCAAGACAATCTAGCAACACCAGAACCCAGCTCTTCCATAGTAGCAAACATCAGAATTTCAAACACTCCAGAAAAAGAAGACACAGACCTGAAATCATGCCTCAAGACACTGATAGAGTTACTTAAACAAGAAAGGGAGGAAAAGCAAAAAGATTCAGAAGCTTTTAAAGAAGAAACAAGAAAAACACTCAAAGAACTCAAAGAACGAGAGGAAAACAGAACCAAAGAAATAAAGGAATGGAAGAGGGAAATTAAAACAGAAATTGACACAATAAAGAAAGCGCTAAAAGAGATAACCCTAGAGTCAGAACACCAAAAAAAGAAATCAGGAGTCACAGAAGCAAGCATTTCCAACAGATTACAAGAGATCGAGGAGAGAATCTCGGGGGCAGAAGACAACATTGCAAACATAGACAAAACAGCCAGAGAAGATGCAAAAAACAAAAAGCTCCTAACCCAAAATGTCCAGGAAATACAAGACACAATGAGAAGACCGAACCTAAGGATAATAGGAATAGAAGAGGGAGAAGAGTATCAACTAAGAGGCACAGTAAATATTTTCAACAAAATCATAGAAGAAAACTTCCCTACCCTCAAGAATGAGATGACCACGAGCATAAAAGAAGCCTTCAGAACTCCAAATAGGTTGGACCAGAAAAGAAATACCTCCCGACACATAATAGTAAAAACATCAAGTGCCCAAAGTAAAGAAAGAATACTAAAAGCAGTAAGGGAAAAAGGTCAGGTAACATATAAAGGCAGACCAATCAGACTCACAACCGATTTCTCAACAGAGACTATGAAAGCTAGAAGAGCCTGGACAGACATCATGCACTCCTTAAGAGAGCACAAGTGCCAGCCCAAGCTGCTATACCCAGCAAAACTATCAATCACCATCGATGGAGAGACAAAGATATTTCAAGACAAATCAAAATTCACACAATATCTGACCACAAACGCAGCACTACAATGAATTATAGGTGGAAAACCCAATACAAGGAGGGAAAATACAGCCTAGTAAAAACAAGAAAACTCCTAAACAAGAAAACTAAAAGAAGAAAAAAACACAGACACAACTCAACCCAAAAAAGCAAAAATGGCAGGAAACAGAAACAATTATTCCTTGATATCTATTAACATAAATGGTCCCAACTCCCCAATAAAGAGACATAGACTATCAGACTGGATACATAAACAAAATCCAGCCTTTTGCTGCATACAGGAAACTCATCTCAGAGACAGAGACAGACACTATCTCAGAGTCAAAGGATGGGAAAAAAACTTCCAAGCTAACAGCTCCAAGAAGCAAGCTGGAGTGGCTATTCTAATATCGAATAAAGTAAATTTCCAACCAAAAGGTATCAAAAAAGATAAAGAAGGACACTTTTTACTCATTACCGGGGAAATCTGTCAGGAGGAACTTTCAATCCTTAACATATATGCTCCAAATAAAAAATCACCCACATTCATAAAAGAAACTCTAATAAACCTCAAAAAATACATTTCACCCCACACAATAATAGTGGGAGACTTTAACACCCCACTCTCACCAATGGACAGATCAGGGAAACAGAAACTGAACAAGGACACTGCAAAACTAGCAGAGACTTTGAAACAACTAGAATTAATAGATATATACAGAACATACTATCCTAAAGTAAAAGAATACACCTTCTTCTCACCACCCCATGGCACCTTCTCGAAAATTGACCACATAATTGGACACAGAACGAGCCTTCATCGATATAAGAAGATTGATATACTCCCATGCATCCTCTCAGATCACCATGGTCTACGGCTGGTCTTTAACAACCACAAAGACAACAAAATGCCCACATACACATGGAAACTAAACAACGCTCTGTTAAAGGATAGCAGGGTCAAAGAAGAAATAAAGAAAGAAATTAAGGACTTTCTAGAATTCAACGAAAATGATAACACAACATACCCAAACCTATGGGATGCAATGAAAGCAGTATTGAGAGGAAAACTCATTGCCCTAAGTGCTTCCAAGAAGAAACTGGAGAGAGCTCACATCAGCAACCTGACAGCACAGCTAAAAGCCCTAGAACAAAAAAATGCAGATATACCCAAAAAGAGTAGACGGCAAGAAATAATCAAAATTAGGGCAGAAATAGACCAAATAGAAACAAAAAGAACCATTGAAAAAATCAACAAAACAAAGAGTTGGTTCTTTGAGAAAATCAACAAGATTGATATACCCTAGCCAGACAAACTAAAGGGCAAAGAGAGAGTATCCAAATTAAGAAAATCAGAAAGGAAAGTGGTGACATAACAACTGAAACTAAGGAAATTCAAGAAATCATCAGATCCTACTACAAAAACTTATACTCCACAAAATTGGAAAATCTGGAGGAAATGGACGAATTCCTAGACAGATACAAGGTCCCAAAGTTTAACCAGGACCAAGTAAACCATCTAAATAACCCTATAACACCTAAAGAAATAGAACAAGTCATCAAAAGCCTCCCAACCAAAAAAAGCCCAGGTCCAGACGGGTTCAGTGCAGAATTTTATCAGACATTTATTGGGGATATAACACCAATATTCGCCAAACTATTCCAAAAGATAGAATCAGATGGAATATTACCCAACTCATTATTTGAGGCTACAATAACCCTCGTACCTAAGCCACACAAAGACCCTACAAGGAAAGAGAACTTCAGACCAATCTCACTTATGAACATTGATGCAAAAATACTCAACAAAATCCTTGCAAACCGAATCCAAGAACACATCAAAACCATCATTCATCATGACCAAGTAGGCTTCATCCCTGGGATGCAGGGATGGTTTAACATAAGGAAATCCATCAATGTAATCCACCATATAAACAAACTTAAAGACCAAAATCACATGGTCATCTCACTAGAAGCTGAGAAGGCATTCGACAAAATCCAACACCCCTTCATGTTAAAAGTCCTGGAAAGAACAGGAATCCAAGGCCCATATTTAAACATAATAAAAGCAATATACAGCAAACCAACAGCCAACATCAAACTTAATGGCGAGAAACTTGAAGCAATCCCACTAAAATCAGGGACTCGACAAGGCTGCCCACTCTCTCCCTACCTATTCAACATAGGACTGGAAGTCCTGGCTGGAGCAATTAGACAGCAAAAGGAGATCAAGGGGATACAAATCGGAAAGGAAGAGATAAAAACATCACTCTTTGCCAATGACATGATAGTGTACTTGAGTGACCCCAAAAATTCCACCAGAGAACTCCTACAGCTGATAAACAAGTTCAGCAAAGTGGCTGGATACAAAATTAACTCAAACAAATCAGTAGCCTTCCTATACTCAAAGGACAAACATGTGGAGAAAGAAATTAGGGAAAAGGTACCCTTCACAATCGTTACAAAAACTATGAAATACCTTGGTGTGACTCTAACTAAGGAAGTGAAGGACCTGTATGACAAGAACTTCAAACCTCTAAAGAAAGAAATTGAGGAGGATCTCAGAAAATGGAAAGATCTCCCATGCTCATGGATTGGGAAGATCAACATCTTAAAAATGGCCATCCTACCAAAAGCAATCTACAGATTCAATGCAATCCCCATCAAAATTCCAACCCAGTTCTTCATGGAATTGGAAAGATCAATGTGCAATTTCATATGGAATAACAGAAGACCTAGAATAGCGAAATCCATCCTCAACAACAAAAAAACATCTGCGGGAATCACTATCCCTGACCTCAGGCTATATTACAAGGCAATTGTGCTGAAAACTGCATGGTACTGGTAGAGAAATAGGCAAGTGGTTCAATGGAATAGAATAGAAGATCCAGAAATGAGCCCTCATGTATATGGTCACCTGATTTTTGACAAAGGAGCAGTAAACATTCAATGGAAAAAGGACAGCCTATTCAACAAATGGTGATGGTCCAACTAGCACTCAACATGCAATAGAATGAAAATAGACCCGTTCTTATCTTCTTGTACAAAGCTCAAGTGTAAGTGGATTAAAGATCTCCACATTAAACCAGATACACTAGAACTATTAGATGAGAAAGTAGGGAAAACCTTAGAACACATAGGCACAGGAGAAAATTTCCTGAACAAAACACCAGTGGCTCAAGCTCTAAGGTCAAAGATTAACAAATGGGACTTAATGAGATTGCAAAGTTTCTGTAAGGCTAAGGACATCGTCAAGAAAACCAAACGGCAACCAACAGAATGGGAAAAGATCTTTACCAACACCACATCAGATAGAGGCCTAATATCCAAGGTGTACAAGGAACTCAAAAAGCTAGACACCAGAGAATCAAATAACCCTATTAAAAAATGGGGTACAGAGCTAAACAAATCATTTTCAGTTGAGGAATACCGAATGGCTGAAAAACATCTGAGGAAGTGCTCGACATCCTTAGCCATCAGGGAAATGCAAATCAAAACAACCCTAAGATTCCACCTCACACCAGTCAGATTGGCCAAGATCCAAAACTCAGATGACAGCAGATGCTGGGGAGGCTGCGGAGAAAGAGGAACACTTCTCCACTGTTGGTGGGGTTGCAAGCTAATACAACCACTCTGGAAATCTGTCTGGCGATACCTCAGAAAATTGGATATAGTACTACCTGAAGACCCAGCTATTCCACTTCTGGGCATATACCCCAGAGACACTTTAATACACAACAAAGATATATGCACCACAATGTTCATTGCGGCTCTATTTATAATAGCCAGAAGCTGGAAGGAACCCAGATGTCCTTCAGAAGACGAATGGATACAAAAATTGTGGTACATATACACAATGGAATACTACTCAGCCACCAGAAACAATGACTTAACCAAATTCTTAAAAAAATGGCTGCATCTAGAGAAGATCATCCTGAGTGAGATAACCCAGTCACAAAAGAACAGACATAATATGCAGTCACTGATAGTGGGATGCTAACCCCAGAGGCTTGCACTCCCCCAGAAACAACTCACAGACTGTATGAAGTCCAAGAAATAAAGAAAACAAAAAAATATACATATATTCACAAAACAAGAAGACTTTGACTATTTCCATGTTGCGTTTTGTTTTGCATGTACGCTTATTGCAACTAGTACGTTTTCAATGCATACTGTCAAGCACTTGAAAAAATTCAAGTACTGACTAAAAAACATATTCACATGGTTTTATGTAAAATTTATTTTAATGTCTGAAAAAACAGTACTGACAAAAATGTATAATTTTAAGCAAAAAATGTTTAAAATCTTTACATTTATCTTTGTTTTGCAAAATAAAGTCGTTTAAAAAAAAAGAATTGGAATATCTGCTTCGCTCACTTCTGGCTTACAAGTGCTTAGCATACTTGATGTCCAAATGCAGTCCTGGTGTTGCCTTTAGATTTGATTGTTGAAGAGGTGGAACTTTTATTTAGTTTTCAAACTTCCAAAATTGGAATAATATTGCAAGGGAGAGAGCATTCATCATAGCATCTTTTCACAGGACTGCTTGAAATATCTTGTCTTTCTTACTGGAAAACAACTTGAAAGAGTGTGTCCCAGTGAAAAAAAAATACATCCTCCTTACAATCCCTCTTTTAGCAATGAGTACATTAAGCCAAAGGTTTAATTATTGACATGGAAAACAATCTTAACATGACAATTTACATATTGTCTTTCTGGTTTGACTGTTGTCAGTGGTTTCCTGTATAGTTCAGTCTTAACCTCCAACACCACCATCGTTCTTGTTGTTTTTTCTCCTCCTGTCCTGAAAGAATAGTAGTTTAGAACTCTAATTGCAACATTTACAATACTATACACAGCAACAATATGCTCTTAGCTCCTTTCACGTTTTCTTTACATTGATCTATTTATTCATTAGTGTGTCCCTCTGTCTCTGTCTCTGTCCCTCTTTATGAGTGACGGTGTGTGTGTGTGTGTGTGTGTGTGTGTGTGTGTTTGTTCATGCACTTGTCACAGTCCCTCTTCAGCTTCCTTTTCTGTGCTTGGGGGATAGAGCCAGGGCTGTGGGCTTGCAAGTGTTCTACCACCAAACTTTATCGCAGACTTAAAAAAATGGTAACAAGTATGCATTTAAAAATAGTACCCTAGAGTCAAGTGTGGATTCTCATGCTTCTATTTCTAGCACTTGCATAAAAGTAAGCAAGAGGCTTATGAGCTCAAGATCTGCTAGATGGTGAATTGGACCTGGACAACCTAGGGCATCTTCTCAAAAGAGGAATGGCCCGAAAAAATGGCTCAGTGATTAATTAAGATCATATAGTTATATTACAGAGGACCCCAGCTCCAGGGATACTAATTCAATTCTGAGTACCCACAAGGTCAACTCCAAGCACCCACATTGGCTACATCCTAAAACACTTTCACTGAAATTCCAAGAAATCTAACATTTGTTCCTTTCCCTGGATTCCTCTGGTAACTTTACTCATGGGCACAGATACAAATGTACACACACATGTTTAAACTTAATAAGAGTATATTTCAGAAGAGGGGATAAGGGAATAGATGGCTCAGTGGGTAATGGGCTTGCCACAAAGACTGACAACCTGAATTGTACCACCAGAACACATATAGAAGGAGAAAACCACTTTGTAAGGTTGTATTCTGACCTTTATGCTTGTGCTGAGGCACGTGAATATCCCACCTCAGTCTCACTGAAAATAAATTAATAAAGGTAATAATCTGAAATAAGAAAGAGCAGTCATGCTAGATTTGTGTTAGTTGAGGAGAACCGGAGGAGGAAATTGGGGTTCCATGAGGGGTCAGGAAGAAGGAATTAGTGGAAAATATGTTCAAGGAGTACAAATTACATATATAAAAATTCCAAGGATGAAATTGAAGAGAATGTCATAAAAGAATATTTAGTATTTTGAAAAGACCTTCACAAGATTTTGTTGCAAACTAGAAACAAGATGTTGTGCAGGTAAGTATACATTAAATTTTTAATTACATTAAAATAAATGCAAATTAACGTGAAGAAAGTAATGTGATATTCTGGGTGTCTATTCAAGGTAGCATATGTCAGGTGAATTTGATCTTTGCTTTGCAAGTATCATGAAAATATTACACACTTTAGTTACAGAAGTTAATAAAATGTTCTAAAGTTGTGCAGCTCTGCCATCTTGTGGCTGAACTAGAGATTACTTTTTAAACACCTCGTCAAAAATCTTTGTGGTGTGTGTGTGTGTGTGTATGTGTACACATGACATAATCATACACATGAACACATGTCTGTCTCGCATGTTCTTCCTGGAGGTCAGAGGATAACTAAGAGTTGGTTTTATCCTTCCACAATGTAGGTCCCAGAAATTCAACTCAGATCATCAGGGTTGAAATCCAACCTTTTGCTCACAGAGCTATCTTGCTGGCCATGGAACTGTCTAATTGTAGTCTGAGGGACGGATGCTGGAATCCAGATTGCAGAGCAAATACTACTCAGGGTATAACCTCAGGGTATCACATTCTAATTTTACATTTAGTTAGGACATGTAACTATGCTGATGTCCTAGAAGAGTAGTAGTTTTGAACTCTAACTGCTACATTTACAATACTAACATGGGGACAATATGCTCTTAGCTCCTTTCAAGTTTTTCTTTACATTTATTCAATATTCATTCATTGTCTCTCTCTCTCTCTCTCTCTCTCTCTCTCTCTCTCTCTCTCTCTCTCTGTGTGTGTGTGTGTGTGTGTGTGTGTTCATGTCTTCATTCACTTTTCATAAAACAACTTTAAGGAATTTATTCTCATTGTGGGTTCTGAGGATTGAATGCAGGTAGTTAGGCTTTGGGGCAAGTGTCCTTTCCCACTGAGTTATTTTACAAGTCCCTCACATATAACCATTTATCAAGACATTCTTTTACTTGCTATCTTAACAAAAATGATGATTTTGCCATATTGCTATAGAGACCTGGACACCACGCTGGGTTTGAATTTTATTTCACTAGATACCTACTGAAACTAGTTACTTTTTTGCCTATTACCCACCCCCTGGATACGTGTTTCTTTGAGGGTTAGGTTCAATGCACCTCATATCCCTATGCTGGAGAATTTAAGAAGCTACAATATCTCACTCAGTGGAAGGCAAAACGATGTCTTCACTCAAAGTATGATGTTATAGGAATCAGAAGGTTGCCTACGGTACCACTTGGAGAATACCAATCTGATAAGATTCTTAGCACTTTCCAGGCTACTCCTGCATATATATTAGTAATAAGTACAAAATTTTAATCCAAAAAATTATGAGTGTACAACAGCATGCTGGGTTTGGTTTTGTTGATGTTTATTTGTTTGAAGACAGGCTCTCACCCTGTAGACCAGGCTAGCATTAGACTTGTGTTGACTCTTCTGCCTCAGATAGCTGTGAGTTGCAATACCCGGCATTCTTCAATCAACTTTTTAGATTTCTTGACCTGTCTGAATTAAGAATTAAGAATAGAATATTAACAGTTTGGTGGTTTGAATAACAATGGTCCCATATGCTCATATATTTGACTTCTTAGTCATCAGAAAAGGGCATTGTTTGAGAAGAATTAGAAGTGTGAGTATGTGTGGACGTTATGGAGGAAGTGCATCACTGGGGGTGAGCTTCAAAGTTTCCAAAGCTCATGTCCTCCCAGGTTCTCTCCCTGCTCCCTGTGGATCAGGATTTAAAGATCTCCACTCCAGGGCTATGTGTGTGCATGCCGCCATGCTTCCAACTGCTGCAGCAACAATGACAACAACAACAATAATAATAATAATAATAATAGACTAAGCATCTAAAACAATGATCAAGCCTCCAGTTAAATGTTTTCTTGTACAGGATTGTTCTGGTCATGATGGCTCTTTACAGTACCAGAATATTAACTAAGACAGGAACATCTTTTGAAGATTTCAAATGAACATGATTTTGAATATAACTATGAATGTGTTTGAATGTACATAACATACTTATAAAAAGCTTATTAAAGTGTCTTTTTATAATCGACTTTTGAAGTATTTTATATTTTTTTATTTTGTTTTTATTTCAACTAGCATGGAACTTAATACACAGCCTAGACTGGCCCCAAGCTCTCAAACAACCCTGAGATTGCAGTCATGAGTCAGTCTGTCCAAAATGTAACTTGAATGTGATTTACATGCAGATCTGCTGAACCATGAGATAGAGTGGAAGAAGTCTATACAACCATTGTTCTGTTACTCTCTTTGTTTGAATGCTAATCTACAATTATACAAGTTGTACCTCTGCTCTGAGGTGAAGGCTAGATAAAGAAGAATTCAAAAGACCTGCCCTCAAAGTATGTGGAGGAGAGAGCCCTGAGGACAGAACATTGAGGAATCCAGGCCTACAGCATCATTTGTCTGTAAACTACCTACACTAGGTCTAGTCAATACAAATAACATACAACTGTAAAGTTCAAACAGTTCCTGATCTTAGAGACAGGACTGTGTGGTTTTGGTATGGATAGCTTAGCCTAGAAGGCACCCAGCATCCAGTGAGCTCTTTCGGATTTCCACAGACATGGAATGGTTACCCATGTGTTTAAAAGGTGAACTGTATCACTTCAAAATAAAACGTAGATAAAACTCAAAACTCTGGCTTTATTTGGAGATAGTGGCAATCATTAGGGTGGCCCTGTCTGGTGACACGTGAGGAGAGAAAGGAGAACAGAGATATATACACAGAGGCAACAAACCAAGGCATTCTAAAGAGAAATTTAATCAATATTTCATCGACATTCTAAAGAAGGAGAGAAATTTAATCAATATTCTGTGCTCGCACAGATGCAACAGGACCCGTGGCTTGAGCAAGGAAGGAACCAGCACAAGAGCTGAAACACAAACACAGTCTGTTCTCATCGATCAGTGCATATTCACAATAAGGGAAGGATAATGGTTGGGGCAGGGGGATCTCTGGAATGATCCAGAATCCTTGGACCAAGGAAAGTCTCAGGAGATGCCTAGAAATGGGGGACTTGGAGCCTGTAACTGGCTTGACATTCAGTAGAGAGATTGGGACACCAGCCTAACCACAAAACCTTTGACCTAGAACCTGTGCTGCTGACAAGATGTGCAGCAAAAGTCTGGGACAGAGATTGAGGGAACTGCATACAATGTCAAGTGACACAGGGCCCTGGTGGCCCAGACACTGAGCTTCCCAAACAAAGAATGTGCATTTGACCCACCTAGGTCCTATGTAACAGGTAGTACTTGTGCATCTTGGTCTTCATGGGGGACTCCTAAAAGCAATATTACAGGCCAGCTCTGACTCTGTTGCCTCCTTTTGGCACCAGGCTATTAGCTAGCGCACATTAGGAGATGCAACTAACTCTAACATGCAAAAAAAAAAAAAAAAAAAAAAAAAAAAAAAACAAAAAACTAAAACAAAAACAAAAAAAAAACATGAGTAAGATGAGTAAGTTCTATCATAGGCCCTAAAATGTTCCCAGCCATGGACTTCTGAACATTGCCAGGCATTAAATTACCTCTATGACATAGGTCTCCAGTCTGACCAGAATGTTGGTAGCCAGGCCATGCTATTGTCATATTAAAGAAGCATCTTGCCTTGTAGGTCAGTATTGCACCATCTAGGATCCAGGTCTGGTTACACAGCCTGTATTATGAGACGTAGCCAGCAGTGGGCGAATGTATCAGTCAATTTGTAACATGTCTCTAAATTCTGTGTACTGTCTTCAGCAATAATTTCTTAATAGCTATGGCTGCCAACAAAAGGCTATCGCATCACAGGAAGACATACATGCATGCACAGATCTAATTAAAAGAATGAACACTGGAAATGCTACCCTGTTTATCTCTGTGACACTTTACAGCACCAAGGGCCCCTCTTCTTATTGAAGGACAAAAGACCATCCTCTGTTACACATGCCGCTGGAGCCATGAGTCCCCATGTGTGCTCTTTGGTTGGTGGTTTAGTCCCTGTGAGCTCTAGGGCTCTGGTTGGTTGATGTTGCTCTGATGGGGTTGAAAAACCTCTGCAGCTCAAGAGAAACAATTAAACTATTGTCTTCAGATAATAAATATGTGTCAGTAGTTTACGAAGTAGTAATGAATGTTTCACTGTGGTAGGCAATGTACAGGCTGTTCTTTTGTGAACACAAAGAATCCAGTAGAAATAAGTTTTTTATCTTCAGGTTTTCTGTGAGCATAAGGGTCCTCTGAAATTTCTATTGTAGAAATCAACTTTATCCACCCCAGACAGCTTTGGAAACCAGGAAAGTGAATTAATATTACTGACTAGTATTTTGTAAAATCAACATCAGAAAAACCCTGGGAATATAGAGTTGTGTGTTGATATGTCTGTAAAGCCAATCATTCTTATTACAATAGGATCATTTAAAAGTCACAAAAGTTATTTGGAAAGTACTGTCTTCAAAATATTATTTTCTTGATGATTTCCTTGATTGTCTATAAATTAAGAAATGAACTAATGTTAGTAGAAAGGTATCATTCCAAAGGTTTTCTTGATATACAACGCCAATAACAAACTTCATGAAAAGTATGAGAAGAAAAATAAATATAAATCATATCATTTTCTAGGAAATTTGAGGAATTAATAGACTATAACCATAGTCCAAATAATACTACATGTGCTAAACTCCACAATGTGATTCCTCTGAAACCTTGAACAATACAAAACTTTTTTGTTTAATCTGGAGCATAAGAACAGAATATTGAGACTTTTAATGGGAAACATGGCCAACTTACTTTCATTGATTTTTGATGCCAACAAAATATTTCCTAATCAGTATGGTTAACTTTGTAACCAAAGGCTATTTCAATCAAATTTTATATGTCTATCCAATGCAGGTCTCAAGATTAATATCGTGAAGATTTCTTGCAATGATAATATTTACGTGGATTGTCAGTGAGAAGCTTTATTAATTGTTAGAACCTCTCATTAGATCCCCTTATCAAATTTTCTAATTACGTATAGATATTAATATGTTTTATTAGTTTTCTTATATTGCTTATGTATTATTTTATGGATAATACATAAATTTTGAGTATTTTGAGGAGATACAAAGTTCCTGAAACTGAAATGGAAGTTGGTGGTACTGAAACCATTACATATAACAAGGTAAATCATACACATACGCTGTAAGCCTAACTTGAGATTTTCTGCAGCTGACTTAATCCCAACAGATATTAACTATTCTGCATGGTTGAGTGAAGGTTTTGCTAGACTCCATTTTCTGCAGGTATTCAGTTTTGATTTTGCTCTTCTAAAAGAGTTGAGCCTAGGAAATAAATAAATTGAAAGATGCTATTTGATTTACTAACAGTTCTGGAGCTTTAAAATTTGAGACCCTCCCGTCCCGTTTGCTTAATGTCTGAGTGAGAGCTTGTGACTAATGGTGGGTACACTTATAGATATTTACCTGGAGAGAGGGAGGTGTCAAAAGAAAACTGAGGGATCATTCTTCCTCCCTCACAGCAAGTCACGCTTAAAAAAATAACCAATAATTACATCAAATCTAAAGACAATAGTAGAGAACATGCCATTCCTCAGCCACACATCTCCTACGTGGTTTATTGTCCCCAGAATCGCTGCAATAAAAATCAATATTCCAATATCTGAACTTAAGTGATGTCGGTGATGTTTAGTAGGAATTGGTCCTCACAGAAGTGTTTCTGCTGGGCTGTCTGTTAAGGGACTTACATATGATGGTGAATTGTCAAGCCTCCAAGCATCCTTTCACGTGTGATGTGTCACAAACTCCCCAGCTGGGGTGGAGTGTCATGAGGCCTTCTGCAATCAGTGTGTCCAGGATGGAATTTTTATTGGTTAATATTTTGTCAGTTCTGTGCGAGTGATCACAGATTCTGGGAGGTGTTTGTAGCAGGCATGTCATGTCAAGATATATCTATAGTGACCGATTTTTATATTCATATTTCTGTCTGTCCTCACATGTTCTCTCTATTTCCCACTCTATACCTTCTTTCCCCATACCTCCATCTCTCTTTGGCAAACCCTGGATCTCAAGGTGTATCACAGCCTTCCTGTCTGTCTCTATATCTGCAGGAATGTAAAAAAAAAAAAAAAAAAAAAAAAAAAAAAAAAAAAAAGATGAATGTAAGTGTGGTGAGGAAAACAAACACCAGAGGAGCAGAGGAAGAAAACTGAATACATGGGTTTGAGAGGTAAAGGGAATCTAGTGTGAGATGTGGGTGGACACATGGGGCAAGAAAGATGAAAAAAAAAAAGTTAGATAAGGAGAAAATGGTCCCTGAAAACAGACTTTAATTTAACCATGTTGTTCAGTCTATCATCTAACTTGGGATCATCAGCCTTTTGTTTTATGTGTCACAATCTGAGGGATGCACCAGCATGCACTGGTATAAGACTGTTATTATATATTCTTAATGAGATAATCATTCATCAATGTTTCTTTATGAGTATTCATTGATATATATATATATATATATATATATATATATATATATATATATATATATATCAATGACTACATTGACTGTCTTGTGCTAATATAACTAAGCAAGTTTCTTTGAAATAGCATTTTTCCACTTTCTATTGGTGCTATAAAATTATTAGAAATATTAGGTAGTTAAAACAACATGTTATTTTACAATTTGGAGAAGAGATTCTTCTGCTTCTATAGGCCTCTGACCATTGTCCACCTTTCTACTATGTCCCTGTCCAATCCACAGCTTTATGCTCCTCTCTAGCCCCCCTTACTTCTAACTCCAATCCCACTGCAACAGTACTCCCTAGCCTCTGGCACATTGCCTCAGCCTTCTGTCCTTCCCCCATGACTCTCAGGCTCTATTCAGTAGTCTTAAGCCCTCCCACAGCTGCATTCCTTTCCCAGAACACCCTGACCTCCTCAGTCAGCCTTTGCCCTTCACTCAGTGCCTTGGGCCTAATCTCCTCAGTCATCCTCTCCTACCTCGCCCCTTGCCTCTCATGTCCTTCCTGTGTCTTGCCCTCCTCTTCCATCTGTCCTTCTGACAGCCTTAGATTTTCCTCAGCTTTTGGTTACCTCTCATCTGCTACCTCTCCACAGGTGTTTCCCTGTTTCCTGCTGTCTGTCCAGCAGACTCCTCAGTTTCCCCACTTCTGTCCCCTGACCTAATTAATTGTACCCAAGCCCAGCCTCATATACTCCATGATACTCTGTCTGCCTCTTAAGTTCACTAGCATCACAAGCTCCAGGCCATTTACTGTCCATATCAGCTTCTGGGTTGGCCTCCATCCCTTGGACTACTTTTAGCTCCACTCTTCCTCAGTGCCACCCACTCTCTCCTGCGGCCTGTTAAGTTCCTCCAAAATTTACCTTTCCCAAGCCACCTGAACTGCACATCTTTCTGTCAGCTTCTTTCTCAGTGTTCGGTCTTGTCCCTTGGATACCATATTCCCAGGATAACATGGCTCTCAGTCCTGGCTTTCTGCTGCCCCTAAGGTAGTACTCCCTAGCTCTGCCTGCCTCCTCCCTGCCCTTCAGCTTTCTACATGAACTGTGAGCCTCATCCTCTGTTAGCAGATTCATATTCTGTTCTGATCCTCTGTCCTGGCTGAGGAACTATACTTCCTGAGTATCCTGCACACTTCCTGAGTCTTATAACCTTCTTCTGAGGAACGGGGTGTCCTGTACCCTGCCAACCTTTGGCTATGTCCTCTCATCTGTGACCTCCACTTGAGCATGCAGCCTGGCCACCTAGCCTGTGACCCTTCTTTATGAACCTCCTGCCTGCTTTCCAATATAACCTTTCCTCACATCTCCTGTCTTTTTACACCTTCTGTACGCAATATCGTTCAATTGTACCACATTCTACCAAGTCCACACCCAGCTACCTGCCTCCTCAGAACCGGGGATTTCCTTTGAGCACCCTACCTTCTTTCTTCTGCCTTCCTCTGCTACCTGGAATCCCCCAATCTCAGCCCAGCCTCCTACTGTACTGCAAGAAGCTCTTGGGCATCTCTTCAGGTTTTTTTTTTTTTTTTCTCAGACCTCTGCCTTCCAAGAGATCTACAGTTCCCCCTGCTTCCACTCCTGCTCTACAGTAAGCCTGAGCTTCTCACCCTACTCCCCATGATTCTACCTTCCATAAAAATATCCCGACTCTCTCCCATCTCACTAACTACATGTCAGTTTTATGCCCTTCATGCCTTTCCCAAGCCTTCTTTCTTGCTTCCTCCCCATTCCTTGTTTTTTTGCTGCCACTTTCTCTTCCCCCCCACTCTTAACAATAATTCTTCTTTATTAATCTGCTACCCTAAGACCCCAAGCTCATCCCCACCGAGCTTCCTGCACTTTTACTTAGTCAAACCTTACCTCAGTCCTAGAGTTCCTGTTTCTCAGGTAATCCCTCAGAATCCAATTCTGAGAACACAGAGCTGAGGTGGGGAGAGGAAAGCAGGCATCCCTCAGTTTCAAAAGAAACTCGGTTTCCCATATTTTTAAAAGGCGGTCCAAATATCCGGAAATGACCTCCACCTACAGGAGGCTTTCTATTGGTCAGATAAATTCCTGCATTCCTCAGGAACTTGTGAAACCAGTTCAAGACCTGCAGCAGACTGGTCAGATAATTACCTCTTCCTTCTGGAATCTCTAAATGTGCACAGGTATCACACTCCCCTGTTACACATTACAAGCAGATCCTAGAAACCTTCTCTTCCTTGCTCTGCCCCCAGCTACTCAATCTTGCTATTATTGCTATGCATTCTCTCTATCTCATTATCTCTGTCTCTCTCTTTCTCTCCCTCCCTCTCTCTCTCTCTCTCTCTCTCTCTCTCTCTCTCTCTCTCACTCTCTCACTCTCTCCTTTCCCTCTTATTCTTGAGGTTGAACTTGTATTTAACACCTTGAGTCCAGACCTTAGATTGTGAGAGAAGTCTTTGATTCAGATTCTTCCTCTGAACAGTGTGAATGAGACCAACTGGAACCTTCTGAGACTGGATCCACTGTTGCAAATTGAGAGGGAGAGAGAGAGAGAGAGAGAGAGAGAGAGAGAGAGAGAGAGAGAGAGAGAGAGGGAGGGAGGGAGGGAGGGAGGGAGGGAGGGAGGGAGGGAGGGAGGGATAGAGTGAGAATATGTGTGTGTGTGTCTGTGTGTGTGTCTGTGTGTGTGTGGTATCAGAGGGTAGTCATCCTGTTAAGGATGGTCTGGAAAGAGGTTCTAAAGTAGAGAAGGTTCCCTGATCAGCCCTGGATTGCATGCTTCACTTGGAGTTGTTGTGCCATGTCCTACCCAGGTAGTGGTATGGCACCCACCAGAAAATGGGGGAACCAGGCAGTGTTCTTTGTACGTAACTCAAGGGGTTTCTTTTAATTTGTGAAATAGCAACACATTAAAACTTCAGAAACCACATCTCTGATCAGACTGTGCTAGCTTTTGTCTAGCCCTCTGATCAGCCCAGAGTGCTAGACAAAAAAAAAAAAAAAAAAAGAAAGAAAGAAAGAAAGAAAGAGAGAAATGGAATAAATAATAAAAGGAGAAAATACTTAATGCCAGGATGACCATCTATATAGAGGAAATCATTTAAACCTCATAAAATTATAATCATGATCTTTGACCTTTACAAAGTATGTTAATAATAAAGTTTGCACAAAGCGGTAAACCAGGAAGATGAACAGAACAAATTATGAGTATGTGTTGTAGCTGACACTCCACCACTACCCAGGTACATGTCTACATATTAATTCTACTATGAGTATTTCTTAAATCATGGCTAAACCATGACACTTAACACATGGAAACTAGTCAAAACTTTGCTAGACCTCAGGAATCTCTACATTTAAGGTTAAAAAAAAAAAAACAATTAAAAGACACACAATGAAGAATCCTGCGGACAAAGAACTGAAGAGATATAAAAATCCACGGTTTTTGCAGAAGCCCATGTAACAATGCAGAAGAAAAAGCCTCACCTCTGCCAGAGAGCCTGGGGACATGTGCACTGGCGGCGCCGCCTACCGGAAGTGACATCACAGAGGGCAGAAGCCTTGCTTGGAGACCTAGGAAGCTACTGAGGCTGGTGTGCAGCCAAGTTGGAAGAGAGCCTTGTTTTTTCAGGTACTGCTGATGGCTGCGAACGTGACCCTAAATTAGTGTGTGTGGGATTCTCGTGCATTGAACAGGCACCTGCAGGGCGCTGACCGGAATCTCGTTTTCGCCAGCATGGCTTCATGGTGCCGTCTCTAGACTGTGGTAAAATTTCAATTTGTAAAAATATATGGGATGTGGTTGGGGGCCTGGCTATAACGGAGGAGTCAACTTTAGAAGACTTCTTCTGGGGAAGGATTAAGGAGTCAGATTTCCTACAACCATAAGCTTTGATAATGCTTATAGAAGTCAGTACATAAGCCTTGATAATGCTTATAGAAGTCAAAATATAAACTTTCATAATGCTTATAGGAGTCAGAATATAAGCCTTGATAAGGCCTTTATAATGCTTATAGAAGTCAGAATATAAGCTTTGATAATTTTTATAGAAGTCATAATATGAGCTTTGACAATACTTATAGGAGTCAGAATATAAGCTTTGATAATGCTTATGGAAGTCAAAATATAAGCTTTGATAGTGCTTATAGGAGTCAAAATATAAGCTATGATAATGCTTATAGGAGTCCAAATATAAGCTTTGATGATGCTTATAGGAATCCAAATATAAGCTTTAATAATAAAATATAAGCTTTAATATTAAAATATAGTAAAAATATAGGCCCCAGGTGAACATTTGGGGTTTTGTCTGCTGGAAATAGCCACAATATCTTATGCTTTTGGTCTGTTAAGTTGACATTGTAGTGTTTCCTTTTTAATAATTTTTTAAAACAGATTTATTTAGCCGGGTAGGGATGACACATGCACTTGGAAGGCAGAGAAGGTTAGGCCTTTGTGAGTTTGAGACCAGCTTTATGTACAGACTGGAGTCCAGGACAGCCAAGGCTGTTCCAAAGAAAGACGCTGTCCCGAAAACAAATAAAAAACCAGACCAAACCAAACAAACCAGGACAAAGTTTGAAGTAGATATAATTTTTATATAATATATTATATATAATAAATAATAATATATAATTTATGTTATATATAATTATATAATATACTATATATATTATATATTATATATGTTGTATATAATTTATAATATATTATATATATATATATATATATATTATATAAAATCCACTTACTCAATGTTACTTGTTATATTTATAAAAATATATATAATCTACATAGTCTCTTTAATGTTGCTGGGTATATATATTATAGTATATATGTTTTCATCACTGACCAGTTACAATTGGAAAACCGGTTGATGCCCTTTTTCCTGGAGAAGATGATTTTTCCTGCTCAGCATTCCTTAGTCACCTCTGTGCAATGGTGTGGCCCATAGGCTTTTCTCCACTCTCTCTTGAACATCTCTAGGTTTCATCTTACTCAACTCCTATTGTTGACGATTTATGGGTCTCTGACACTACTAGGAGATCAAAGCCCATAAAAAACTCTCTGATCTTCTAACTCTTAAAATCTTTCTTTCCCCGGTTCCATAATGCTCCCTTAACTTTAGGTGCTGGGACAGTTTGTATATCGTCATGTTGTTCATTGGTTTGAGTTTTCCATCCGGTTTTCCATCTACTACAAAGATAAGTTGGCTGGTTAAGGGGCAAAGATGAAACTCAAACGGCGGGATTAAGGACAAATGTTAAAATTGACCTTAGGAGTTATGTTACTAAGCTGGTTGCATGTTCCCGTCCAATATGAATGATGAATTCATTGTCACGGGGATGCTATCTAGGTTTTCAAGCCTGGCTTTCCTCTTGTTAGGTGTGTCTTAACCATAAGTAGACTGCTGTTGGCTAGTGCCAAGTGTGTGTTTCACGACTGAAGCTTCAGTATCCTTTTGTTCTGACGTGGTTCACAGGTGTCACGGCAGGGCAGGGCTGTTGTTCACCCAGCCCTTTGATAACTGTGGGTGATAGATATATTCCAGCCATGGCATTGCTGTAGCATCTTCGTGAAGTGCATGGCATCTTAAGCAACACCTGTCTTCCTGACTTCCTGTTGCAGATCATCCTTCCCTCTGTTTAATAACTGAAGCCTACTTCTTGCTCCCCATGTGTGAGTTGTGTGCGTGAGTGTTGGACCGTGTAATGGAACAGGGATATAGTCTCTCAGGCCAAACTGACTTATCCAACCCGAGTTGGCATTTCTTACCAATAGTTCTTCAAATAGAGATTTTTAGGTGTATTTTGTTTGTTTGTGTGTTTTATTTATTTATTTGTGTGTGTGTGTGTGTATGTGTGTGTGTGTGTGTGTGTGTGTGTGTGTGTGTGTTTGATAATCTCCTACCTTGTAGCTTGTAATTGCCTGTATTTGGCTCTGAATGAGAAGTTGGTCATCTTGAGCGTAAGGCAGCCTGTCTGTCCCTGCTGAACCTTTTTGGTTTCTTTTCTTCAAATTCTCAGAGATGTAAGTTTATTGATTATGTTGTAGATGTACCGGTTGGAGCTCGACACCACAATATGGTTTAGCCGTGGATGCATTATGAATGTAGTGTGACAAGTTTTGGGTTTCTCTGATGGTCTGTGTTGTGAAACGAATTCATGCCAGTCGTTGAGACCCTCTGTTCGAGCAGACTTTTATCCTGTGACATTGTTGTAATTTGTAAAGTGTACCTTG
The DNA here is from genome assembly GCF_963924665.1 of Micromys minutus. NCBI lineage: Eukaryota > Metazoa > Chordata > Mammalia > Rodentia > Muridae > Micromys > Micromys minutus. The sequence goes on along the minus strand of NC_137970.1, from coordinate 106,326,513 downwards.
GACTGTACAGCTTGTGATTGCTGGTCTTTGGTGCTGTTCGTAGAATTCACAGCTGCACAGATCGTACAATTTGATTGCTTCTCTCCTTTGGTGTATGGCGAAAGCCCTTCAGATGACATAAGAATAGGTCATCAGGTAGGATGTGGGTAGGTCAGCTGGTGCCCAGTTCCTCTGTGTCCCGTGTCTGAAGTGTGTGGTGTCTTTAACAATAGGGTCTCACTTTCAAGTCCAAGTATAGAAAAAGGGCAATGATAATGACCAGTGCTGTTTGAAGAGTTGCATAGACCTCTGTGTTCATCAGGATTTTACCACTGTGGAGAGACACTGTGACCAATGCCAGTCTTATAAATGACAACATGTAATTGGGGGCTGGCTTACAGGGTCATTCCATTATCATGAAGGTGAAAAGATGGCAGCATCCAGGCAGGCATGGTGCAGGAGAAGCTGAGAGCTCTACATCTCCATCCAAAGGAAGACAGGAACAGGCTGAGCATCCTCAGGCAGCTAGGAGGAGAGTCTTCAAGCCCAACCCCAGGGTAACACACTTCCTCTAACAAAGCTACAGCTTCTAATAATGCCACTCCCTGGGCCAGTCATATGCAAACCATCACAACCTCCTTGACCTACAATTCACAGATAGGTTTTCCATGCACAGTATTAGGGTTTAGATAGTATGTGGCTCTCGATGTGTCTGGTACCTGCATTGTATGTCCCAATACCGAACATAGTCTGTAAGATAATCTTTGACTCTTGGGATGACCATTATCACCCTACCAGCATAATTTTATTCAAATTATACATGTGTGTGTGTGTGTGTGTGTGTGTGTGTGTGTGTATGTTTGTATGTGATTCTGTATTTGTGTATGTGTGTTTGTGTATATGTGTGTGTATGTTGATATATATGTGTGTGTATGTATTTATATATATGTAGATATATGTGTGTCTGTGTTTATATATATATATATATATATATATATATATATATATATATATATATATATATTTGTGTTTATATATATATGTGTGTATGAGTGTGTATGTGTATATATATATATATATATGTGTGTGTGTGTCTGTGTGTGGATGTGTGTATGTTCATTTATGTGTGTGTTTATATATATGTGTGTGTGTATGTGTGTGTATGTGTGTGTATGTGTGTATGTGTATGTATGTGATTATATATATGTATGTGTGTGTATAAACATGTATAAATTACTTTGTATAAATGTGTATAAATTATATAATATGTATAAATTATGTAATATATCATATAATATATATTACATATATAATAATTTAAGTTACCATAAAATAATGTTTCCCCTTGTGTTTTTCACTTTTCCTCTAAATGTTCTTTTTCCGTTCTCTCTCCCCCGCTCTGTGTTGCCCTTTCTTCCCCTCCCCAGATAAAACCATCATCGCCCTGTTTTTTCCATTACTCCTTTACAATCCTGTCTTCAGATTGCTGCCTTCAGATCACGTTTTAACTGCCTTCCGTTGTGAAATTTAACTGCAGTGTGAACTAAACCCTTCCTTTCTAAATGGCCTTTCATCGTGTTTTTTTTTTTTTTTTTTTTTTTTTTTTTTTTTTTTTTTTTTTTTTTTTTTTTTTTTTGCGGCATTGAAGAACCAGATGAGGACAAATATTTCAGGGTGTTTATTTGGAAGGATTTGTTAAGATGAGGTCGTCAATTATAGACTAAGAATTGTACACATGCGATTATTAAGGAACTTCTCTTTGAGAGACAGAGGTCCCCATGTTCTATGTTGTCCAATGGAATTGCTTATCACAGTGATTTTTTTTTTGGTATTTCCTTAGCCCTAGAAGAACCTGAAAGGAGCATCTACAAAATATAAGCTTTGTCCCATCCGTTTCTCTTTTAATTTTCTTTAATGAGCTGTTGCCTTTGATGGGAAGCCAGATAATTAAGAGGGGAGATTGACAGGTGCTTTTGGGATTTAAGGTAATTGATCTAGATCAGCATTGAAGGACACATTCACTTTAGAAAGCAGGTGGCTTTGCAATTCTCACTTGTAATGTTAGGACCTGGATACTTGTGAAGGACACTTTTTAATTAATTCCTAATCTTGAGTCGCTTTTTTAATTAATTAATTTTTTGTCCTAACCTTGAGTCATTAGTACAAGAAGTAACAGACTAGCAAGATTCATGTGCCTTCCATAGTTTTAGCAAGTGTATGTTACGTTTGGGTAAGCGTTCGTCCTCTTCCTGATGGGAGTTTTAAGGACAAAGGTTTGTGGTCATAGACCCATGTCATGTCATGTGGCATAAAACGTCCAAAATCTGAGGCAGGATCCTGAATGAAATTTGAGATATTTCCCTTACCAAGAGCACAGGTCTCCAAGAGACAGTTGTCACAGAGATAAGCTGGGTTTGGCCAGACAGATTTCTTAGAACCCACAGTTGTCCTGGGACATGGTCCCTGGTTCTGGAAGAGAATTGAACTGGTAGCTATGGAAATGTAGAAAGTCCAGTTCAATCAATACTCCAAATAAAACCTACAACTCAGGGCTCAAAGGCATCAGAATATCTGAATCAATTAATATAGCAGTACTCGGTTTCCCAACATGTCTGAGGAGGCCCTTGGTAAGACTCATAGACTGAGATATTTGATTATTGCTTATTCCTGAAGATTGAAGATGTGATAATAGAAAATTTGTTCTGAGAAAATTAGATTGTATCCCAGACACTACTCTTGGAAAAAGAAAGGACATTTATTGATGCTGATCGATACCCAAAATGAGTGATCTCAACAAAGCTATGTCCATAATAGTTACAAATTCTAGCATGGCTAAAAAAGAAGCTAGAAGAATTGAATGCCTTCAAATTCCTCCCTGCTGTTGACAAGACACAAATATTTGGTGTGATACAACCAACAGCAGGAAAGGGTCTCAAACATTATCAAAGTGTTTGGTCTATAGCATGAATGAACCATCCATAGAGTTAAGTACAGGAGTGACCACATATTAACTATTAACTACCCGTATACTCTGTTCATCCCTGTAGATAACTTAGATACAGACAGTCAAACTCACAACACCTCACTCCGTATACAGGGATCTAGGATGGCCAGTAGTTGAATATTGATAGAGGTAAACTTCCAATGAAGGGGAAACACCTGCTTTTTGGTCACGAGAAGTACAGGGTGGCCGGCCGTCCCACCACATCAGCCAGATTTGTTTGTCATTGCCATAGATGGCAAAGTTAATTTCTTGGTGAATTACATGCTTGGTGAATCAAATACCAGGCGAGCGAGATGCTGAGCATGAGTGACATCATGGTGCTCGTTGTCAGAGAAGATTCAGACCATTATCAGGAAATCCTCGTGAGAGCCTCTGAGCGCATGGAGATGGTCTTTGGCCTGGGTTTGAAGGAGGTGGACGCCATCAACCACTTCTACACCATCTTCATCAAATTAGGCCTCACCTATGATGGGATGAGCAGCCATGAGTTCAGCTTCCTGATCCTCATCCTGGGCGTCATCTTCATGAAGGGCAACCATGTGACAGAGGAGGACATTTGGGAAGTGTTGAGCCCGATGGGCATCTACCCTGGGATGGATCATTTCATCTTCGGTGAACCCAGAGAGGTGATCACGTGTGAGTTTGTGATGGAGGGTACCTGGAATGCCAGCCACTGGGCAACACAGATCCCATGCAGTGTGCATTTGTGTGAGGGCCGTGGGCTAAGGCAGAAACTAGTAAGATGAGGGTGTTGGAGTTTGTGGCAAAGGTTCACGGGTCAGACCGTATTGCCTTTCCTTCTCAGTATGAAGAAGTGGTGCTGGAAGAAGAAGAGAGACGCATTGGCATGATTTTACAGCATGTGGGCTTGAGTTCGGCCTGTAGTGAAAGTTCTACAGGAGTGAGCAGTTTTTCCTTTCACATCTAGGACAGGCAGACATGAGTTGACGGGGAAAATGCAGGACCTGGTTTCATATATGGAGTGTGATCGCCATGGTTCTGATTGGTGTAAGTGCCCTGAGGGTTTTCTAGCATCATATGTGGAGTATGATCTCCACGGTTCAGATTTGTGTAAGTGCCCTGACTGTTTTCTTGCATCATATCTGGAGTGTGATCGCCATGGTTCTGATATGTGTAAGTGCCGTGACAGTTTTCTTTTAAGCTTTGACCTTCACATTTGAATGTGGTTGTTTGAAGGTACAGAGAAGGATGATTTCGTGAGACCTGCAACACCCATGGGTGACAGCCAAAATTAAAGGTAAAACTCTATGCTGGTTATTTTGTGATTTTTGTTTACTAAGACCTGGTTTTCACGCAGAGAGTTGAAGGTGTCTGTCTCAGCCCCCACCTTTGTGCAGTTTAATCTTGTGAATACACTGAGGCTTTATTTGCACATAATATTTATCATGGAAAATTTATATGTCACAATAAGAGACCCAGAAGGTGCTGGGTTACCTGGCAGTTTACCCACTGGATTGTTCACAATTGTTCATTACCGGGGGTGGGGGTGAAGTCGAAAATAATGCTGCTTCAGAGAGACTTTTAAACAGAATATTTTTGCAAGTGTGCAAGTGTGCGTGTCCAGGGTGCCAGACCTCTCAATTCCAGAATATGCCTGGTTCTATCCGCTCAGCTGCTCCTAGACCTGCACTTGGTATGCCGAGAACAGATTCCTCATGGCTTCTATAAATCATGTCAACAAAGTGTGTTGCTGGCATGTCAACACTTAACACACAGCCACAAGTCAGCATGCAGCAGCCTGCTGCTCACTTGCATGTCCAGGTATCTTTTGACCACTTGCATGTTGGCATCTGCACCCCCACAAGAGCAGAAGCAAAAATGAAATGGCTGTTTCTTTTGTGTGTGCATGTGTGTGTGCCTGTGTGTGTATGTGTGCTTGTGTATGTATGTATGTGCTTGTGTGTTGGGCAGTGCTTGTGTATGTGTTTGTGTATATGTGTGTGTGTGTGTGTGCCTATGTGTGTGTATGTTGTGTGTGTATTTTTGTGCATGCTTGTCTGTGTTGGGGAGTACTTGTGTGTGTGCATTTGTCTGTTTGTATGTGTGTGCATGTTTGTGCATATGTGTGTGTTTGTGTATATGTGTGTGTGTCCCTTAGTGTGTGTGTGTGTCCCTGTGTGTGTGTGTGTGTGTGTCTCTGTGTGTGTGTTGGCAAGTGCTATGGTATGCATGACAACTTAAGGTTTCAGAATAGTGTATGTCAGTCTTGTGCACACATTTGTATGGTAATAAGACAGACTCTCTGGTTCTGCGACAAATTCATAGCCCTGTTTGGTTCTCAACCCTGAATCTGTAACTAAGATCAGGCCCACCTGAGATCTGTTCATAGGTTTCTGTGGTTTCTTTTTAATATTTGCATGTGACTCATTTTTTCCCTTTCACCCTTTCTGTAATTCCTCACAACCCTCCTACTGAGGAGAGGCAGAGGCACCACTGAAAATTGATCAGGGTCTACGGGTTTAACTTGGCTTCTGCTATACCATTAATAAATGGCTACTGAGAGCAATGAAAATCCATAAGTCCCTTCCATTCTGATGGGAATGCACGGGTAGTGTAAAAACTGACAATATGGACACTCTGTGGTTAAGAGAAAGAACACGGCCAGAAAAATAAAAAAGAAAAATAATCGTGTATTCATGATATATTATTATGTAACAAATTTTGTGAGCTATAATAATATTTTATAGAATCAATTAATAAAAAAGATAAGTGATTTAAATAATACTAGAATTCAAGAGAATATAAAATTCATTGAAAGTCCTCCCCTCAAAGAAAATAAAGCCAGACTGTTTAAACACAGCATTTTATCAGAATTTCAAAAGAGATTTAATTCCAATATTCCTCAAATAATCCCACAAAGAGAAAACAAAAGAAACAGTGAAAATTTTATTTTACAAGGCTTTAGTCACCAAACCACATAAAGACTCATCAAAGAAAATAAATAACAGACCTTGGAAATATACAAAAAAAAAAAAAAATACTCAAAATACTGTCGAACTGGATTCAAGAATATGCAAAAGGATCATCCAGCATGATTGAGCACGATTCATCATAGATACAAGCATGGCTCAGTATATAAAAATAATTTGATTTAATCAATTTTATAAACAAGCCGAAAGAAACAAAATGGGAAAATTGAAAGTCTAAATACGTAAGTAGTCAATAGAGATGAAATCAAACACCTATTGATCAAAATAATTATCAGTGTAGGGAATATTTATAGAACACACTTTTAATCTTTGGGTTAAATCAAAATCTTTTTGAACACTGAAACTCCCCATAAATCATAAAGAGCCACCTCTGTGACTCTGTAAATTAAACTTCTGTAATACATTAAAAACAAAATAACATGAGCAGTGTTTAACTTCAAGCCACATGATCCAAGATCCTGCATGCAGTGTCCAGCAGCCGCACATGGTAAACAGCTTGTGCTACATGCTTTACCTGACATGTCTTTCAACCCATGCATTACCTGTATTTCAATCCGTGCATCTGATGAGACATTTATCCATGATTAATTTTTTGCTTTATATCATAGGAATGCTTTTTGGGTTCTGCCACTGTATTAACAAAGGCACATACCTGTCTTTCAAGTAAAATATAGGAGTGCTGGGTGATGGGGATGAAGGCAGATCCATGATGCTTTATGCTGAAAGCAAAATGAATCTTTATTTTCTGGTCTTTAAGTCCAACTGCCATGTCTTCAGTTGACATAATTCAATTTACACAAATAATTAGCCAAAACCACAGCAGCCAAAAAGCAAGATTTCTACATTTAGAAACATTCCCACAACTAAGGGCTTTGATAGATCAAGTATTTGTTTTGGTTTCAGCAGTTGATTCTGTTATGGGGCTGAGTTTTATACCCTACGTGGCACTGTCATCATGCCGTGGTGAGGTCTCAGGACATACAAGCGTGTGGAGCCCGGTCACACTCACCGTTGTGTTTAGTCAATGAGTCAAATCATGGACTTGAAGCTGCTCTAAAGAAGCTCAGTTGATCTAAAGGACAATTAATTTTTGTGAAACGAAACATAATTGTCCAGATAGTTGAGGATTTGGAGGCCTGCTGTTAATCGTGACTACAATGAACAGCGAGGCCCAGTTGGTGCTGATGGTGGAGGAGTTACCCTGGGGCACTGAGAGAACAGAGAATGGTATCAATTTTCTTAAATTTTGTCTCTTTCTCTTTTTGAAGTTCTTATTTTAATCTTTTAACAAGGACAAGGCCTTGTGAATTTCTCATGAACGATTAGCACAGGAACAGCTGGTTTCTCTGAGGCCATGCATCGTCCCCTTCATATTATAAGAGGTAGGTTTTAGCCGTTTCCAGTTCTGAGGGATTATTTCTGCACGGGAATGTAAGTGTAGTAGCGTCTCCAGGTCCTGGTTAATCCATTTACATTGTTTGCAAAACAACAGAAGAGGAACATTTGGTGAAGCCGCTGTTAGGTTCCCAGCGAGCTGTGTCAGGGTGTTGGCAATATTCCCATTATTCAGAGCAACACAAGACTTACAATGGGGTAGAAGAGCAGGGAGTGGACGTTTAAGGGTCCAAATTGAGTCTTCATGATAATAAATCCACTGTCCATAGACAGACCATTTGGTTACATCTATGGTGTCTACTTTCTTGATGTAGGTGTGATTCATCCATGGTGTAAGACCATATCTGCTGTGACAGCCACTGGAGTTCGGGAATCATAGTGTAGAGTCTTTTCCAAGGGGGTTTCAGTGACCCTTTGGTTACATGTCTGAAACACAGGATGCTGTTGAGTCATAACATGGAAGAGCCAGTGGTGGGCTTGGAGATCGGCTCCTGATCAATAGATATGTAACGACCCAATGTATGTGTATTCAACTTGCAGAAATGCCTCCAAAGAAGTTATTCTCATACGGAGATAGTAAATCTCCTCCCACATTTCCAATTTTAAGAAAGGGACAACTTCTGGGTTGACAAGGTGGCTCATCAAGTTACATGAACTTGATGCCAAGCCAGATAACATGAGTTCAGTCTTCAGGACCCACATCATAGAAGGAGAGAACTGATTCTTGACAAATAGTTCTCAGAGTTTGACATGTGCTTACAAATGCATGTGCACATGTAAACCAATAAATAAAGGAGTAAGCAAACAAATTATTCAAATAATATAATATAATATAATATAATGAAACTTTCCATTTAATTGTGAATATCTAAAATTACTTAGCAACCTCTGGATGTCACTGCATAAGATTTTATTTAAACATTCCCAAAATGTATTTAGTATAACTACAGAGGATTGTATTCATGCACACTGATACAAACAAAGATATAGCACAATATTCATATTTAGTCCAAGCCCAATCCCTTTGAGTTACATTTATATGTTTTATTATAAATTGGCTTTCTGGAACTTTGAACTATGTTTAGGACTTGGGCTTTAGGGAGAAGAGTGGGTGCTTTACAGGCAGTTTAAGGGCTCATGATCTTTTTCCTTGCGACCAAGGAACTGCAGTGATACATGCTTCACATGGAAGGTTGGAGATTTCAAGGCTCTTTTGTTATAACCAGAGGAGAGCATAAGCCTAGAGTCAAGGCAGGATCTTGGACAAGAAAGGCTGCATGTCAGCAAGAGGTGAGTAACTCAGGAAGAACATGGGAGTCTGAGAACAGTAGGCTTAGGTTGATAATGAATACATGAAGCTTCTGGGGAGGGTAGAAGACATGGAGGAGGCTTATAAGAAGGCAGGAGGTTAGAAATATAGACACCAGGCTGGGCTAGTGGGGTAAGTGGAGGCTGGGATGGAGTGGAAATCTGTGGAAGATCTCATAGTAAAGGATAGTAAGCTTAGAGAAGGCTGAGTTTGCTAAGATGGAATGCTGAAGGAACAGATTGGAGGCTAGAGAAAGAGAAAAGTCATAGTAATAAAAATATAAGGTTTAAGGAATTGAGAGACAGCTGGCATAAACAGGAGAGAAATCCAGGGGTCTAAGTGAGGGTAGGAGAATCAAGAAATCTGAGAGGAGAATTTAGGCTGAATAATGAGCAAGAGAAGACAGGGCTGGGAGACACCATAAAGTCTGTGGGAAGATAAGGTGGGAAGGTCCTCTGAGGAGGATGAAGGAAGACAAAAGACTGTGGACAAAGGTCAGAGAGCAGGTGACACTTGGAGAATAGGCAGGAGCAGGAGGGTTGGGTGAACTTTAGAACAGATTGTTTGGATAGAACAGAAAATCAGAGGGTGAAGAAGAAAGTAGCTCCCCTGGCACCATTGCACTGTCCAAGCTGAGAAACTAAAAAGTAAACAAGGTTTTCCTATGTTCCCAAGTAGTATAATTTCTTAATAGTGTGAGTCGGGGCATGGTATCTTGGAGGGTAAGCTCATCACAAGCACACAGACAGTGAGTGTGACTCACAGACTTTTCAGGCATCCAATCCCTTTTTATTTAATGCAGAGGATTCAGGAGATTTCACGTGAATACTGAATGGGAGAGGGTTGGACCACTGAGTTCCCAGAAAAGTCTTAGAGATAAAAGATTTGTCCATTCATTTCCAAGTAAGTCTGGTGATCAGAAAAATAATTCACAGTTATTTTTGAACCAATCGGCAGGCCTGTCTGTTGCGCGCCCCACTTCCCGCCAGCAGGAAAAGGCGTGCAAGCACAGGATTCTTCTGCAAACAACCTTTATTGTACAATACTCTGAGCAGGGGATCTCCCTGAGCAGGGGACTTCTCCTTTGAGCAGGGGACTTCTCCACATGGGAGAGAAAAGCATTGCTTATATATGCCCAGGAGACTCGTGTTGCTACCTGATTGGTGCGCCCTCCAGTAACTCAATAGTATGCCCCGAGATCGGGCTATGAAGTATGTGGTGCATGCGCATTAAGTCTCTTGGCTGGGCAACAGCTCTGGTTGCTGAGTTCTCGGCAGGAAGCTGGCACCATGTTTGGGTGTGGCACAAACGGCTCCTTACACCTGTCCCTTCATGGCAGGGAGGACAAAGAATACTTACTCTCTGGAGCTGTGCACAGCCCTTCCCAAATTGTGTCCACCATTGTAGGGGATTGGGCATGAGAATGAACTCTCCTTCTTGCTCTCCTAACACAGTCTGAGGACATTCCTCAGGCTCTGCATCTGCAGAGAAGAACAGGAAATAGTTGATTCAGGACATTTCTCCCACCCCACAAGCTGAGTCTCCCATCTTAGCTCTTTTCCCAGGTTACCTGAAGCACCTGTAAAGACACTCCTGAGACCCAGAAGCCCATCTACCAATCATGAGTGGCATGGCTGCTGTGTGCCACTGGATGTGGAGAAGTGGGAAGGACTCAAGAAACAGGTAGCTGCTCTCAGAATAGGATCAAAGAAGGGGAATGCATAGAAGGCAAATCTGAAGTCTCTTTCTCAGGTATTGGTCTTCTGGGTGATGGCTCAGCCCTTCTCTAAACTTCAACTGGGATCCTAAGGTGCCACTGTTCCTGTAGCAACCCAGGTAGCAGCTGAGTGAAGAGCCTGCCTAGAAGAATGTTGACATGTATGTAAGTGTGTGATGGGGTTTGGTGCCAATGGGTATGGAGAGGAGCACATGGGAATTCCCTGTTTTCCAAGTACAGGAAGGATCCCTCACTACTGGGAGAAATTTAGTCTGAAGGCCCTGACTCTTAGACCTCACCCTACTGGATAGTTCATCCTTGTCCTTACTCAGGCCTATGGCCTGAGATCAGAGGAAGTGATATTAGGCCTTTGGGCCTAGTGATGTCAGCAAGGAGAAGGGCAGACCTAGAGCTCAGCTTTGACTTCATGTCCCATTCTGGCCCTATTTGGGCTGTGAGCTTCTGCTTTTTTATCCCCTTGGTGACTTTCTTCTCCCTTGTGACCTCAGTGTATAATGTAGTGGTGCACTTTATTTTCAGTCTGTATTGCTGGCAGGAGAGCTTCAACAAATTCAGAAATTTAATGCTGATGATGTTTCCATGTGTGTAGAGACTCTGTGTGATAAGCTCAGTCTGATCAGAGATGTGGTTTCTGAAGTTTTCATGTGTTGCTATCTCACAAAATAAAAGAAACTCCTTGAGTTCTGTACACAGAACAGTTCCTGGACCTCCATTTTCTTTTGGGTGCCATACCACTACCTGGGTAGGACATGGCACAACAAACTCCAAGTAAAGCCTGCAATCCAGGCCTGATCAGGGCCTTCTCTCCTTTAGAACTTCCTTCCAGATCATGCTTAACAGGATGACTACCCTCTGATACCACACACACACATACACATACACACATATTCTTGCTCTTGCTCTCCCACCCTCTCTTGCTCTCTCTCCTTCTCTCTCTCTCTCTCTCTCTCTCTCTCAATGGGCAACAGTAGATCCAGTCTCAGAAGGTTCCAGTTTATCTCTTTCACACTGTTCAGAGAAAAAAATCTGAATTAAAGACATCTCTCTCAATATAAGATCTAAACTCAAGGTGTTAAATACAAGTTCAACCTCAAGAATAAGAAGAAAAGGAGAGAGAGAGAGAGACAGAGAGAGAGAGAGAGAGAGAGAGAGAGAGAGAGAGAGAGAGAGAGAGAGAGAGAGAGAGAGAGAGAGAGGAGAGAGAGAGAGAGAAGAGAGAGAGAGTTAGAGATAGACATAGATACAGATAGTAAGAGACAGAGATAAAGATATAGATAGAATGCTTAGCAATAATAGCAAGATTGAGTAGCTAGGGACAGGGAAGCTCTTAAGCTGGAGGCATTGCAAGGTAGTGATGGTTTCTAGGATCTGCTTGAAATGTATACCAAGGAAGTGTGATACCTGTGCACATGTAGAGATTCCAGAAGGAAGAAGTAATTATCTGACCAGTCTGCTGCAGGTCTTGAACTGGTTTCACAAGTTCCTGAGGAATGCTGGAATTTATCTAACTCATAGAAACCCTCCGGTAGGTTGAGGTCATTTCCAGATATTTGGATCGCCTTTTGGAAATGGGAGAAACTGAGATTCTTTTGGAACTGAGGGATGCCTGCTTTTCACTCCCCACCTCAGCTCTGTGTTCTCAGAACTGGATTCTGAGGGATTACCTGAGAAGCAGGAACTCTACACTTGATCTTAGCCAAAAGGCCGAGAAGCGATGAAGCAGGAACTCTAGGACTGAGATTAGATGTGACTAAGTAAACGTGCAGGAGGGTTGGTGGCGATGAGCTTGGGGTCTTAGGGTAGCAGATTAATAAAGAAGAATTATTGTTAAGAGTGGGAGGGTAGAGAAAAAGGCAGCAGAAAAACAACGAATGGGGAGGAAGCAAGAAAGAAGGCATGGAAAAGGCTTGGAGGGCATAAAACTGACATGTATTTAGGGAGATGGAAGAGAGATGGGATATTTTTTTGGGAAGGTAGAATCATGGGGAGCAGGGTGAGAAGCTCAGGCTTACTGTAGAGCAGGAGAGGAAGCAGGGGGAACTATAGATCTCTTGGAAGGCAGAACTCTCAGAAAAAAAAAAAAAAAAACCTGAAGAGATGCCCAAGAGCTTCTTCCTATTGCAGTAAAATAGGAAGCTGGGCTGGGATTGGGGGAGTCCAGGCAGCAAAGGAAGGCAGAAGATAGAAGGTAGGGGGTTCAAAGGAAATCCCAGGTTTTGGGGAGGTGGGTAGCTGCCTGTGGACTTGGTAGAATGTTGTACAATTGGAGGATATTGGGTAGAGAAGTTGTAAAAAGTCAGGAGACTTGAGGAAATATTATATTGGAAAGCAGGCAAAAGGTTCGTAAAGAAGGGTCAGAGGCTAGAGGGGCAGGCTGCATGCTCAAGAGGAGGTCACAGATGAGAGGAGATAGCCAGAGTAGGGCAGGTTAGAGGACACCCTGTATTCCAGAAGGTTATATGACTCAGGAAGTGTGCATGATACTCAGGAAATATAGTTCCTCAGCCAGGACAGAGGATCAGAAGAGAGCATCAATCTGCTAACAGACTATGGGGCTCACATGTCATATAGAAAGCTGAAGGGCAGGGAGGAGGCAGGCAGAGCCAGGGAGAAATATCTTAGAGGAGGCAGAAAGCCAGGAGTGAGAGCCATACTATCCTGAGAATATGGTATACAAGGGATAAGACCGAACACTGAGAAAGAAGCTGACAGGAAGATGTTCTGTGCAGGTGGCTTGGGGAAAGTAAATTTTGGAGGAACTTAACAGGCTTTGGGAGAGAGTGGGGGGCACTGAGGAAGGGTGGAGCTAAAAGTAGTCCAAGGATGGGAGGCCAACCCAGAAGCTGACATGGACAGTAAATGGCCTGGAACTTGTGATGATAGTGGACTTAAGAGGCAGACAGAGTATCATGGAGGATATGAGGCTTAGCTGGGGTAAAATTAAGAGGGCTGTAGGACAGGGAACAGAAGGGGGGAAACGGAGGAGTCTGCTGGACAGACAGCAGGAAACAGGGAAACACCAGTGGAGAGGTGGCACATGAGAGGTAACCAAAAGCTGGGGGAAATCGAAGGCTGTCAGAAGGACAGATGGAAGAGGAGGGCAAGATACAGGAAGGACATGAGAGGCAATGGGCTAGGTAGGAGAGGATGACTGAGAAGATCAGGCCCAAGGCACTAGGTGAAGGGCAAAAGTTGACTGAGGAGAGCAGGGTGTTCTGGGAAAGGAATGCAGCTGTGGGAGGACTAAAGACTACTGAAGAGAACCTGAGAGTCATGGGGAAGGGAAGAAGGCTGAGGCAATGTGCTGGAGGCTAGGGGGTACTGTTGCAGTGGGATTGGAGTTAGAAGTAAGGGGAGGAGCCTAGAAGGGAGCAGAAACTGTGGATTGGGCAGGGACAGTGTAGAAAGGTGGACTATAGCCCGAGGCATATAGAAGCAGAAGAGTCTGTTTGACCTAGAAGGCTGTGGAAGCTGGCTTCTGATTCATGAGGAAGGCAGAAAGAAAATAAATAGCTAAAGGAAGATGGAAGATTAAGGGAAGATACTTAGTTCGAGGTGGTTAGTAATCTGGGAGTGGAAAGCAGAAAGCTGAGGAGCAAGATGGGAGGCAACATGGGAGGATAAAATGGTTCACATCCAGAGATGGGAAAGAGGAGGGAGAAGAGGAGGGCAGGACAACACCATGGATATTGAGAGGAGGGCAGGACACTGACAGAGCTCAGATGTGCACTTGTAGGCTAGGAAGCTGATGAGAAAGGTAGATGCTCAAAAAACAGTAGTAAATTGGGAGCTAGGCCCTAGATGGGAAAATAAGCATTTTTGTTGCTGTGAAGAGCAAGCTAATACAACCACTCTGGAAATCTGTCTGGTGATACCTCAGAAAATTGGATATAGTACTACCTGAAGACCCAGCTATTCCACTTCTGGGCATATACCCCAGAGACACTTTAATACACAACAAAGATATATGTACCACAATGTTCATAGCGGCTCTATTTATAATAGCCAGAAGCTGGAAGGAACCCAGATGTCCTTCAGAAGATGAATGGATACAAAAATTGTGGTACATATACACAATGGAATACTACTCAGCCACCAGAAACAATGACTTAACCAAATTCTTAAGAAAATGGCTGCATCTATAGAATATCATTCTGAGTGAGATAACCCAGTCACAAAAGAACAGACATAATATGCAGTCATTGATAGTGGGATGCTAACCCCAGAGGCTTGCACTCCCCCAGAAACAACTCACAGACTGTATGAAGTCCAAGAAATAAAGAAAACAAAAAAATACATATATTTACTAACAAGAAGACTTTGACTTTTTCCATGTTTCGTTTTGTTTTGCATGTACTTTACACTTATTGTAACTATTGGGTTTTCAATGCGTACTGTCGGGTCCTTGAAAAAATTCAAGTACTGACTAAAAAATATATTCACATGGTTTATGTGAAAAATTATTTTAAAATCTGAAAAAACAGTACTGACAAAAAAGTATAATTGTAAGCAAAAAATGTTGAAAATCTGTACATTTATTTTGTTTTGTAAAATAAAGTCGTTTAAAAAAAATAACCAAGACACCCCAAAAAAAGACTATATATATATATATATATATATATATATATATATATATGTATATATATATATATATATGTATATATATATATATATATATATATATATATATATACACATATATATATATATATGTATATATATATATATATATATATATATATATATATACATATATATATATATATATAGAACATGTCTGTGCAGGTGGCCTTGGTTCAATCTGTATATGCTCTTTGTTTGGTGGCTTAGTAACCGATGAGAGCTTCTGGGGGGTCCAGGTTACCTGACTCTGCTGGTCTTTCTGTGTAATTCTTATCCCTTTCATGACCTTAAATTCTCCCTTCAACTCTTCCATAAGACTCTATGACCTCCACCCAAAGTTTGGCTGTAGATATCTGCATCTGTTTCAGTCAGTGACTGCTTGGAGCCTCACTGAAGACCAGGCTCCTGTAGGCAAGTATAAGAGAGTATCATTAATAGTGTCAGAGATTAGTGTTTGCCCAGAGGGTTAGTCTCTAGTTGGGCCAGTATTTGGTTGGTCATTCCTTCAGTCTGCTCCGTTTTCATCTCTGCATTTCTTTTAGACAATATTGGGTCAAAAGTTTTGAGGGTGGATAGTATCTTTGTCCATCCTCTGGGGCTCCTCCTGGCTATGAGAGATCACCTTTTCAGGCTTCATGTCACCCTGCTAGGCATATCATCTGTGCTTACCAGCAGTGACTCCTGGGAGCCTCCTACATCCTGGGTCTCTGTGACTTCCTAGAGATTTACTGTATTCCCCACCCCAAGCATGTAATTGGAAAATGTACATGTAACTATGTAAATGATCTAATCTATTTATATCTCCAACCCAAGTTGCAAAGATTACTCAATGAATAAGGAGTTATTATATAGCTGCATCTATGTAGAAATTCTACAAATTAAAGAATATCATAAAATTACCAATTGTTTGGGTTAAAGATAAAAGAAATTAATACAACTCATTAAGTAAAATTTATGTTAAAAAATTCAGATTTAGTAAGACTGTTGATTTTCAGCAATTTTGAGATCTCAGCGGGAAAGATTATTCAAGCTCTGTAAACAATACTAAATCAAAAATAAAATATATATGTGGCTTTTGATGTTTTGAGCTACAAATAAAATAAATTTGTTGCAAAAGCAAATTTAAAAAATATATATCTGTAGTTGACCACCTAGACCGGGGTAAAGACACAATATTTTGCCATACATGCTGAGACAAGGACAAAAAACAATACCCCTGTCCCAGAAGAGGGGCCAAGGCCGCTCTTTCCGAAAACTTGAGGTTTGTCCCCAGTTCACCCTGGTTTCATTTAAACTAACCAATTAAAACCCTGTTGATATGCTTCTGCTTCTGTACCTTGCTTCTGCCCCCAAAGCCCTATAAAAAGGGGACTGCCCCTTTGTCTGGTGCGCGCAAGTCCTCTGAGAGACTGTGTGCCCACAGGTACCTGTGTAAGTAAACCTCTTGCTACTTGCATCCGAAGTGAGTGGTCTCGCTGCTCCTTGGGAGGGGTCTCTTCAGACAGAAGATACCCTCCGGGGGTCTTTCACTTTTGCACTACTCCATTTTCCTCTTCTCCACAACTCTCCTTTTTCTATTTATTTTAAGACAACAGTCTTGCTACCCTGTTTGCCTCTTTGTCAATTTTGCTACTTAAATTGGTAAGCTCTGCTAATTAAATTGGTACACTTCCATGACCTGAGTTCTTCTCTGAGGTTGGTTCAAAAAAAAAAAAAAAGAATCATATTACATCAGAACTTTCTTTTCTCTAGACTGTCTGTAAAATCTTACCTTTGCTTTTCTAATGTATTTACAGTTACATTCTACTACTAGTTTGACTACCAAAACAAAATCAATCACATCATATTAAAGTTTTTGTTGATATAGAAAGGCAAAATCGATCTTTTTGACTTTCATGTTTGCAAATCTGTAAGGTAATACTCAAGAGAGTATACTATAAATTAAATTACCCTGAGGAAACAAATCAAAGATGAAGAAATGTTCAATTATGATGAATTAACTATAGCAAATGTGTATACATAAAACATATTGGTATAAAAACCTACAGCAATTGAGGAGCATGGTAAGGTTTCCTCTACATAGTATGGGCTCTGTCACTTTTTGATCAATGTGAAAAGAATTATACTACATAAAACACTGCTCACAATCTTTTTTATAATAATATATTGCAAATGTGTCCTCTATCCTTTAGTGTATTATTCATAATTCATGCTAACTGAATCCTTGCTCATTTCAATCTTAGGATCTAACTAATTATAAAAATCTACACATTTCTGTAACATCATGTCCTCTAAATTGTCTTATGTTTTACAATAATCATTTACATTTCTAAGATATTAAACTGACTCCTTTTCTTTTCCAAATGATAGTAAAATTTTTTATGTACTTGAAAAATTTTTTTCTTCCAATGCTCAGAGATTAAAAAAAAAAAAAAAAAAGGATTATGTGTAAGAGTTTCCTCGGATGTGCCTGAGGACAGTGGTGATCTAAGATCAGCTTTTAGAGCTCAACCAGAGGTGAGCCTGACACATAGGACCAGGGAGGGTAAACTGGGAGTTCTAAGTGAGTACAGCATTATGTTCATGCTGGATAGGGTCGGTTTTAAGCTAGACAAAGAGCTAGGTCCCTGCCAGTCCTGATCAGGACCAATGTATAGAGGAATGTGTTTGCAGAGCAGCCTTTAAAGAGCTCCTAAGCCTGAGCTCACAAACACAAAACTGAGTCACTGCCACCAGATCTCACACCTTGCCCATGAAAAGCCGAGCGCTCTGAAGCATTTATCTTCCTGAGCCCATGAGCCCTCAGATCCATGGGAGAGTCAGGCACCACTCTCTGACATCAAGACCACATATAATCACAGATAACTAGATGACAAGTGGAAAGTGAAGAACTTAAGAAATGGAAACCAAGAAAACCTGGCAACATCAGAACCCATGTCTCCCAACACAGAAAGGTGTGGATTACCAACCACTCCAGACAAATGAGGTTCTGAGTTGAAATCATGCTGTATTATGATGATAATGATCTCAGAGATGTGTGTGAATATCTTCCTTAAACAACTACAGGAGAACACACATAAACAAATAGAAACTCCTACAGAGGAAACACAAAATTTACTCAAAGACCTACAGGAAAATACAATCACACAGCAGAAAGAATTAAAAATGAAAATAGAAACAATAAAGAAACCACAAAAAGAGACAACCCTGGAAATATTTATCTCAAAAAACAAATCAAGAGTCACAGACCGAAGCATCACCAACAGAATACAAGAGATGGAAGAGAAAATCTAATTCTTTCTCCTTCCTCCTCTCTTTACTTTCCACTTTTCACCTCTTCTTTCTTTCTTTCTTTTTCTTCTTTTATCACCTCTATTCAGATCAGATCTCCCATTTTCTCATTCCACTTTTCTTTTCCTTTTTGTCCTCCATA
Organism: Micromys minutus; assembly: GCF_963924665.1. Classification (NCBI taxonomy): domain Eukaryota; kingdom Metazoa; phylum Chordata; class Mammalia; order Rodentia; family Muridae; genus Micromys; species Micromys minutus. Next base: position 106,308,081 of record NC_137970.1, on the reverse strand, counting down.
CACTTCCCACTTTTTCTTGCCCCCTGTCCTCCTCCTGGTTCTGTACTCATGCTACCTCCCTGCTCCTACATCTTTAAGACTCCTTCCTCCCTTTCTTGTCACCTTTACCTTTTTTCTATATATTTACAGTGTTTCCCAATCTTCTCTCTTCCACTCCACTCTTCCTCCATAACACTTTCCTGCACTTCCTTTTTCCTATTCACCTGTATCTCTCCTTACTCAATCTATTCTTTGCTATTCACTTTTTCCCCTTCTACCCCGTCTACCCCTTTCACTCCTCTTACCTCACCCCTCCTATTAAGTCTTCTCTCTTGTTTCAAACATCTTTCTCTTCCCACCTTTATCCACATCCTTCTTTCTATCTTTCTTTTTCTATCTTCCTTTCTTCTCAATCATCTGACATTCTTCTTCCCTCCCCTTCTTCACTCCTCCCATTCCCTCAAAACCTCTCTTTTCTTCTTACCACATTCAAATTCCCATCACTTCCCTGGACTCTTTTATCCTGTTCCCTTTGCCTCCATTTCTCTCCCAGTTTCTCTTCCTCCTCCTTTCTTTTATTTCCACCTCCTTATTAAACCTAGTTACCTCTTAATTCCCCAATTTCCTACA